>NC_068954.1:5362679-5987679 GCF_026419915.1 Harpia harpyja
TGGGTGCAAGGACTTCTGGAGCACTTCTAGAGACTGTCTTTATACATGAGCTTGTATTGCAGAGATCTAGTGGATAGTGACAGCTGAATGCACAGGGAGGAACAATTCTGCCTGACTCACACCATCATGTAGCTGATATGACTCTCTAATAAAGCACGGCAGCCTCCTAAATGGATAGATGATGCACTTTGTACATTTGAAAGACCGGTTAGGTCTCTTAAGAGAATACAGTCTGCTTTGGCTCAAGATTGCTGTACCTCTGCATTGTGTATTTAATGTTTGATAGGTGTCTGGCTAGAAAAAAATGTGGCTTTCTTATGTTAAATCAATTTTACCTGTCCTTTCAAATCCATTTGGACTTATGAAGGACCCTGTGCGGAAAGAACATCCTCAATGCATCTGGAACTTGGTGCAGCAGCTTTCGTTCAGCTATCAATCATTTCTGTTGAGGGCACAGAAACAAGAAGTCTGCTTGGCTCTTAGTTTAGCCAAAACCTACAGTTAAATCTGTACACACTCGGCCTTCATTTCCCTATCTGTAAAGCAGCAAGAGTAAGCGCCAAGCTTTTGCTTTACCCAGGGACTGCTGCTTCTGCCATAGGCTGTAATATTCAGGCAAGCACCAGAAGGAATAATCACATCTCTGACAATGGGAAGGCTCATTCCATTATGGTTAAATTGCTTTGGTTCTGCCACCATCATAAGACCAAGTCTGAGCCACCAGTAACTGGGTGCAACTTTGTGGACTTCAGTAGAAGCTTCTCTACATTTGAGCTTTTCCCTGGAGCTCAGCTAGAAAAAACTCAAATCATTCCTGCTTCTTTTTTTCCTCTGTTCTTTTCTATCTTTATTCACTCTTTATTAATTCCTCATTTTCCCTATTTCCTTGCCTTCCTTACTTTTTATTTTAAACTCTGCTTTCTACTCTGGAAAGTCCCAAAGCATCTTCCAGCCTGCATTTTTAAAGTTTGATTCCCCCACGAGTGCGCATCTACTGGCAGAAGTTGAACAAATGGGATTATTCCCTCACCTCTGAAATGCAGCTACTTCTGAGGTAGAGCACTGCAGCCACTCTGTCTTCAGCATGTGCCTTGGGTCTCTGGAGAGGGAATGAAGGATAACCTTTTCACCTGAAAGTACCTTTTTAGGTAAGCTGAATATAACTTGGAATTAAGCCAGAATACCACAGTTAACACTTCTTTACGAGCATAGCTTGGGATTGTGACCAGAAATGTCAGAACATTCCTTTGATGTCTGTCTATTGGACCTGTAAATGAAAAGTGCAAAAGTTTCATCTTTCTCTTATACGTATGTATGTGTGTGTCTGTGTCTACTCCAAAGCTTTGGAAGCAGAGCCTCCTGGAAAGACAAATAGAAGTAAACAAGGAGCGGGGAATGTTTTCATAATGGTAATTCTTTTAACACATTGATGTTCCAGTGGATCTCATCATATTTGCAATGCTTTTTAATACCGCTGAGTAAAATCAAACTGTATGGTAAAACCCCAGACAGGACTTCTTTTTCCCAGTATTCTGCAGTGAGATGTTATTATTCTGATGATGTGACAGTATGCAGACAGTACCTCCATCTGCTCTTTTATGCTGTTTTGCTGGTCCTGGATTGTGCATACAATTCAGTCTGGCTAAAACTCATTTAAATCTCAATAAATATTCCTATTCTCCATGACTGTTAACACTTTATTTATATACATCAAATTGCCTTCCATTATGTAAGCTCCTTGGGTCGCTAACTTTAGCTACCTCCATGTGTTCAGAAGTTCAAGTTCAGAAAGAAGTTTTCTGCCTCCCACCTGAAGTTTCTCCATGATCCAGACAACCAGATGAACTCCTTCGGGTTCATAAAAGAACCTGTGGAAGGGTCAGGAATGCAGCTAACCCAGGGAAGATGCCACCTTAGGGCTCAAGATTGGATTCCTCACTTGGAGTAAGAGATGCCATTTCTATGCCTTGTACTGTCTGGCTGAATCATGTAAGAGTGATCAGGTCACCAACTCATGCATTATCTTGAGTGACACTGAGGAAAAAAAAGGCAATTTTTGAGGTTCTACAAGTTTGTCTGCAATTTTATGGTTAAGAGTTTTTGCTGAACCAGAGCAGAACTTCTCCAGACTTGGGTCTCTCAAATGGACATAAAGTTTACCTCAGACAGCCATTGGATAGAGAGCAAAATTGGGGGGGGGCATTAGCACCTAATTTTAAATGGGAAAACATCATCAGCAAGATTGTAATAATCAAAATGGAAATTTTGCCTGTGAGTCAGAACACTCAGGTTTCTGGATTTATGTCCCAGATGCAAGAATCAGGAAAGACAATAGCATCATTCTCCAGGCTTTTTTCCAATATTGTATAAAAAGTGGAGAACTAAAATCTATCTTGGATATGTCCATTGGATGACCTTCAGATTAAACTCAGCCTTGTTTGTTCATCTGATCTCCCAAGCGTGCAGGAAAATGCAGTTAATTGGTTTATAACCCTTCTAAATAAGGTACCTTAATAGTGGATGTGGTGTAAAAAAGACAAGCAAAATTTGTTGCTTTTCTACTTTTATCAGTGCAGTAGTGTGTTTACTACTGAGAAAAGACCAGAAACAGCAAAAGGAAATCTGTCATCAACAGAGACAACAACACTGGATAAGTCAACGATCCGAAGCATTATTTTTCCTTAGATCTGTCAAACACACACTTGCGTGTCTGTGTGCACATGCATAAATACATATATATGCAAAAATATGTAATGGCCTGTCTGTTATGTGTTTGTATACATTTGAATCAGGTGTAAACACCAAAGCAGACAAGCGTGCATTTGCATATCCAGGTACACCCATTTCTTTAAAAACAACCAAAAAACCCTGCTCTGTGTCTACGTTCATACTTTCACATTGATGCACATACAAACACATCCTTCTCCTCCTGTTTTTCCTTGTCAGAACACTTTAAAAGAAAACATGGATTTTGATAGTCCAATCTGGCAGAAAACGTAAATGTATAGTGCTGTATTTTTTCTTTTTAAAAAGAATAATCAATGAAGAGAAGCTGTTCCAATTTTCTTCAACTGCTTCCGTCAATTCCTGTGATGAGTTATTTGAAGCGTACATTACTAGGTGCCTCTCAAGTGTGTACTGCATCATAGGGTTACCACCAGGACTCTGTATGTGATGGAGGGAAACAGTCCAGCTCTGTACTGACCCATCAGAGACATGAGAAGGAGCAGAACTTCCTTGTGAAATTTGTTTATAAATTAAACTTGACATCTTACGATAAACCGCACTTCACATGATTAGACACCTTCATGTTGGTGATACATGTAATGACCAAACTCTATATATAAAGTTCAACACATCAACTGCTTTAGAGGGATCACCAGGAATGTCTCTCTCTTTTCCAAATCACACAAGGAACAAACAAGACGAATCTCTTCTAAACTTTAACAGACCAGTGAGCATCTCTTACTGTGCTACAGGTATTAAAAACACAAATAAAATGACAGGTTGCATAAAGAATGAGGTATCTCAAATAAAACTTTACTACATCACAAATACTAACTATTTAACTTACTACATGAATTTTAAATAAATTTTGTCATGGCCTATTTCCACTGAAGTCAAAAGTAAAACTTTCGCACTCTTCTGTATTTCCTATCATGTGAAAAATCCCATTGAAGTCATGGGACATATATGAGCAAATATTTAAGCTTGTACACACACTTTTTTGCAGGATCAAAGCCTAAGGTCAGATCTCATTTCCAAAAAGCTTCTTGCCTTGAAAAATCAAAGCTGATTTTGTGCAAAAGAAAGTCTCATTATTGCCTTCTCTTTCCATTCAGCCATGAAATAACCCATATCTCTTGGAAAAAATAGTTATTGGGCAGAGAAAGCTTCCAGGAGAAAGAAGATGAGGAACACAGGCCTATATAAGATCCAGTTTGTCTCAAGAGAAGACAATGAATCTGTGATTTCTCACTAATAATGTAAAAGACTATATTTTAAACATATACACCTCCAACCTCTTATTCAAAGCATTTTTCTCCTGTGCAGCCTCATTTGCTTTTCTGTCTTTAAAATGTCCCTCTAACCTAATGCTCTAACCTAAGTGGCTCTATTCTGAAAAATGCTCAGTATTTTAGCCAGTTTTATCTTGTTGTCATCTTCAGCTCCTGCTTTCCATGTATTTTAAGAGGGGATTTTTCCAAAGAAGCCTGTGAAAACCCCTTCCCACACTGAATTTCCTGGTGCAAAGTGTGTTCAGGGTAGCACACCAAGGGACTGTTCACACCATATCCTCATCATGTTGCATCAGCCTTGAGGCTAATACCTGCAGGTTGTTCCTTGGCTAGTAAATTGAACAATGTCAGAGAAATGGACTCAGATGCCAAAATTAACTGCTTATAGGAATAAATAATTAGAGTAATCCCTTTTGGCATCTTTTGGCATGGACCAGCTAGCACTCACCCCCTCCAAATACTGAGTCCTGGGGTTGGTCTCAGCACTGTTCCTGAGGGGCAGAAGGATGAGACGACTCTGTTTTGAAAGATAAAAGACGTTAATAAACATGGCCAGAGAGCAGGCTCCGGCAGCTTCAGTTTACTAGCAGAGACTCTGCCTTAAATTCTAGGTGCTTTGAACTATCCTCAGACTGCCTGCCAGAGGGGTCTTTGCTTCCACTTCCCCCCAACTGCTGTTCAAAACCCCATGTGCAAATCAGATCACAGCTACCGCTTTTCTGAGTATGCTCCAGGGTGGTTTTTGAAGACATACAGACATGCAAGAGTCTGTATACCAGCATGGATACAAAGAGGTTTAGATAAATATGTGCCTATCCTGAATGGGATCTTAAAGTGCAAACAAATAGGAGAAAAAGAAAAACTTTGTGGCATTCACATTGGTTTGGGGTACTGGGAACATTACAATGAGAAAAAACTGTAATTGCATTCATAAATTCAAACAGTATTTTGCTGGAGTGTTTTCCTGGTTATAGGAAACCTAAGTGCAAGAATTCATATCCTTCACTGAGCAATATCTATACAGTTGCTGTACAGCAATTTTGTCTTCGGATTAGTTAGGGGTAGTTCTATTTTGGTTTATAAAGTCAATGGAGCAGAACATTGTCATAGGATAGTGGTCTCCCACTGCTACCTCGTTTAAGCAATCAAGCAAAAATAAAGCATATGTTACACCTTGTAATGTATTTCTCATTCTTGTATTCTTACACTATTTTCATTGTCATAATGATCCAGTATATCTTTATCTGCTTGGACTTTTTATATAAGTTAGCTTCTCTCTAAGGTTTACAAGTTAATAATTTAACCAACAGCCATGTACTATATATTATTTTTTCACCCACAAGCACAGCCTTCCTGAGTTACAGTCTGCAGAAGATAGTTCAGCTACAAGAGAAATGGCCTACATATGACAGCAAACTTTGACTATTATTCCACGTTGCATGCCTAATCCGTGCTGTGTTAGGTGAGCCTTAGTCGCTGTGCTCTTCTCGAACGAGTGACTTCCACAGACTGTTTCTGACATACACAAGAGCATTAAGACACTTGAGGCTTATGTTCATCAGGATTCTGGGGAAATAGCTTGTGACTCTCTTGTAGGAAAGGAGAAAAAATATGAACTCCTCTCACTATTGACTGAAAAATGCAAAGACACGTTTATAGTTAAAGTATTCGATGCAGAACAAAATAACTGTGCTAAATTCTTGGTTTAACCATATTGTCCCCGTAAGATTTTGGGCTAATGGCTTTGCTTCAAAAACACTTAGTATGATGCTAAGTCCTGTCAAAAGCAATGGGAATTAGGTGTCTAAAAGCCACTAGGGGTAAGGTCCTTATTAGTTCTCTTTTAGGAAAACAGCTTTAGTACCATAAAGAAATAATCATTAGAAAAAAAAAATGTCATTTTCCTCTGTCTATTTCTTCTATTTAGGTGGAAAACATTGTAGTTAAGACACTTCATCCTATTACATATTCATATTAATCTCTTTCACAAGCAGCTCAGAAGGGTGCTGCAGAGCCAGTATAACCAAGATAATAGGAATCTAAGTTCACAGTTTCGAAGCAAAGTCAAAACTGTAGGGTCTCAGGTAAGTTCCTTAAACATCATCGCCTCTAACGAGATTCTAAATACCCTGCAGTATCCTACCTCTCCTCCAGCCACCAGTGCAGAAGGGTACAAAACTCAGCTACGTCTTGGATCACAGCTGCCACCCCGTGTTGGTGTCTCAATTGCCCCTGAGCTTCTCAAATGGCACTAAATGTCAGTGCAGAGTCAGTTGTGTCAAGCTCTTGGTGTATTCTTAATTTGTTCATCAGTAAAGCCAGTTAGACTGGACATTTTCCTGAACTTTTAATATAATTTACCTTTGTTTCTATCTGCTGCTGGTGTCACTGATGTGTTATTATTTCATAGATCGCTTTTAAAGGGGTTTAGTGCTATCTCTCCTGACTTTGTCCTTAAAGTCTTAAGGAGAATAAGATTACAAAACTGGGTAAAAGAATATGTTAGCTAAAGATCAAGAGAAGTATCTATTCCAGACCCCAAGGTCTGTTTGACTGGAATTTTCTCCCAAGAGAAGTAGTGGAAGCCTCAATACTTGAATTATTTAAGATTCAAGTAGGCAAAGAGTTGGAGAATCTTGTAAGGATCAATTAAGTATTGACAAGGGGATGGACTAGCCGATGGGTGATTCTGAAAAACAAAACAATGGCTTTAATGAGTACCTGCCCTACTCTGTGCATACAGTGGCAATAGCAGTAGTTAATTCTTTTAGCTTGGGTGAAGTAGTGAACCTGGGAAGTCTGAAATGTCGTTTGAAGTTCTGTGGTGTAAATGGAGTGAACTTTTTGTTTTGTTTTTTTATACAGTACACTGCACATCAGGATCTTGACCTGTAACCAGTACTCTTGAGGAGGGGAGGGAGAAGGCCAATAAAAAAAAAATACTAACTTGTTGTAAGTTATATTTCTATTTCAGGATTTTGGAGGGAAGGGATGAGGCAAATTCCAGTTCTCCAAGTCCAGTCTGCAAAGCGCATGCCTGTATTGTTCTTTTAAGTTGCACCAGGGATGTGAGGCATGGTCCTTAACAATCTGATATAACTTCAAAATTGTTCCTTCTTTGAAGAGGGGTCTGGTCCAGATGATCTCCTGAGATGTCTTGCAACCTAAATGATTCTACAACTGAAATATTTGGCTTTCTTCACACGGGAGCCCCAGAGGGAATTAGCATATATGTGGTATTGATGATCTAGAGCCTGAGTCTAGAAGCCAAACAAAGAGTGAGTCAAATTAACTGCAGCGTTCTGATGAAGAAAAAACAAATCCTTTGTCAAGTTCACTGTTTTCTTTGTACATTTACAACAGAACTGCCAAAATTTGATCCTTTTTTCAGCTAAGGGCTCAAAGGAGGTCAGTGTAACTCAGAGCTATATTACAAGGGGTTTAGCTCAGTTTCCAAGGCTAACTATATATGCAAGTCACAGACTCTGGATTTTTTTACTGAGAAACCCGAGATTTTTTTTTCTCTGTCAGAAACCAGGACACTAATCCTGCAAACACTTAGCAATCGTAGCTAATGACTCAGTGTCAGCCACGTTATTCTAGACAGAGGTTTTATCTTCATTCTTCTTTAAAAAGCCTTTATCTTCCAGTGAGGCAGAGATCGCTGACTGAGCCTTTAGCATGCTGTTACGGTAAAAACAATAATAATGAAATAGGGAAAAAAAATGATCCAAACACCCCAAAATTCAGGTCTTCCATTACAAGTGAGGATAGAAGGATCTGCTTTCGTAGCTTTGGATTAGACAGTTGAGGTTTATTTGATGACCTCATCAGGTAACCCCAAATTACCTTCCCAGTGTCACATACCTTTGTTTCAACATTGAAGTTTTGATTCTGCAGCTTCTATTGTATTTAAGTGAAATGGTGTCTGCATTGCCAATGATTGAGGTTTTCAGTAAAATGATATTTTGGCTTTTATTGTAATTTGGTCTTGATGATATCAGTTGAAGCCAGAAGTTCTGACATAATGGAATGAAATCAAGTTCCTAAAGATATCCATATAGCATAAGCATTCAAAACTGGAAAAAGAAAAAAAAATATTGATCCCTTACCTATTAATTTAAAAATACGTGGTTTTGAACTCAAGCTTCCTTTGAGGATGCTGTAATGAATACGAGTCACGATCCAGCATACTTTACTCCTTTTGACTAATGCCCTTTTCCATAGGAACTGTGAAAGAAAAAAAAAAATCTTTTTTTGTGGTTATTCTTTCTTATTTATATACACACTCTGGGGCAAATGACTTTCCTGTCACCGGAGGGACATCAAAAAGGAAAGCAGTTGCAAATTTCTCACAGAGCTGAACTTCCTGGAATACTTTACTTGGCTTCCAGAAAATATTATTAAAAAAGTCGTTTCTTACTTTCACTAGCTCCTTGAGGCAGGTGGAACTGACAAATAGCTAACGGGTGGTTCCATAACTAAAGAATTATCTTGAGTATTTTATCTTGATTTTTTTAAAGTATTCAGATCTGACTTTTCAGACTAGCTTATCATTAGCTGGACTTCCTGCTGACATAATTTAAACATTTATTTATTTATTTATATATTTTTAATTCCCTACTTGAAACAAGATAAATGACACAGATTTTCAAAAAGATATTAAACCCTCAATTTTTTGTGTTGGGCATTTTAAGACCACCATTTTGAGATCATCAGTAATTTTGGAAAATCTTAGGTTCTCAAGAAGCCTGAGGAATTTAGATGTGAGTGTTTGGCTTACTACTCATTTCTATTCATAGTCAGTGGGTGGGAGAGGTTTTTTTTTTTGTTTGTTTCCATTTCATCCCCTGAACATTAATATCAGACCTGATTCTGCATCCACTGGATGGTAATTCAAGTGGTGAAAATCCATTCAATATTGATATGAGCTTTCTATTATAATAGATCACCAGCAAACTAGGTAAGATTTTTTTTTTCCTAAAATGTGTTGTAAAGTTAATACTAGAAGAAAATGACAATATTAAATTGTAATTAAAATATATTTAATAGTAACTATAAATTACTACAGCAGACATAAATATTGAAACTCATAGATATACACATGATTTCAGGCAAAACCCTTTCTGCCGTTACTAAGATTTACTGTTTAAAAAAAAAGTTCTGATTAGATGTAGTCAGTAATGCTCCCCAATTCTGTCTACAGATTTGAAGAATTCAGCAAAAAATAATAATAAAGGACTTCACAAAATTTTACCCAGAAGTATATTTCTTTCTGTTCTGGAAGATTATTGCATTGCCTTATGGGAGCTATTGGGTGGGCACTTTAGAAGTCCCCTTCACCCCTTGGAACAGATCACATTATCCATAAAGTATTAAAACTTTACTTCTTGGCAAGGGGTGATGGGATTTCTGTAACTTCCCAGAACATAAAGTCCAATTCTTATACCATATAGCTGAATAGGATAGCACAGCCTACCAGTACGCTGTGACATTAAGATAGGACTTTTTTATTTGAACTAAGGATCATGTAATAGAGAATCTGTGCAGCCTCCTGCAAAGTCTGGGGTTGTGTATTCTCTCACTTCAATAGGGTTTGAATAGAATACTCTACCCTGGCTTTTTCCACCAATAATTGCAACCTTGCCCTAAACTAGTAGGACTATCTCCATATAGTTTTTGGTTTCGGTGTCCAAGTGAGGGAGAAGGAGGAGTTCTTTCCTGCTGGTTATATTACTAGTCTTTTAAAGTGTTGGCTCCATGTATTTGAGGGAAGTCCTTCATCAGCTATTGAAATTTGATTTTTCCCTACCTGACAAAGAGTAGTCTTACCAAAGGCATTCCTGTTGCTGGGAAGTTCAACTCTATTTGGAGACCATCTGTTGCTGTGTGGCAGACAATTTTTTCTTCAACAGATCCTAAATGCACTGTGAACGATCAAAGTGTTAACTAAAATTTATTGCATGAATCCAGTACAGTACTTCTTCCTTGGTGAAAGTCCCTCCCAGAAGCTTTTAAGAGGATCTGTCCAGAAGAAGAAAGTCAGAGTTAGCACAGGGATTTTAGAATTAAGGCATGGTGATTTTAACAGCAATTATTCTTGGTCATGTAATTGTGCTTCTGGGTATGTGAATTAATTTCATTGAGTGTTGCCACATTATTCCTAGCTAGTAAAAAACCCGAAATGTTTAACTGCGCCTTTATTGCTCTAGTGGTAACTGTCACCGGAACACTAACTGTATATACAAAATACACTATTTTAGTACACTTACGTTTCTATTCCGGACAAACTAATATTAGTTCTAACCTGATTGATTAATCCATTTCTTTATAGGTGTCACAGACCTCTGGTTTGACTACAGCAGTATCCTGCCCTTGCCCTCATCTTTCAGAAAAAAACCCCCTAATTAGTAAAAATAACCATTTACTTTAGACTGTACGACAAATTTTACTGGAAGCTGTTGTTAAGGGAGAAGGGGGGGTTTCTTTCCAAGGGTGATAAGCTGCCAGACAGCTGAAGTTCACTTTTGGTCCCTGAGATGCTGGAGCAATCGAGCCAGACTTGGAGCAGTCTAAGGCATGCTGCAACTCCGCCTGGTCTCGGAGCGATGGAATTATGAGAAGCCACAAAGCTGACCTAGCGTTGCCTTCCTCCTCCCATCTCTGGGGTGGCAAGTTTTCCGCCGTCATTCCTAGATGTGGTTTCCACCAACCCTCCCTCCATTTTTATCTTTGCCTACAGAAGTCTCCACGGAGGCTAGTAGAAAGGGATGGCTGGGCACTGAGAACTTGTCATATTTACTACTTTATCCTCTACAAGTCTGCAGGGGGAAAAAAGTTGCTATGAAAGGGGAATAGATGGAGCAGGAAAGTGTCTGACTTTGGAAAGGAACATTTAGTACAGAGACTTCTTTACTTTATAAAATTTCAGCTACAAATCTCTTCTCCTCCCCATACACAGACAAAATCCAGCCAGCGTCTCAACCAACTTTCAAAACCTTTTTCTGGCTTGAGGCTAATTGCAGCTTTGCATTCTGGGAAATACAGAGGGTGTCCAAGTCATTGAAACCAAGTCTTAATTTGGACCTGCGTTTCCTCCTTATTAAACTGTTGGTAATTTGGTACATGAGAGGACTGCTCCTGCGAACAAGAGACACGGCCCCCTCTCCATCTTCCTATACTACAAAGCTTGCATTTTTCACAGTGGATTAGCAAGTCTAGACATCCTATAAAATGTCAATGAACGTATGGATCTTCAGTGCATATTTCTCAGGAGAGCTATGCTTGTTTGCAATGCTGCTCTCTCAGCCCGATCAATACAGCCACAACAGCCTTTTGCATTTTCTGTCAGAAAACAGAACCCCACTCATTGAATTTTTTTTTTTCTTTCTTTCCAAGGCAGTTAATCAAATAGTGGAGGTAGAGGAAAGTGGGAGTGGGTGGGGGGTGGGGAGTTAGATCATATGCTGAGCACCCAGGGAAGTTGTGAATAAAGTATTTTATTTTAATTATTATTACTAACCACGAAGGCACGATAAGAATTATCATGAGAAAAATCATACCTCAGGGGCAAGACAAGGACTGGGGAAGAGAAGGGAAAAGAGGCGCAGCTGAGTGCGAGAACCCCCACGGGATGTGATTATCTCCTGATAACAACATGCCCAGACTTATTGCTATTATGAAATTTCGTTTTTCCATTTTTTTATATACACAGATACATATATAAATTATTTAGGTGAAGTATTTCAATTCCCTGCAAACTGCGAGTTTGCATTAAAATGCTTCAACTGTGAGATTCCCAGGTATATTAATATCCACCCTTTGAGGATGTTGAGCAGTCCATCAGAATAAACTCTTCATCCTCGGCTGTTTTATGATATTATTACAATGTATTTTAGTTGGGGAATGGTGGGTAGAACAAGTTTTCAGAGAAATAGACTTGTTTGGGTTCCATTTGGTTGCTGGAGGGGAAAACTCCACATAAAATGACTCTGGCTGTTCAGTAAGGCATCCTGATTTCTCATTATTATTATTTTTTCCCCAGCACAGTTCTATTTCTTCTCTCCTTTTTAGAAGTCCCAAGTCCCCTTCCCATCTACTTTAATAATAGTGAGAGGAGATTGCAGCCACAAGACATAGGAATCTCAAGGACTGCATTCAGATGTGTGTTTTGTTTGTTGAGATTCCTGGCAATTATATATAAAAATGAGGATGGATTGATGCTGTTATTAAAAACAACTTCATCAATGTACAATTGTGATTTAATAATTTTTAGGGCTGAAAAATACTTAAAAAAATCCACCTTATTTTGTTGGGCTCTCCCAGCTTATGTTTACATCTTCTGAATTTCTTTTTAACATCCTTAATTTTTCCTGAAATTTTAATTACAGTTTAGGACCCTGATTTTAGCTCATTGATGTCATTTTGGAATAAGGTTGTCAATGAAGCAGAAGTGACAATGCTGTTTCATGATAGTCCTGAATTTCTCAGGAGTCACTGCAAATAAGTGATTGTTTTGCTCATAGGGTCAACCTTAAAGCCTTTTGGATGTAGTGAGAAACTCTGCAGCAACACTAACATAAGGGCTTGGTGTCAGTCATGTAAGGAGGTGGAGAATGTCTAGAAGATTTCAAATCCAGCTAAGTCCCATGAGAACAGGCAGAATCTACTGAATTACATATATACTCCTTCCACAGCAAAGATTCAGGTGGATTTTGGTTTACTTATTCACTTATTCATTCCCATATATTAAGTTCACAAATTTGTTTAAGAAAACACTCCCTGACTTTGACTGTTCTGTTTTTCGTTTGGTTTTTTTTTAAAAAAAAAAACAAACAAAGAGTATTGGGGAAATGCTGTAGAGTTTAATGTGGCTGAAACCCCTGGTTCATAGAATGCCCATCTCAAGGATCTCTTGAAACCTACAGGATCAAGTGAACTAAATCCTTTTCCACAAAGTTTGGCTTTCTTTTTCTCCTTTTTCCTTTTCCATGTGTTCTTTCAGCTATTCACATTTCTACCCTATTCCCTATGGAATTATTTGGGAAATCTACAGAATGATTTTGGGAAAGATATTATACTAAGCCAATGTAAAGTTTAGGGGAATTTTAAGCCAGGATAAAAATACATTTAATATTCTTATATCTGTTTGTGGTTTTGATATGCCTCTCTTTTCTATTTCATACTGGAATAAGTGAGAGCCTGGCAGTTTTATATTCTGTTTCCGTTTATTGTCAGTATAAACATATCCCTGATGAGGGTCCAACAATTATATTTTGCTATCAAATGATTTGTAAAGGTAAAATTCAGGCTGGGAAAGAGACATTCTACACACTAATGAAGACAATGCTGATTCTCACTTCAGTTCCTGCATTTGCAATGGTTTCATCACTTGATTTGTACGTTGTTTTGATGCTTTTTTATCTCTACTGACGTCACTGGAGAAATTCCTGATACATATTTGTTCAGACAAAATCACAATCAGCCCTTCAGAATTCATCTAGTTGTTCTCCTTCACTAATGTAGCAAACAGGCATAAAAAATGAACGGAAGACAATGTTTCCTGGGCTTTTCTTATCTACTTGAAGCATTGTGTGAGAGAGGAACCCAACCCTACTCCACTTTACTAGTGAAACGAATGCTTACTGTCAGCTATAGACATAGCAATACAATTGCAACCTACGGACTTACTAGTCTTAGTTACTCTGATATTGTTGTCCCACAGGTGGGGTTCGGTACCCGGTGTGCAATGAGCCGATCTTACACACAGAGCCGAGATATTTATTTATTTCATGTCTGCGCAGAGATGGGTGCCAGGTAGTAACTCCACAAAGCTGGCACACCACACCAAAGAACTACAATGTATTTATTCTGTTACATGATTAGTAAAAACCTGCCTAAATTTACATTCAATGGTTAGTAGTCACCCTCTCATCTACTGTTGGCCAGTTATATTTAAATTAGCCTCGCCTGCTATGTAAATTAGCACACATGCTCCTTGTAGGTGTGTGGGGGCAAGTTCTTCCAGTCTTGAATTGAGTTTGAGGTCCCGATCTCCCCCTGCCACCTTTACCTTTCCCTTAGTTCATGCTTTTTTGGCAGTCACTGGGCCCTTGGTGCCTTCTGGGGCAGGATGTCTCCTTTTATCAGGCTTTAGTTCCCTCTTCAAGGGCATAGTCCTTCGCAAAGCATGCATAGTTTATACAAAGTAATCAGGCTTGCATAGTGAAGCTATAGAGTAATAGTCCTCCTTAAAGGACAGTGTATCATATTTAACCTTAAACCGAGCAGTATCACCACAGCTAGGCCATAACTCAAACATATGACTACAACACCAGTATGGAAATGTGTGGGTTTACAACTCTAAAAAAATAAAAATAAAACTACAGATCCTCATCTTACATAAACTTCCTTAACTGAGTTGAGATCAATAAAACCATATTTATTTAGTACCAGATGATGGTCTAGCTCAGGATCAGTATCACAAGCCTGATGGGGTATATACAGAAAAAAAGGAAATAAAAGGTAAAAAAAAAAAAAACATATATATGTATACACAGGAATAAAGTTGCAGAAGATTAAAGATCTCGGCAAACTCCACCATTTTGCATACTAAGAGAGAGGCCAGGCTTCTGAGATCCAGGAGCTCTGCCTGTCTGGATGGATACTTGCAGAGGTGTCACCCTTCTGCCCTTGGGGCTAGGAGAATTTTGCAGCTGAAGGGTGATACAATGGATGCTCTGCAGTTTCCAAATTCTAGATAACAGCTGTGATTTGTCCCACCTACTGCTGAGTCACTGGGGGGTCTTGTTTAAAAGGCAGCAATAAGGTTTAGAAACAAAACTTGAAAACCTTAAGACTTCTATGCAAATGCAAGCATACCTGGTTTAAGCATATGATGTTGTTTTGACATTCTAAACAGATGGGGTTTGTAACAGCTCTTATCTCTATATCTAACAAATCAGCTTCAGTGGGCTTTTCTGAGCTGCAATGGAAGGCATTGTAATCCTGCAGGAGCGAGGGCATCAGAAAGTAAGAATTTCTGTTGCACATCCCATGTGTTTTACAGAATGGCATCCAATCATATTGCTATCACTCAAGGTGATTTTTTTTTCCACTGAGAAAAACCCACCAGACAAAGCTTTGCTGTCCTAAGAGGTTGTTGTCCTTTAGACAGAAGTTACAAGCCCTAGCAGAGACATGAAACAGGTACATAGTCAAGTAAGTCACGGACACACAACTATTTGGCATTATTATACAACATAAACACTCAGTGCAAACACCAGAAAAAGAGCTAATATAATTTTGCATCTCTAAAAGGGGTTCGATCAATTAGAAGCCGGACAATGGAATGTTGTGACCATAAACTGCATTTCTTAAGAGGGCATAGCTGTTTTTCAGGAGGATGTGGATACGCTACAGAGAGTTCAAAGGAGTGCCACAAAACTGATCCATGGGTTGGAAAACAAGCTCTGCGATATCAGGCTTAAGGAGCTCAACTTAGATTATCAAAGGAAAAGTGGAGAGGTGAGTTGATCACTGCGTAAGGTACTTAGAAATGTTTGATAGCAGGGAGCTTGTCATCCCTGCTAACAAGGGCATAACAAGATCCAACGGCTGGAAGCTGAAGTTTACATAAATACAACTTTAAAATAAGATGGAATTTCCTAGCACTGAGAGGATATGGCTTAGTGACATCTAACCAGTGTAGATGTACTTGGCCTTTGGATTATTTTTAAGTTTAATTGGACTTCTCTTTATCTATGTGTTTTGATTCAGCTGTTGGAATAATTATTTGGCCTTTGTCTGCAGCAGCAGGAGGAGGAATCCAAATGCCACAGTTCAAATTCCTGGAAGGAATCGACGGTGGTATGTCCTTAGCATGCTCAGGAAGCACACAGTCCTATATTTAGGCAATGTTGACAATCACATTTCATGTTTCTGAACTTTAGCCTGATACTTGATGTGAGAGAATTTTCTTCGAGGGCATAACTTGGCTGTTGATGATTTGCCTTCTTCTGAAATGTAAGAGGTTGTTTGCAACTGGAAATGGGATATAAAAGAAAGATTTATTTTGATCCTTATTCTCTACATATTTGCCATCTCCACTGAGCTAGAGATTTTGACTGAGAGGGTAAAAGTTGTTCAGCTCCTATCAGCTCTTGAAGGATCTGACTTCCCTGAAGTCTATGGGATTTTTAGCACTTAAACTCTTCTCCCAACGCATTTTGTCTTCCGCTTGTCTGTGTTGAATTTCATCTGCCATTGTGTTGCCCAATTACCTACAGTAGTTTAGTTAGGTCCATCTGGAGTTCCTACCAATCCTCTTGGGCCTGGAGTAACCTAAATAATTTTGTGTCTGTGTCATAATAACCATAAAATAATTCCGTGTCAAAACAATTTTGTAAATTGGTGTTTCAACATTTGTCCTGAGTGCAGCTGAACAAAACCCTTTGTGTATAGCTCCAGTCTTTGCGCCTCAAGGACTGCCCTATTATACACCTGTTCTTGACAGATTGAGGCCTAAAACAGGATAGCTTAGTCACATATTAACCAGCAGGAAGAAAGTGTCTCCTTTTTATTAATGCCTGCCTACTAGTTCAGTGTTTGGAATTCAGTCCTACCTATAAATCAACATCAGAGACTACAACCCAGTGTGTTCAAGAGCTTTGTTTAAACATCAAAAGAAGAACACAGGCAAGCACTATGATAGAAATATAACTAATCACTTGCAAATACATCTTTCCTGTCAGTAGGAGCTTAACCTTTTTGTTTAATGTTACTGGAGGAAAATGCACTTATTTCCATTCTATCTATTTTTCTTTAAAGCAATATGCAGGTTCGCTATGAAAAATGATCATATTTATTCCTAATAGAACATAAACCTAGCAAAATGGATTTTAGAAATATTCACTTGAAGGAAGATTTATGGAATCTTGCAAATTTCAAGGCTACACAATGATTAATAAGAACAAGAACTACTGAGATTGCTAAACATGTTTGGCTAACCCATCACTTGATAAAATGACAATTTACTAAGGAGGAGAAATACATCTAGGGCTTTAGCTTGTTTGTTGACTAGCAATGAACACAACATGATTGTATGATGTGGCACATTGATTGGATCAATTTAACTTCACACTCTGCTCCTGGCTTTCTTAGCTCATAGGGGACTCTGCTAGGATTTAGCCATAGTGTGCAGAAAATCCTAGAATCTATAGACCATTCCCTTTAATTTGAATGCTGCAGATTATGGATGAAAGATTGGTCACCTATAGGATTTAAGACTTCAAAGGAAAGGAAAATAAAGAGAGACACAGAGGGGAAAAATACAAACAAAGAACCCCTGTGAGAAAGAAGTGGAAATGCAGCCTCCTACAAGATGTGGGGTTGGGTTCGATAGAGCTCCCGAATCTGATTTTCTACTTACTCACAGAAACTCCACTGAACTCAGTGGCATTACTCCTCATTTACACATTGGGAAGGGAAAGCAGAATCAAGCCCATTTTTTCTACTGTAGCATAGTTCATTGCCAGAAAACACAAAAAAGATCGCTACGTTCCTGGTTTGCTTTCATCTTTTGGGCTTGATGGTGTTTCAGTCAATACAAGTTTGTCATTGATCAGCAGCACGCGCTTTGTCAGTGGGATCAGGACCTTTGTATTCCTTGTAATCTGTTTTGTAGATAATAAAAAATGCTCCTCCCAAAGGTGTGGTTTTTAATGCAAAAAATGCAAAAAGCCTGGTAGCACATTGGATATAGGACCTTCCTTTAGATGATACAAGTTGTCTTAGCTCTGTGCAGATGTAAATCCTGCGGTGGAGTTGGCCAGCTCCACAGTATTCAGCCCCAATTGAAAATCTCTGGTTGAATTGCACGTGTCCAGCACTGCCCAGCTGGGTGACCCAAGGTCTTACCATCTGCTGTGGTTTAACCCCAGTAGGAAGCTAAGCCCCACACAGCCACTCTCTCACTGCCCTCGCTGCCCCTCAGTGGGGCGTGGGAGGGAACTGGAAGGGTAAAAATGAGAAAACTCATGGTTTGAAATAAAGATAGTTTAACAGGTAAAACAAAAGCTGCACGGACAAGCAAAGCAAAAAAAGGAATTCATTCACTACTTCCCATCGTCAGGCAGGTGTTCAGCCATCTCCAGGAAAGCAGCGCTCCATCCCACGTAATGTCTACTTGAGAAGACAAAGGTCATAATTCTGAACGTCCCGCACCCTTCCTCCTTCCTCCCACAGCTGTTATTGCTGAGCATGATGTCATTTAGTATGGGATATCCCTTTGGTCATTTGGGGTCAGCTCCCAACTTCTTGTGTCCCCCCAGCCTGCTCGCTGGTGGGGTGGGGTGAGAAGCAGAAAAGCCCTTGGCTCTGTGTAAGCACTGCTCAGCAGTAACAAAAACATCCTTGTGTTATCAACACTGTTTTCAGCACAAATACAAAACCTAGCACCGTACAAGCTACTATGAAGAAAATTAACTCTATCCCAGCCCAACCCAGTACACCATATCCCTTATGCTCAGATGCAGATATAGAGCAAGCAGCCTTGTGATTACGTACCATGGGTGTCACAGTACATGATGGAGCTGCCTCCATTCTCCTTCTGGCACAGGCATTTGTTTCTTTCCTCCATCTCACTTCTGTGATGGCCTCGGTAGATGTTTTCTCCTATCCCTCAGGCACCTTGTATCATTGGTCTTCTCACTTCAACCCTACTACAGATCAAGAGCATTAGCTCATTTTTAGAGGCTTTTACCTGGAGAGAAAATGTAGCCCAACTGCCTAGATCAGAAACCCCATTCTCCGCTTGAACTCAGGAGGAGGACTAGGTGACTTCAGGGAGTGATACACAACTAAATTAAGCAACAACCATGTTCCTAACTTGGGTGCTATGAATTAGTTTTGTTGTCCACCCTTCAAACCTTTCTTTTTCAGATTTTGTTCTTTCTACCCTTTCCTATATTTTTCTCTCTCTTCTTAATACCACTGGGTAGCAGAGAGGTCTCTTCTATCTTTCAGTCACTAGTCACTGCCTCTTCACATCCTTCCACCTCCACTCCACTCCACTCTGCATCTCAAAAATGAACTGAAAAACAAAATTGCGTCCTTTTCTGGGCCTATATATCCTAATTTGATTTTTCTAGTATTTTGTTCTAGTACCTGTTTACTCATCCTAATCCTATAGACTACTTCATGCTCCAATTTAAATAAAAGCTGCCCTGCCAAATAAGACTGCCTTGAATTGCCTCTGTCGTAATGTAAGCTACAGTTCTTTCATTTCCTGGAGTGCTAATGGTAAAAGTACAGCACTAGTGAGCATCACAGGCTGTACAATACATTATAAATAAAGGTACATGCACTACAGTATTCGAGATAAAAGGTATTAAGGTTACTGTAGGGGTACTGTAAAATTTAGTGCTCTGTAGAATATGCTAGTAGTTTCTAAAACAGCAGTCAGATACTCACTAGGCACAAAACCAAAGCAAATTCAGGAAAGAAACTGTCAATAGCACAAGCCCTAGAAACCTTCAAAGGGTTCAGGTCTGATCTATTTGCCCTTATTCAGTAATGCTTTTCCATGAGCTGTTTCATTGAAATCATCATGTGGAAAAAAGTATTGTGCAATGCGGAACAAGTCAGTACCTGCAAAAACTTCGAAAACAGCTCTTGCCAAAATCATACAGCCTGACACCCAGACAGGTTAAATAATGTTCACGTAACTATACACCCTTCTTGGACTGTAAGCTTTCTTGCATTTTTTGTTCTGGGTTGGTACAGTGTCTAAAACTCCAGGATCCTGGGGAGTATAGATTTCCAAGCCACTACAAAAAATCAGTGTTGAGATAGGAAATATCATTGATATGAGCAATAACACAGCCTATAATTTCATGTCCCTGTTCCTTTTTGTGGCCTCAAATCACCCTGTTCAATCTTAGCACCTTCATGTGTGCCTAAATCAGCCAAGATACGTATACAGTATCTCAGACAGCATTTACATTGCTTATCCTCAAAAGCCAGAGGTTTTGGCCCTGTATAGCTATATATCTATGGTGGTTTTACATCCAAAAAGCTAACATGAGATGTTCAAATTTCTTCTGGATCTACCTGCCATGTAGGTGTCTCAGTGCAGGTTCAGGACTAAAGTTAATGAAAGGATAGTACTTCAGGTGTGGCTAAAGCCCCACTGGCCCTGACTGTAGGACAAAAAGACTGGCAACCACTTTGTCTGTATGTTTAAATGTCTCAACAGCATTGCTTGAGCTCCACTTTTGTCCCAGCTATTGCTAAATAAATTTTTACAGTATCAGCATTTTGGCTCTGCTGAGCTCTCCAGAGAATGCTTATACAAGAAGCTGCCATGTATGTGGAAAGGGAGTAGATGGCAGATGATCTTGTATAGTTTAATCGATAGGCTCATGCTAATTCTCATGCCTTCCCCTATTGTAAATCTTCTCATTCCTCCCTTTTTTGAAACCTACACTCACATGGTATTTTTGTGGCAACTTTTGTGATTGCTTATCTGAAATAATATTGCTCAGGAAAATTTCCGATTATTTGATTTATTTTTAATCTTCTACTGAGACTCAATGCAAGGGTTGGTTCCACAATCACAAAGAAAATAGGCATTTAAAAGTTTCATACCTATTAAATGGATTGTATTGAAAAGTCAGAGGCTTGGCAGCAGGGCTTCATATGAGGCTTTGTGATTGTGCAAGGTACCTTTATGCATGTCATACTTTCACATGGAAAACTCATCCTGAAGCAAAGAGGACTCAGTATTTTCTTCCAGTAATGTTTATTTGGAGTTTGGTGTGTGTTATCACTACAACAATTGTAACAAATCACCCCTTTTGGGGAAATTAAGGAAAAACTAAGGTTATGGTTACATTGTGAAGACCAGGCTCAGCTAAGACCTAAGCATGGTAATTTCTGCATTGTCGGAGATAGCTCAGCTGTAACTTGGGTTGACAGGGGAAAGTTGTCTCATAAAATGAAGAATTTCCATCTAAGGTGGTGACTCAAGACTTTCAGTCATCATAGAGAAATGAGTATTCTCAGAGAGCAAGTCATCTTATCTTGCTGGAAGTGCCCAAAGTAGTGAGACAAATCACACATTAAAAAAAACCAAACATTTCTCTCCACTAAGTTCTAAAGAAATCTTAGCGTGGAAGTCCAAAAAACAGGTGAAATGACCCCATTCAAAGGTTATACTAGTAAATTAAGTATATTTGCATGGTGTTGTCTGGCAGGGAGGCCAACTGAAACAGAACAGTCCATTCTCTTGTACTTCAGAACAGTGTGGTCTCATCCAAAATGTCTGTTAGGAAAAGTTTCTGGTCTGTGTTGGCTCCCAGACTGTGTCTGGGGAAAAGTTTCTGAGAGGGTGCTAGTCTCCAGAGCCTGGAGAGACAGCTCGGACAGGCTCAGAATGGACAACAGACATCCACTGCAAGGGAAACCTCCCGGGAACTGTTACATTTAGGAGAGAGGACAAAGTGTTTCCATCGTGCTTAAAAAGAGATAACCCAGGACAACCTGACAGAACAGGGTAAGTTCCTTTGGCTTGGTTACACTTGGTCAGTACAGATGTTACAGTCCATATTATGATACATATTATGTCCAGGATCTTCCTCTCCAAAGGTTGCTGCTGTCTGGGCTAAGCCATCACAGAGTTTATCGGAGTAACTATGCCTGCCTGCACAGATATCCTAACATAACTTCAATCTCCAAAAATCCCTTCATTTACTCTCTGGAGTCTAAGCCCACGGAAGTTAATTTTCCACAGCTGGAACTTCTGAATTTGTGTTCTGCAGAAGTGTTGCAGGCTCTCCGCTTTTCTTTTCATAAGGCCTTTATGTTTTAAAATGCTCTGGATATATTTGATCTTGTCTATATTTTAAATGACTTGTCAACAGTTTCCTATGGAGATAGAAAGGGGCTAAGGGGAAGCAGATTTTTAATGCTAGAATACCGCCTGCCTTCTCTGCTGGGTTAAGGTATAATAGGACACAAAATTTTAGAAGCCTGTTACCATGTCAAGAAAGATCTTGAGCTTGTTTTCTTTAAGGCCTTTGTGCATCTAGACAGCCATTGTGGATGATAGCAAATCTTGACTTAACCTGCAATGTAGGCATACATGTTCAATGGGGACAGCTTATCTGCAGAGGTCTAGGAAAATCATTTAATCTATACTGGCTCCCAATGTTCACAGTTGTCATGATAAACCTTTCATGAATGCTAAATTCTCTTTTAAAACTGAATCTTGATTGGAAAAATACTAGGAGGATTTTTGGAACAAGCATTTAACAGGCATGGAAAGATACTACTCTCGGCTTTTAGTATTTTCAGTGAAATAAGAGTTGCTGGAGCACTCCCTGTGCAAAGGAGCCCATCCAGTCCCATCTCTTCATGGAGGTGCTCCTGGGTGCTGGGGACTGCAAACACCATGATGGCAGTGGGAAGGTCTCACTGAAGGGCAAAATCTCCTGCACCGTGCAGAAAAACAAAATCACCTCCCACCACCCCACTCCTTTCTGGTTACAGTTACACTTCCATGAGTGCTGCTGAAACATACTAAAAATGACAAATTAAAAGATGTTTTAGATCAGGTTTTGGTGTCTAGGAGGAAAGGAAAAAACCCCTTCCAGTGCTCAGAGGCCAAAATAACAGTGCAGAGTGTTGCAGGAAAAGTATCAAAAGAGAAAATCTCATTACATATGCTGCTTTTTACAGCAGACAACAAAGTCCAGTTTTGGAGGGCTTTCCTTCCAACCAACATACTTTATTATTGGTCTCTGATGCTGAGGTCCACAGCTTTAGTTACATGAACAAAGCTTTTGAATTGTCATGAGTGTGGCCTCATAGAATTTGGTTCTGCTTAAATAGCAAGATTTGCTGATTACTATCTTGACACTCATCTGTCATTATTGAACTCTAAATTTCCCTTTAAGGTACTGGAAATTTGCTATTTGCTCTGCAGTACTCTGCGTTCACCCTGTCATGTTTCCTACATGCCATTAAATCTTCAGGCCTACAGATGTATTATTCATATGTTCGTTGCTTCCAAATACATAAAATCAGATATAGCTCAGCTGGGGCCCAATCCTGCAAAAATATGTACATGTGTTATTCTCAGCAGTGTGAAAAAGGTGAAGAGAGTCCTTAGTCTTAAATTGTGCATACCTGCTTGAAAGATCATGGCTACTATCAGTAAGAGCTGAAATAATAAAGTATCTCGGGGTAACTTATTGCTTCTTTATTATTCCCTTTAAAAATGTAAGTTGATTTTAAAATAAATCACCTCTCTGAAATGGAAAGTTCAAACATTTAACTTGAAAAAGAAAAGTCTATGCCAAGTCATTTAATGTTTCCTCTTTTTTAATGTTTTATTTCAATGAAACTATAAAAAAAAAGTGGTTGAATTTGTATGGAGGTTTGTTCCTTCCAGGAATAAACAAAGTGGATCTGTTCCTACCTCTAAACCGCCCAGCTACAAACTTGCATGAAGCCCAGAGGTTTATAAGACAAAAAATAAGCACAAAAGAAGGGCGCAAACAAACTAAGTGGGCAGGCCCCAGTACAGTGGGGTCCAGTGTTATGTGAGACCCCCCAGGGTATCCAGGTCATCTAGAAGGATGTCCAGGTATGACACAGCGTTACATGTGACCCATTCCCTTCTGGAGCAGCAAGTGAGCAATAGGCATTTCAAGTGGCATTGAACATCCGTGAATTGTATCCAGCCTATCTACATGACCATGTGTATATTAGGTAACTAACTCACAATCCTCAGCTTGCAGAGCAAGATCTGGTCATGAGATCATAGAATCATAGAATAAAATCATTTAGGTTGGAAAAGACCTTTAAGATCATCGAGTCCCCGTAGATGGGGGCATTAAGTCACATTCTGGGAAGGGGCCACGGTATGTCATTTGGTGAAGGTGAAGGTTTCTATTAAGTTTACTCTCTGGCTGCTTGACGTCATTGTCTTCCTCTACCTCATACACCAGAGTCTACTGGTTATTGGCTAAAAAACCACACCAACTGCCTGTAGCAAGCAAGGGAGGTCACACAATGGAAGAAGGAAGCAGCTAAAATGAATGTGAGCCTATGCAAAGGGTGCAAACTGAGGTGTAATGATATAGGATTGAATAAATACAGAACATTCCTAAAGCATGGGACATGATAGGACTGAGCATGTGATGCTGCAGAGAAATTTGAGACTCCAGATCTCTGATAACCTTCAACACCAGTAAAGCAAAAAAGAAACATACATGTATACATATACTGTGCCTCCATTTAACGATGAGAAGAGAAAATTCTACTCTTCTATTTATGTCTTTGGAGTTTTCCGATAAACAGTTCACGAGCTGTTAGCTAAATGTGCTTTCCAATGACCTGCATGCAGTAAGCAAAGCTCCAGCTGAAAGCCCTACGCTTAGACACTTATCAAGTTAACAACCTGCAACATGCAAGCTGGAGCCCTTCGAGTACAGAGAGTATGTCTAGAGGCATGTACCACTTGAACAATATGTGCCCGTGCATAAATACACCATCCACTCCTGTCTTGCCACGGGGCAATTGCCTGTCCATTGAGAACAGGGCAGTCTCTGCCACTCCAGTTACCTCTTTGCCCTGTAGTCGCCATAGTTATGATAGGAGCTTGAACTAAGGCTATGTTTTTATATGAACCTGAGTTGATGGTACAGAGGCCTTTGGGAAATAATCATGTTAGAACAGCACGTGGCGCTGATGGGGATCTTTGCTGGCAAAAGCCTTGCTCGCACAAGGTGCTCAACACTGGTCCCTCACTTTGCCTTTCGCACCTTTCAGGACAGGCATTTTGATGCAAATAGACCAAGCAGAGTCTTCAGCTGATCTGGCCTTCAGTGCAAATACCTTGATTTACAGCAGCAACAGCAGGATTTGGCATCAGGATCTTAAAGGAGATATTTCAGAAATGAGCTGGGCGCAACATGATTTGATAGGCTTTATTGTAAGGAAAACTATGTAATTGCTTATAAGCAATTTACTAACTATCCTTTTATGCAGATTTAGCCATTATTATTTTTTTGTTTTAATTGCTGATGATTCTCTTATTTGTGTGTCTTTAGCTGAACTCGCTGATTGGAATATAAGGGCAATCTTGTGAGGCTTTTGAAACAAAATCCACAGTGGAGCAACAAGAGTTCAGCCCTAAGCCTTTTCCCATTAGTGATAATAAACAGTAGCTAATCCTTAGCAACACTAAAGGATGCTTTAGTTTGCAGACTGTCATATCCTTTCAACGTGTTCTCCAAGAAAAAGAGGGGGGGATATTAATACAGTGCATCTCCTCCTAGTGGCAACACAAGGGAAATCACAAATTCACTGGATTGTACCACTGTGACAGAATGTCATTTCAATTGCCTTATTAACCATATGAAAAAATATATCACAACAGTGAGAAAACTTCTCAGTTATCTATATCTTACCCCTAAGGCTATTGTCATAAGCCAGTGGCATACTAAGGAAAGAGTACTAATTCAGTTGTCAGCTGCCTTGCCTATTAAACAGGAGGAAAAATACCAGCAACAAAATTGAAACAAGTAATAAGGGTAAGAGAAAGGTCTGGATACCCTTGTCCACTTGAATTCTTAAATTAAATACAGTTACTTGTCCTGTTTTCCCTGTCACATAACATTGTACTGGGAGTATCATGCTGTCTTCTAATTGAGTATTTACTCTGCTTAAAATGCTACATGGGCTGCACTTCAAAAACGTAAGTGCTGGAATATTATACTCCAAGTTCATGACCTGCATTGTAAAACATAAGAGGATGAGCAATGATCTGCTAAACCAAAACATGTTCAGAGGCTGGAAAGAGCATGCTCACTGCTAAGGATTAAGGAAATCTATTGGTTTCTCTACAGATAATCTGCGTTGTTTGATTAACCATAGACAAACTCTTCATAGCAAGAGGTGAACTGTCTCCAGTTGTTTGTTCCGCAGAGATCAGAGAGTTTTCTACGACAAATGCAATGACATGTTTCTCTGTGTCCTTGCTCTTTGCATAGTCATTCAAAGCAGTGGGCACTGAAGACAGGATTCAGTTTTCTTAATTCAGTGTCATTTAGGAGGACTCTGCAGCTTGATAAGTATGCAGACCTCCCGTAAGCCCTATGTCAGGCCAGCCCACCCTGTGCATATATCTCACAGTTTCTCAAATGTCACTACATGTCTGTATTTAGCCAACTGAAACCTACCATAAGAACCAAATGTATAAACAAATTTATTAACATTCATGACAGGTAGTGTTTTACTCTGAATTTGGAACACCGTGCTCGTGTCTGGAGTGGTGCTAAAGCATGTGTAAATCTCGAAAGTGTTCTTTTCAGAAGACATAATATTTTCCTCACAATTTTGGTGGCTGATATTGGTTGCTGAGACATTTGGCGAAGGTTCGGTTTAAGACTGAGACACCTAGTGTGCAATGCAGCTGCCCAGCCAAGAGCAACTATGGCTATCAGAAATGCCTTAGAATACCCCTCCTTGCCTTGACTCACATCTCCAGAAGGACTCAGGTACATTGTATGTCTCATGGTCCATACGCTTAGGCAGCTGAGTCACATGCTGTTTCCCCGTCTTCTCCTCTGAGTCCACTTTGCCATCACCTTTACTGTATTTCGTCATTTGCACTTATGCAAATTATATGTGCAATTCTACACCTTTGTTTTGCTGGGACCTTACAGGGGTAAAAGACTATGCAAATTAAAGGGAAATAGTCCTTTCAGAAGACAGAAAATCGCCATTCCATGTGTACAGGAAAAGGGTGGAAGTATTTCTATTGATGTGAGCGGGATTTCTATTTTTGCCCCAGTACCAACTGGTTACAGAAAGTGCACTGTAAGTAATGGAGGATGATAACTAGGGGAGGGAGATGTTCCAGTGCAGGTTGATGAGTCTGTAGCCATCAGACCACTGGTTTAATTAAAGTTCAGCTATGGAAAGAAGTTACCAGAGAAGGCATATTATTTTCAGGTAAAAGCAAGAGACAGGATTTCATTCTTGGTCATATCCACATTAGCACAGCATTACTTCCAAGTCATCCACACTGCCTTTCAGTAGCACTCATCACCTTCGCTCCCTCTGGTACGTCTGTATTGCTTCCAGCTCCACAACTGATGACAGGGGAGACAGACTCTTAGTAGTACCCAGCGACAGGACAAGAGGCAACGGTCACAAACTAAAACACATGAAAATACTTTTTCTTTTGCGAGGGCAGTCAAACACTGGCACAGGTTGTCCAGAGAGGTTGTATCCATCCTTGGAGATATTCAAACCCCATCTGGATATGGTTCTGGGTGACCTGCTCTAGGTAGCCTTGCTTGAGCAGTGGGGTTGGAGAAGATGACTTCCAGAGGTCCCTTCCAATCTCAACTATTCTGTGATTCTGTGACGGAGCGACAGCTGGTTTAGAGGCCTCTGGTAGGAGCTCAGTTTAGGGCTGTTTTATCGTCTTCAGTACCTGAGCTCATAAGGGTCTCATTCTTGCTGAATACCCTCTGCGCCTGAGTTTTCCCTCAATAAGATCAGGAGTTAGATCCATGCAGACTCATCATTTATGTCATTCTTCCTGTTGTTATTCTTGCCAGAATTGCTTGCATTTGAGGCTAAGGATTAGGTTCACATCTCTAAATGCCTAGAAGTTAGGTTTGCCAAAGGGAAAGATAACTAGTCTTTTCTGCTTTTATATTCAGTTAAGGAAATTGGATACCTCTGGAGGGCAATAAGGCCCACAGACACTATAAAGAACCTGAGCACACACCCCACCCTGGAGGTCTGGCAGCTGGGACTTTGGCCCAGGCTGGAGATGGCACAGGGAAGGGCTGTCCACCTTCCTTTGGTGACTTTAGACAGGGCTCCCAGTCTGCGCTATGGGGTCAGCCAGGGTTGATCCCTCTGCCTGGGGGAGCTGCCTTGAGCTGGGGCTCTTGTGCTGGGACCCCCCAGGAGCTATAGCCCCACCATGTCACAGCCCTGCGTGGACCTGGTCATGGGCACTGTTGGTGTGGACCTGGACTCCGACCCATGAGCTGACATCCCAGCCTGGCCTCAGTCTGTCCCTATCCCCACAGAGGTGCCTGTTGCCCAGGACTCAGGTGATTGGAAGTGCTGTGGGAACAGTTCAAGCTGATTTTTTTCTGGGAAAGCACAGTGCCACTGCCACTGATTGTAGTAACCACAGCGCTTGGGGTAGAAGGAGGGTGGTCTTCTTCATGGCAGTGAGCTGGGGGTCAGGCAGCACTGGCTTCATCCCTGGCTCTGCCTAAAACTTCCATACCTTGGACAAATCGCTGAGCTTAGATCCAGAAAATTACTTTCCTGAAGTTAAACTGTGGAGGGGACTAGGACCCCAAATCCCAAATTGCTCTCCTTCAACCCCTTACTCCAGACATGAGCATCACCAAATGTAAGCAGTTGCCCCACACCCAATAGTCCCTTTGTCTCCTTTGGTTGCAAGATATTTTGGGTCCACCAAGCATCACAAAGCAGAGACCTCTCTCTCATGGCTCAGCTGGCTTTCTCAGGGCACACCTTGACAGGCATACAAGGAGAAATCAGAAATAGCCCCTGCTGCAACTGGCCCCAGGGGCAGAGCAAAGGCCCTCACACTTTTTAGCCTACCAGTATGAATGCCGCCTATAGCCTTTGCCGTGTTGTCATCCTTAATATAATCATAACAAATAAAAATATGGCACACATCCCATCCACTGGATTGAAGCTATTGGGAGGTAAGAAAATTGGTATTTCCAGAGAGCAGAAAGCCAGGCTGGATGGTTCTGTTAACATTATACCATGGTAATATTGCTATCATTCATAGTACTGATATCCAGTAATAACAGCCTGAACAAACTCACAGCTATGAAAATAGGCTTAAAAACTCTCCATGGAGATATTTCACTGAATAGTTGTTCTCGGTATTCATGAGAAGAAATATTTATTCGGGTGAAAATATAGATCCAATTCCTTTCAGTAAATTAGTAACAGACAATGCAGAGTCAAAAGGGTATCTTTTTTTTCTCTTTTTTTTTTAAATTTTATTTGTAGCAAGCCTTCAGCAATTTGTAATTAGATCTTTCATGCTGGGAGAAAAAAAGAGAAAGAGAGGGAGAGAGAGACCCATATTTCTCCAAAATCATTAGTGGTTTTGGCAGCAGAAGGCTGGATCCTCAGCTGGTGTAAACTGGTGGTAGCTGTACTGAATGCGTTAGGGCGATGCTGATTGGCACCAGGGATACCATTCCCACTGCCCGCAGGAGCCAAGTCTGAAGCAGCAGCAAAGCATGATGAGCCTATATTAGAGCAGACATCAGCATGTTTGAGGAGGAGATGTGGATAAAAGAAGAGATGTAAAGAGGAGAGCAAAGCAGGGTGCAAACGTGTGGGGTCCTAGAAAAATCAGGCCTAAGGAAAGGCAGGAGAAAATGGAGAGGGCATGGAGTGAAGGACTGGGAGGTCTGATGGTCAGAAAAGGCTGGCAGAGATCTAAATGAAGGGGCAGGAGAGTCAGCAGGGTATTGAAAGGGGAAATCTCAGCAAACTGCTCAGAACTTAATAACAGGGGTTTGATAGAGTAGTGGGGAGAGATTAATTACTTTAAGCCATTTAATTTTGACAGGTAATAATCTCTTATCGGATAGATTAGTCAATGGAATAAGCTACTAAAAGATTTGGCTAAATGACCCCTCTTATATATCTTGCACCAATATAATCTCTTCTGGCAGTTCTGATTTATACACATAAAACTGAGTTAGACAAAGAGGTCTAACAGTTCCTTTGAAACTCCCAAGTGCGACAGAGAAGGAATACAACTATATAGATGTTGAAATCTTTGGGGAGAGGATAGTCTTTGACTACACTGTTACTGGAGAATGTCTGGTGTATATTTATATATATATATCTACAGAACAGTATGGGAAGCAGGGCCATTGGACTGGCCTGTGCGCTGGAACTCAGTGAAGCTGAATGAATGAATCAGGTCCTGGGTCTGTTTAAGTTCTCTGCATAGCATTGCAGCAGTATTTATCATGACAAAGACTCATCCACAGCCAAGTGTTAATGAAGTGCTCTAGTTTCTGTACAACGGAATCATGCTTGTTTATTTGTGTTTCTTCAGGCCAAATGACCCACTTGGTACCATTCCCAGGAGAGTTAGCCTAATTTAAAATTGTCTCACATCCCCGACCCTGTGCTTTCCTTCACATTGCCATGAGACTTCAGTAGCACAAGTGCTTTTCTTTCCAGACAGGTCTCTACCACCTGCAGTGAATTGCAGGATCCCAAGATTGCTAAAGCTGTCCTTGACCAGTTGATTTGGTAATGTTTTACTTGGATCTTGTAAAAGATAATCCTTCATCCCAGTTAGTCATCTGGACTTTTTGCCATGGTTTGTGGAGGCAGATACCTCCAAAGGATGCTTCATCCTCCTGTTGATGTTCCTGTTATTCAGTGTGTCTCAATCTCATTTATATTTACCTTGCAGCTAAAATCCTTACTTTTCAGGGGGAAAAGGGAATATTTTTTTGGAGAAAAAAGTGTCACACATACATTTATTTTCCAGCCTACACAAGCCACTCTTGGAATACCATGTTCCCACTTTGAACTCTTCCCGTTTACAAGCTATAATCTGTGTTCTCTGAATAGCCTCCTGAATTCACTCCAAGCAAAGTATTTCTGCATATCAAACTATCAGTCCGTCTGTCCATCTGGCTCACTAATCTTCCCAGCTTATTTTTTTAGGTTCCTTTTGCTGTCGTATCTGTGTGTCTGCCTCAGGGAAAAAATTCTGCCTGCAGGTTAAATTGCCTGGAATACTTGGGTGAACAACAACAGGTCCGAGGACAAATGGAAGAGGGTTTGCTTAAAAATATCAAGTGAATGTCTGTGGGAAAATGCTGCTGTTGTGACCATCTGTGTATTGACATATGTTTGCTGTAGAGGGCTGTATCCAACATTCAGTGCTTCAGTGGGAATCTTGAGTGCCCAAAGAATGAAGGGCTCAGCCCTCTATGCCTTGCTTAGGTCTGGGTAAGCCTTGTTACTGAATTATACATGATGACCTAAACTGGTGCACAGGTGGAACAGAAACTCCAAAGGACGTCAAGCGAGTCCTGTTTGGAGCAATCAGTGATTCCTTTAAAAAAATAAGAGGAAAAAAATCAACCAGACCAATCAACGAACCAAACAAAAGGCTGATTATCCCATAATACCAGTAATAAAAAACTTGACAATCCAAATCGGAAGGGTGAAAAGTCTCATTTTGTCCATGAAAGCAGATTACAGCTTGCTTCAGAACATTACAAAGCACTGAAATTTAGAGTCAACACTTTCGTTTGATTGAGCAACCACTTTAAATCAACTTGGCATGTAATCCTAGCAGAATTTATGGTTTTGAAAGGGGCAGGAAGGCTAAGGTTTTTGCTTTAATGAGTCTGGGGAAAGTCAAGAACTGTAGCTGCTTCTTCGAAAGACTGCACATCACCATTTAAACAAAAAGAGTTACTTATTTTTTCTTCATCTAATTACTGTTTTATGCTGTGCTGTGGCACAAAACTTTCTAAATTATTGTGCCAGAATTAACATCTTTCTTAGAGTCAAATTTTGCCTTAACAGTTATAACAAAGAGGAGTGGGCTTCATGGCGGCCAAGGTCAGCCTGAAAAGACTGCCTTTGATGCAAGAAGCAGCAAGAACAGTGTCACTCATGGTAATGTGTGCCTTTACCTGCCTGAGAATGGAGTTACAATAAATGGAACTACGTATTGAAACTATACATTAATGAACCAGATAGTCAGTAATATATATTAAGCAATTTCATCTGCTTGCTTGAAAGATGTTTGCACTGGATAGCGGGGCGCTGGCATCTCATTTGCCCCACATTCGTTACGGAGTTTGTGTAGAGGTATGAATCACTTCCAATCTGGGGGTATTGACACTCAACTAGCACTAACATAATTGGCTACATCAGGTGCAAGGCAATGCTGAAACAGCTTTCAGAGCAGGCATGTGAGAAAAAAATACCTGCGGGGGTGTCGTGATTTAAGCCCAGCCAGGAATGAGGCACCACGCAGCCGCTCGCTCACTCCCCCCGCCACAGTGGGATGGGGAGGAGAATCAGGAAAAAAGTAGAACTCATGGGTTGAGATAAGAACTATTTAATAACTGAAGTAAAATAAAATGTAATACTAACAATAATAATAGTAATTAAAGGGAATATAATAAAAGAAAAACAATTAAAATAAATAAAACCTAAGAAAAGACAAGTGATGCACAATGCAATTGCTCACCACCCGCTGACTGATGCCTGAGCAGCGATCCGCCCTTCCCGGCCAACTGCCCCCAGTTTCTATACTGAGCATGACATTCTATGGTATGGAATATCCGTTTGGCTAGTTCAGGTCAGCTGTCCTGGCCATGCTTCCTTCCAAATTCTTGTGCACCTGCTTGCTGGCAGGGCATGGGAAACTGAAGAATCCTTAACTTAAGATAAGCGCTACTTAGCAACAACAAAAACATGAGAGTGTTCTTAACATTATTCTCACACTAAATCCAAACCACACTGTATCAGCTACTAGGAGGAAAATTAACTCTATCCCAGCCAAAACCAGGACATTGGGGAAATCATGAAAGCACCTGTCTTCATTACCCCACTTCAGCTGAAGATGTGTAAGGACACCTCAACAACTTTTAGCATGCGATTTCCATGGGATAATTGCAAGCACCTTAATCTGCATTGCTGGTTTTGCTCTTCCTCATCTCATTCCTTCTGTGATTGTAAGGGCCACGGGGTGGGTTATTTTTCATTGCAAAGAGCCGTATTTAGATCACCCTTCATTTTCTCCTTCCTACACACGTGTTTAATTTATGCATCATATCACATAGCAGAGCACCAAAGTTGAGTTCCTTACATGTTCTTCCTACCAGGCGGTTGTGGGTACAGCCTGAAGGTCCCCATGTCACTGTTCCAGCTCAGAGACAACTGTGTTTAAAAACTTTCATGAACCAGTATTTCAACAGAACAAGAAAATGTCATGAAAGAGAGAAGAAAGAGGTTTTGGGTTTTTTTCAATTCCAGTATGTATTTTTAAGCATCCATGTTGAAATGATGCTAGAGATATTCCTAATGGTAGTTATTAGTTTAAATAAATTGAAAATATTTTTTTGGTCATGGCTTTATTAAACACCAGTCTACCAAAGCATTTCATTAAATATTTGGGGGAGAAAATTATTAATGGGAAGGAGGTGCAAAGGCAAGGGAGGTGGAAGTCCATTTTTAAAAAGCCAAAGAAAAATAAAATTGTCTCTTTCACATTCCAGCTAGAGGCTTTCCAGAGATGCTGGCATTTTTCAGGATTGTTCCACCTGCTCTAATGATCTGTTTGACTTAGCCAGCTCCAGGATTTCTGACTGGGCTCATGTGCCTCTTTTCGATCTTAAATTTCTCCACTGGGGTGCTTCCTAGGGAATTCAGTTAAGAATGTAGGAGGTAGATCATACAGGTATCTCAAATGGGTTATGTAAAGGAAGCACTCTGAGTTTTAAAATGCTTCTCTTGAGTCATGGTGTCTTCCACAAGTAAGGAGAGAGGGCATTGCCTTTCCCTACTTTTTTCATCTGGGAGTTTAGAAGTCATACATTTTGGAAATAATAAGGAAGGTTTGGAAGATGCTGGGATATTTATCTGGCTGTCACTTCACTGTGATCCTTGGGACCAGATCAGAGACATTTTGGTGCCTGGAAGTGTCAGGAGGCTTCAAAAAGACTTGAATTTTCAGCCACATACTTCAGCATCCAACAACCTTTGGAAATTCACACTAGGGCATGTTCTGAGAAAAAGGGATCATCCAAACCCTACTGATTTCAGTATGTGTTGAATGAATTCTTTTGTAGATTTTCTTACATCCCTGTCCTGGGTGGGGGCACTTCTTTATTTCTAATTTATTCACTGAGCACAGAAACATGGAGAATCTAATGTCAAGAATACGCTTTTGAAAACTTGCAGTAAGTTGTCTTAAAGGGAATGATGGGGAGATAAACCTGTTTGGAAAGGGAGATGGTGGACACATACTCTTAATTGTCATATCTGATGCTTCTGGAAATGTTAAGTCCAGTCTATTCTTTGGGCTTTTTCCCTTTTTTCACTGACATTACAATTTTTTCCCCAAATTTGCATTAAAAAAGAGAAAGAACAAGTGTTTTTGCTGGTCTAGGCAATTTACTGTGCCAGAAGCTAATGAGACATGAATAAGGCCAGAAATGCACATCTTTTCACTTCTTTAAACTTTCTGTCTTTTAGCTGCTTCTGATTTTTCCTCAGATATCAGCACAACTTCACTGTGCTGTCAAAGTCTATGTATGATCATATGGCTAAAAAAGAGCAAAAATCTCTCATTTCATCCCTCTCTTTTTATTTCAATCTAAATGGATGGCTCTGGGTGAGAAGAAGAATCTGCTCTTTTCATGGTATTAATAAAACCTTTTCTTGTCTCCCTCCCCACCCTGTAATAGCATATTAAGGACACAAACAAACAAACAAACAAAATCCAAACCCATAAAACTGGGGCTGGTAACTACGCTTTGGATTTTTTTTTTTTTTTTTTTTGTAAGGGGCACTGAAAGATTAGGAATTTGATCCAACAAAGAGAATTTTCCAGCATAAGGAAAGTGGTTTTACTGCCTGCTCAAGCCAAACTAAATGCAGGGTGCTCAGCTCTGCCCACCTCCAGTCACACTTTTCTGGTCACCAGATCATGGATTTATCCCAACAAACAAGAAAACTGTATTCAAACAGGTAATGTCCTTGCTCTGACTCACTGCAGAAGAGTGCAAGCATTAGTGCTGCCCCAGAAAGGGCAAGAAAAGGGCAGTTGGAAAAGACAGGGAAAAAACAGGAACCCTTTGGGGCAGACCACACCTCGAGAAGTTTATATCATTTGCGAAATCAGAACCCATGAACTGTTTCAGAAGGAAAACCGATTCCACCCAATGTAGTGCATAAACCATGACATAGCTAAATTTCCATCCTTGTGGAAAAATTCTAATAGCATTTTCATGAAAAAAAAAAACTATATAAATGAAAGATTTCCAAAGGAAAATGTACTTGCCTTTTGGAGCAGCAGCCTTACTCATTTTTTTCCCACTGAAAGTCTGCATTTAGCATTTCAAGTATAAGTGCATGAAGCAACCTCGCACATTTGGGTACACATACTCATGTCAAGCTCTTCTAAGTCCATGGATGTGCATCCATTCATTTTATTATTTTTTTTCTTAGACTTATATATAAAGTACATAAGACTTCAAAGACATTTTAGGACCAAAATAATGAAGATGAACCTCTTCCTCACCTCCCCAAACAAATCCAGAGAGTAATTCTAATGTCTCCTTAGTACACACTGTAGGTAAGACCTGTAATTTTCTCCTGTTCTTCCAGTCAGATAAAATTGTAGCTCACTCCTTTGCAATATTGCTGGGGTTTTGTGGTATAATTAATACTCTGAGGAAACGCATACTGTGAGAATATCTTCCAGAAACTGACCTGACAGATGACCTCCAGGTAAGATATGGAGTAAAACAGTATCCACTTAGCTGATAACTAAAGCTGATAGAATAAGTAACTCTGACATAATATTGCTCACACTCAGTAGCAAAGGCTCCAAATTGGGCAAATAGGTAGGTGGGTTGTTTAGACCCTTGGCCCTACCACTGATGCATCTTTGGATCCTCCAGAGCACCGTGGAAGACCATCACTGAGCATCAATGAGAAGCCACGTGAGGGACTATGCCCTGTGTAACTCCGGTGCGGTCCAAGATGCTCACACCACGACTTAATTCAATAGCCACTGTGGGATCCAGCTCTTCATAAACTAGTAGAAATGCAGAGCTGGAAGGAGCTCTGAGAGATAGTGCAGCCCACTCCCCTTCCCTGGGAAGTGGGGAGGGGTTTTCTGCACTGTGAACATTTTTGCTTTGGGCCACAAAAACTGCTATCAGCCAGATACAGCGTTTTCTTAAAAAAGAAATTAAAACCTGAGTCTTCATTATGGTTCTTCTAGTGATGGGGTAAACTCAGACCAGAACTGTTGCTTATCCTATTGGTACCCATAGATGCAATTCACACAGCTTATGATAAGGGTAAATGATGTGTATTATAGTGGATCAAAATAAATACTCAGAGTGTGCAGAGGCTCCTCAGAATCTTGACGTGATAATACTGATTAATTGTCTGGAGTTGATTAAACACAGATTGAACTGCTAGCTGTAGCACACTTGCACTGGCTTTTTTCTCTTTAAAAGCACTAATCTTGAAAAAAGCTGCCTACATCCTAGATTTTATACCCAGGAATTTTGTCTTTGATTTCACTGGAATTAGTACATAAGGAAAGGGGAAGGTACAAGTGATCCCACCCATATTATTAGGATCAGGCTTGAATTTTCACCTCCCCATGTCAGATGGTTGAACCCCATACTAGTAGGACTGTCAGCTCATTCCTGCGTGTCTTATTCAATATCCCCCAGACCCACTGGAAATTTTATGGGGAAGACCAAATTTGTGTTAAATGTCAGGTCATCACCTTCGTTTGCTTTTTAATGAAAATGCAAACAAACTGACCGACAACTTTTAACTCGGAGCAAGCCTGGGCAACCAAAATGATGTCATGCAACCACTGAAGAAACGGTGGCAGCTCTCTAAGCTTCTGCATTCCCTGCGAAGCATCATTGGGATCTCTGATGGCACAAAGTAGCTGTGGCTTACAGAGCTGGTAGGAATTTTCGTTGTAACAACATTGCCACCTAGTGCTCCAGGGGTACAGTTCAGACAGGGCCTGGGAAATTATGTGTTTTAGCAAGCAAAACAAGTAGGTTTGACAGGTTTTTAATATTTTAGAGGAGTGGACAGGCTGCAAGAAATACAGTGGTTCTTTGGGGTGATCCACCTCTGTCAAAGTGCGTGTAAAGTGCTCCCAAGAGGTGAGGAATTGATATTGTAGGCACTGCACACTTCTAGAAAGAAAAGGAAAGTGGGATTTGTCACATTGAAATCTACCCTCTCTAAAACTAGGAATAAAGCCTAAATTGGTCATCTAGCCTCCTTCTGCTGTAAATAGAGGTAGGCGGCACCCCCAGGCTGTAATACATCCAACCTACATGAGAATGTGTTTATTAAAAAACATTGTTTATTAATAAATGTGTGTTTATTAAATAGCATGTGTTTATCAATATGTATAATAATAAACATATTAATAAACATCCTCTCTGTGTTTTTATTCTCTGTGCTCTTCGTCTAGGAAGCCATAGGGACTCAGACTGGATGCCTAACTTACAGGTGGGTAATTTTGAGTGAGGTGAGTCTGGGTGTAATTCTATGGCAGAGCTAGGAAAAGAAACGGGATCTTTATAACCCTGTATTTTAGCCACACTACCACCTCTCCTGTACAACTAACTTTTAGTGAGAGTGAAGGAACATGCCACTTCTGAAAGAAATCAAAGATTGCTTGCTTGCTTTTGCAGTGATGGGTGAGGTATAGTTTCACACTACCTTTTGAGGAATTTGGGGGTTTGAGCATTTTAAACTTGATCCCAGTGACTATACTACTACAAAGAGAGAAAGGATACCTGCAGGATAGAGGTAGGATTTTATTCCCAAAAGAAAACAGCATAAGAACATCTATTCTAGACAGTCTTGGGGAGAAGGATCGAAGTTTTGCTCACTGTAACTGTGTTGATTTGAGTTTTTGCCAAGTGAAATAGCTGCCTTTTCTGCATACTTCCAGGTACACTGTAGGAGGGAGATTTCTGGCAGGAAAGATGTAGAGAAGGGATTGAAATGGTCTGGCTGCAGACTGTGTTCTTGCATTGTTCCTAGCCAGCATGATTTTGGTTACCTGTATATTTTCATATGAGATCTAATTTCAGGCATCATCATGGTAGTTTTCATCTACCCGTAAGGGCTTAAACAAAAGACACAGTGTATTAGCATAAGTCAAGTGAGTCTACCAGAGGCTCTGAAAGTGCATAGGTATCTGGTAGTAAAGTCTACATCACCACATCTTATTGTCTCGTTGGTACTAAGCTGGGGACTATATTTTGGGTGCTACCTCTACTACAAAATTTAAGCAAAAGATAATCACCTTCCCCTTGTGCATACTTTCTCACTGAACAGTTATATTAATTGCAACACCAGCATGGATATGTCTCTAGGACTGGCTATCTTTACTGCTACCATTTAACCTAATAAAAATACACACAAACCTACATGTTACTTGCTTCTCTGAGGTACGATGTGTCAGTACGCTGACAGCAAACACAAGTGGTTAGCACTTTGGGTTGAAATCACCTGTAAAAGTTCCACTGAAACCTCTAGGCAACTTGCATTTGGATGAATCCAAATGCAGCTCCATCTGTCAATACAAGATTTCAGGATTACTCTATTGGCAGTGCCCAAGTTACGGGGGAACTCTTCAGGTACGAACTGCCTGGCTCAATAACCCATAGAGGCAAAAGTCCTGATATTTGTGATAGTTTACAGTAATATGCTCAGTATCCTACAGCTGTATCTGGAAATGTAAAGGGTTTAGCAAATCAGCAAATTTTCCTTGTGGGCCTTCTTGTTCTTGAACTGGAGAAGTATTCCTCCGTGTCCTAGCTGTCATTACATGCTTGACAGATTTTGGAATAGGATGTAACAAGATGTCCAAAACCATTGGAGACAGATTTGCCTCCCATACTAAAATATACAATAGTAACTTGGTCTCTTCAGCAAGCATCATGTGCCTTGTAAAACTGGTAAGTAGGTGGCTGGGAGCTCCTGGCTCTACACATGACTGACTAGATACCTGCAGAAGGGGAAACAGCAGCCTCTGCTCCTTTTAATTGTTTTACAAAGTGTTTTCCCTTCTTTTAAAAGTAAGAGATGTAATTGCACAGAGTCTAAGCCCCCCATAAAATTTGTCTTCTATGGAAACACATCTGGTGCTCTAAAATTTATTGTTATAGGAATGATACTCATCTGATATTGGTTCTTTCTGTCACATAGAGGTTATCTTTGTCATTATACCATAATCTCCATTTGTGTAAATAACAGATAAACAAAGCTTTGTTTTTCAGGTGAGCATTTGAGAATCTGTGTTTAAAGTGAACGTGGAGTGTTCAGGTACATTGCATTCATTCTTGCCACCAAACAATACAAAGTAGGCCCTGATCTTGACCCATCTTTGACTTTTAGATCTGAATATTAAGTAAATGCAGAGAACAAGTGAAGATATTCAGGGTGGGATTCATCACTGCTAACTGAAGGGGTCTATTCCTGAGACAGTCACACCCTCTTTAAATGGGGACAAATATGCTCTTGTGGAGCACACATCTTACCTCCTTTAGAAAAGAGTATCCACCTTGGCTGTGCTGATCTTTCTGAGATGGATTTGGATAAAGTTGAAAAGGTCTAGCTCAGATTTAGATATGCATAAGTGATGGCTATGTACCCAGATCAATCCCACTTGGAGCAGGTACTGCTGTAAATGACTTCCTGCAATGTAAGGTAGGGATGAGCTCATCCAAATAATTTCCCAGTGTCAGCCTCTGACTCAAAAGCATTTTTTTCTGACCCCAATGTTGTGACTACAAATTCCTTGACGTCAGTAGGCAGATTGCCCATAAACTTCAGACACCTCAGTCCTGCTAGTGCAAAGCTGTTCAGAAGGAAGATAGAATCATAGAATCATAGAATCATAGAATCATTTCAGTTGGAAAAGACCTTCAAGATCATCAAGTCCAACCATTAACCATGCCCCCTAAACCATGCCCTGGAGTACCCTGTCCACTCGCTTTTTGAATACCTCCAGGGATGGTGACTCAACCACTTCCCTGGGCAGCCTGTTCCAATGCCTGACAACCCTCTCAGTAAAAAAATTTTTCCTAATATCTAACCTAAATCTCCCTTGCCTCAACTTGAGGCCATTTTCTCTTGTCCTAAGATGTCAGGCCCAATGACATTGACCAGTAACAATTGGGTCTGGTTTGCACAGAAGCCCTCAAGCAGAGGTGACAGACAAGGGTGCTACACCTCTCACTCAGTGGATTGATTAAAGCAAGGTTAGGAATTTTTTCAAAGCATCTAAGTGCATAAATCCTGTGGATTTTTTTGAGTTTGGGCATCTTAACGCTACTGTGAATCTCATCAGGTGTTTGTGGATGTCTATAGCCACTCAGGTACATGTGGAAATCTGGTTGGCGATTCTGGAGATTCCCTGTGGAGAGAGATCATACCTGAATTAAACTGTTAGAGCCAAAAATGGAAGGGCTAGAATATCTTGTATACAGTAGGTCTTGCCAAACTAAGAAAGAAAATATAAAAATCTTAATCAGTGCAATTAAGTGCTTAATTGTTAATGTTTGAACTTCAAAATATTATACTTTTATAGTAGATTCACAGGGAATGTTTTCATGTAGACACAAGCTCTGCAGAAATGCCCTGACTATTAGAAACTTCAGCTTACATTATACCAAGGGCAGAAGCAAATTCCAAGCTGTCAAGCCTTTCACTTAAAATAATTTGTCTATCACTGTCCCCAAACAAACAGATCTCAGGACTGTCAGCTGTGACGTCTCTTGTGCAGAATTATGGTCTCTGGGGTACAAGAGATCTTGAACCAGAGATGATTTAGCTTTGAGAACTTTTAACCAAGGTTAAAGTCTCTCCAGTTTCTGAAGTCAAACAGGAAAACCTGCTTCCACCTGAAAATCAGTGTCCCTGCTACATCCATGAAAACTAATCTCAGCTGTTACTCATCAGTTAGGGTGGCCAGTATAACTAGTATACCACATAATATGAGGTGTACTTGTCCACAGGGAAGAGAAGAACTCATTGAAATGAATTTAAAATTGATTTTTTACTGAAGCTGGTAAACAGTAGGGTTCCTCCAAGCTCCCTAATTCCCAAATTAAGAAGCACAACAGACTGTCATTATACAAACCTGCTTAAATTCAAGTCCAAATGGTTTACTGAATAAACTAAGTAAAGCAAATCTTAGCTTTGACTGCAAATAACAGATTTTTCAATTTAATGTTGAAAAAGAAAATCAAAAGAAAAGTCAGCTTAAATCAATCAGAAAGAATTTGTATGATTTTTTTCCTTCTTGTTTTTAAATTTTGTGTAAAAAAAATCTTATTTGGGAGGTCAGGACTGGGAGGACAAAATATTGCACATTGCAATGTCAAGTGAAAAATTTTGATATTTAAGAACAGAAAAGCACAGTACTGGATCAGCTCCAGTAGGAGCCAAAAATCAATGTCTATGGAAAAGCATAAAACAATACTTCTTCAGAATTCTCTCCCAGCCTGAATACTTTACAGGTCAGGGATTTCCTGAGCCTGAAATTATGCTTCGTGTCTAACTCAGTGAACTTCTCTGCAAAGTTGTGTAGGCAACACTTGAACTCATGTAAAGTTTTAGCACTTGCAATATCTGATATCAGTGTCTGTAAACAGGGAATTCCATGGACTGACTGTATGTTCTATGATGAGAGACTTTCTCTAGTTTGTTTTAAATGTCTGACTTGTTGTTTCATTTGATCCACCTCACTGTTGCACCAAGACAGTGAACAATCATTTCCCAACGTATCCATTTTTACTTAATTAAAAAAAAATTCCCAAACACTTACAGTTTGCTGAATGAATGTGACTCCTCTTGCCGTGAAATGAGAAGGAGAAAATGCTCGTGTCAAATCCACTCTTCCCTCCAGCTGCTGTCTGTAACCCCACTCTAAACCAAGATACTGAGTAGGGCTTTGAAAATGCCTCTAAGAGCTGCCTGGAAGATGACTAAACCTGGGCATCACCTATGGCCCCCACTGCTCTTGTGTGCATGGTGGAACCTTCTTGGACAGAAAGCCCTGCTCTGACGTGAAAATGGGTTTGGCATCACAGCAGATAGAAAGTAGAATTTTGGTCAGGGCTGCTGTTGTTGGATGGGCAAAAGGAGCAATGTTTTTTAAAAAAAACCTCTCTCTGACATTGTTTTATGGGCAACGATGCCAAAGTTGGGAAATACTGCCTCTAAGACTATAGTCTTCCTGTGTATTTCCTCTGGCTTTGCCTGACATCTGTGATTTGCTTTCACATGTCTCACTGGTTTTATTGTGGTTACAATTTGTGTCATATTTCCTATCTGAACTTAACTAGGAACAGTGACCTCATCTCCGTAACAAGAGCATTCATAGATGTGCTTCACAGCTCAGATTTGGTAGATGATGACATGCAAAAGTGATGGAAATTACTTATTAATAATTTTTTATCTCCCAAGCATTAAAAAACCTGTGCATCAGGCCCCACAAATGCACACCCTTCCTGAGAGTGTCTTAAATAAGATCTCTAAATCAAGAGTAAATATTGGGGGGCTTTTCTTCTTAGTTTCTGAACCCTGAGGTGTGCTTGTGATATTTCCAAGTATTTCTCTGATATCACGAAGTCTAAAATTTTCCCAGTTTTTATCTGACAGATTTTCTGCAAACACAAAATCTAGTACAGGTGTAAAAGAGTTTGGATAACCTAGGCATCAAAATTCAACCAAAGTATTCTTTCCCAATTTAAACATTAATGCAAAAAATGTCTGCAAATGCGCATACTAACAAAGATATGTACTTGCATATGTGCATTTTCCACTATATACGAGGGAAACATTTGGCACCTCTTCTGAAGGTTAAATTGTCTCACCGATCTACTGTCAGATGTCAATGAATAGATTAAGGCAAGAAGACGAGAAATAAGAGCTGAGCGAGTGTGGTGGAGAAACTGCTGGGAGTGTCAGTGTTGATCCTTGTCTATGTTGAAGAGCAAGGAAGTTCTCAGAAAGAAATGAGCTTCTTGGTTCACAGAAGATCTCTGCAAGACAGATATAAATTTCATTTAGAGGGTGCTAATTAAGGTCTGTTGAAGACTCTGGATAAATTGACTGAGACACTAATTCAGGACTTGCAGATTTTAGGAATGCTGAGCATACTTTTTTGTGTCCTATTTCTAGCACATAACCCTTCTGTCTCCTGGGACCTAGAAGGCTCCTGGACGTTGTATGGACATAGTGGTGGTGGTGCTACCTTACAACTAATGGCATGGCAATGGAGAAGGTGCAGAAGAGCAAAATCCCACCTGGAAGCGGACAGTCTCTCTGGTAAGCGCAGGCTGTAACCAGGTTTCAGAACAACCTAATGACTTAGCCCCGGTGCTGACTAAAACCATCAGCAAGAAAGTCTGTCATGTGAATTTACACAAAGCATATTTCTTGGGTCAGGCATGAAATCAAAATTCCTTTAAGGAAGATGAGACTTTAAACACTTGCTGTCGGGAAAAAAAAAAAGTCTCCGAAGGCCTTATCTCACACATGATACAGTCACAAACATCTGCTTCCGTTTCAGTTTTTCCTTCTGTTAAAAACTAAAGAGAGTGTTTCCAGATCCCTGGAGCAGCTGTCCCTTTTAAGCCAGATACATAGCAATATGACACACACTGTTGGAGTGTGGATGGGAAAATGGTGTATTTATCAAAACAGACAATTTTTATCTCTTATTTTTGGACAATTGCTAGGCAAAGCAGTGGAAGTCTATTACCAGATTTTTTCATACAGTATTTTGAATTCTGAGTTAGAAACTGGCAAGTATATGTGGCATATTTCAGGAGAGTCTCATCAATAGCAAATGTGAGATGCAAATTCAACTAAAGCCTACAGTTTAATCCTCATTAAGAGAGTCATTGGTGTCCACTTTATCAGGATAATGAGATAGAAAACAGGAGTCCGAAGGGAGACCTTAATTAGGAGTTTTGGCAGGTCTGTTAAAATGAGTATATGATGACTGATTCCGGGGGGGGTGCTGTCACTGCATTTTGTTGCTAATATGCATTTGCTATATATATCTTGTTCTCCTAAGCTTTAAAATGCATTTGGGGTCTAGTTCAAGTAGCTCCCCTCATTCTATGATTTTTTAAATCCTTCCTCCAAATTCCTACAGACCTTCAGTCCCTCAGCCCAGTCAGACCCTGGGAGACAGGCTTTACTTGCAGGGCTCCTTACAAATTGTTATGTGTCGGTGGTCAATATGTGAAGCAGTCTGAATCTTACAAATCTGATTTGGATAATCTTAGGGCAAAAGCATAGGAGAGAAATTCCAGGTCAGGACACCCCCCCCCTGTTCAAGCTGAGGCAAATCATTTAATCTCTCTGTGCCTCCAATCGCTGCCTGTAAAATGCAGAAGAATATTATTTTCTTGCTTGTGTTATTTTTCTTCTTATTGATACCTATTCTAAGCTTCCTCAGACAAAACCTGCTTTTTATTGTGTGTCCATAGACCACACAACCTCTGATCCTGATTGTGGATATTAGCTGCTCCTGCAAGATAAACATAGCCTCGTCACATCACATTCCTGTTGGACTGCAGCACATCTCCCTTCTCTGCTTTCTCCACAGCTTAAATACTGTTTGGCTATCACATAGTACTTGGCTGCTAATTAGGCCAATTAAATATTATTTCATGGACAGGCGAATTTCCAGAAGCTGAATGTCTCTGCAGTGCTCTGACCCCAGAAGCAAGGAAGGATTTTCAATACATCAGCAGAGTCAGTGGCTCAAGAATGCCCCAGGCCATCAGCTGGTGGGGTCCGGAGCGTATACTGGAGAAATACCTGCTTGCACGAGCCCTGTTCTTGCTGTCTTTCTCACGACTCTTTTACCAGTCACTACTCGGAGACAGGCTTCCAAACTATAGGGACATTTGGTCTGACTATAATAGTAATAAAATAAGTTTAACCTTTTATTATTATGCTAGTAATTTAATAACAATTTATTACTCTACTATAATTTTATTACTATAAAACAAGTCAGTAACTTTTCCCTGATCTACGACAAGAGAGTTCACATCTACACAGATTGACTTTCTCATCCTCCACAACCAATGACTGCACATGAATTTCCTATTAGGCATGATCCCCATGTGCAAATCGCCAGAGGCTATGTGGTTGTTGCTGGTTGGCCTGGGCCAAGACCAAGCTGTGAGTCCAAGAACCATTCTAGCAATTAACAGTACAGTTTACTGGGTGGCAGTGCTTGAACCAGGGCCTGGCTGTGCTTTAGTAGCACAGCTGCAGCCAAAGGGACCCAAATACAGACAATTCCTTTATGGCAGAATGTATGTCTGTAAAACCAACAGAGATATGTGCAAAACTCCAAAACAGAAGAGACTTCTGCTACAGAAGCCACATCTGTGGGTTGTTCAGGACCCACAGGGCTGGCACATCTAGAAGGGAGGGAAGTGATCCCACAGGGATGCCCTGATTGACAGCATTGACTTGCCCAAGAAAACACAGCTGTCCTTTACCATTTAAAACCAAGGACAAGAGTGAGGTAGGTAGAGGCTCGTTTTTAAATGTTACCTAGAAGTTGGTGAGCTCCCGCAGGATAGAGAAAACCTGGTTTCTGTGCTCCTCTCAACATGGAGAGCAGGTTAAACCAACAGCTCTTCCAGCCACAGGCTAGGATGGGTCCATCCACCTCCTGTCAAGGCTAGACCTCTGTGTAGAAAAGTTGCTACCCAATGACTCAGTTGTCCATAATGGTAGTCTAGAAAAAAATTCGAGCAGTGAACTCCAGGTTCACAGTGTTATTCATCCCAAAGTTGCAAAAAAGTGATTGTCGGACACATTGTTTTTGTTGGCTTTTCAGGTTAGTTGGCTAAAATAATTCAGCTCAAAAAATCCTTTTGTAAGGTACATAACTTGCTTTGTTCTCTGGACAGGAAACATGGGCTCTCAGTTCTGGCTGGGCAATAGCTACTTCACTGCTAGGAACAGCTGAATTTACGTTCCTTTCTGGCTGTGAGATGTAGCGTTTAAGGTGGCAGTCCTAAATATTTAAATTTGCAAAGCAGTCCCTTGAATGAGGATGTGGCATAAGGCCCCTGGAGGGAGATCCTATCTGGTTTTTCTTGACATAGAAAAGTTTGAGATACCAAACAAAGACAACAAGGTTGTCCCACTTTTCTGGCAAGGCTCCAATTTGATAATTACTGTTTCACCTATCCATATTCCCTGTGCAATTTTAATTGCAAAAGATTACATGTGTGTCCCCCTTGAATTCATGGGGCGTTGCTCAATCGTGTTTCATATTTACCACACTGCCTCCCAAAATAAAGTGAATTTTGTCAAACCTGGCAGAGTAGAGAAATGTGTACTGAGATTCTTTACCTCTGTAATTCCATACACAAGAGAAACACTGTGTCCCCATATGCCACCTTCAGAAATGATCTTTGGTACAGATGATATGAGATCACAGGAAGGCCTTATCTCTTCTAGACACCTATGTCAGCTTAATCATATCAAGTGGAGATATAATTTTTATAGCAATACCCTATTGTTATGATGCCTAATATAAGTCTTGGTAAAATTCCATACAATATCATTTATAATTGTATAGGTTATTTTAATTCTTATTCATCACCCTGAATGAAAAAAAAATATTTTTTTCGAATGTTGATTTGCCTGACTTTTAATTCCAGGCGGTATATCATGAGCTTTTCTCTATGAGACAGAAAAGTATTATGATTCCTGTGCATGTGAAGTATAAACTAAGGGTTGTCACTGTTTAGTCTTGGAGATGTAGTAAAAGAGTTGGAGCTCCTTAAGTTTTCCAGCGTAAGATTTTCAGTGCTGACAGTAGCTTTCCACATGTTTTTCAGTTTTCCAACATCCTTTTATAATGTCTAGATATCTGAACTCAATAAAGTATTGATCTCTTCAGTGATGTGCTTGGAGAAAAAATCGCTGCTATTCATTACTAACCCTACGTTACACACATAAGAACATTATTAATTCTTATCCCTTCTAAATTTTTTTGTTTGCAAATGATGAACCCAGGCTTCAAACAGAGCCTTTATGTTTAGAAGTATGACTTTACAGTTGCTCGTTTTAAGCATGTTGTCATTGAACAGACATGTTTGACTAAATTTTCCAAGTCACTAGATGTGACAATGGCCAAGTTTTTTTACCTCCGAACAATTTACAATATTCTTTATGGTGTATCATTGCTTCCCACCCAGGAACTTGCTGGAATAGTGGCTTTGCTTGTTTACAGAATTAAGGATTTACTGGCCCATTTGGTACTTCTGGACATGCAGCAGGTAGGTAGTCAACTAACAGCTCCTGAATCCCAGCTGTGCCTACTAAGCACTTAGAACCTGGAGAACATCGGATCTGCTGCAGACGTTTATCCCAAAAATCCCTTATCAGAAATCCCTGCTCTACACTGCTCCTCTGAAAACTGTTCGTAGCAGAAGAGTTTTATTCAGAGCAAACTAGTTTTCCTCTGCGCTACAAGCCACCCCTTGACATAAGCAGTTTCTCTCCGTCTTTAAACATCCCCATTTGAGGAACGGTATTGATAAGGTTATGAAAAATCAAGCGTGGAATCACCCAGACATTTCAGATTTCCCGGAGGGTTTCTGGCAACACGTTGCTTGTCTGTACCACATTTGACTCCATGGTACCTGAACACCAAGCTGAGTCAGAGGGACTGGAGTTGCTGATGTTTTTTATCTCTGAGAAAATACACTGTGGATGATTTCAGAATTGCCTCAGGGTCTTATTCTTGAGTTTTTAGTGTGCATCGGTTACAAGAGGAAAACAGTATTAACTAGAAACCAAACAGAAAATAACTAAACTGGGTCATTCCACAGCCAGTTATTATAAGGGCTTTCTAACCTCTCAAAGGCTTTCCTATTTCTGTCCAGACACTGGCTTTACAAAGTGCCCCTTCGGAGAGACAACTTGCATCTTCATTTTCCAGTCCTGTCTTTCACACTTGTGTGAAAACCTTTGCAGTCATTAATCACCAGCTTGCAGCAAAATAAGCAGAACCTCTGAACCTGTCTCACACCAGAGTACCATTAAGAAAAACAATTTATCATTTAACTCAACGTTGTTCGCATGTGAAGTTTATCTCTCCTAATGAGATGTTGTTCTCCATGGGTATTTTTTTCCCCTATTTCATTATTACGGCTCCCTTTAGGCAGGTTTCCCTTGAGTTTTAATTATGAAAACAACACCTGTTTTCTTTGCCACTGTTGGAGTTTTCATCCGTTCCAGAGAAAGCATTTGCTTCTCTGTTATCTTGAATGTCTTCCGCTCCCTGCATTGATTTCCCAGAAAATGCTGTATCGATTTTATCTTGACATTTCAGTGAATGCCTCATCATCCTCATTCTTCCTTCTTCTGAATTTTAGAAAGCTACACTCACCCTTGTTCTCTCCGGTCTTCCAATTAGGGAATACTTATGATTCTCCTTTTCTGTTTTAAACCCCTGTGTGATCAGACTTTTTGCTGCTGTGCCCTGTGCTTTTTGAACCTGCTCTCCAGGTCACTAGGGAAATGCAAGGATTTTTTTCTTGGTCTTTAGTCAAACCTTAAGACCTGCTGCAATATTTCTACACAAAGATTGCTCTGCTTTTAAGCTCCGCTTTAAGAGCTGTTTTCATCTGTCAAGTTTGTGTTGGTTTGGATTGAAGAGCCTGGTGTTTTGTCATGTTCAGTACATCCATCATATCATCTAATATTAACTTATGCTTATGTTGACTTCAAGACCATGGGCAAAATGTTTCTCCTAAAGTATTCTGGCTATACTTGGAGTCTGTCTTATTGTTATGTTAGTGTTTTATTGCACTAGAAATAATAAATAGTGGTGAATAATAAAGTAGTTCTTACCTTCAGTATCTTCTGCCTTTATCTCATATACAATTTTTCATCACTGCTGTGGGGAAAAGAGGGCATCAAACAGCCAGAAAGAATAATTTTCACTATATAGTAATAATAAAGCAGCAGCTCAGATGTAGCAACTTATATTGAAAGAACAAAGAAAGGTAGGCTTCAAACACTGCCAGGCTTATAATATTACTCATCTAAGGAGCTGGACAGAATTGACTATTAGACAAAAGATCTAAAAGGAAATTTCTGGATTATCCTTAAAGAAAGTGATTTATCATGCAAGCCACTGTGCCAGAGCCAAGCAATATCCTGGCCTCCAGTCTTGGATAAAGCCAAAGAACGGAGTAAGATCTAAATCCCAAACCACAGCTGTGTATGGAGGGAGTTTGGGATCCATTTTGTCCAATGATAACTACCTAAAAAGTGAGTGACTACTTTAAACTAGAGATTCGGCTTCCTTCTATAGCTTAGAAAGATAAATAATTGAAGTATCAAAATGCTTGGTCCTAAGAAAGGATGGATCATCCCCAGAGCAGCTCTCTAAACCTGACATCAGAAGAATAAAGCTTAGACTAAATGACTAATTTTTAAGTAGATAAAGGTAGATTAGATGTTTTCCACCCTAAATGTCCCTGAATCTTTCTAACAGGAGTATTTTCAGGTTTCATAGTGATGTTCCAAATCTAATCACTACAGCCTGGCACACTAAAATCATCGCTGAAGTTTTACTGGTATACACTTTATCAGCCTTCTTCCATCCCTCATGTAATGTTCATGTTAAAAGTTAATTTTTTGTCCTCCCATCCTCAGAAACCCAGCTGTAACAAAACAAACTAGCTCAAGCAAACAATGTGTCCAATGTTTACTTTGTCCAGTCTTTTAAGGTGTTTCCAGATGAAAAAGTTAAAAAACATGCCACGACTCTTCATTTCTTTCTTCTCTAGTTACGGTGAGTCAAATCAACTCAATTTTCACTGTGGATTTTCTGGATCAGTGTTACCTCACTCTTAGATACCTTGAAATAAAAGTCATAAACATTTCTCATATTGTTTGCAAATAAAGAAGTGATTGAAATGAATCCACATTTTAGATTTTAAATAAATAAATAAACAAACAAGCAAACATTGAAAGAATGTTGTAGTAAAAATTAACCTCCCTCCTTCCCTCTTTTCCACCTTCTCATCTTCCTTCCAGACCTTGCCTCTCTTGAGATCCATATAATTTTATGTGAGGACAGATCTTTAATTTTGGAGTTTATTTGCAGAAACCTCCCTTTGAATGTATGTGTATGTATATATATATATATATATAAAAAATGATTTGTGGGACAAGCTAAAAATATATTTTCATTTAATTAGATCTCCATGCCATTAAATTATTCAGCCCCTAAAAATGATGGTTTCATTATTCTTCATTTTGTTTTGAGGATTTTGAAGACCTGGAGGAATAAAGGTGAGCTTAAATAACAGGAAATTTCATGAACAGCTACTAGACCAAATTCAGAGATAATATTTTGAAATAAGTAAATGTGGGCATAAATCTAATGGGAAAAAGTATATTTAAATGATCTGGAACATACAGAATTAGCACACTTTTCAGTTTATTTGGAAAGACTTTGTCCTAAGTTCTCCTTGCCATCCTAATGGCAGATGGTAATTTCAGTTTAGAGATGGTCATGAACAGCATCTTTGTATCTTTGCTACTACTTGGAAGAAACATGGCAAGCTCCTGTCAAAGGTTATGAATATAAATTTAAGCCTACATTCTAATTTTTCTCATGAAGGGTTCTCCCAATGTTTTAAATTCAGGTCAGCAAAAGTAGCCTGAGATTTCCCTCAGCCATACAGGATTTCCTGAGCACTACATCACAGTTCCTATACTAACATTTTTTCAGAATTGTACTAGTTTTCCAAGTCCCCTCACAGATCAGCATGTTTCCCCTTCAGGGAGTTTAGTTGGCAAAATTTATTCAGTACCACAGTTTTTATGCATTGTGTTGTATTTAGGCTTCAGTGCTTGCCAGCGATGATACTTTGGGGCTAAATCTATGGTATACTAGGATTATCACTAATATGGAGGTGGCTGACTATTACTCCTGAAAAATATCTGAGACTAAGGGTTTTCAGGATAAAAGAGAAGTCTTAATTACAGTACAAAATTCCAGATACAGTGGAAAGGTGATGAAGACTCTTAAGGGCCAACTATTGTGGTAGATGTAAGAGTAGATTCTGTGACAGAGGAATTTGTGTAGCTGGGTGATAAAAAGGAGATGAGGACCTTGCAGTGGAGACTTGACTTTTGGGAAGATCTACAAGCTGTGGTGTTACAAGTCCGCTTTTTCCCCAGGAGGTTCACAACATGTCCTGCAGCCCATGGTTCAGGTTTTTCCTAGACTGTGAAAAGTGGGGATGTAGTGAAGAATGAAGTGAAACAGAAAGCAAGACTGGAAGAAGATTTCTTAGTCTTCTAAAAGTTTTGCAAGCTCTGAGCAATTCACTATAGAATAAATTCACTTAATCTATTAATCTGAATAGTCTATTTTGTTCCAGTGGAAAACCCACAGATTGCTATTTAACATGAATTAGTATAACCTGGCCTTCAACATGTTAAGAATTTGCTTTATATTTTTGTCCTACTTTTTTATCTGAAAAAAAAAACCAACCCAAACCCCTAGCCGGGTTTGAACAAGGAGATTCCAATGGGTTTGTTTTGGTTTTGTTATATTGCAGCAGAAAAAAGGAAGGAGTAACATTTTCAGTTATCCATGCTCCCAACAGTTCAGATGACTCACATCCACAAAGTTATATTCCTTGAAGCACTGGTTTACAGGAAACTTTGCTAAAACAACCAGCCATTCATCAAGAGATAATTGCCAGCATTGGATAAACTTGCAGAACCCAAAGAAAGCTGAGGGACTTTTTATCTTGGCGAAGACTATTACTCATCGGATGGCAGTTGCAGCTTTGGAATGCAATTGCTGCCGCGCTTTGTTAAATTTGGTATTCATAAAAAAAAAAAAAAATCCACAAACAACACAAAGTGAAACAAAAGCCCTGCTAATGTTTAAATTTTATAGTGAGATACAGCCACAAGGCACTAGCACAGAAGAATATTTCTGATTGGCTACCAGCTGTTGGAGCTGAACAGATGAGCTGGAAAGTAGCAATTTACAAGCTATTTCATATTTAAAACTGTTAGGTCCTGTGCAAAACAATCTTTTCTCTCTGGGAAAAACAACAACAACAACAACAACAACAAAATTAAAAAAAGATCCCCAGAAGAAAGGAAACATCCACTGAGAACAGATTCTCCCAGCACAATGAGAAATTTCAGATTTCTCTTTATTCTTTCAAATACTTAATAGCTTTCAAACAAATACATTATTCTTTCAAATGAACCAGTGTCATTTAATTATGTTAAAAATCAGTCTTGTTCCTTAGAAACATTAATTACTAACTAAATTCACCTCTGCCATGTTGTAAAGTGTCACAGTTTAACTTACAGCTCACTTTTTAATCATTGCTGTATTGACAGAGCTATTTTAATACAAAGTCTTCCAGAATTTCTGAATGCAGTTACATAAATTGTGATTAAGAAAGATTATTGTGCTTAAACTAGAATGGAAATAATAAAAGTTTATTTCAGGAAAATGTAAAAGATTTGTGCAAATCCATTGCATTCTATATATAGTCCTTCATTTAACAGCTCTACAAACCTGCAAAAGTTGGTTCTTGTTGAAAACTGCCAGGCTACATACAATGAAATCTGGGGTAGTAATACCAGAGAGCTGTCAGTCAGCCATCCATCCATCTAATTGGCTTCTTACCATCTTTCCATCATGTTTTTTTTATAACTGGTCGCCTCTGGCTAAAATGCAAATCATGAGGAAGAGCCGTCTAGAAAAAGCTGCCGCTTTCTTAATTATCTGTCAGAGTATGGACCAGTGGACCCTGGGCCACAGAGTAGAGTTATGCTAAGCAGCAAGGCATCATGGGAATTGGAGTGACAGCTCATTTTCCTCCTGTGTTTTTTCAGCGTTCGAATGACAATGCAGAAATACGGGTTTTTCCCACACTTTCTCTGAACACCTGGGCCAATGCTCAGGGGAACACAAAGCCAAAACTGTCACATTTCCAGACATGGTCTTATTGCTGTCACTGTGACAGGATTGTTGACAAATGCCAGCAGTCATCTCAGCATCTTGGGAAATGTCTGCCGTGGTTGTGTCAACAGCCTGACAGAAATTGTTAATGTTTAAACTTCTTCCACTGACAGAATCCTGTCTTGCTGACAGTATTTGTCATATGAAACTCAATCTTTGTCAAACTTGCTTAAAAATTAACACTTCCTCCATTTCTTTTGCAGCTAACTGCCTGTGTGCTTTTTTTTTTTTTCCTTAAGTAATAAGATTTCAACAAGGTAATATTCCACAGTCCACAATGAGTCCAAGAGCACAAGCACATTATGAACTTATGGGCAGCTTGTCCTTTTGACCTCTGCTACAATGATAATTATGCTTTTATTCCTTGCCCATTTTTTTTGCCTTAGGAATCAAAGTTCTGAATTATTCAAGAGCCATAAAAATCCTATTTCTCAGTGTACAATGTGGAAAATCAATTAAACAGAGTTAGCTTAGCACTTATATAAAAATCAAGTTACAAGTTTGTAGACATACATTAACTGAGTCCTTCTCCAACTTTGGTTTTGAAGGTCAGTCCAGCTGGATAGAGAAACAGGGTCAGTAAGTCTTACCTGGAAACTTTATTCCAGCTCTAAATCTGAAAACTTCTAGGGTGAGTATTGCTTTGTACAAATGAAAAGACAAGCCACATAATCAGTGTTGTATATCTTCCAAAAAATGGCATGGGAATCTCATGGATCACTTAAATTTATTTGAGTGAACATGGTTGCACCCAAGAAGACCTGAACTAATCATCAATATCTCATTGGGTGCTAAGAACAAAGTACTAGCATGGAAGAATTCTGCATACTTTTATGCTTAATTAGGAAAACGTGAAGGACAAATGTGCAACCAGAGGTGGGGAGACCTTCAGAATGGTGTCAGACATGATCTTGGAGCTCCATTAGGAAGAGTTTTGCCTGTGAATCCCTACTGATACCAAACCCATGTCCCATGGTGGCATTATGCTATCAACGGTTATTAGGATGTTTCTGAGTCAGTGAAAAAATCAAACCTTGGCCGTTCACAGTGATTGAAGATTTAGCAAGAGTGATGTCCGGGATACATTTAAAAGCTAGGTATTTATACCTTTTCCCACTTATTGCCTTCACAGAAAATACTTAGTGGGCACTTCTCTAACCTTTGGGAAAGTGAATCCATTCCGTTAGTAATCCTTGCACAGGCCTGATGTTGTGTCCCAAATGTTTCATTTGGATCAAGTGTTATTCTTCATTTAACTTCTTAACCTGATTTCTGTGTATTTTTTAGTGTCTGTCATTTTCTGGACATCTCTGTGAAGTAGGGTATTTCTTTAAGCACTAGGTTCTTAAATAACTTACGGCATTTGGTCTATAGGTTGAGTTTGGACTTGGTATCGTCACATCTTACTTCTGTTGCTCGGTGGATACCCTCCGTTTGGTTTTCTATACGAGGTACAAGAACAGCTAGGTACCTAAGGATGAGACCTGTAGAAGTCAGCAGCCCGAAAAAGGGACTGCCTATAAGAGTAAGAAATGTGAGAGAGAGGAAGAATGAATCTGTGGTCACAGTCCTTAATTATATGAACATTTATATACTTTGTGTCATCCAGACCTGTTTCAGCTTCCTGGTGGATTAAGTCCGACTGACAAGATTGGTCAGGGTCATTCGCAATGAAATGCTGGGATTTTAGGTGCTGAACTTTCCAGCATCATGATTTGAGTAGGTTATGCTCACTGAAAGAAAAGGAGGTGTTCCTGGAGAACAACCAAGGTGCCAAGGAAAAGTGGACTCCTCTTCCATTAGGAAGCAGCTGAGAAAACATTCTCCATAGTCCATTTACAGCTTTAGCAATTCCTACTTAAGCTTAAAAATTACTTAAGACCAGGGTCTTTTCTTGCCTATATCTTTACTTTCCCACTTACCAAACTGAGGTAATTGTATTCAGCTACTCTGAAATATCTAAGAAATTGAGAATTACAACATAATATAATGGCCTAGTATTGTTATTTCTTGTTTTGAAGTGATTTTGAAGTTTACCACTAAAACATCATAATGACGTAGGTTTTGCTCTCTTTTACATCCTGGACAGTGAAATCAGTCCAAATGTGTTTGAAACTGAAATTTTATAAAATTTCTAGCAGAAATTGGAGATACTGAATACATAACCATGATCTGCTTCCAAGAATGAAATTTAAACACTGTTAAATTAGGACATATAAAATATGGCCAGAGGAATCCAATCTTTCTTGAAACTTTTTTAATAGGAAAAAAATATATTTGCATCATTTAATCTCACAAAGGTTTGCTTATGCTACTATATTTGAAGCTGATTATCAAGCAGAATCAATTATCTTTTTCCAGTGTACAGAAATGATGTCAGATGAATGTAGCAGATGGTAAAATTTGATATTGTCGATGTGATTTGTAATTCTAAAAAAGTTTCAGTTCAGAGATTAGAAAATTCTTTATAAAGCAACGTCACCACTGTTTAACAGGTAAAGAAACTCAACAGACCAGCCAGAGCTACGAAGGTAAGTACGTAGACCACTGGTACTCATAGGCAGACATATTTATGTGACTTGGTCAGAATCATAAGGTGAATTGATTGCAGACCCAAGTTCAAAATCTCATGTACCCAGAATCTTACCCTTTGCATAATGGAAACAGTCCCATATGTGTCTGTCAAAAAGCATGTTAGAGAGTTTGAAACAAATCCATCCTGCCATTCCCAAGTTAGCTCTGGGTGAAAGTTATGTGTATCTGTATAAAACAAAATTCTGGTCATAAATTTGTTTGGTTTTTTAAGTTTTCTCCATCAAAAAGAAAAGTTTGAAGGTTTAAAGTTGATTTCCAATTTTTCATTTATGAAATAGTAAATTTGACTGGAATAAGAAAGGGTTTTGACTGAAAAAAAGTAGGCAGTGCTCAGCAATTCCATACCAGGCACAAGCAATGAAAAAAACTTGAGCTACGCAGATGGGGTCCTATCAGACATAAGATGCAAAATTCAGCCCTGTAATGAAAGATTTTGAATCCACACAGGGTTTATCTGGAGGCTGCTTGGAAGTCAGCGGACTGAAAGATAGATATTGAAATCTTAAACTGGCTCTTTGTGTTCCCTGGCCAGCCTTGCAGCAACTTATTCTTCCCCAAACCATGGCACGTCTGTGCACAGCTTCTCTGAGTGATCACCTGCACTGAGTGAAACTGAAAATCCTTCATTCTCCTTGACACAACTAAGATGATGTAAGGAAGAGAACAGAGTCGAAATGCCTATGAGAGCAGAGCAGAGCATAGACTATGCAGCCTGAGTCCTGGGCTAAATAATTATCTCCGGGTATTGTATTATTTGCATAATTAAAAAGTTTGGCTGAATTTCCGACACGCTGTCTCCTACATCAGGGAGGTGGTGGGGGCGAGTTAATCAGCAGGAGGAAAGTGAAGGTTAATGAATTGTTATTCAGATGGTGCAGGCCCTGTGAGATTTGTGGATAATTGATACCATTTGGGAGCTAAGGCAGAGTGGAAGACAAGACAGGAGCTGCCGCAGTAGCTAGACTGGAAAAGAGCAAGCAAATGATAACTTAGCAATTATCATTTTGATGGGTTTGTTTGTCTTTTTTTTAACTTCTTTCTCTGTCTCGCTCTCTCTTTTTTTTTTTTCTTTTCTGTTCCCCCATGAGTTGAGTTGAATTAAGATGGATGCAAAAGAACCATTCAAAAAAATTAAATATCTGGCAAAGGCAATGGCCTTTGAAATCTCATCTGTGAAACTGTCATACGGAGGGTGGAAAAGATAATTTAGTGTGAGCTGGAAGTGTGGTAGCAGCCTCAGGTCACAGAGGTTCCTTTGACTTCAGCATGCGTCTTTTCCAGCAGGTGAAATGTCCCTTCTGCAGAAGTCCAAGGTAAGCTTTGTACACCATTAGCCAGCTATCACTTATTATTCATGCTACAAAAACATCTAGAGGACATGAACTCAAGCCCCACTGTGTTCATCGTTGTCCAAAAAGCTCATATCCCAAGGACTCTACCATTTTAATCTATGAATCACCATGAGAAGAAACTCATGAGGTGACATTTAATACTTAAAGCTACAAACAGGTGGGTAAAAGAAGCCACATCTCCTGAACTGGGCCATTGTAAACCACAAACTTTAAACCATCCTTCTGAACCACATTGCAGGGGTTCACCAAGCTGCCTGCATTTGATATCCTAAGGAAAATAGGAGAAACACTACTAAAAGATTTTTGTCCAGGCACAGCTTTCAGATGACTGTGGTTAAAGCTTGGCAAGATGGAGGTCTTGTCCACCTTGGACAGGTCTCCTGTCCAAGAAAATTATTTATAATTTAATCCAGAGAAAATTATTTCTAATTTAAGCTATTTATAGAAAAAATACTTATAATTTAATTCAGGTAATATTCTATTACCGGAATTCTTCAGGCACCCAAAACAAACCTCAAGAAGCTCCTTGACACTGGTTGCCTACCAACATCAGTTTGAGACATTTCACAAACACATTTCAAATGCTTACTTTTGGCCCACAATCAAAAACATATCAACAAACATGTTAATTTTTTTTATCAGTCTAAAGACAGAACAAAAAATATTTCAGTAGCAGTGCTGTTCTTGGATAAAACTGGAAATTTTAATGTATGGGACATTCTGATATTTCAAAAAAATCATTGCTGTTCATCCCAGATTACCTGAATGAGAACCTGTCTATTCTCTGCTGCTCCCTCACCAAAATCAAAAGGTTTGCGGTGGAGTATTTGGCCTTCAGTGAACAAGCATTTTGTGAAGAAAACCGAGGTCCGTGTTGCAGACAGAAAGTTGGAGAGGAAAGGCTGCTCAAAGCAGGGTAGGGATAAATTGCTTTTGTTTGTTGCCTCTTATTTAGATGGAGCTTGAAGCTTAATGGTGAAAATTATTTGGTGAAAATAATCTAAAAATTATTTTTCTCTACCTCTAAGACACCTAAGTGGCTGCTGTGATAGAAACATGAGAGCTATAGATACAAACAGATTAGTACTATGTTTGAGATAGAGTCCAAAAAGTTTTAATATGATGTTAATGTAATAAGGTTATGCAAAGGCTTCAACATATGGGAGCGGGCAAAAGATGGGCAAAGCACTTCAGAAAACAGATTTAGTGTGATTTGAGGAAAAGCTAATGTTGATCTATATATTATGCCTAACATATTAGCGAAGCCTAGTCTCCATATCGCCTAAGAGGAAGAAGAGTCCAGTACAACTGCATCTTACTGGGAGGGAAGTGTTACTTTCATTATGGTATTATTAATTATTGCCTTCCTGGAAAATCTGTATTTCGCTACCACTGAAAGTTTGCTGCACCCCCTAAGCATTTTGGTGCTCATTCTAGGTTCTGCAGCAGACGCACACGACTTTGGCCCAAATGCATAAGATCGATATGATATTTATTTGGACTTTATTATATATTTACCATCCTTTCCACTGGTGTTAGTCTAGAACAACTCCATTTTCCTATTATGTCCCACTGAACTCACCTTTTCCTTTCTACTTTGCCTGGCTGTCTTTGAACTCTTTTTTTTTTTTTTCTTTTTTTTTTATTCTTTTTTTTTTTTTTTTTTTCATATTACAAGTTCCTGCACCTTTGAGACCTTAGCAACTTCAGGAAAGTTTTATTTATTTATCGAATAAAAAATTCAGTGGGAAAAGAACATACACTCACACGTACCTGTGTGGCGGGAAGGGGAGGGGGTACAGAATCTAGGGCACAGCTTGCAGTGATGAAAAAGATGACAGATGCCCCCCACTGCAAGCGTGGGACTGAGAGACCGTGGATTGAATTTAAGGAGGATGCTAGTGACTTCAGGGAGAACTCTTCTACCTGCAATATTTCCTTGTAGTTAAAATATACAGCACACTGCTGAAGCTAGTTACAGAGACAGGCAAGTGTGAAAATTAATTTAAGAGGCAGTTACACAGATTTTGGGTGAAGGTCTGAATAATGAAAATAGCACTGCTAGGGACATATTTTTGGCTGATTCCAGTGCTGAAATACACTGTAATGTTGGCTGATCTCAATTTAATACAATCCTGCAAGCAGGTGTCCTTGATGGTGCTTCAAGACTTCTTGCAAATAACTCCTTATGTTGCCACTTTGAAAATATGTGGGCAGTATTGTTGGACACAACTTACAAACACAAAATAAATGAAAAAAAAAAAAAAGAGAGACAAGGCATTTTGCATTGAGGAGTGAAACATATAAAGTAACTGGGTTCTGCTCTAACAGGAAACATGGTGGAAAATACAGCTCTGCAAATTTATCAGGGGGGCTGAAATAAGAGTTAAATTAAAACTTTCTAGATTGATAAATATGCTCTGGGTCACACGGACGGCATCAGCGGTCAGAGTGAAAGACTGGATGCAGAGAGAGGGAGTTGATGACTCCTTGATGTTTCCCTGCACCCCATCATACATAAAATATTGCTACTTTCCCTCTGTGTCTTGTATTCCCATTTTTCCTGTCAATCTTTTGGTGCTACTACCTTTGACACAGGGACTATCTCCATCCTGATAGCAAATCTGGACACAGTTTAATTGAACAGAAAAAGGCATATCAAATCCCTGTGCTCAGAAGCTGAAACCTGAAAAACATAAACTTAAAGACAAGGAAGCTTTCTGAAAACCAGAGGTATTTAAGCACCGTTACCAAAAGACTGGAAGAATCATTGTCACTTCAGCTCAGTAAATCCAGCCAAGCTCAAATTTCCACATCCATGTTTAGCCTTCTAAAACTTGTGTGCTCTGTTTAAGCTAGTCGTCGGTATTTCCTCACCTTTAATAAAACAGGGCAGCTTCAGGGGAATATTCTACATTAGACATTAGGTATTAAGGTATGATGAATAACTCTCTGAAGATGGCTTTTTTTTCCCATTGTCTAAGAAATGGCCCACATATTCAGCTTAACTTTTAGACCTCCAATACTAAGTGCTTTGAATTAGGCAATACATTCCTATATATCTGATTTTTAGTCAATTAAAAATATGTAGATTAATCCTACCATTCTACCATCTTCAGTAACAAATTTATCATTTCTGTTCATTTCTTTATCACTCTCTATCATCGTTTATGACAGCCAATGCCTGGTTTTGAAAAGAAGCAGAATTTAATGTGATCCTAAGCCTTGATTTCTCCCAGAAAGAATACGTTGAGTTTTGCTGCAGCAGATGTCATCACTGACCATTGAGCTAGAAACTTTCTACTTTATGGGTCCAGTGAAAAGTTTAATCCAATCTGTTTGATTAGCAAAATCCAAGCAGTTGCAAAGCATATTCATCTGTTCTTGGAGTATTAAAATAGAAAGGATTTTAGTGTCTGGGGGAGCTGAGCTTTCCAGAAGCCACCAGGGATATCTGTCCTTCTGACTACAGGAGGGTGGATAATCATATACCGTGTCAACATATTCTGTCCCCATTGGTGGAAAAGCAGGAGTGGAAGAGATGGAAGCCTTCACAGACTTTTTTGCCTAGTCTAGTGCTTTACCCCAAAGAATATTTCTTCTGCATCGACAGCTGCACAGTAAAAGCAGCTCCGTCTGTTAAAATATGCAAATGACCAGCACGCATCTTTCCTCCCTCTCCTACTGGGCAGGGAATTCTGAATCTAAATTTATGGTAAAAAACCCCAGAGAATCAGAGTGAAGTGAATCTCAGACCAAGGGACTGCAGTGCATTTGGTTGGATATTGATTTCAGCAAAGAGAAAAAAGCCAAACAGGAACATACATACTGGTTCTAGTAAAGAAGTGTTTCAGCTTAGATTGGCAGAATCAGTGGAGAGGACAGAAGGTCACTGAGTTAGGGGACAATTAACAACTAAGTGATAACACTGAGACATCTTTGAAAAATTTAATTTATAGTTCCGGATAAAAGTACACTGAAAGAGAACAAAAGTAAACTGGTGAAATGGACTGAGCTGAACAAGAAAATTCAATTTGCCCTGGAAGACAAGCTGATTTTATTTATTAACTCAAAGAAGAGAGCAACATTAACTCCACTTTCCATTTGTTGTGTGTTCATTTGTTTTGCCTATTGGTTTATTTGGTTACGCTTAATGTAGACAATGATTTAGGCAAGGTAAGGGTACCTGGTCATAACAATTCAAGACACCCAGTGCTGACCTATCTTTACAGCCACTAAAGATGGTATCTGACCTCAGCATTTATTCAAAAGAAGACTCTATTTAAAGTCTTAGCTATAAATTTTAATATTTTCTGAAAGAAGTGAAGATTAAAGATCTGTCTTTGAGGTGGATCCAGTACAGAAAAGGGAGGATTTCTTAAGAAAATGTGTTGGGAAGTGTATCATGATGTGTGAGCACAAGAACACTGAGGAGTTGAACTGTGTTTTTAGAGATTGGGACAGCTGAGATGCCCATTTCTTATACTGTATTTTCTAGGTTGCGTTCCCTCTTAATTCAAGTGTCATATGTTTTCATTCAGGACTGGTTCCACTGCTCTCTGAACTTAGCAGGTGAACAAGGAGAAAGCTAATAATCAGTTTTGAGGGTTTTTTGAAGGTCGATATGTGTCTCTTCTTGGAAAAATCCTAAACTTACTCTGCCAAATTACAACTATGGGGAAGGTTTGGTCTCTCTCTAATTCAGATTGCTGGGGTACTGAGCATTCCAAATTCAGATCTTTATTCAAAGAAAAGTAAATGAACAAGCTGGAATGTGTTATTAATACATCTGACCACTCAGTGTATATCACACTTTGTTTCATAAATAAAAGTTAATTTTCTACTGTTCCATAATGGACTTTCCAGAACTGCCTCCTAAACCATCCACTAAATTAATTTGGCTTTTGATATTTTTCTCATCAGTCATATCTCAGAACCATCTTCCCAGAGTCATGTTTCTTCTGTCACTCTCTTTCTGCGAAGTTGACCAAGAAAATCCAAGCTGGTTTTCTTGAAACCATGTTACTCAGCCCTTCTTTTCTGTAATTGTCTTTTTCCAGTTTCCTCCAATCCCTCTAATCTTTCCTTCAGCATGATTTTTAGAGGATTTTTATCTTTAGACCCTAAGTCTCAGCAGGTAAAGAGGGAAATGCCAGAAGATTCTGTCTTTGTGTCCATGGTCATTTAGACACCTTCTCTAGTTAGCAGGAGTAGAGAGAAAGAGAATACGTCTACAGAAATGTTTGATGCTTTCCTAAAATAGTTATCTAAGGCATATATTGCTGCCTGGATTTATCACTCCCTAAGAGTGCTTTGTTTCAGCTCCTTAGATGACTGAACACAGTCTAGCTGGTTCTCTGTCTTTGAGACATTTTCTACCCATGTCTTAGTAGAGTTCTAGATCAGAGCAAGGGTTTCTGATATTTATTTCTGATGAAATAAACTAATGTTAGTAGTTTGCACTTAAGTGGATTTGTATAAATGAAAAGGAAAAGGAATGAAGATAATCTGACAAAAATAATATTAAAGTTCTTGTTCCAAGATACAGGTCTTTCTTTTTTTTTTTCCTAATGAATTCTCTTTCAACCTCAGTCCAGTCATGAAGTATTGGATTTGTGGGCCCGTTTTACAGATGGAACAGCAATGGCACATAATCTATACAGCTGTGCATGCAGTATCTGGCAGAGATTCGCCTAGTTTTCTACTTGCCAGCAAGCCACATTTTTGGCTGGAAGAACTGGAGTTGTTCAAACTTTATTGGCCTTAATCACACCAATACTTCCACATTGAAGTGACTGGTGCCAAAGTCAGTCGTTTATGTTCATTTCACTCCCTAGCAATGACTATGTGATCTAATTTCATTGTCCTTCAAAATTATTATGTGCATAATGCAGATGAAAAAAACTTTGCTGACATGTAACAGTTTTCATCAGCAGATCTCAAGGATCTTTGCAAAGGCGGTCATTATTTTTATGTCCATTAACAAATGGGGAAACAGACATAAGCAAGTGAAGTGTGTTTACTAAGGTTTTACTTCTTTCTAAAATACAAAAAACTGAGAAAAGAATGGAACCCAATTTCCCAGACTGCATTTACACAAATAAACAAACCAGCTCCAAGGCATAGACTTGAACTGGGGCCCACAGTCTACCCACCATTCGTTAGCAGGTTCCTCAACACAGCTTTGGCTGGTGCCAAGTAGCACTCCATAATGCCATCTCCCTCCAGTGAAAGGTCTATGGCCCATTGTATTTGCTAGTATAGATTTATCCCTTGATGTAAATCAATGCCTCTCCTTATGAGGATACCTTATTTCTCTACATAATCAATGCAATCTTTGCTTGTCATGAAATAAGCACTAAAAATTTACCAGCTCTCTAATTGATAAATATGGTTGAATTTGATAAACATGGTTGTCTTTGCCAATGCTCTCATATCTTTTTTTAACCCAGATTTTAATCCAGAGTAATGACTTTGAGCATAGGAACACTAAAAGGAAGAAAATAAAATATAAACCATTGTTCTTGCCCAACATGGAAAACAAGAATAAAAGACATCGGCTCTATAAGGTGAGATCCCATAAGGATTCAGCTCCCTGTTTTGCTGAGGAAATGAGAAGCATGTGCGAATTTATCTATCTTCCTTGTGTGAGGTAGGTAGCAGGCAGTTTTAGAAATGAAGATGGAATACCTGAAAACAAGAGCTAAATTAAATCCTGAAAAAGCAAAATGTCTTCTCGCTGACAGTGGCAAAACCAAAGCTAGGTACAACAACATGAAAGATATCCCCTGGGATCCATACCTTTCCCCCCACCTTTCCTAATAGCTACATATTTTTAGTGATACTCTTCAGGAATTTTACAACTGAAGCTTTTTATTTTTTTCCCCTCAGTAGAATATTAGAATATGCCAATTTTTCAGAAACAAATCTTTCAGTGTGTGAGAAAGTATCATTTTCAAGGATTTTTCTATCTCAAGAGCATTCCAAACTGTGAGTTAATTTGCCACTTAAGAATGTGTAAAAAAAACCTGGTTCTGAAACAAAATGTTTTAAAATGATGAAAACAAACATTGGTTTTGACCTGATCCAAAATAGTATCTATTTTGTTTTGTTTTGTCTAGTGAAAATGTTTGCTATTTCACTCTCTCATCTTGTACCAGAATTGGAAAAAAAGTGTGAAAATTTAAATTTATCATGGTTTAGAGGCTCTTTCTGCCAGTTCTGATTTTGAGTCATTCACCTCTGTCTCACTACCATCAGAGAGAACATAAAGAAACCCCATGAAGTCTTAAATATTCAATAAATTTTATATGGACTTAGGATAGTGCGGGTCAATTCCACCTGCTGGGGACAATTGCTCCTGGGTTTCCACAGAGGTGTCACATAATAGAGTGGGGGCAAAGTCCACTTCTGAAGCTCCATTCATGTCATCATCAAAATATACAAAGAATAAGGGAGACAAGTAATCCTGAATTTCTTCGTCGAGATGCTAGGGTATCTAAATTTCTTCATCAAGATGTTGGGGTATCTAAAAAGACCAACCGACTGCTTTGAATTTCTACTTTTTCTCTTACAGAACTGTGTGGGATGTAAAATTCACCCTCCACACCTGAAGGGTGCCCTCTAAGTTGTGAGTCTTCTATGCCTTGATTTTGTATATATAAAATAGCAAGGTTGATAGTTCCTTGGTCTTACCCACTGCTGATCTTTTCTAGTTTAAGAAAAATGTTATCATGGCAAGAGCTGACCTTGGATAGTTGCCCAGTCTCAAGGACACCAATATAAATATGATCACGGGAGTGTTTAATTATGATAAAGCCAATAATATAGCCTCATAATGATAACAATATAATATTTCAACAGCTTAGCGTTAAGCCAAGATTCCCAAGTTTGGTTGACTAAAGTCACATGTTTAAGTCTACAGAAAAACTTCTTTGGAATAACCATCTTGAAAATGCACACACCTTTAAACGTCACAAAGCATGCGTCAGTAAGCAGAGGCATTGTCTGCTAGCTCTTCCAAAACATCACGCAGTTTACTGGCACTTTTCAGGACTGCATGCAAGGCAAATAGTTTTCCTTGCAACGCTTCCACTTTGGTTTAAATCTTAGCTTGGTTTTGAGATATGCTGGCTGTATGCAGTAAACTGTAAGCACTGCAAATCCAAATGCCAGCAGAAATAAATCCTGACATTATCCTGAGCTTTTTATGCAACTTCAACATCTTACCAACTTTCTTCATAATTACAGGAATAAATAAGAGGCAGTTTTAGAGGCTTTAAAAAAAGATTACTTCATTTCAATAATACAAAAAGAATTTTCACTATTTTCTACATCAATTAATACCAATTTGCATAAATCAGGCAGGGATTTGTACCTTAAATCTTATGGCTGGCACCCACTCCTATTCCTCATCAGAAACATCACTGTATGTTTTATTTTAGATATGTGCAAACCGTGTGCTAATGTAGAATCACATCATTTCCACGTTCAAAATTATATCAAGGTTCAGATTTTTAGGAACGCAATAGGCTGTGGGGGTTTTTTATTATTATTGGTTCAGGTTTAATCTCAATTCTTTGCAATCAATAGGCATTTTGTCATTGAGTTCCTTGAGCATAGGATCAACCCCTCAAGCAACGGTAGTATCTGGTGTCCTTTCTGAGCTTAACCCAAACCTTCCATTTCAATGGCCTATTAACCACAGGAGAAATAAACAACAATACAAGTCCATCTCACAGTTCAAAGAACTGCTTAAATAGGAGTGATTTTACAGAATCTCAGTTTCAGCTAAATGCACCATGAGATTAAAAAAAGGCTTTACCAGAGCAACTGCTTTGCAGGTACTTGATCCGACTGTGACTTTGTGAACTTTGCTGTAGGATTACACACTCTGTGGCTTTAAGTATTTCTGAAGTACTGTACGGTAATAATTAGCAGCCAGAGGCAAAATAATCATTGCTAGTTTCATTTAATGCTAAAGCCAAAGCTAGTATATTTTCTGTTGGTTGAAATGTCAGACCTTATCTGCATTATTCTAAGAGCAGATGGAAAAAATGCACTTTTAAACATGGTTCTGAATAAGACTCCACCATTTGTAAATACGTTAATCTGAATGTAAGGTATGCCTTCTAGTGGATAGAGAGGTACATCTGAAATAAGCAGGCTGAGCTAATATATCAGCATAGCTGGGTTATGAGGAAATGCTAATAAATTTAAATTAACAAATTGAATCAATGTTGAATTAATTTAGGTAAATATTAATATTTTAGCTCAATTACATTCATGGGAATTCTTTAGCAGAAAGAAGTTGATAATGTTTCCGAGCAAAATTTTTAAAAGAGCAAAAACAAATCAGAGAAGGGGTTTTCATAAGGCCCGTGCCATCATGCGAACCACTTAACTTTCCAAAACTTAAGCCCTCTTTTTGTGTCTAGAGATTCTTAAAAAGTTGTTCTTAACTGTTCTATGAACATTTGAAATCTCATTCATTCACATTAGAAAAGCTACACAGAAGTGCAAATCTTCCCCCAAGTGTTTTTAACGACACGTATGATTTGTTTTCCTCCCCATCACAACACAGGAGCAATTTGCCATCTTTTACTCACCAAGAAAGGTCTCATCTAAGTTATGGTAAATGGACAATGAAGGATGTCAAACAGCCAACTTCTGCTCTGTTGGTTTTGTTGTTCGCAGAGTTGGAACATTAGAAATGGCTGAACGGATCAGATTTTTTTTTCTTTAAATTTTGAAAAAAAAAAAAGTTGTTCATCTCAGACCTTGTATGCCAAGTTTCAACAAGGAGTGAATTTTTATGGTCAAATTACAAAACCCTGAAAATAGGAGTTTATAATGGAAACACTGATACAACCATAACTATGGTATTGCAATTGCATCACTGGAAGAAAATTGGTTTAGATAATATACCCTTCTGGAATGACTGCAGTTCTAAATGATCCTGCATCTCCATAAATCTAAGCTAACTCAGTAATTCAAAATTACTAAGATTTAAGTTTAGTACCAATAAGCAATAAACTTATGGCTATTGCTATAATAACCGTTGGTCTGTGCTCCTTTATTTCACAGCAGGTGGTCTTTGGGCTGGTTTGCAGCCTGAATGAAAATACTTCCAACGAATTCAAAACTAATTCCTGAAGTTGAGAGGAGGCACATTTCCAAACTTTCTCACAATTCCCTTTCACTAACAAAGAGCTTGGTTGTTTGGTTTTTTTTTTTCTTTCCCCTTTTCTCTTTAATCAGTGCCTAAGCATATTGTCCCTTTTTACACTGTTTTATACTAATATATTATATGATGACAGCTGACTCACTGTATTTCTGCAAACTGTCAAGGGAAATTCACTGAGGAACACGTAAGTTCCTCTAAACATACTGTGTCTCTTTACATCATCTTGCTTCCCCCCCACATCCCCTATACACCTAATATTCCAAATGCTAAAATCTCACACCTGATTCTCCTTTCAGACTTACCAGCCTCATGTGGGCATGACTTTAGTGACTGATTCAGGCCAGCAGCAAGTGAGAAGAAGATGAGGTTAATAAAGTCTAATCCCACAATTTACCAGAGTCTGAAATCTCCTTTTCTTTGGACTATGACAGAAGCAACACTCGACCCGCCTTTCATGTAAGGGTCAGGCATGTCCCCTTCTGCCATGGGCTTGATCCTGTTGATGAGAAGTCTGGTGGTACCTTGCCTTTACGTGATGCAGAGGGCTCTGAGTTTGGCATGCCGTGTAAGTCATGACCTGGAGATACTTCGTTTCCCACAGCTGCCTCTGTCAAAATTCCATCGTGGGCTTTGCAGCCTGGATTTACATGTTGGGAGCCATCTGTATTCTTCCTCTCTACATCTTTGGCACTTCGGCTCTAGATTGCTCATCTTGGCCATGTTATATAGATCTGATTTATAGTGTTCATTCTGCTGTCCTTGCCTCACAGGATGACCTTACTGCCACCAGTGTCGCCATCACCTTCTTCCAGAGTGACAATGAGAAGACAAGTGCTCTTGGTGGTCTTACCCACCCCTTCCCATACCTTCTTCTCTGCAATTGTGTCAGAGGCATAATGAACAGGCACTACCTGCAGGCTGCATTCTTCCCATCTCCTTACTCTTGCTAGGATCCAGCAACAAATTTGTGATAAATCAGCTCAGCTATTTAATCCTTCAAGAGGAAAAATTAAAAAAAAAATGGAAACAAGCTCATGGGATAAGCCAACATCTGAACTCTGCCAGAATGCTGCCTCTCAGTCTGTCTTGAAAGGGGATCCTTAACTAGCTAGAAACCCAACAAGGGGATTAATATTTTGTTCAGCAGAGCCAAAACAAACCTGCCAGGTACAAAACAAAGTACTACTGCAAATACTCAGTTTTAATTTTGAAGTACTCATAATTTTTTTTTTTTTTTAATTAAGTGTAGACAGAGGGACAGGTAGGTAAAGTTATGTCAAATTTATAGAAACACATGAATCCTCACCTGCTTTTGCTGAGATTATGTTTTTAATAAATAGCTGATAATTAGAAAAAAAGGAGTGAATGTACATTTGGGGGTTTTGTGCTTCAAGAACTTACTAAAAATCTGCATGTTAACCCTTTTCAAGTTACTATCCACTCGTCCTGGGCACCCATTAACTCATTCTGTGGTGTTTGAAGGTGAAGAGCTTCTGCAGTTTGACTCCAGCATACAATATATCAGATGTACGTCGTCCCTGAGCTGCAAACTGTCTAGCGATCAGGAAAGTATTGTGGACACAGTTTGTTCTGCAGCTGTATACTTTTATCTTCTTCCCAAAATATGTGCTGTCAGCCAATGCCGGAGACGGTGTTGAACTAGGCAGATCTTCTGTAAGACTCACCCATGCATGTAACAAATGAAATTTGTTATCTTTAAAAATTCACTCTGATAGTTTTCAGCTGGATCAGTTCTCTGATCCAACTCATGGTGTGGCCACACAAGCACCCATGCTGGCATGAGGGAGGGTGCGAGAGTAAAGAGCCGGGGGATGGGATGTTCTGGCAACAGCGTAGAGCTATGTCAACTAAAGTGATTGATTGTGGAGTTACTCATTTTTCTCAAGTGAGCTTACTATAAAAAGCTTGCATGAGCTAGACAAGGTCTGTATCTTTGTCAACAAATATTAGGGGCCACATAACCTGGAAAGGTAGAAAAGCTAAGGGTCAACACAATTTCCATTTTACTAACACATGGTCAGCTGCAGATCAATCTACTGTTAATACTAAATCATGAAATAATGTCCTGTTTTTGTTTCAGTGAATTGCCTTTTTTTTTTTTCAATTCACTGAGATATAAAAAGACAAACTCTGTTCAGTTTCAGTTTTGAGTTTCTCTGAGCACTTCTGCAAATGTTTAATTTGGGAGACATTTCATTCTATCACTTGTTTTACAGCAGAATTTGAAAAAAACCTACCGAATTTATGCCAATCTAATGGAGGGCTGGGAATGCTCTAGGTAGCAATTTTCAGAAAAGAACATTTAAAGATATAGAGTTTGTTTGTTTGTTTGTTTATCATGGAATTAACTGTTAGGTTAATTCCATTTTTACAAATCAAAATATCAGACCATTTTCAGACATTGACACTGCCTTTCAAAGTCTCCAAAGGCTCAGTTCCTGCACCTCTTATCCAAGGCTGCATGTGAGTAGATCTTGTTAGACTCCATGGAAAGAGTTGAAGAGACAACAGTTGGGCATTAAATGGGCAACTCTATTAAAAGAGGACTCATTCTTTGCATCTGTGCTGCTTTCCCTTGTTCCTGAACTATAGTAAGGCTTTATCCTTCCCTCAATGCCTTTTTTTCCCCCTAGCAGGATGAAAAATTGAGGGGGAGGAGTTTAAATAGAGAAAACACTACATAATTTAGAAGATCAATATAGAAACACAAGTAGGAAAATTGTGTAGAAAGACAAGTAAGAATCTACATAATAGCCAAGGTGAATGGCAGAGAAACCCCTAGGCTGGGATATGTTCCCATGCATCATCTTCTCATTCTCAGTAATGAAGACATTTACAAAGACCAACTGTCAGTGCCTAGCTTGTGAGCAAAAGAGTCTGAATTCATCATATAAAAAGACAAATTCTCTACTGATGGAAAACCACAACTCTGTTGACTTCAAGTCAAACCGTGCCAACTTGTGAATTTATCCCAAACTGCTAGCTCGGTTCTCGTCGGTAATGACCTTGAATAGATTTAGATTGGTGTGAAATAGATGAAAAATGGTCTGTAGCCTGTTATCAGCGCATTTCCCTACTCCCAGCCTTTAATCCCATGAGAGTAGCAGAAGTGAAAAGGTTTCAAACTTCTTATGAAAATATTTTTCCACCATGCCTGTTCCCTAGCCCTGTCTGTTCTCCTTTCTCTCTGCATAAGCAGTTTTAGACTTTATTTAAGTGTCGCATTTCCAAGTGTTCACGACTCTGTACAAAGCTCGTCACACATCACTCATGCCTTATTTCACGGGTTGAGCTGGTAATTAGCATATTTCACAATTAGCCAGTGTATTTGCTTTGCTAATTTCATTCCATGATGAAGGTGCTAACTTGGCGTGAAGCTGTAATGTACTGGTTGATTTATTAAGCTTCCTCTGATGGATGAAAATCACATGCTGTGCCTTTACTGTCGGGGAAAGTTAACAACATCCATTTGTAAGAGATGGTATTTGAAAAGTGATGTTGGTGTGATTGGATGTGTGAATCTGTAATGAAGCCAAGTCAGATAGCTCCTTCCTGATAAAATAGTACTCAACTTCTGTGGTGGCTCCTTCTTCAAACTGGGCTTTTCTGCCCAGATTCCTCCCCTAAAGTATGCAAGTACCAAATACTCATCAGGTATTTAGCACTCAGGTTTCTGCAGATGGAACCCAACAGCTGTGGAAGAGTTAAGTGCCTAAACCCTCCGAGAGTCTGCATCTTACATCGTGTGCTGATAGGACAAAGCATTTGCTGTTCTTTTCTTAATGAAGCTGCACATAAAATGCATAGTTGGCCAATCAGTCAATTTATTTGTCACACCACAGGCTTTCAAGCAGTCCTTTGGAGGAAGAAATCCTTGGTCCATGACCTTTGGTTGTGAAACCCAACACAGTTATGTCCACATACTCTTTATCTTTCCAAATAAAAATTTGACTCTGTGGTTATAACTATAATATTAAACTAAGCAGTGGCAGGGCCCATTCTTTATCCACAGAGCCCATGGGTAGTCTACCATGTCCATATTATAACACTCTCTTATTCTCAGAAAAAAAAGAGGCTGCATGCAAGCAGTCTGTTGGAAACAGTCCCTGGCCACTGGTAACCCAGAACTGTACAAGGCCAATTAATTTGCTGATATTAATCTACTGTCTGGTTCAGTACAGTTAGTTACCTAGACTGCTAAACACATGGGATCCCTCTATAGTTGATGGAAAGATATGACATATCTGCAGATCAAATCAACATGCCCAAGGAATTACCTAAGACAGCAGAATTTAAAGGAACCTGTGGCTGTGGTTTACAATTTTTATGTAAAAACTAGCTATATAGGTTACTCATGATCTTCACCAAGATAGACACAGCTCCAGACAAAATGGAAGAGGTGTAGCATAGGGCAGGTTTCTGTGGTTTCAATGACAAGTGTGTGATGTGATGCAGGAATATACATGGTGCTGGACAGTGATGATGGGAGGAGCGGTTGAAGGCTCTTTTCCCTCTGTTAATTCTGCATTTTGTTCTTTTAGGATGTAAAGGATCTTTTCCACTCCAACCTGCATGTTTAACGAATCTGTCTGTATAAAAACTTTTTTTGTCCATAGTTTAAATGTCCCTGATACTAGCATAACCCAGAGACGGTCCACACACTCCTGAATTGATGTTCCTTGTGGAAGGATCCCTGCTCCCTTCACACTATTCTGTGGCCTGTGATTGGGGTATTTTAAGACTATTCTCCTTTTTACCTTCCAGTATTTCCCTTGATTTTAACTCCCCTAAAGATTATGAGTTCTCTAGAGATATGCTTTTGAGAGAGCACTTTGAAACTTCTAATGTTTGTATGCCCAGAAAGAACAGATTAAGTTCAATCTCTCTCTAAAGCCATCGCATTTTTATCTTGTATCTGCATTTTCTCCAGTGCATCAGGTATGAACTATTGACAAATCAACATCAACCTGTCTTGTCAGCACAGTTTAGAGTTTCAAAGGCATAAGAAATCAGATTTCTCTGTATCAGAACTTGCATGTGTTTCACTAAAATGTGAAAGCAGAAGTAAAAAGCAAAGAAAAAATTGATAAGGCAAAGATCCCAGGAATAGAACAACCCCAGAATAAGGATTAATCTTGTTTTGTATAAGTGGATAATAAAATTACACAGGTCAAGTCAGCATGAGCTGATGATCTTCATATTTTGTTCTGATTTTTCCGCCTCTCTATTCTCTCTATGCTGGGTTCATCTTTGCTTTGTAAAGCTATACTCATATGTGATGTTATAACAGTATTAATAAAAACAAAAACTTGGATTCAAGAAAAAAATTAAAGCAAAATTTTAAATCTATGTATGCTTCTTGGCATGTGTGTACCTTTCCAATTAAGCATGTGCTTAACTGCTATCAACTTCAACAGCTTAAAGATAAACACAGATTCATAACAGGTTGTTTTCCTGCATAAAGTGCTTGCTTCTTGTACCCACTCTTGAATTATATTAGCAGGTTTAGGATCAAGGGCACAACTGCAAACTGTTTAGCCCGGATATAACCAATCTTTCACAGACGAAAAGCCGGGAAAATATGGTATCAGGAACATTACTGACCTTACTGACTTTGGACTGCCCTTCCACTCCTGCCACTGAAATGCTTTCTTGCGTCCCTTCCCTTCCTCCTCTATAATCACCCCACCCTTATGCCTTCAACCTCCTTTTATTCCTTGGCTCAAGCCAATTTTGTAACTCAGCAGAAGGCAGGAGCTGCTGCTTCACACACATTTTGCCTCAGTGTGAGCCCCCAGTTCACACTTCCAGCTGAGCTTAGAGACCACAATCATTAATTATTGTTACTCGTATTGTTGTTTATGCTCCAAGAGCTGCTTTTTCACCCCAGAAGAGTTACAAGAAACTTAAGACATGCCATTTGGCCAACCTTATATCACCAAAGACTACGTGTAACTCAGTACATTAAAGGACAACTTGCCTGCTTTTTCCACGATTTTTAGACTGCTGCTTAGATTTAGCTAGCTAAAACCTATTTTTAATTGAACAAAACCTACCTACCAGGTATGGAGTATTACAGAAGAAGAACAGAAGGCTTTTCTCTAGATTAGGGCAAATGCAACATTTCAGAAATAGATACCCAGCAGTTGTTCAATTAACTTAATCTGTCAAACTGTCATGTATGTGCTGTTGTAATTGTGTGACAGCGATATGAACAGAATTTTATATATATATATATTTTTAGATTTAGGACAAGTCTTAATATTTCTTTTGTATTTAGCAGGCAAGCAAGATATCTTCCTCCTGTATTTATATGAAAATTAAAGACTGTTTAAGTCCTTAACCTATGTCATTTATTGCAATTGATTTCATTATCACAGTTTCAAATCCCATCTCTATGAGGGCACTGACCTACTGTTGAGGCAGCCAATGGGAAAGAACCAAAGTTCATGGGTAAGCCAGGCCTAAGGGGGCATCGCTATCCTTGTTAATTCCTCTTAGTCCAGTAGCTGGACATGGATTATGGAATAGAAGCAATTTTCCCAGCAGAAGTGCCCTGAACTGGTGGGATCGGTGATCTCCATGAGGTTTTGCCATCACCTTGCTGAAGAAATCAAGCCCGTGCCATTGAAATGAGGCTAACGCCAAACTGTTCTATGCTATCAGCTCAGGTGAGAGAGATGCTGGAGCCCTTACCGAGACTGAAAATGACTAGGACAAAACTGGAATTACCCCATAGCCGATACCTCTGTTAGGAGATGGACTTCACGACTACTCTCAGTGTAGGACGCCAGCACTGAACAGAGGTCCTTTTGTGTTTCTCCTGTGCAACACATAGTACTTGACACTGCGTCAGAGAACAGCAGGTTGAAAGAGCAGTTTCATGAGAACTTGCAAGTTAATTCATGATCTCAATTGCAAGTTCATTAATGACCCCAAAATTTGAAGCTGACCTTTGGTGTTTCCAGTCAGCAGGAAGCAAGGCTAACGATAAAAGGCGATAAGGAAAATGCGTAATACAATACGTAAGGAAGTGGATAAAGGCAGGGAGGTAGATCAGTTATGTGGATAGGGGTCCCTGTTTGATGGGAAAGAGAAATTTTAATACACGTGCCTTCAAGCATGACAAAGCAGTATGCATTAACTCAGGTGTTTAAGGCCTGGGCTCTGGCTCCTGCCCTTCCTCTCCTTTCCCTTCACCAAATGCTCACAGAGCACTTTGTTCCTCTGTATGTCAATATGACCCTTTTGAAAAGGTTAATTACCTGTACCAGCTCCAGTCACTGCTAGAATGATATCGTCAGTCTTTATACGGAACTGAAGCGCTGTATTTGGACTTCCTTGGATTTCCTGCAATGCATCAGCTGTCTTGTGCAGACTCTTGTTTAATCCTTAGATGGTAGGCATCCAACTCGTTAGTCTACTTCCCACGAGTTTAGTTCCCACATGCCCCATCCATTATTCCAGTAATCAATCTCTCAGTGCTTTAGGCCTGCATCATTTTAGCACCATTACAGCTTAGAGAGATGGGATATCCCACACAGTAGAGCAGCGGGACATCTTGACAGGACAGATACCTGTTTCTGGAAAGTGAGTCTCCAGTAAGACAGGTGAATCCATATGTCTGTCGGGGTAGAAGTAAAGGAGTTTGGTCATTCCAGTTACCAGCTGGAGAAAAGGTGCAGACCAAAGCTGAGTGCTGTGCCTAAAGATATGTCTTGCCACCAACGATAACATATCCTGTTCTGAAGACAAATATGAATGTCTGAAGTCTTGGAGGGAAAAGGGAATTGAGCAAAACACTTCCTTTGGCTTGAAACCTCTCCCGTTGCATTCTCTGCAGTATCTAAGTCCTGCTCCGAAGGATTTGCCGGCATTTTCTGGGAGAACAAAGTAAAACTGCCACCATCATGTTTGTGAGTGGCGCAGGGGGACGGTGAGGTGCTGACCCTGCGATGAAGCAGGGCTTGCTCTGTGCAGCCTGCAAGTTTGTCTTTCGTGCAGCAAGCATCCTTCGATAAGGTGTCGTGGAGAGAACCACCAAAGGAAGACCCTGACACCTCTGCTGTCTGTGACTCGGGTATCGACTGGAAATGAGCCAGGATTTCTCTGTTCCCTGTAAACTGGCCCTGACACCACTAGATGGAGCGTTTAATCACTGGTAAAATCCGCCGTGCTGGCAGGCACACGTTTTTTCATGACACGGTAACCCTGGAGTTTGGGGGAAGAGGGGTTTTTTGCAGAAGAGAAAACTTATCCTGCATGAGGGGAGACAGCCAGAAACCCAGATATATCAGCAAAAAAAAGAAAGGCTGCGCTGCCTTCTTTCAGCAATATTGGTACACTTGTGATCCCGAAGCAAATTACGCTCCCTAGGTACCCTGACAGCTGCTGACAGTAAGGGACAATCTGGTCTGTAACAGCAGTGCCTTTTCATGGTGGCACTGGCCGGGCTCCATCAGGGCTGCACAGGCTGGAGGACTCGCAGCTCTGGATCAGCCCTGGAAAAGGCTGCATGTATGCAGATTGCCCTGGAAGCGTCGGTCCTCGTGTTTCCAGACTCCCAGACCATCTGGATCCTGGCTCGGACACCGGCCGGTGGGATGCAGGGGTTTGGGCAGCCTGGTGAGAGAGCTGGCCCATGGGTCAGGCAGCTCTGGGGATCCAGCACGTCAGCGAAGCCACCGACCCCACACGTCCCGAGCGGCACAGCCATCCCTTTGGCTGCACGTGAATTAAGAAAAGACTGTGGTTTCCCTGTTATTTGGTATGAGGCAAGCAATACGTAAAAGCATCGCTGGTTTCTCCTCGACTCTCATCTTTTCTCTTAGGCTTTGTTCTGGCCAACTGATGCTTCTTCTCTCCAGTCTCTCTGGGTTGAACAGAAGGTAAAACTGCAAAGTTTAAATCAGAAGGCTGATGTTTCCTACAGTGTGGGCCCATCATTTTTTGTTTGTGGGGGCAGTTGCACATCTGAAGAAAATACGGCACCTCTCTTGAAAATCATTGCTCCGCAGCCTTTGGCAGAATCCTGGCCTGTGCCACCATTTGGAAAAGTTTGATGAACCTGATTATTTTGCTGCTGTTTGTTGTAGAACAACTGAAGTAGATACTAAAGTCAGGATGGCTGGAAGTGTCATCTCAATTTGATTAGCGTCTCCTGGAGAGAATAAGGAGTTTCTGGTATAACAGTATGGGGCTGCATTGACTACAGTGGTGTAAGAACAGCTGCTAAAGGCTTTATCATCCTCAGGTGACACTGTGTAGTCTCAGATGACCTCTGTTAAATCCAGGTAGCTTCCATTTGATAAGACACACAGGTTAATTTAGTTGTTATCTTTTGAAGATCATTTTCATTTCCAGTCTCAGGAGTAAATACCAAAAAAAGTGTTGATGTTCCAAAGAGTACCTCAGTATCTGTTATATTTCACACAGGGAAACACCTCCTTTTACTGAAGAAGTTCAGTGTTGCAGTGATATTTTGTTCTCTATTTCATGTCACTTTTCTCCTTTCACTACATCTTCCCAGACAAATTATGAAAAAATATTATTTATAAAAAAAATACAAAATGTACTGCTATTTTAAAGATGTCCTGAGCACAATCCCAACAAATTATGACCTTTGCTATTGACTGTAGAATTTCATAGATTTATAAAGCCAACTGAGATGGTTACAACTCCTAACATCTTTTGTACAATACAGCAGTAGTATCCTGTCCAGATGTAACAGTATTATACTGAAACCCTTTCAAATTGCATGGGAATAGATCTTCCTGAGAGACATCCAGTCTTGATTTAAAGGCACCGAGATGAACTACCAGGGATGTTCAACCTCCTCCGGTAAATACATGTGCACTGCTCTGCTGTGATTTGCCTGCCTTCATCTTACAACCATTACTCATTGTTATTCCTCCCTCAGCTGAAGAGGAAGTAAATTCCATAAAGGAATATGGTCATTTATTTACCAGAACTAGGTTATAGACCTTACAACATTTTCAAGCCACCTTGTTAGGACAGCAACAAAGGAAGTCTTAATGAGATACGTCTTTTCTTACATTAGACTTTTCCACGATAAGAAGAAACATTTACATGGTAAAGACAAAGCCACCATTGTACATTCCAAATTCAAATAACAGCAATAATATTTTCTGGCTCCAGATTTATGTTTCCATCTGGCTGAAGTGACTTGGCAACCGAAAGCATAAGCTTTGTTTCAATTCTTGGTATCAACAAGTACCCTTAAGGCATATTAGGGAGGTATGACAAAAATCTAGTGAATGCCAAAAGCAGTGAAGCTTAGTTATTGGCTTGCCAGCATGAGAGAAATATAATCTGCATTTTGTAAGTATGAATATAGAACAAGCCCTGGCATTGCAAGCCGCTGTCAGTCAGGAGGAACTTCCTACTTCTTTCCAGAATATATTTCATTTTATGTCAATTTATTTTTACAGTGTGGTTTAGTGAACAGAGGATTAAGCACGATCGTGTGGCATAAAACAACGTATGTGTACACTTTGTATACACATTTTCTTATTCCACACCATTGCACTTAACCCAGTAATCCCTGTGTAATGGATAACTAAGAATGAGTTCATCTCAGGGCTTTCTTGGACATTATTTTTAGTGTCCTAAAAGTGACTTGAAAGAGTTTAAAAACTTCATGGTTTTTAAAGCCATCCATCCAGGGTGTCTGTGTATCAGAGGCCTTAGTCTCCACACTTTTCATGAAGACAGAAATGAGTTTTCATTGATGACTTTGGCAGAATTTGAATCAAAATGCGATTCAAATAAGAAATGGAAACCTTTAGTATGAAGTAAACAATAATGAATAGGACATTCCACACTGGATCTTTTGCCTTTGTTTGGGTTTGTTTGGTTTTTAAGCTTTATTTCAATTCTGCTTCCACAATTTCAGTTTTCAGTGTTGGATAACTGTGTTCTGGTTTTCAGTGGCCAAGGAAGCATGGTCAGACAAGAAGGTGGACTGAGGCTTGAAGACATCAATGGATAGATGGAGTTTGAAACAGGGGTGTTACAACAGATCTTCTGAGACCTTTTTAAAAGAAACCCATCAGCTGCCTGAGCTGTCACCCTATGGCTCCTGAGCAGTTTGCAAGGTGTCCCAGAGCAGCACTCAATGATGGAGACATCACATAACCAGCCATGGGTTTGTGGTGGCTGAGCAACTGCTGGGTAATCTGGTTCTTGTGAAAGCAAATGAACTGGTGGGAGTTGCTGAAGCTACCACTTCCAAATTGTCCAGGTATCTGGCTACACATCCATATCTTCATCCCATGATGTAAAGCTGGACGTGTGAATTTTTTGGTATGTGACTTACTAGGCCTAGGAGCTCAGATTCCTCCACCTAAAAGAATCAGACATGAAATAGTTCCAGATGTTGACTTTTTTGTTGTTTTTAACTTTGCCTGAGGTACGAGAGTGACCCTCTGTCCTTACTTGTCTCCTGTTACTCCATATTCTATGTTTTCCACATCTTACACTTTGAGGCGCAATGTGAAAAATCTAAAACACAACCATCTTTCCCCTTTGCCCAAATTTTTATTGTTGGCAAGATTCAGCTCAGAGGACAGTTACAGGGCTGAGCTCACCTATTTCACCAGGTCAGACCAGGAGCCTGGAGCAATGTTTGCCACCAGTTCCAGCCTGTGACCTGAACACAGTGAAACTTCCTGGGGTAATTTTTTTCTTATTATGCAATTGATAAAATCTCAGTGTATAACAGCCAAACTGGAGTAGATTTTAAAGTTTATCAGGCCCAAGAAGGTTTTCAGCCTCCTGAACTGGTTGGAGGTAGAGATTATGGGGAAAAAAAATAGAATTTGAACTCTGAGCCAAATGTCTCCTTCTCTTTCTGATGCATTACAGTAGAGCAAGTGACTGGAGACACATTTCTATGGCTTGTGTTTTATCCTAACAGAATTCTTGAGAAGTGGCTTTGATAGCTGGCAAAGTAAGGATTTACCTTGGAAAGTGGTCTGCTGGAACAAAATAGTTGTACTACCTTTCCTATACTAGAGGTTACAAGGCCTGGTTATTTGAGCAAGCTGCACCATCTGAAATGCTAACGTCTGTCTCCTGCCTGCACAGCTCAACTCAAAGAGCCTCGCTGCTCTTGCCACTGAGATAAATCTGTTTCTGAGTGGTGGACGGTAGTGCAGAAGGGGGGAGAGTCCCTCCCAGCGCTGCCATTGTCCTTCCCATGCCTTCTCCTGCCCTGAGCCCAGCTCCCCAGGGCTGCTCCAGGCTCTGCCTACAACCCCTCTCCCCCATTCCGTTGCCCTAAGGCAGGACCAGACAGATCCCCTCCCACTCTTTAGTGGAGTAATGGGAAGTCAATCACAGCCAATTGTCTCCTGGGTTGCATCAAAAGAAGGGTGACCAGCAGGTCGAGGGACGTCATCTCCCCCTCTGCTCTTATGAGACCCCACCTGGAGTACTGCATCCAGCTCTGGGACCCCCAGTACAAGAAATACTTGGACCTGTTAGAGTGGGTCCAGAGGTCCATTTACACGGGATCTTTTAGAAGAAAGGCGGAGAGAGGTTTTTACCAGGGCCTGTACTGACAGAACAAGGGGCAATAGTTTTAAACTGAAAGAGGGTAGAGCTAGACTAGATATGAAAAAGACATTTTTTACAATGAGGGTGGTGAGACACTGAAACATGTTGCCCAGAGAAGTTGTGGATGCCCCACTGTTGGAAGCGTTCAGGGTCACGTTGGATGGGGCTTTGGCAATTTGATCTAGTGAAAAGTGTCCCTGCCCACGGCATATGGTTTGGAGCTAGATGATATTTAAAGGTCCCTTCCAGCCCAAACCATTCTATGATTCTACAGTTCTATAAGAGAATGTGTGAGATAGAAGGTGCTTTTTGGGGAGAAGGAGACTGGCAGTGAAAGAGCATGCTGCAGTCCCACCACAACCTCACGGGCTGGTCAGCTGTCAAGGGGAGGTTAATGAAAGATAAGAAAAGGGGAAAGCTAGTTTTCTCCAAGAAATAACTTTCTGAAATTGTTCACTGCTCTTCAAATCTTCATCAGCCCTTCTTGGTCTCATCCCTAAGCCCCCCTTCACATCCCCGGAGCTTCCTTCAAACCCACTTCTTCATCCTCCAGAGCCCCACTGATCCTTCTTGAGTCTCATCATCACATCTATCTCCATAAAAACCTTCACACTTTTTCTGTCACAGTCAAAAAATGCAATTTTGCCTAAGATGTCTCAAATCAGCTCTGCTACAAGGCATAGGAGAAGATTTAAGATGCCACAACAGCCTTAGAGAAATCACTAACAGTTGCAAACACGCTATTTCAAGTGAATGCAAGTGTTCATGAACATCTGTATTTGTACGTGTGCATGCACAGTGGGGTGCATGATATAGCCTACATGGTAGAGACCGATACTGCTTGAAGACTTGTCTTTCCTTTCTAATTAAGTATTGAGTAGTAAAAGAATTAGCTTAAAATGGCTTCTACAGCTGTTTGACATTTCTCTTTATGACAAAACCCAGATCACTGTATGTGGACTTATATGTTCACTTCATTGAAAAAGAGACTGATCTCAGTTTGGAAGAAAATGTAGTTGGTCTAAGGATATGTATCAGTGAGGCTTCACTGCTGCCTGGTAGGGGTTCAGGAGATCTGAATTCTTCACTTTAGACCTGGGAAAATCACAGTTTTCTCAGGCCCCTTTAGCAGGAACCCTTTGTTTTCAATCTTCTAGAGGTATTTTCTACAGCTGGACAGAGGAATACAGAGAAAACATTCACTTGTGCCCCAGGAAATATTTATTTTGCAGTGATACTGCAGCCAGTCTACAGTAGCTCTTTTCTGAACAGTGGTTGAACTAAAACTGAAAGCAGATTTAAATTGCTGTAAGGAATAACTTTAGTCCACAATTAGTGACAAATATAGGAAACCTGGAATCTTATCTTCACACCTCTGCTGTATTTAAAATTCTGCTGTCTTATTTTGAAGAGGTTCAATCAAGCATAGGCAGAGAACTTGACAAGTTTAAAATCTAAATACAAAAAACCTCACACTTATTCAACTTCTTAGTTCTTCTAATGCTTTTAAATCCTCACTGAGCATGTATTGGCCATTCTCTGATTTTTTTTTCAATCACTACACTAGATCTGGACATCTGATAATTAGACCAATTATCAGCTGAGTATTAGCTGTAAAAGTTCCCAGGTTCACAAGAAGTTAGATTCATCCTGAAAGTTATCATTTTGTAATAAGAAAAATGATCAGTGGTCCACAGAGTGTGTCATTATAAATCCTTTGAACAAGCCAGGGTTTTTAATTTGCCCATTGAGAGTTTAAAGATATACAATGAAATTATAGAGATGTGTCAACATTCTGCTATCTGTTGCTCGCTCTCTCTTTCTTTTAGGGAAAGAGTGCACTTTTAGGCAACATGGGTGCACTTGCCAGATATTTTTGAAAGTTCTGCCTTTCTTCATAGGCTGGATTTGCAGACCCTATTGGTGTCATTTAAACAGAGCTCCACCGGACCTGAAGAAATAATAACCTCCTAAGATGTCCAAATATCTTCATCAATAGTCTCACACAATGGATGTGTATGCTTTTATCTATTTATTTATTTTCTGTTTTATTTTCTTTCTATGGTTATTCTCAGATGCAGAAATGACAGTCAAAGGCCATTCTAATGCCTCCTCAAAATTGGGACCTTGGACTAAAGGGCTAAATGCATAAAGGAACTTGAGATTTTGCAGAACATAATTTTAAGCTTCCTTCTGTAGAGACGATTTTCCAATTTTAAATTAGTTACCCATGTCCAAAAATAATACAGTTGTCACTTAAGGGTGAGATTCACAAAGTCAGTGGACTCTGTGGAGAGACACTAGAGCTAATGGCAGCCCTGCACCCCAAAGATAAATTTACAGTGTATATTCATCATAGCCCCTCTCTTAAAGTTAGATATGGAAGATAGTTAAGTGTTTTCTGGTAGTAAAATATGTAGCTACAGATGAGAAATAGGGTTTCTAGGGACATTAAAATCTTTTCTATTATAAGGTATTTTATTATAAGTGAATTATAAGTAGATTAAATACTCAGGAGTTAGAGATATGATTTCAAATGATGACACAGACTGATTGGGTGTAAGAGAAACAGCTCTGTTTTTCCACAGAATAGCAAAGTGTTCTACAGCTATCAAGGAATACAGTAATGCTGTCTCACATGCTTTATCTCTCCAGCTAAAGTAATAGTTCATTATTTCACTAAAAATTCAATCACTTCAATAGGAAAGACTGGAAGAGCTTTACTCCAGATCACATTTATCATCTCATATGCATTGTATCTTTTCCTTGTTCCAGTTTGGAAGAGTCATTCCATATTATGCATGTAAGGTGGCAGAAAATAGAATAGTGTCTCTGCTTGCACAGTATTCTGTGGTGCTCTTTCACACAGTGCCTTCTTCCCTGATGTTGCTCTTGCTCCTAGAAAAACTATCTTTTAAAAAAAGTAGCCTCCCTTCGGAGCCCTAATAGTGAACAGCTTCGAAGGTATTGTGAATAGCATCCCTGGTGGAAAAACAAAATCAAGGAAAGCACAAGCACAGCCATTGTCTCCTCTCCTTTGGGATAAATGCTATTGCCATAATACCCTGAAAGAACACCCTCTGGAGATGCTGTAAACATGATGCACTCCGTATCCCGCTCACCTTTTGTGACAGGACTGCTTTCCTGGCAGTGTGTTCATCAGTTCTGGAGGTGACTAAGGCTGCACGCAGAGTTGTGATATCAAAGATGGGCGAGTCTGGTCTTCGAGCTGTCGTTAGGAGATGGCATAGATGGTCAGATCCACAGCCCCAAGCTTTAGATATTGACAGTCCAATTGGCTATGTCTGAAATCACTGCATGGTCAGTGTGTAGTGCTTGGAAAGAAATAGATACATATGATGTGATGTATTCCACCCTTATCAGCCATCCAGTTAGGATCAGATGAATTGCAACCAGAAACTTTCTCTCCCTGACTGTAAAGGGAGTCTAGATGAAGAACTTAATTTGAGAGCTATACAGTACATGTCTAAAGGTAGAGGAAATGGATCCTGCCCTGAGTGACTCTCCAGTTTTTCAGTTCTCAGACCCTGTGCCAGGGAGATAGCTAAGTTATGCTCAGAAAATATGAGGAAAAATTAAGGTATAGCATAGATATATTAAAATGGGAGGAAAACGGGAGGTGGGAGAAACATCACCAAAGTGACAGAATATGAGGATTTTCATTGAGCATTTATCTTAAATTTAATCTTAATTGAACTATTAATGTTCACTTTTTATTAGGATAAAGGTTATTGCTTACATTTTTTACAGGCTTACTTGTTCTAGAAGAATTTATCTCCAACAACCATTCAACCAGACTTCACTGTGCTACATATTGCTGGAAAAACATTTGAGTTAGTTAATTCTACTAGTTGTCACCAAATACATCTCTCTCGCTCTCCCTCTTTCTCCGTATAGATACATATATGTATATACAGTAGTTTGTTGCTATGTAGAGTAATATACCTGTAGTATATAGGTATATAGTATAATACGGCTACATGGAGGTAAAAGTTACAATGACATAAAAAAGAGCACCATTTCCAGAAAGGAGAAGATTGTTAAAGATTAACCAAACTTCACAATTAAATAGGAAGTCCCGGCTAATGATCCATATTTCAGTTTCTTTCCTAACATCCATCACCACTCTGTTCAGCACCTTGTTGATATTAATTTATTCATCCTCACTGCAATGCTGCGTCCCTTTCACTTCAGTCAGGCACTGAGCAAGCAACAAGGGACGGGTTTGTAAGGGGACACAGGGATGGAAGTGAAACCAGAAGTCAAAAGCAGAAAGTAAGTTGTTCGTGCTGAGATCCTGTCTGAAAAGACCAAATTTTTTAACTTCCATGTAGGAAGAAAAGAAACTCAGACCTTTCCTTCCACATTTTTTGTACATATTTTAGCCACTGAAGTGTCACAGGGAGGCGGAACATTACTAGCTGCATCCAGGAGCTTCTGTTGCTGATGTTCACTTTATTACATCAAAACAGCAGCCAGGCTTCACTGTGGAATCCAGTCTCTGTGATATACATAAGGCACATTCAGAGGGTGCTGACGAGGTCTGCTTCTTCAAATGACACAGGCAAGGGAACATCATCTTTGTGAGTCAAAGCTGAACCTAGGCAGGAGACGAATGCTTATGTGCTCATTTGTAAAAAATTATGGTGTATCAGGCTCTGGGGAATTTTATTGTTGCAAAACAGAGACAGCTACTGCTCTGAAATGACTGTACAGTTAACTAGAGGAGTTGGAGAACTGAACTTTTAAAATATAACACCTAATTCCATTTAAGTTCCATTTTATATTTGCAAAATATTTTCACAGTTAAACAAAGTGGGTGCCAACACCCATTTAATTAATTTAAAACACAGATGGCTGTTTGTTATCTATGGTCCATATGGACCAATATGTTGTAATGGACCAATCTATTAAAACACCTCCTAGCTCTAATCATATAACAGTCTGCAGCTGCAGACATTTATTGAAACAATTTTCTTAGATGATTAAGCAAAGACAGACTCCATTTTCCTTGCACTGACTTTGTAGATACCAAGTTTGTACTTAAAAATAGACACAATTTATGTATTCCTCTCTCAAAGTCATTGATCAAAACTTAAAAGCATGCTCCGCACTGAGTTCAGCTAAAATGAAAGACTAGAATAGTAAAAGTTGTGGCATTTTTATGAATCCCTTGAAGGATTGAACACTCTTATCCAGGTAGTAGAGGCTATTAGTTTAAAATATAGAATCATAGAATCATAGAATCGTTTGGATTGGAAAGGAACCTTTAAAAGTCATCTAGTCCAATCTCCAACATTACTATTCTGGTTATCAAATCTTGATTTCCACCATATTATGTTTCCTACATAAAATGGTGACCTTAAATATCTTTGAAGATCTTCAGATATCAAGTATGTTGATGATATTTCTGTATAAATGGAAATAGGAGAAGTTTAATATCATTATCTTACCAAACATACTACTTTTTAGACAGAAGTCATGCCTTATTAATGCCTTATAAAAAACTTATTAAAGAACTCCGAGAGCTGGGTCAGAGACTGATTTTTCTCATTGAGAAAAATGCTGCTTAATTCTGGAATTAATAAGAGGTTGGACTATATGACGCCAGAATTCTTCCGTTGAGTCAATACCTCTGCAGCTCATTCATCCAAACAAGCAAGACGTCAGCCAGGATATTTGATGTTCCTTTTCCACCTCAGTGACTACACTGCTAATTTAGTCATTGTTCCTACTTTGTACCTATTCCTACATCTTAGGAGCACCACATTACTGAAACTGATGATAGTATCTCCTTTTAAATTTGGTTTCCTTGTTTTTCATAAGCAGTGACATTGGCAGTTGTAGAGTATACCCATATAGTGAGTTTTTTACTGATTTTTCTTTATTCCTAGCTGGAGAATAAAAAAGCAAAAATGGAGATTCTAAATCATGGCACTTGTTCATTCAGAAGTTTCCCACATCAGGAAAAAGTTTCTTGCCATGAGGGTGCAAGTCTTTTTGCTGCATGTAACTTTGCAGTAAGCTGTGCCCATTTCCAGAAAAAAGCAGGTTTGGAAAGGAACTATTCTCCACATTAAGGCAAATAAGGATGATGTTCAACCTGGAAGGGAAGAAGGACCTTTTCAATAATACTCTTGAAAATGTGTTTTGGGTTTTTTTGTCAACTTTTGTGGTTAAATTTTGTGAGAAAAGTAATGTTTGAAATAAAAATTTTTCAGTTAAAAAGGCAAAAATTCCTCTTTAAAATGTCAGTAAAGAGAAAAAAGTAAACTGCATATATGTGTATATACTGAAGTATCTATGTATATACGTATTTGTGAATATATTTAATTTATAGTTAGTAGACTGGTGTTCAATGGAATTTCTACCATAGATAAAAAAACAACTTGTTCTTTAAACTTTTGTCCTTTTCCTAGGTGATCCAGATGCAAGCACCAGAGAATAATTGCTCTCTACTTAGATACTACTCTTCAAGTTATTTGCTTGCAAAGTAGGTCATTGAAGTAAGCCCTGAAGGTACTGTTCCTCCTGTTCTGGCAAATAATGAAGTGAAAATCAGTTTGAAAGCCTACTAGTCTCCCTATTGTGGTCAAAAGAGGAAATAGGTGTTTCCAGATTTCAGTTCATCTCATCCTACAGCAAATACTAAAGTCTCCAGTATGAATCACCTCATTATAATGCTGCCTTCTTCTCATTCACTTCAAAGAGAAATCAAGTAACTACTTCAGATGTAGACATCTATATTTACAGGAATGCTGTAATAATACTTAAGGTGTCAGTTCTGTTGCTGCGTCCTGCTCCACTCCAAGTAATTTTATCCGACTCCTTTTATCTGTGATGCTGTCTATGTTTTTGATGAAGTCTACACTTTTTACACAGATAAACTGGCAGTAATAGCTAGTTGGCACTGTTGTTTCAACTTAGTCTCTAGAATCAAAATCAAAAATGTAAACATAATACACATGTATGACTCCACAAAAAAATTGTGAAGCTCACGTTTTATCTACTTAAGTCATATTTTTGACATGAGAAAATTTTAAGGTGATCTAATGTTGTTTTCATGGTAATAATGAAAAGTAATGGGCTGTTACTTCTGGATCACATACCTGAGACTCCATAGGTAGCTTTGTTCCAAAAAGCAAGCTAAGAAATGGAAACACACAGTTGAAAGCATGACCTGTCTCTTGACACAGGTTAAATATTTTTTGTCTCTGTACAAAGAGGAATCAACATTAAAAAGACATTTCACAACTAACACACTGTTGATAATCTCAATAGGAAAAAACCCAACAGACTGGGACTGAACTAAGGCATTTACTTATCTCTGGGGAGGACAATTCTGATCTAAAGTGTGTCATATTGGCAAAATTAATTTGGGAAAATTATTGCCCTTCTTCAGAGAGATTTCAAAAACTAGTGTAAAAAAAAGATGGATCCTATGTTTAGGATCCATAAACAAGGAATATGTGGAGTGTCTTGCAAGCAAATTAAGTAAGACATACCTTTCATTGATTTTCTCTTTATTACATTCAGCATTTTGAAAAGTAATAATTACTTTTTCTGATGAATATTATAAAAATACCTTAAAAGTTCATTTTCTCTATAGATCTTTCTATCCTCATTTCTGAAGGAAATTAAAAATTGAAAAACATTATTTTTATTATAGGTATTATTGGTTCCTTGAAAGGGCCTCTTCATTTTAAAAGTAATAATTGGCAAACAAGATTCTTCTGCTCCTTGATTTTTGCAAAAAAATTAGATATTTTCCACTTTAGTTACCATAACAGCAAATATAGTCACTATTATTAATATTTATTTTATCCAAAGACTCACTACACCCACTTTTACCTGTAAGCACTGAGAGAAGATGGATTTGCTGCTGAGTGAGACCAGAGTCCACAGCAGAATAAACACATTACAATAATCTCTATTCATCTAATAGCCAGTTACAACTACTATTTCTCCTCTACACATCCATTGCCATTTTTAGAAGTTAAGGAGAGTTCATTATCATCTGACCAAAGGCCTAGTTCCCGTTTATAAACTTAATCAAGCTTTTAAATATTATCAGAAGCTTTACATAAATCTAATAGTTTTCAATCAGGTCATTTGATGTAAATTGGGATTAGCTGCTTCGTAATCAAACTCATGGGTTTTGCTAGAAGACATCCTTTTTTGGCTTGCATAGCAAGTGTCTAGCATCTTAAATCCTATCTTCAATATAATTTGCTATAATGGACAGATAATGACTCTAGGGAATGCTGACAGTAGTGTTGAAACAGAATCTGCAAATTCAGGGTATACTTATATGCTTCGCCTTCCTTTAACTACAGTTAAATCAGTTCTAAATCATTTTCTCATTTTCATTGGCTGAAATTAATTAGTATTCTCAAGAAAAGATTATTACAGCTGATGACCAACAGCAGATATTGCTTTTTTGGTACTGAAAATTTCTTATTATGATCTTTTAAAGTCAAAGGACAAAGAAATTAGGAGGGAAATTTTGCTTAGTCACTAAATATTGACTACTTTTCAAAAATATAAAAGTGCCTTGGGAATCTGTATGCATTTCTACAGCTTGTCCTACATTGATTTATCAACTGATTGATTGATTGATGGATGAAGGATACTGATTCTTTGCCTGAATGTAAGTGGTTACATAATTTTTAATTCAGAATCATAGAAAGGTTTGGGTTGCCCCATCCAACCTGGCCTTGAACACTGCCAGGATGGGGCATCCACAGCTTCTCTGGGCAATCTGTTCCAGTGCCTCACCACCCTCACAGTGAAGACCTTCTTCCTTACATCTAAACTAAATCTACCCTCTGTCAGTTTAAAGCCATTACCCCTTGTGCTATCACTAAATGTCCTTGTAAAAAGTCCCTCGCCAGCTTTCTTGTAGGCCCCCTTTAGGTACTGGAAGGCTGCTATAAGGTCTCGCTGGAGCCTTCTCTTCTCCAGGCTGAACAACCCCAACTGTCTCAGCCTGTCCTCACAGGGGAGGTGCTCCAGCCCTCTGATCATCTTCGTGGCCTCTTCTGGACCCGCTCTAACAGGTCCATGTCTTTCTTGTGGGCCCCAGGACTGGATGCAGTACTCCAGGTGGGGTCTCACAAAGGTGGAGTGGAAGGGCAGACTCCCCCAGTCTGTACTGATATTGGGGATCGCCCTGACCCAGGTGCAGGGCTTCGCAATTGGCCTTCTCGAACTTCATGAAGTTTGCACAGGCCCTCTCCTCGAGCGGTCAAGGTCCCTCCGGATGGCATCCCTTCCCTCTAGCGAATCAACTGCACCACTCAGCTTGGCATCGTCTGCAAACTTGCTGAGGGTGCACTCGATCACACTGTGTCACTGATGAAGATACTAAATAGTATTGATCCCAGTACAGACCCTTGAAAGACACCACTCGTTAATCATTTCCACTTGGACATTGAGACATTGGCTTTAACACTTTGGATGTGGCCATCCAGTCAGTTCCTTATCCATCTAACAGTTCATCTGTCAAACCCATATCTCGCCAATTTAGCAACCAGAATGTTGTGTAGGATCATGCCAAAAGCATTATAGAAGTCAAGATGGATGACATTAGTCATCTATCAATTTACTGAATTTTCATTCATTCTTTCTTCAACAAATAAAACAGTTCTTTGGTGGAATTTTTCTTGGAGACAATTCCTAATGTAAAAATCCCCTGACTTAAAAATAACCAAATCATACCTTACAATTATTTAGTCAATAACCAAATGAGGAAAGGAAAAGAGTTGTTGAATTTGTGTTGCCTTAGCCAAGGATTCTTTCAGAGGTACTTTACTGCTTCTAATTAAAAGGTGATTTAACAGTTAAATTAATATTTTCACCTCCCTTTAGATTTGGAGGTTTTTCTCTAATTGAACCAAACATCCCCAAAAAAATATTAATGCATCTGTCATGGATGGAGTGACACACTTCACTCGGAAGAGAGAAGTAGCAATGTGTTTATTGTTATAAAACAGCAATTTAACAAAGTTTGACAGTAAATGTGGCAGTGGTTTAACAAGATTTGGTGGCAAGGTTCACTTGATATTTACTGCATAGAGGACAGGGTCAGACAAAACTGACACCCTCCCCTTGAGTCACAAGGTTCAGAATGGCCTCCCTTGCTTTCTAAACTTCTTCTCAGAGAGGAGTCTAGCTGTGGCTGGATCCATTCCTAGTCCCAGACTTGGTCAATGGTTTATGTCTAAAGGATTAGATATGTGCAATCAATCCTCTGTATCACTTAGCTAAGATTTCAAAGCTTAGCATTCTATGAATCACTTACCGAGAATCTGTTGAGGCAAGGAATCTCTCGACCTCAAGGAATAACCTTGAGAGGCATCCCTACTCAAGGAAAGATCCTGGCATGCCGCCCGCTGCCGTGCAGGAGAGCTCAATGGGCCCTGGGCTATCCACTAGTTATGGAGTAAGATAATTGACTCATAGTCATATTTGCTACTACAGATGTTAGCTTCTTTCAAATTTGGCTTGAGTCAGCCATTGACCAGCACTGTGGTTAGGTGGGCGCATTGCTCAAATTAGCCCTTGGCTGTTGTTTTGTTAGCTGTCTCCCCCGAATCCACTTTGAGGCAGATGCAGCCATCACAACCAGACGCATCCATTACGACCACCGCTGGTGGTTGTCACTTGAGCAGCGTTACGGGAAATACAGGTCAGACTGGGGGAAGCACACCACCACAGTATCTTAAATCTAAATCCCATCAAATGTTATTAACATAACTGACAAAATACATCCCAGTCAAAACCTGATTCTGAATATCCCTGATGTTGGAGAAAAATCAGTTTCAGGCTATATTTTTTTTCTCAACTGCACTTCTAGAGAATTGTCAAAAAAGGGAGTGTAGATGTGCCAATATGGGCATACTGAGGCATTTCAGCTCTGAATATATCTATGTTTCTTCTGATTGCTCTTTGGAAAAACTACTAACAAATATGTTTGAAAGTTGTTTCATATGTGAATGGAAGGGGAGCAGCTGACCCAAGAGGAAAGGAAAGATTTTTAAGGTTATAAAGTTTTCTTGCAAAATGTTTATTTTCTGTGCCAGACTTCCCTATGACTATGCTTAACATAGTGTCATAAATACATCAATAATGAAAACAAGTTTTCAGGAGATAGCTTTACAGATATTGACTTTAATTTTGTGATGATCCTCTACCAAACAAATCCACACCCGTGAAGAATAATGTAATATTTGCAATGCAGGCAGAGCAGCACTTCTAGACATTACTAAAGATAGTTGGATTAAATTCTTTTTTGTGTCCTTTATGATTCACAACAGGATCTTTCGTAAGGGGATTTGATGTCTTTTTTTTTTTTTTTTTTCCCCCAAGATTTAAAAAAGTTATTTCAATATGCATAAAGACCCTAAGCAGAGTTTTGGGAAGAGAAAGTGAGAAAGCTCCAGAAGAACAATTCATTAGACTCATAGACTGCTCCCATCAATTATTTTATAGAATTTCAGAATTGGGTATGAAAAAGTTTAGGGATAGGAATCATTTGTTTAATGAGCCATAAGAAGGCAATCTGAGAAAGGAACAAGGTTTGCAACTCAGAATCCAGTCCTGTTACACAGTAACAAAGAGATTTACTCTGCATGACTTGTGTACTTTAACAAGAGCCCCTGGATTTAAGGGGCTGCCCCTGTATCTGTTTTGTAAATCCGACCAGAGCTACATTGTTTATTTATTTATTTTTGTGATCAGTAACCAAAGAAAAAAACCAAGTCAAATCTCACCTATGAGAGAGAATTCCTGGTTCATCTTCAAAACCATGTTGCTTCACAGATAGGGGTGTTGAATTCAGTGAATGATCTGCAAAGCAAAGCAATGAAGGTCTTATATACAGCACGGAATGGCATATAATAAAGAACCATCAGACTGGAGCCAACTTGAGGCAGCAAGTACGTACTCTTTGGTGCTTCCTGAAACAGATATGTTAACTTAAGCATTTATGAAATTTACTTTTTGCATTTCAGGTTCTGAGTTAAGTCACACTACACGTGCTGGGTTGTCTTTGTGGTGTGGACATAAGCTGAGAGCATTTTAACCTCTCCCTAATATAGTCAGAAGTTTTTTAATTTGCAGATTTTATTACAGAATAAAATGATACATTACAAGTCCTCTGACCAAAGGTCATTTCCTAAGGCTTTGGAAGTCACCTCCAAAGAGCTTTAGCAAAGATTTCAATCCAGAGCTCCACTGACATAACGTACTGTTCCACTTCAATGGGGCATTATGTGTTGTACTGTACTGACTTAAACTACATTTCATGTGCAGAGGGTTAGTAAAAGACAGTGAGTCCTGTCTGAATGAACACATTCTCAAAAAGTGCACCTGTATTAGTGAATCCAACAGTGCTGGGGAACGTGGCTTTGCATTGGAATTTGATTTTTGTCTACGTTGCTGAAGTGTTAGAATGGTCCCTGAAGCTGTTTGGGCTTGGATCCATGAGCACCGTCCCATACATTTCCTAGGTAGGGTTCAGGAGCTACACCAGACCTCGCCTGAGCACACAGTGAGATACACACTCCCTCCTTCAGAGCACAAATGTGGCAGATTGTGGTAGTTGGTCTGACAGCAGCAGAATAGGAGCTGACAATGTTTAGGTTACCCAGGTAGTCTTCAATAATGGAGGGTCTATTGGCATGCCCTTGCCATCTGTGAATGTGACAGAATGCACTAAATCACCATGGCAAACACACAAGTCCTAGGGCAGGAGTGTGGTTGAAATGTCTCAGGTATGACCTTCGAGAAGAAACCATGGTAACCCACTTTTATATAAACATGTAATGGTGTTTGTGCCCCAAATTTTACTTATATGATTTCAGGCTAGTATAACTGAGTCATGCTTACCTCAGCTAGTGTATTGTTAGCCTGGTTTAAATGCTATCATCATATCTAGTCACCTTTCATCTGCACATCTATTTTTGGCAGTCACTATTTACCTTAACAACATTTGAACCCACTCTTCAACTTAGTATGTTTGACAAAAAAAGACAGATTTCACTGGCTGTAGCTAAACTTAACACTGTGCCCATAGGCACAAGTGCATAGACAAGCCATGCCATACTATTACAGTTTTTTAACTTTCAAAACCAGGCAGCCACATCCAAACGGTCTCTTAGTAATGGTCTTTGGTCCGTGTTAACTCTCAGATCATGCCCAGGAATTGTTTGGGAGCATGCAAATTGTCCCAGGCCAACAGCAAGCCAGGACCCATGCAAACACAGCAACCAGGTGCCAGTGCTCAGGATTATTTCTTAGCATTGCTTTTCTTAGTGGCATCAAACTCATCGTAGGTATGTATTCTAAAATGACATGAAAATTACTGACTAGACAGAGAGCAGAAATGGAAATTTGTGCCCTTAACAAGAGAAAACTGATGATATTCTTGGAGCTAGTCAGACACTCGGTCAGCTGAAGAGCTGTAGATTTCCCTGTACTGAGTGAGCTTTGTTGACTGCAATGTGATTTGGACACCTAGTACACACCTACATATAGCCACTTAAGTATAGATGTCTTAATCTGCCAGCTAAATCCCATCTGCAGATTCAGTAGTTCTACTGCCCACAAAATTATTGTTTAGCAGTGAGAGTGCTGCAATATGAAGTTGTCAGCTAGCACAATATTACATCTCAGTTTTCAGGGATATTAAAAAGATGACAAAAACTCCTTTCAGTTGTCAATAACTATAGTGTTTCCCTGTCCAGCCACACAATCTCCATGCCAAAAGCAAACCGGAAAAATCTAGTTCAGCTATTGCTTCATTCAGCATTAAAGCTGCAATTAATAAGTTTAATTTTTATGGTTAGGATGCATTTGCAATAGTAAGCCTAGTAGGCTGGGATTATAATTAAGCACGTTCAGTTTTGCAGGATTCAGGACCTGTTGGTTAATGAAGCTCAATGTGATACTGTCAGTAACAAATCTGATAATTGCTTACAGGGAAAAGGCAATTTCAACAAATGCTCCTTCATACAGGTGGCTGGTAGAAATTGCTTTCAGTCAATTATGCCTTCAATTACTTTGGATGAACGAGGCAGGATCCTTTAGCTCATTATAAGCCCCAATCCACAATAAGTAAGTAAATATTTTGACACAACATTGAAACTAACTTCTGTAAAAGCATGTATAATATTTATAAGCATTGAAAAGGTCACATATTGTATAATCATCATTCAGTGCATTGGTGCCAGCTAAAGGAAATTCATGATTTTGCTAGCCAGTCAATATCACTGGAGTAATATTTTAATACTGTGAGCAGTCAGTAGTTTTCTGAAATATTGTCAGAGATGATACGGCTGATAAATACTCGTGTCTTGTATCACCTCTAAAAAAAGGACAAAGTTATGCAACAGGAAAACATGTACCTTGATTATGGGATAAAGTGTATACTAATATATACTGTATTGGAAAAGCCATATCTAGCCATTTTGGAGCAGAACTTTATATCGTTTTACATCAGAGAACAGGCTGAATAAAAATAAGAAAAGATCAAATATTTTGTCTTTCTACAGCAACAAAAACTTTTGGGGAAAAAAAAAAGGTCATCTAGCTACCCTGAATATCCATTTGACATGGCTTAGGTTCAGACTTTGCCATCCTTGCTTCATCTCCCTGTTCCTTCAGAAGGCAATGCAAATATGAGATTACTGCCACCCACTTTCAGGAGAACTGATTGTAAACCATCACTGAGATGTCATGGAAGAGACTTTTTTCAGGTGAACAAACTGAGACATGGCAAGTTCGTGCAAGCAGAGTATGTGGAGCAATTACTATAAAGGTTAAGGTTATCCTGTGCAACAGCCTAGCTTCTTTGATTTCCATAAAAGATTTGTCCTCAAAGTGGGAAATATGGCATGAAATCCCACAGCATATGTTAAGTAAGAAAATAGACCAGAAAACAACTTGCCTGAACATCCCAGGCTCTGTGAAAAGAGGTTTCTGTTAAGTAAACATTGATTTTAAACTGTAGGGACAATGACTATGTCTCAAGAAAAAGCAGATCGCTTGAGTACCAGTGGATCTGATTATTATAACAGCACTTAAAGTCTATGGCAGTTTAGTCACATTCCATTTTTAAATAATAATTGTCCAATGGCAAACCTCTGCAAATATTTTTATAATTGCAAGTGAATGACTAAACTAGATTTTTTTACTTATTTCTAGGGATCTAACTGAAGCACATGAAATTGAAGTAAATGAAGCAAAAGAGGGTACTTAAAATATAGACTAGCTAACCACTTGCTTTGGAATGATGCTTCATTATGCTTTATATATTATCCCTTTCATTAGTGCTAGGACAGATAGGCAGATAGAATACCATTCTTCACTATTAATATTTTGAGTGCATAAGGCCTGTGAACTTTATGCAGGGTTTCTCTTTATGGTTACTCTGAATATTAAATATCAGTACCTCTTCAGGAATGCAAATATTTGCATTATTCCTTTCTCCTGTTAAATTAAAACTACAAAGCATGCCATTAAAATGCAGGAGGTAAATGCTGAGTTCTCATGATTGAATAAAGGCAACAAACTGACCTTCTGTTTAAACTACGTGCACATGTTCTCAGTCTCATGATCTCATCGTTTCTATACCATTTGCTATGAACTTATTACTTCCAAGGTTGTACTTTGTGTACTTTCAACAGAAAGGATATGTAAAGGATGATGTTTCTTTGAACTGAACAAGCAGAGAATATGTGACCCATTGTCCTGGTTTTGGCTGGGATAGAGTTAATTTTCTTTCTAGTAGCTGGTATAGTGCTGTGTTTGGGTACAGTATGAGAAGAACATTGATAATACACTGAAGTTTTCAGTTGTTGCTCAGTAGTGTTTAGACTAAGTCCAGGACTTTGCAGCTTCTCATGCCCAGCCAGCAAGAAGGCTGGAGGCGCACAAGAAGTTGGGAGAGGACACAGCCAGGGCAGCTGACCCAAACTGGCCAATGGGGCATTCCATCCCATGCCCAGTATATAAACTGGGGTGAGTTGGCCTGGGGGGATTGCTGCTCGGGAACTGACTGGGCATCGGTCGGTGAGTGGTGAGCAATTGCATTTTGCGTCACTTGTTTTGTATATTCCAATTCTTTTATTAGTATTGTCATTTTATTATTGTTATTATTATCATTATTAGTTTCTTCCTTTCTGTTCTATTAAATTGTTCTTATCTCAACCCATGAGTTTCACTTTTTTTTTTCCAATTCTCTCCCCCATCCCACTGGGTGTGAGGGAAGCAAGTGAGTGGCTGCGTGGTGCTTAGTTGTTGTCTGGGGTTAAACCATGACATCCATCCACAAGCCTCCTTGACAAAGCTTTGAAATTACTGATTTTTGGCTAAGATAGTGCTGCTTTACTTTAACATGGCTTTCAACCTGTGATCCATGGCATTACAAGGTCTTTGAATTACTTCTACTGGTTAAAAAAAATATGTGATTAAACATGGAGTGGTTAAAAAGAGAATAAAAGACTGATTTTATCTTTTTTTTATATCTAAAATTTTGCTATTCTCCTTCCTGCTTTCTCTTGTCCAAGGACAGTTAGGAGAGGTCTTCCTGGTTGTAGACTCTCAATGTTTGTATGATGTAAATTGCGGTGAGGAATCCTTTTGTGTACTCAGAGAAAAAGATAATATTGATTTTCTATGGTGAAAGATAATTCATGTTTATCAACAAGATGACTCTTGTTACTGAGGAATGTTATATTCTGTACTTCTGTTTAACACACTTCCTTAGCAAAGCAATAGCAGCTGTAAATAAAGTTTAAAGTGCTTGGCCAAAGTTTGGAAACAATCTATTGTGACAAGAAATATAAACTTGTTTTAAGAGGACATTTTATGAATTGAAAAGGAACAATCTAATTCAGTTATCCGCAACATCAGTGGGACTGGAATTAACAGCTCAGAAAGTCCCTTCTAGTCTTGCATCCTAGACTTCTGATATGGAGCTGTAAGAAATGTAGCAAACATCTGTCCTACATTATGTTTTGAGAACATGATTTAGTGTTCAGGCTACAATCTTTAAACGATCCAATTGCTTAACCCCAACATTTTTCCAACTTGCTTTTCAGATAGTGCCTGACCATGAGTGCTTAAACTTCTGTCAGTTGACATTTGCAAAACTATGTTAAATATTACCGAGGCCCAGTGTAGAACAAATTGCCTGAAACCCTTGTTGAGACTTAAACTCTGGAGAATGCAAGTGAATTCCTCAAAGCTAGCTGGGAACAGCCATACTATGAGGGACTCCTCAGCTGGTAGGCAGTCGACAATGCCAAATACTGCCTTTTCCATAATATGCACATAGTATTAGAGAGAACACAAAGATAGCTGCTGTGCTCCCCAGCTGGCAGAGTGGCTTTCGGGGCTAAAAGCCATTTTCTACACTTTCATGCATACCAAAGCTATGCAAATCTGCCATAAATTTGTCAAGCACTAGCACAGAAGGGCCCCAGCATCAAGAACTGGATTGTTTCTGATTGTTCTGCAGCCCTCATATCGCTACTGTATGGTAAAGTTTGTTTTTCAAGGACAATGTAAGACTTCATTTATTTTTAATCCTATAAAAAATAAGGTAAAGCTAGTTTTGATCCATTTTATTTGTCCATTAAAACAGACATTAAATATCAGGATTATTTAAATATGACACTCCCTTGGGAGTTGCTGGGAGTCATTCTGTGTTAAGCCAGGTTTAACTGATTGTGAAATGATTGTAAGAGTGTATTTGATTTGAAGTGATAGATAGTGCCTGAGTAAATGGCAGGGATTAGCTGAAACTTGCAACAGGTGTGATACAATTAAATAGCTAAAGAATACCTATTACAAAGAATACCTTCAGTATGAGGCTCCACAGATCCTGAAACCTGTGGTACGATGACTGCCACACTAATTTACTGTAATATCAGCAGGTAAATTAACCTAGAGACAACTTCATATTCTGACTGTACTGCTCACATTGCATGCTACTGGTGTCTACAGTAACAGCCAGGTAAAAACCTAAATATTGCTTATGCCACTTGGAAACATGCATGATAAAGACAGAAAAGGTTTCTCAGCTTGGATGTGATCAGATATTGTTTAAGCTATAAAGTCAAAACAGGTAAAAAGAAAGACCAGTATCTCAAATTACTTCATATCTTGATACCGTTAATTTCTACAGTCTTCCTAGAGAGTCTGAAAATTAATTCTCACTCCTTTCATTAAAAGTACATTGATTTTATTTTTTAAGAATGGACATAGGGAAAAGTTTGTTTCCTTGCCAAAATGATGACAAGAAATGTTTTTCTGTATGAGTTACAAATGAGACAATATTACAAACTTCTCTTTTACTGCTGTAATGTATTAGGTAATATCTTAATATCATTTGATTATCTTGGCTATTTTCAAAAATTTGCAACTCCAGAAACACCAAAAGCCCAATATACGTCAAGCCATTTATTTGTTACAAGCACAAAATTGCAGAAGCCGAACTCAGTGGCTTCACAATCACTTTTCTGTTTAAATAAACATATCTTTCTGTCTACCTAAGCCTGCGGTTCCCAGTAGTATGTAAGCAAAGGTGACAATGATGTGATTTTTCCAGTGCAAAATTGGGCTAGAGCCTGTATCTTTACACAGAGGACTTAGCTCTTATGAGTGCTGGGCAGTTTGGCTCCTCCAGTGCTTTGTGATGGAAATAAAATATACACAGCAGAAAGGTTAAACTATCCACCAACATGTTTATTTTACCATTCCACCTCTACTTTATAGGAGTTTGTGCAATAGGACTGTTTCTGCTGTAGGACTGAGGCAGTTTCCATGGTGTTCTAATTATTCCATATTTTGGACAGAAGGATACCTCTGTTTTTTCCTAACTGAGCAATGCACCCTTTGATTGAGGGCCCGTAATGATTCAGACCCTTATTTGAAAAGTGATTCATGTTCAAAACAGCATTTAAACAATTGCCTAAGATAATGAATGTATTAAAAGCTCGTTGTGATCAGAGGAGTGTGAGTAAAAATTCTAAAAGTATCTATTTTCCCACTTGTCCTGAATGAGAATGAACTGGAGCACACATTTCAGTTCTTTGCTGAACTGTGAACGTGGCTTTGCTTTTTGTTACAAAAAAATGAAACAAATAAAAACATTATGTAAGAAGTGACCCAAAATGGTAGTGACAGTTGTGAGAAGTATCTTCCGAAATGTATCAACCCCACTGTGTCTGCTTAAGTCAGATCTGCATTCAGATCGGATTCACAGGCTGGTGGGAAGAGGATCCTCTCAGGGTACATGGAAATTTTCCATGGGTGTTTGCCAAGACAAATATATCAACCTAAGGTATTGCAATCTCATAGAAAGTTCATGCAGGGAAATGAGGGAAGGGAAGGGACATGCAGAATGGCAAGTTCTCAGAGACAGAGGCTCCATTGTGGATAATAATTAAGTCCTTTTTATATCACAGAGACATAAGAGGGCATAGGACATCACCACCTGGAGGAACCAACAGATGCTGTTAATTTCAATTTTTCACCTGTACCAGCCGATAGATGATGATATTTTGGTTTTTTCAGACCAGTTTTATTTTCCCAGACTGTTTCTACTTTTTCAGATGATAAATTGCTGTTACAGTTTCTTGGGCTTATCGACGATATCCCAGGATGTCTTCAGCCTCTGGGTACCCCAGGTATACTTCAAAGAGGCCAGCTGCAGTTTTCAGGGATGTTTCTAGTTTGAAGGCTTAGTTCCCAGGCTCACAGCTCCCAGGCTGGCAGGAAATTTCTCTGCCAGTATTTTTCAGGAGACGTTTTCTTCTGTCCAGTAATTTTCCCTTTCTAACCAGGCCACCTTTAAGGTTGCTCACATTGCAGCCTCTGCAGAGGAAGATCCAGTCTGCTTATCCCACATGCTTCCCTCTCTCAGCTGGAACTTCAGTCCCTCCTGAAAGGGATGCTGTTCTCTTAATGTAAATATTTACTTCCCTCAGTGTGAGCACCTTTATTTCTGCCTAAGAAAAGGGAGACTTTATGCAAAAAATCTAAGATCTAGTTCTAATTTAAGCAGGATTTAGGCTGGATGGTACTACGTATGTATGCACTATGCTGTGGAGCTGAAAGAGGTTAAGGTGGTAGATACTATAGATCACCATTCATCCTTTTAATCAGAAGAATAAGTAGTACCGATGACAGTGAGAAATGCAGAAAATCTGGAGGAAAAAAGGAGAGGAACTGCAAAGAATAAGGGCTAAAACTACTGTTAGCCACTGAACTAAATGCCAAGAGTGGCAAAAAAAATGCCCTGTTTTCAACTCAGTAAAAACAGGCTGCTTTCTGGGTGGTCTGAGAAATTCTAGCATTCCCTGTGTTTTCAAGACTATTAGTCTTGAAAATATTTTTCTTCAATATGTATTGCACATGCATCTAAGACAAAGGCTCAATTTGTTCTTAGATGCTCATGTAATGAAAGTAAGATCTTTGCAAAAAGTAAGACTTGAAAAAATCTGTGCATAAAAAAGTTTGCAAGGTAAATTTTATTTTATCCTGCTAAATGTTATGCCTCTGCCATGAGCTACCTTGAAGCATTGTCTTCATGGTGTTGTACAAAGGAGATCTAATCTGATATTTACGAACAACATTGAATTGTCCATAGTGAACCTAACTGCCCCTCCTGTTCCCAAGGACTATAAATCATGTATCTGATACTTCATATTACCTGACTAAGGCCTAAGGTGAATCACAGTTTCCTTTATACCATATGAAATTGAGCTCTTTTTGAAATCCATGGTGAATTGTCTACCTTTTTCTGAGATTGTCTGTACTTATGGGTGGCAAAAAGAAAAGAAAGGATTTTCAGGAACTGCAAGAAGTCAAAAACAGGGACTTGTGGGATTGCAGCAGATCGATTTATAGTGGTTACAGATTGTGTGCCCAGATAATTTCAAAGCACATGGTATGAAGGGGTCAGATCAGCCTCATGCCAACATTTTTTGCAGCATCAGGCAAGACTGTCACTTAAGACCTAGCCAAAAGATTTACAATGTAAATGGTTAGTGCATATGGGCATGAGATTGCCTAAAGTCCCCAGCTGCCAGTTTAGACAAAGCCTTAATTAGCCAATAATGCTGGAAATTTGTGCTAGTATGGAAGTTTTCTTTATTCAGTAAGCAGTTCCTCAAATAGTACTAAATTGAAATCAACAACCGGTTTGACAAGAAACCGAGGAATGTGGCTTTAGCTCAGTATTTATTAACTAAAAATTCAGTTAGCTAAAGGTAAAAGTTTATCATTGTATCTCATGAGACATTTGGTACACCAAGCAAATGAGAACAAGTTTATTTTAAAAGATCAGCTATCTATATTTGGGTATCTAATTCCTTAGGGAGAAACCTGATTACGTGGCCAGTTTTTATAGATTCAGAGAAATACAGTGTCCATGAAAGAACCCATTGAATTATGCTACTGTTAACTTCTCCCTGCAACAGATAAGACTATGGAAAAGAGTGAGACCAGCATTTCTCTGCCAGTTCTAGAACTTTATGTAAGTTAGAATTAGTTGTCTAAAAATTAGATAGATACTAGATATTAATTTCTCCCTTTGGGTAGCAGCTGCAGCACCAGGGAGCAAGGTTTATTGTCTCCTTTGGAATAGATATGAAGAGAATATTTTGTTCCATTCTGCATCATTTCAAAATTTCAGAGGAACTCTAACGAGCTCTACTTGCACACCTCACCCCAAAAGAATCCCCTTCAGAAACTGTCCTCACGTTTGCAACAACAGACTAAGCAGTAAGTGAACAGATGACAGTAACTCTTGTGAAGATTTGATGTGGCTTTGGTAATGTTGAGTTGGCTAATCTGTTCCAAGTTCAGTCAAGGGGATTTGGCTTGCCTGTTTGCTTTAAACAATACATGTTTGTATTACTGAATGTATTCATATCCAGTACATAATGGACTACCTGCCATGTCAACCGAGATGGGATTAACTGTTACGGCCTTCTAAATTCAGAACAAATATGAGTAAATCAGTGTGAATATTATCCATGACTGCTTTACTGTGGATCAAAGAAGTCAACAGAGCATATGCGTTACACAGAATAGTAAAAATTCCTACCTCAGTTTTAGACTAAAGAAGAACATTGAGTTTTGCAACCTTTGCTAATAGGTACTTTCAGTACATATTGACATGGTCTTAGTCTTTTGAATTTAGATACACTTGTAAGGATAAGACTGAGGTCGTCTGACTTTACGGGTAGTATTCATCACTGGTCATTGTAGATTGGAGTATCTACAATGTAGTGTGTACATCCGAGCAAGATGACCAAGTTACTGTTCTTACCAGTGGAAAAATAGGATGGGATTAAACATATATATGTAATGTCATTTTAAGCACTCAATGGTGTCCTATCTAGTACCCAGCTGCTGCTCCAGAAGGCTGTGGATCTCCTGTATATCTCCCTTTCCTGTCAGACCCATGCCATGGGTGTCTTGGATGTCCTGAAGCATCTCAAATTGCTCTAGATGCCTATGTATGGGCAAGCCCCTATGTCCAGTGTTGACATCTTCACCTGAGATAGTCTTGACTGTGGCTAAAGCCAATGAAGAAGTATATGAACATCTCACCTATTTTAGCTGCACCTTAAAATGAGTTCACTCCCCTCAAGCCCATATTTTTCTCTGTCATCTCTAAAGGAAGGATGGGGCTGACCAGATGAGGCGTGGGCATCTATATTCTGGCCATCTAAATATATGTAAATGAGTCATACTGTCCTACTCCTGGAATTGGCATCCATGTCAAAAGAGTAACTCCTTCTTATATCCTCTGTTAGTGTTACTGTTGTGGGGTTATTCCCACTGATCTCAAAGAGCAGCTGCAGAAGAGGAGTGCAGCCATTCACTCACCTATCCTTGGTCTGGTGGAGTGCTGGGTCAGTGCAGGAGTGTCTGTGAATATGACACCATTTGCATCAAATGTTGGGAAAAAGCCTCTTTTTTTTAAAAAGCAGGGAGAACAGACATGCTGCTTTGCTTATATCACTTCAAAGAATAAAAGTGGTAAGTAACATGCCTGGGAATACGATGACTTCCCAATGCCCAAATGTTAAGGCTCCTGTGGACTTAAAGAGACTTAAAGAACGTAGCTAATGCTAACTGCTGAGTAATCCGTGCTAGTTGCATGTCCCCTTTCCTTTCAGGTGGTTTTTGCAAGTATGAAGATACTTGCTCATGATGGAAAGAGAGATATTCTTGCAACCACCCATATGTCCAAGGACACTATCCTGGTTCCTATAAATGCATCACTGAGATAGAAAAATGCTTCATTTAAAAGAGTTATATAATGGACATAGAAAAGATTAGTCCTTGTGGTACAATACAAAATATCTGTAATAAGAACACATCTCCAAATTAAAAAAAAACAACGAACTATGCCTATTATGCTCTATAACTATAGTTTGGCTATATTACAATTTAGCTATATCGTGTTCCAGTTAGCCTTTATTTTCTCTTAAGTCTCGCTACCTATTAACTAGGAATATTTCCTTTTTGAGTGTCCTTGTATGTCAATCAAATTTCCTGCTAAAATAGCTGGACCCTCATAATCTTATTTTTTGTCAATGTTATTTGCCTTGACACCACTTGAGAAAACTCAAACTGCTTTTACAAAGTTGCTTCCAACTTTTCATCACCACGTAATTCTCAGAGAATCTGCAATACCTTTTTTTCCATGTTTCTAAACTCCTAAAGAAAATTCAAGGTATCTTGCTTAACTGCAGATTTCTAAACATTAAGGACCTGATCCAATGTAGTCTGTCTGTTATCACTGGATAAAGTGAATCTCTCGCAGGGAATGTTTTATCTTACTCTTCGGAGACACTTCGGCAAAGATCTGATGCATAGCTCTCTTACAGCTGTCTATCTCTCTCCATTTACTACACAGGAAGCCTATACACCCTGTTAGATTAGATCCTTGAAGTGAGAAGATTAAGTTATGACACACGAATTCGACCCTCTGTCGAACTACTTTATAATTCCATTTCCAATGGAGTAATTACAAATAAGATGAAAACCAGATCAAAGGGATGAGATCCAACTTCTCCAACATTTTTTTTTATATAAGACCCCCTTTTTAATTCTGGAAGAGCCAAATTAAGGAATTTTCATACCATATAGGCAAATGTTATGCAGGAGCACACTCCTAACTTTTGCTCAGGCAGAAATTGAAGGATTTGAAGTATAGAAAAAGAGGAAGCCTGGCATTTAAGCAAACTGACATATGTTTCATTAACAGACAACCTGGATAACTTGGTTTTGTGTGTAAGAGGTTTATATTTGTCATAACTCTGCAAACTGTAGGAACTGTTTAATCAGCTTCAGCAGAGCATAATCCCTTAACTTTGATATTTTTCCCTCGCAACACTTAGCAATGCAAACAGTATTATGAATACCTGGAAGCATTGCAGCAGATTCACAATAGCAACCTGTCATAGTCTGCCCATGTGAAATTGTTTCTGAGACAAAAAAAAGGAAATTAGCAAGAGAAAATGGCTGTCATTTGGGAAATTCATATTAATTGCCTACAGTCACAGTCAATGTTAACTGACTCAGCGATGAATATTTAACACTAAGGTTCGAGTAGTCCCCAGAAAATCAGCCTCTCTGTTTTAAGTCAGTTGTACACTTTAACAACTGGCAGAATAGTATTTTCAGTAAGTCAGTTGCTCCATTGATCTGGAAGTGACAAGATTTAGGACATGCATTTACATAGAACAGAGGTGGGGACAGCTTGGAAAAGTTAGCAGTATATGGAAATTTTCAAGAACGTAAACTTGAGGTCCATATGGACCATATGTATGCCACTAGCGGGCACCGCTAAATAGGTTATCCTGTATAACTAAAGCTATTTCAGACTGGCAGCAAGTAAGTCAGAAAAATGGAGGGGAGAGAGCATTGAGGAGAAATACAGCAGGTATTCAAGCACATACAGTTTCAACAACAACAACAACAAAAAAAAAAAGAAAGCAGAATAAGCAGTAGCTGTCATCTTCCATGAGCATTTCTAGACTGCTGGACTGCAGGAGAATCCAGCCCTCCTCAACATAGCTGGGGGAAAGATGGGGGAAGGAAAAAAGGCAGAAAGACTCAAATCATCCATATTAATCCCAGGGATCTCTATGATTGTCATGGTGGTCTGGTTTCCTCACGACACATGATCTGACATATTACCGAACATTTCCCTTCTTATCAGCATGGGAAACTTCTGTCTTCCCCAATGTTAATGCTGATGAAGCTCTTATTTTCCTTTCCCATAAGCTGCTCACAATATAAGAACCATGAAATGGGACTTTGTCTTGGCCGCACCTCTTCATCCCACCTTGATTTACAACCCATACCCATTCCCTTGTGTATTTTTAATGTGCATCTTTGAGAAGAATCTATATCTGTCTTCTTTACAGTCCCTACTGAAATATAAATTAGATATTCCTTGCTGGCTGCCTCTCCTCCAAGCTGAACAAATGCAGCTCCTTCAGCATCTCCACTTATGTCATTAACTTCAACCCCCGGTCATCTTCATGGGCTTCTGCTGGACTTGCTGCAATTTGCAAATATCTTGCTTACAATGTGTGTACCAAGCCAACACCACCCATCTTGAGAAAATCCAATGGATAGACAGAAATTATTAAGTGGTCTAAATACTGTTTAGATTATAAACCATTAAGCTTACAGTGTCCGGGTTAGGTACCTGTAGTGTGCAGTCAACATATGGCCCCAAATTCATGCTATTTTATAGTATAGTAAGACATGGCTGTTATTCTGTGTGTACTAAAATGAACAGACTTAACTGGTGGAGAATGAGTACCAGTAGGAGTGAAAGAGCAGTGATTTTAGTTTGGGGATTTGGAAGGATCTGCTTCTTTTGTTTTGGGAGTTTCTCTATTGTCCTGTAATATTGTTCTATTGATAGAAAACATTCAAATGGTGCATTAAAGGTTCTATTTTTTAAAAATAAGGTATGCAAGGAAAAGAGTCATTTAGAAAACTCTTTACATGTCTCTCTGAGCAAAACAATTCAGCCGTGAGCTTTCACTTTCCAGGTTGCCTTGAGAGCACAAAGGTGGAATTCAGCTTACCTGCCCTTGAGCATGTATACAGAGGTATCTATGTTCAGGTACCTAGGCTCCCGCTACAGCCAGTGGAGATCGAGTCAACACAGCCACAATTAATAGCTCTGCAGACTCCATTGATTCACTCAGCGCTGTAACAGGTAGAAGAATACCTGTCTATCTAACTCTCCCAAATAACGTCCAAGCATGGTTCAAGAATCATCGTGGGTCAGAGACCATCCCCAAGAGGCAATTTTAATGCAGTCATCCAGTTTGGAGGCTGAGAGAGTAACTAACTTGTCTCAGAGCTAGAGAACAGTCCCTGGCATGGGTTTATTTGCTACACATATATGTATAAGTATGTGTATAGACATATGCATACTTCTGTATGTATGTACAGAAAGGGGGACAAGGATAGAGAGTCTATGTATGTGTATATTTGTAAATATATATGTAACTATATACACATACAATAGATAAAACCTCAGAGCATACAGAGATAAGGCCTTAACTCCAGTACCTTCATTTAGAAATTTCTGTTTACCTTGTCTTTCTTACAAACTAAACGTGTGACAGCATAATTTATTTGGCAGCTGTTAGGCTCATATTTGTGTTTACTGTTTTTATGTGCTATGCCTTTCTTCTGGGCTTACCGTGCGAATTCAAAATCTGAAAATTACTGTTCATTTTATACATTAGGAAAACTCTAGGCATCTAAACCCAAACTAGGTGTTTGAGAAGAGAAAAATACTGCAGATGGAACTAGCATATAGCTCACAAGCCTACCAAGTAAGTTATTGGTGCTTTCTCCAGACTCTCCTTTCCAGGCTCTGTTTGGCATGCCAACAGGTTCCTTTATGAAAAATCTGTATACCTGCAAGAATCCCAGGTGCTGTGGGAATCAGTACAGAATCAACGGCAGTTCCTGAGATTTAGCTGGATATTTAAGAAATTACTTATCTGGAAGAGATGCAAACACCACATGAGTTCCCCTTGACATAGCAAAGCTCATGGAGATTTATCTTACTGAAACAATAAACTATTTCTGAGCAGAGCCATTGCTTCCTAAGATAAGCCACTAACTATTATGTTGTAGCTGAATGACACAAGCATGTGCAACTACCAAAGCATAGAAGAAAGTGTCAAGAACCTCAGAAGAAAATAAGACATTTATCAGTCCTGGCAGTTCATGGAGATGGGTGAAAACAGTGATTAGCAAAATGGTGACAATGTAAAATGCCACCTGTAAATAACTACAAAAATAGTTGGTGTGAATATTTAATATGGGTTGGGGGGGGGGCAGATTTTTCTTTGTTTCTTTGTTTACAGATTCGTACATAACCTTGTTTAAAGTTTTATTTACTTATTCAGAATTTTTTTTTTTAAGTTAAATTACATCTGGCTTTACCAAAAAAAAAAAAAAAATCTAAGTAGAAAGAAAAATTAAGATCTTCATTAAAAACTCAAAATTTTTGAGTGTTCAGAAAAAATTAAGATCCTTTACTTTAGTGATCTCTAAGACATACAACTGTGTCAAAGATCTCTGTAATCAATGGAGCAGTGCAAGCATTTCCAGGATGCAATGTATCTTGTCTTTAGTTGTTCATGTGGGTTAAATTATGCTGCATTGGTGTCTTTTTCCATCGAATCACTACAGGACATTTATATGATTAGCTTAGACCAGACATCAGACTTTAACATATGAAAACTTTGTTAAAAAAAAAATCTCACCATTCATACCTAAATATGGTTATGTTATTCTCTGATAGAAAAAAGAAAAATACCATCTGTTTTGTATAACTCTGATCAATAATAAGTCCTTGTTCTTTTAGAAATGAAGTGAAAACTAATATGAAGAAACATTTGCAATGCAACTGTAACTTATTTCAAGTAAGGTAATTTTGGGCTTTGTGTGCTGATCTAGTGAATACAAAGAAGCTATTGAACGGTGAGACAATGGCAACTTCTTGAGATTACAAAAAAAAAAAAATAGAGACAGCGAGCCCACCTTTTTCTATAATTTAATTCCCAGATGTACTGTCATGTAGCAGCATTAAGGCATAATGAAGCTGCTCTGTTATTTGCTTCGCTGTGGGCTTTGAGCCAGGGAGTCATTCTGCCCGAGAGACAAAAGACACTCTGTCTGCGCAGAGATCCCTGCATCTTCCCAACATGTTTCCTCATACATTTTGTGAACTGTCTTTCCCCTCCCCTCTCCCTCTGTTATGTTAGCTGTGAACTACAGTGAAAATCTGTCTGTGACAGACACTTTCGGTACTTGGTCAGCTGTCAGACAAGCATGAGGTGAAAGACTTCAAATATGGCATTGGGCTCACAAACACGCATACATGCGCACACAGAGAGAGAAACAGCCATCACTGGATACTGCTCAGGTCCAAGCATGAAAACAAAAACAAAACACACATTAAAAAAAACAAGAAAGAAAGTGTTTCTCTATAAGTCTGAGATCTTGCAAACAAAGAAAGCATATTTAATGGTTTCGTTAAAATCCAACGTGTAAGATCTAAACTCTAACTGCAGGGTTAGTAACATCTTCATTCTATACCCAGAGCTCATCTGTGGCAATATTTACTGGAGGAGATCTCTGCTTTGAAAGTTATTTGCATTAATGCCAATGCCAAGACAAACATAAGGGAAAAAGACTTGATGAGAAACCTGTGAATGGATGAATGGCCCAGGCTGACTCACAGAGTATGAAATATAAATCACCCCATCACAATCCACCTTCATTTGGGTACTTCCATGACACCTGGCAATGCATTTTTGTAACTCTAGCATGGTTAGGGCCACGCTGCTAGGATGCTGTAACCTTACCACATTAGTCTATATTAGGTACATTGCAGTGAAGTCACAGCTTTTATCCAGCACGCTGGGGTTCCAGGTGAAATAACCTCTTTGGCTCATGTACCGTAACAAAAGGGTGTTGTCTTCTCCTACGGCACCAGCTGAATCCTGCCTGTAAACACAATGCAGTATTCAGGGAAATCAAAGGAAGCATCTCAGCTGGATCCAGTCTGAGGTGAGGTCATGAAAATCCTTGTTTGGTCAAAATCTGACCAAATAAAGCATCTGGGCTGGAGTACACAAATAACGCAAGAAACTCCTTGATTTTCTTGTGACTCTGAGAGACATATAGATCCAGTAGGTTGCACAACTCTCAGCGTAATCTATAAATCCAAACAAACATGGCCCACGTGAGTATCTCTAATATTCAAAGGTATTCCTAATGTCTCTGGGTGCCTGTAGACAACTGAATCTTACTGACAGTGATTACAACAAGAGCCAGAACATGCAGGACAAGTGTAGACACCTACAATTGGATGTGTGAAGTTGAATCCTGTCATAGGCTCATTTGTAGTCACTGGAGACATAGAGGCACCTGTAGATGGTGGTTCACCCTTTTATAAGATTGAGAAAAGACAGTAGCTAATGTTAAGGCAGAATATCTTATAACATCTCAAGACAGTGCCAGGCACTGAAGTGGAGGTAACTGAATTCAACATCTGAAGAAAAGTGACTGAATCAGACAGTGGGCTATATTCAGCTGCCCAAACTTCGGTATTTAGTGTCATTTTAGAAGCCATGCAGATACGACAGGCAACTTCTGGGAAATCCCCAGAGTTTTGAAGCATAGCTGAGGCCAGGCAAGATAACTCATGATGCCTGAAACAATAGGGATGTCATGCATTTGCCTACATATAGCCATTTAGGGTTATTTTAAGTACTGCAGGATGTTTTACCTAGCCTCCATCTGACAGTCCAGAAGGGTAATCTCCCAGAAGTGCTGTGTAATACCTGTCAGTACCATGCATATGTCTCAAATATGCTACAGCAAAATTGGCAATAGACATCCGTGCTTCAGCAACAAAATCCTCTCTTATATGTCTGCACTTCAAACTTCCCTGAGCATGTGGAGATGCGACCTTGCAAATTGTCACCCACGTAGCACAGGACTGCAAGTATCAGCCAGCTAAGGCACAGAGCAGTATAGTGCAGTATGGTGTGTAATCCAAGGCAGATAACCCTCTTCCCCAGGCAGTGCTCACGTCTCCGTGAATAGAGACATTTGTTCCTTCTTGCAAATAATCCACGCTTGCTCAGCTTTCTCTACCTTACTACGGAGGACATACCGAAAGAGAATGCTCAGATCCTTCTAGTGGATGTACAGCATATGAGTTAAGATCTGCATCATGCAGATCTCTCTTAATGACATTTTTTGTAAGAGAAGGAGAAAGGAAGGGCTGGCTTTCTGTACAGAAATTAAGTTCCCATTGCGACTGAACCACAAACTTTCTGCATTTGACAAGCAACTGTTTTCCTCTTGTTTCCTCCTATTGCATCCTGCAATTAGTATTGCTCCCCCTTTTCTGAGATAACTTGGGTGGACACATTCATTGATGCTTATCAAATATCTCCAGAAATATCTTTACCACTGAAATTTTTAGAATCCTCAGGGGTTCTTGCCGGAGAGATACAATCATGGTTACCTCCTGACAATACTGAACCTTCTCATTTCTCTTCCACCCCTCTGGTCTTTCTTTTTTTCTTTCTGATGAGCACCAAAAAGCCCCTTTTAACCTCCACAAATTCAGCCTTCATCTAACGACAAAGAGTTCACTTTCTCTTCCACACTTTAGCATTTGGCATTCTCTTCCCCTTGCCCTGACTCTGACTGGATTCTACCTTTTCTCAGTCTGTCTTCACAAGTCTGTCCTTCCCCAGCATGAGAAACCAGAGAAAATTGCACACGAATCAGAGAGAAGCTACAGAAATGCCCTGTGAAGAGAATAATAAAAAAGACTAAATCTCCAAGGGGGTGCATCAGCTTTGAATATGCTATTCCCTTCTTTCACCCATTTCCCTCAGTTTCTGCTACACTTGTTTTTCCTAACAAGGCTAACTTTTAGTATCTCTTTCATTAATTAGTTAAATGAAAATAATTAAAAGAAAAAGGAAAAAAAAATTTTAAAAAATGAAACTTTAATATGGCCATTCAATAATTGTAAGATAAACAGGTACTTCTAGGACACAGTATGATTTTGTTCAGATGTTAACATCAAGATGAAATGAAACATGTCCCAAAGATACCTGTTAATTTCCAAAGTCTATGAAAGGAGTCTTGCTCAAATGTAGATTCCTATGTTTAATTAAAGTAATTCCATTTCAGGTACCTAAATGACTTGGAGAATGTGGTCTTAATGGTCTTTGTAATCTTCTTTTCTTCAGAACTTTTCATCATCTTTCCTAGTAAACCTTGGTTTTAAGTTAATTCAAAGGGGATGTGACTATATAAGCCACTAATGCAGAAGACAGCCACAGCTATAACGTTGCGTAGACTGCAAATACTTCTTAAAAAGAAACAAAATGCACCATTCAGTAGCATTGTCTATATTTCTTTCTTATATTGTAATCACACGTGGCTTAGTTTTGGCACAGCAGTTCTTTAGATGCGTAGGTTGATAGATTAAGTTTCCTGTATTGCGTATGTCTATTAACATAGAATACCTGAAAAAAATGGTTCAGCTTTTATTACCTTTATATGCATAGGATTTAGTGTGATGATGGAGACAATATTACTTCAGAAGCCATTTGGAAGCATGTCCAGGCACTTGACAGCAGGATATGTTTTTAACCCATAGAAGGAAAAGAAACTACTCCCAAAGATTTGGGGGTTTCTCAATAAAACTGGAAGCACATTATTTATAGAAATAATTATTAAGGTCTCTGTCTGTGGTAAATTTGTGCCTGAACATTTCCTGTTCATGGTATTAAGACAAAACCTTTTTGTGGGATGCAGTTTAAAAAGATTCGGGGCTTTTCCCTTTCTGCAAAAGGCCACAAGGTGTAATTCTGCACTGCCATTAATGAGGGCCTACGTATATTCATAGGGATGTTGAAAAGGCACACAGAAGCTCTTTTGGCTCTTGGAGCCCTCTCTTTCTCCTACACATTGATGAAGGACATAATAAAGAGCAAATAAGATATTGGGATTCAGGTTTGAGTGGACACCCTGGCTTTGGCCATAAGAGGAGATGTGACACTTTAGTTCTCAGGTCCTTCCATGTGATAACATGTATAGCACCACAGGCAGTGAAACAATGATTGAATTTCCAACCAAGCTGTCTTGAGTCAGCCCAAAAGACCTGAAGATTCGTTCTGATATGCAATGCTTGCGGAACCACCGGTGCTGGAGCAAAATGCATTTGCACTGTGAACACAACTCTCCTTGCCCAGGGGATTTTCTTCTCTGAGTCATGGAGAGGTAAACAAACACATACAGGAATACAGAAAAAAACGGAAATAGTTTTGTAACAAAATTTGCTTCCACTAAGATTCCTTGACAGAAATAATTTTTAATTCCAAGTCTACTTTCTTAATAAAGTGCATTACTAGTCTTAAACACAAGACTCCTATTTCTGTAACAGACTATTGCTTTAGACCACCTCAGGGTTTGATTGGGCTAAAGGCTAGACAGTACCTAAAAAATCCCTTTGGGAAGAAGTGAAATGAGAGCTCCACTAGTCCAGAGCAGCATTCAGTGAAGATATTGAATTTTGGAACATACCCATGGACATAATCTTCCCTTAAATGGTCCATGTCCAACAAAGGGTAAGAAATATATACTGGACATTTATAAAAACCCACAGAATGCTCCTTTTCTGTCATCTTTTCCAGGCCGAAAATGGTTATCACAGATGTTCCCTTCCATGACATCTATCATGTTCTTCTTGACATCTTTAATCAGAATTGATAATAGCAGGTATGCTGGGAATTAACTGTACGAAAGATCTAAATGAGGCCTTATAGAAAAGCATGGTATGGTACAAGGATATTTTTATACCATCTTGCTACACTGCTAAAATAGTGGCAAGCAACATCTCACGCTAAACATGGAAACACTTCTTTCAGATAAACTATGGAAATTAATTTCATTTTTAGTTGCATTTTTGTGTGTGACTGCCCAACAGAGTAGATCCTTGAAACATAATCCTTCTAAATAAATACACTTGCTAAATGCGTTTGCTATGGCAGAAGTCTGAAGTGACTAAATAAAGGAGTTGTTTAAACTTCTTCTAAGTCACGCTTGCTTAGTTACTGTCTTTAGTACTCTGGGAAGAGCTACAGAAGAGCCTGGGTTTTGTGCTCTGTGTGCAGAAGTTAGGGATGATGGAGAGGGAAGAAAGAGCCATTGACTTTTCAAAGAACCAGTATTGTCTTTAGGATGGAAGCACTGTTGCTCAGTGATTGACTTTGCAACCAGTCTATTCCTAGACATACATAGTGGAACCTTCAGGCTGCTGTTTTCCAAAGGTTGTGCTTAATGGCACAATATTTCCCTCAGTTTACTGGTAAAACGAAGGCCTTGGGAAAAACAAAAGTGAGGTAGAAATAAAAGCTGAGGCATCAAGTTTCTTTCAGGATTATTAATATGGTTTGGTATCTCAATAATGGACTCAAAATATTTATCAAGCATGTGATCTGAGGTTACACTGTTCACGAAGGAATTACCTCCCCTAGATAAATGCAGATGACACATAGAAAAGAGCACACTTTTGTTCAGGGTAATAAAAAAATGATATGCTCGAATAATTGAGAATATTTTCATCATATGGAACATGAGAAAACAATATGTGGCTGATTATGTCTAAAACAGCAGTGGGGAAGCTGCCAGAAGGCCACTTTGGCCTTTAAGAGCAATGCATTTATTGTCTGTTCCATATGCGTAACAGGCATGAAACTCCAGATGAGCATTTGGGCTTTCAGTTTGTGGCGGGCAGAAAATGAGACAGCTCCATCCATTTATAATGCAGGACTGCTGAACAGAAATGATTGTATGGTTGGGAAGGTGAAATTTCTCTCTCAAATGTTTTAACATCTCTAATTCAGGTGTCTGTTTTAATCAGTGAACAGGGATGTCACCCAAAGTTGGTCCCTAAGTAGGATGAACCTGGAGGTTACCTGCCACTTTAAAGACTAAAAATGAATTTTTAGATTGATAAATTTAGCTGAGATTAATCCTAATCTATGATAACAGTTATTTTTTCCTCCACTGGAAAAAATCTATTTCTTTCTACATCTAATCCTCATCTAATTCTTTCTACAATCACAAAGTGGAACAAAACCAGGAACATCTAGATATTTGGAGACTGCACCCCCCATACAGGAATATTTTGGCAGAGTGGGGGTTTGGAGGCTTTTGTGGCATCTGACTAGGTCAGGCTCTCTTTGTAGCCAATAAGAACTGAACAATACATTCAGAAGCTAATTTACTTAAGATGGGTGTCTAAGATAGGAAAAGAGGAAGGTGTCTCTTACTCTCTGTTGACTATTGAGAGACTCTAGACACCTATTCTGTGCTAGGTATGCATCCTCTGGACATCTAAAGACAGGTGAGAGGAATCTGAAGTATGATTCTTTATATAGTTTATTAGTGCTTTTTGTTCTTACTGTGATAGGCCTCTGGGCCCTGTTCTGTGCTAAGAAACCATTTTAGAAGATGCTGTACAAATGAGAACAAATGGTTGCTTTACCTCCTAGAGGGTGTATAGCTAGCTACCAGAAAAGATAAAAGAGGGGTACAGATAAACAGGGATAATAAATGGAGATAATAAGGACAAAATAAAATGGATTTGACCTATTTGTAAGACAATATCCACAGACTAGTGCTAGCTTACTGCAGTGAAATATTTTGTAGGCATGAGAGCAAAGAAGATCCAGAGATAGCTCTGCAAATGTTTACTGACCACTTTCCCATAACAAAACTAAAGATGCTGAAAATTTACCAACTAAAAGGTGAAAGTCATCACCAGAGCCTGAAGAAGTCATGGTCAGAATCTGAAGAGTGGGTAAAAGACAAATGTTAGGAGACAGAGAGAGGCTCTACATATCTGAAAAATGGAAACAAGTAGTTTATAACTGATGCGATGGAGCTGGCATGAAAATTTTGAGAAAGGTAAGGAATTGTATTTATATTAGCAAAGCCAGGCATACAGACATATAAATGCCTGAGACTTAATGTGATTTACTAGAAAAGTGAGGTTTAGATAATCATGTTTTCTGCATGCGCGACCACTTTGCTTCCTCAGTGAATGTGATTTATTTCATCAACCTTTAGACATCTTCAGTATAGAAGTCTACAGCTGAGTTAGTTGCTCTAGGCTTTATTTAGAGAAAATGAAGTAAACCAGACATTTGTAGGCTTTTGTGGATATAATCTATTTTAGATAAGTAATACAGGATGAAATGATTCACATCCTGGAATTGTCCATTTTTCTCCATATGCTATCAAGAGACATGTGCCTGACTAACTTCAATGACATCAAAGAAGTTAATTTCCCAAATTTAATGACAATGACCAGCCAGAGCCAGGCGTAAAAAGAAGACATTTTTGGGGTGGGTGGCTGGGGGAAGTTAGTAGATCAACTTTTACTAAACATTCAAGAATTTACGTGTCTTTCTTAGATCTTATTTTAACAGTAAGCTTAATACTGAATTTTCTGATTAGGGATAACAAGGCATTGCAGTTCAGCGTAATACTAAAATGAATTCTGAGAACAAAACAGTACAGAGTAAACCGAGGAGAGCTCACCAAAAAAAGAGCTGTTTCCTCTCAAGGGTCAATACTGGGGCCAATGAGACATCTTCATTAATCACCTGGGTGATGGGACAGAGTACATCCTCAGCAGGTTTGTACATGGTACAAAACTGAGAGGATTGGCTCATACACCAGGTGGTTGTGCTGCCATTCAGAGGGACCTCAACAGGATGGAGAAATGGACCAGCAGGCACTTCATGAAGTTAAGCAAAGGGAAACACCAAGTTGTGCCCCTGAGGAAGAATAGCCCCATACATTAGTACATGCTGGGGACTGACTGGTTGGAAAGCAGCTTTGAAGAGAAAGACCTGGTGGTCCTGCTAGGCAACAAGTTGAATCCGAGCAGACAATGTATATTTGTGGCAAAGGTGGCCAACTGCATCCTGGGCTGCAGAAGACAGAGCGTTGCCAGCAGGTCAAGGGAGGTGATCCTTCCCCTCTACTCAGCACTAACTGGCGTGCTGTGTCCAGTTCTGGGGTCCCCAGTACAAGAGAGAAATGAACATACTAGAGCAAGTCCAGAGAGGAGCTACTAAGACGACTAAGGGATTGGAGCATCTCTCATATGAGGAAAGGCTGAGAGAGCTGGGTCTGTTCAGCCTGGAGAGGAGAAGGCTCAGGGCAGATCTTATCAGTATGTAAAAATATGTGATGGGACTGTGTAAAGACAATGGAACCAGACTCTTCTCAGTGGTATCCAGGGAAAAGATGAGAGGTAGTCAGCACAAACTGAAATACAGGAAATTCTATTTAAAATTGAGAAAAAACTTTTTTACAGTGAGGGTGATCAAACACTAGAACAGCTTATCCAGAGAGGTTGTGGAGTCTCCATCTTTGGAGACATTCAAAACCCAGCTGGACTCAGTCCTGAGCAGCCTGCTCTAAGTGACTCTGCTCTGAGCAGGAAGGTTGAAGTAGATGGTCTCCAGAGGTCCCATTCCAACCTCAACTATTCTGTGATCCTCAGATCAATGTAACTAAGGTTACCAGCAAGAAGAGACTTCTGAGAGAGCAAAAATTTTAACTGAAGATAAACGAGATCCAACATCTAGAAATGGAAGGCACGGAAATTCAAACTAGAAGTGCTTTATGAAAATAAATGTATAGTATCATTGACCTCTAATAGGAGCCTGAATTCTAGAGCCAGAGAGGCAATTTCTAAGTCTGTGCTTATGTAATGCATGTTTTTGACAGTCAAGCCACTTTTTATCATCCATGGCACACATTTTAGCAGTTAGTTTTGCTTCAGAATCTTGAGGGGGGGGGAAGGGGGTGTCAAGTGCCCTGTGCACAGGGAGGCAGTGGTCCTTCCACTAGAAAAGTTTTAGAAGTCCTTTATATACAAGTTAAAGCCAACAAACAAGAGGAACTGGAGCTCCATGCCCAGTCTGAGAGTTATGGTGTCATATCATAACCAAAGTGCCCAGTACAGGCTAGGATCTGTGTGGCTGGGGAGCAGCCTTGCTGCAAGGGACACAAGGGTCCTGGTGGACAACAAGACGAACATGAGTCAGCGGTGCGTCGCTGCAGCAACAAAGGCCAATTGGATCCTGCGCTGCATCCTCAGAAACTGGCAGAGATAAAGACGTCATCACCACGCTCTGTTCATTGCTTGTCTGGCCTCATCTGGAGTACGGTGTCCGCTTCTGGTACCCACAGCTCAAGAAAGACGTGGACAGACTGGAGAGGGTCCAAAGGAGGGCCACAAAGATGATCAATGGGCTGGAGAACCTGCCCTCTGAGGAAAGACTGAAGAAGTTCGGTCTTTTCTCCCTGGAGAAGAGAAAGCTCAGGAGGGATCTCATCACAGTATTCCAGTACTTAAAGGGCAGCTACAAAGAAGACAGAGGCTCTCTCTTCACAAGGAGCCACATAGAGAAGACAGGGGGCAACAGTTGCACTGGGAGAGGTTTCACCTCAACATAAGAAATAAATTTTTCACAGTGAGAACAATCATGCACTGGAACAACCTCCCCAGGGACATGGTAAAGTCCCCATCGCTGGGGGTTTTCATGATGTGATTGGACAGGATGCTAGATAGTCTTATCTAGGTTCCCCTTCCCATGGAAGGCTGGCCCAGATGATCTTTTGAGGTCCCTTTCAACCTGAGCTGTTCTATGATTCTATGATTCTATGATAATAAACAATAGGAACAATTTATAAAGTGTCATGACAGAATCTCTATTCACAGAAATGTTATTACAAGGTAGGATGTTCTGAATCATTCACTCATGTTTATAGACAACTCTTACACTGGAATGAGGAGTTGATTCAAGAGGTCTCAGTATATATTAAGCAGAGAGATGAATGACATGAGCATAATAGGGTATAGTCTTTACCTTAGGATCCATGGTTCACTGATCACCTGAATGCAACCTTTTACATCACTAATGGTTATAACAATTATACTAGTAACACTTGCTTTCTCCTATAACAGTCAGAGGTTCCCACCATAATTAATTAAACTGTCATATCTGTCAACAAGTGAAGTAAGACAAGTCTCATCTGGTGCCCTTCCAGTATCAACAATATAAAAATCACACAACTTTAGAACAGTTTTGGTTGTACAGGACCTCTGAAGCTCATCTGGTCTAACACCATGTTCAAATCATTGCCAACTTGAAAATTAGATTAAGACGCTCAGCACCTTGTCCAGTTTTGAATATCTCCAAGTATACAAAAACTACCATCTCACAAGCCAATCTGCTTCAGTGCTTAACAAGCCTCACTGTAAAAATTATTTTTCTTTATATCTAGTCAGGCTTGCAATCTGTGGCCCTTACTTCATGTCCCTGTTGTAAAAGAGTCCATCTCTGCCTTTCTCCTTTGCGACATAGTGGTCCTCTGCTAGGCTTACTCCAGTTTGTTAATGTCTTTCTTGTACTGGGGACTCAAAAACTGGACACAGTAGTCCAGACACAGTTTCAGAAGTTCTGAAAAAGTGGATATAATCACTATTCTCAGTACTTGCACTATGTAGTGGCTAATACAGTGCAGTACATGGTTAGCTCTCAGTGTTGCAAGGGAGTGCTGTTGACTGATATGCAACTTGTTGTCTACTCTTAAGTGTTTTTTTGTTAGAGATGCTCCCTAGACAATTGCTTTCTCCCAGATCTTTTCTGTCAAATCACTTCTTCAGCTTTTTGAAATTCATCTGAACGGCAGCCTTATTATCCAGCATATTGACTGCTCCCTGCAATTTGGTGTCAACCCCAAACTTGCTGACAGTGTGTTCCTTTCCATATAATTATAAACCAACAAATCGCACCAGTACTGTTTTGTCTGGTAGAGCCAATATACTAGTTTCCCAGGTCATGAAAATCAGAAGATTGTTCTGAAGGCATACTTCACAAGGGACTAGGGTAGGAGTTGAGTGACTATGAGGAAGGAAGACCTGAATTTAAATAGAAAAATAACAACATTTTATATAAAAGCAGACAATGACAGCTGCTCTGGTCAGCAATTACTTGACACTTAATGTGGACAGAAACAGTCAATGTGCACACAAATACCCTTCTGATCTGGCAGTATTTCCACCCATTCTCATCTTACCCTAGGTACCCAGAAATGCCGAAACAAATACATGCTTTAATGTTAGTGCACACAATAATCTTTTAATCTTTACCCAATACTGGGTAAAAGTATCAATTACAGAAGTATCCTTGTCTCCTTCTTAGACTTTTACACTATAGGATTGATATAAAGAAGCCATAGCATGAACAGGAACTTGGCCCAAGACTTTTTTTACCCCCCCAGAAAAATCAATAAGCAAGAATCCATCTTGGTTACAACAATGTCAATCTGGAGACACCTCAGTAGCCAGCTGAGTTTATTTGCGTTGCTGGAGATTAAGATCAAGTCTTACTACAACTGGATGCGTCAATCATTAGCAGAGAGCCTCTGTACCTGGTGTTCACATTGACTAAAGATTTCACATATAAGGAGCAATACATGCAAAACTCATTTCAGAGTACTTCATCTCTTCCAGTACAAGAAGTAAGAGGAAATAAAAATGGAACACAAGCAAACAACCTCCTCCTTGGAAGAATGTGCACTTGACAAGTGTGCTGTTTTATCTGGTCACTATTTGAATTTTATAATACCTGTGACGTTGAGTCACCTTGTCCTATCAGGAAATAGAAGAGCTATAAATCACCCTCCAGTGAAGAACCCCAGACACTTCCACAACCACCTGAAGAAGGACGGAAGAAACTTCTGATCTTTCTGGAAACAAAAGGTAGGATTTACACTGATTTGTTTGCTTAAAGTATTGCAACTTGTTTCATGTATTAAAATGCAACCTATTTTAGAAGACTTCTTGAACAATTTAGGACAGTCACAGAAAGAGGATTTTATTCAGTGAAAAATAAGGATTACATAGGCAACAGTGTAACACAAGCTGAAAAAAAGGGAGAGAAAATTGATGAACAATCAAAAACAGATGAAAAGCTGCCTGTATGCAAGAAAGCAGTACCTTGGCAGATTATACGTACATAGAGAAAGAGACAGAGACAGACCGAACATATTGAATTGGATATATATTCAGTTCAGTATATTCATTGCTATATGTAGCTATCACCACTTATCTTCAGAGTGGGGAAATTACCACCTTGTGCAACTTACCGCGCTTGTGCAAAGTGGCTTCTAAGTAGGACTTTGTGCAACAATGCTGTACAAGTGAAATGACAGCTTATATTATTGCATTTCAGGTCTTTTTCAAGGATAATAAAAAACAATGGGGATGTTCTTTTGTAATAGATATTCAATTGTATGAATAATTTAGGATACACCTTTTTTTTTTTTTTTAGGAGGAGAGATGGGAAAAACATATTCACACAAGTTTGCTAAACTCATACAAACTAGGGATGCTAAAGCACCATCTTTCAGTGGCAGATCCCTGTACACAGATGGAGTTGCAGGAAAGTCAGTAAGACTTGGCACATGTCCTGATTTATGCTTGATTGAGGGGGAACAGGGGAGGGGGACAGAGAGACTGATTTTAGGACCAGTGCCTAGAAATTAATGCAGAGCAATTAAATTTACATCTCATAAACCATAAGCATTTGGTTGAAATCAGTGGGATTGCCAAAAGTATGTTAATATCTTGGAGCAGGAAACCCACGGGGTCTTAAAAAGCATTCCAATGGCATTTTGAAACTTGTATCATGTATTAAATTACCAATTGCATTTAATTGTAAGTTAATTCATAGAAAATATTACAGTGAATGAATACTTTGCCCATGTCTTTAAGTTAGCTTCTGCAGTTTGGTTTGCAAAATAGAAAGTTTCACAATTTCAGTGAAGTGTTATTTTTCCTTTGAAACAGAGAATTTGTTTTTACATGTTTTAGGTGCAGAAAGGGTTGTTTTCTATTTGCATATCATCACATTTTGCACTCAAAAGACATATTTTTACTTGTAACTTGAGTACAGCTAAAAATAACCCCCACCTCTATTTATTTTCTAGTTAGAAATTAAGTGAAAAGAATAATTGTTCATGTTATTGGGAGTATAATCTTTTATTGCTAAACACCTAGGTCATATACACTGCAAAGTTTTGTAATGGCTCTGAGAAATAAGTGGTAGAAAAGTTAGTACGAAAAAACTTCTGTGATCCTAAAGCACTTCAAGCAGGCATAGGTGATGTCAAAATTAAACATAAATGACATATGGCAATAACAAGAACAGGAAATCAATGACTTCTACTGCTAATTACTGGTATGTTTTTCCCCCAGATCAACTAGGTCTTTCCTCAACTACAAGTTGAGGCTATTTTGAAGGCTGTGAGAGTTTAATTGTACAGATGTGGCCAGTCTGTTCAGTTTTTTGGCCTCTGAGCTACAGCTGCCCATAGTCACAGTCCACCTCAACAGGATTTGCTCTTTGGCAGAGCTGGAGAAGCATCCCTGCCTACAGGCTGGGGACTGTGGGTTGCCTCCAGTGCAATGTAAGCAAGCCAGCTGGTGAGGAAAATGGGCCTTGCTGTATCATTTGGAAAAGGGTAGTTTTTCTCACCCACATGTTCTCAACAAGCCACAGCACCTTGTTTTATATAAACTGGTTGCCTCGAGGTAAAGGAGCTTTGCTGAATATGAAAAGATCAGCAAACCCTATTGGCCTTTCCCCAAGAATAAATTAAAAGTAAAACCAGCAGCCCATCAAAACCAAATAAGAAGTTAAGCTAATAATATATCTCTGTGGTAACATGCCCATAAATTCCCTTGGAGTGGGAGGCTGGGAAAAACGCCAAAATAAGTAAATTCCATTCTAGTCACCTGCTTGCCTGCCCAAGGTAGCTAAGCAGAAACAAGGTGAATATAAGTCCTATGACTGATTGCAGTGAGAAACCTGAACTTTGAAGTGACCTACATTACCTCCCGGATCACTGTAGTGGGATGGTATGGTGCTTTGAGTCCCCTAAACGAGTAGAGTCTTGGAGTCCAGGGTTTGGTGGTTGCTTCTTCAGTTAGAGAAGGCTCTCCCTTCTGTTGCCATTCCACACTACCTGTAATATAATCAAGACTTGTCTTTAAAAAAACAAAAACAAAAAAGCTTTCTGAAAGAAGTCTTTCCCAGGAAGCCAGTGCTGGTCCATTTCTGGTCCAGCCAGTTCTGCCCCAGCTTGCATGCAAGGCTTCGCAGTGCTGGTCGCCCAGAAATAAGGGGTTTGAATCCTGACTCAGACACCTAAGTGTAGAGGTCTGCACTTGGGCTGAGTGTCTAATTCCCCTTTCAACCAATGCAGTCCAGACAAAGCAGGCAATGGGGAGTAGGGGAAGTTTCAGACTAACACAGACACAAAAACAAGCTAACAGCAGCATCCCACCCCAGCCGTTCCACACTGTGGCAAGGAGCAGAAGGCTTCCTACAGGAATGGAAGTACAAATGTCCTCCTGTACTGTTGTCCTGGTTTCAGCTGGGATAGAGTTAACTGTCTTCCTAGTAGCTGGTACAGTGCTATGTTTTGAGTTCAGAGCGAAGAATGTTGATAACACTGATGTTTTCAGTTGTTGCTCAGTAGTGTTTAGACTAATGTCAAGGATTTTTCAGCTTCTCATGCCCAGCCAGTGAGAAAGCTGGAGGGGCACAAGAAGTTGGCACAGGACACAGCCAGGGCACCTGACCCAAACCGGCCAACGGGGTATTCCATACCATGTGATGTCCCATCCAGTATAGGAACGGGGAAGTGGGGGCAGGGATTCGCCGCTCGGGGACTGGCGGGGTGTCGGTCGGCGGGTGGTGAGCAATTGCACTGCGCATCATTTGTACATTCCAATCCTTTCATTATTGCTGTTGTCATTTTATTAGTGTTATCATTATCATTATTAGTTTCTTCTTTTCTGTTCTATTAAACCGTTCTTATCTCAACCCACGGGTTTTGCTTCTTTTCCCGATTTTCTCCCCCATCCCACTGGGTGGGGGGGAGTGAGTGAGCGGCTGCGTGGTGTTTAGTTGCTGGCTGGGGTTAAACCACGACAACTGTGAATTCAGGTGAAGGTATTCAGCCAGGATTACAGCAGGAAGTATGAGATGTACAAAGCAGTTGATTCATAGAAATTTGGAAATGCAGAGGGGGAATGAATTTTATTTTTTTACTTCTAAATATGGGAGGAGGAGAGAAGGAGGAAAGAAAGCAAACATTACTTTGCTATTTGAGAAAAAGCCAGGAAATACACAGGCAACAGATGAATTAAGTATTCAGAGAAATGAAAGCTCTGTAAAAAATAAATTAAATCCTCATTCTCCCCTTTTCAGAGATGATTCTGCCAGTGGTGTTCCTGTGTCTCACAGCTGTGCTGCCTCCATCCACTGGAGAGGTAGGATCCACACTTTCTACTCAGAAAATCTAGATGGGACCCAAGGCACTCGTGGTCTGACTGAATATGGCTTTTCCTATGCTCACCGATCATGTGCAGAGTCTGATTAGATATTTAGGATCTGGAAAGCATTTATCCTTGAAGTCTGTTTAATTTCAAAGCAGTGGACTGGTTCCACACTTGCACACTAAGCCATCTATAGACTTAGTGTTACTTGTGATTTGGGTCAGAGAGAACTATATATTTCAGAAGCTCCCATACACAGGTCCAGTAATTTGGATCTCTCAAAGATCTCTTCCTCTTAATTCCTCAGGGTTTTACAGGCAGCAGTTACCTAACTCTCACCCTTTCTTGTCCTACAGGTCCTGAGCTATGTGTCTCTCCCTTTGCTCAGAGTCCCATCCTCTCAACATGTATCACTGATTTCCCTCAAACAGCTAAACGAACTAACATACTCAATGCACACTTAGAGTGGTTCCTCCCAAGCCATACTTAGTCTGAAGTTTGAGGTTTGCTACTTCTGCTTCAGAAACACTAATGTGACTGAAGGCTTGACTACATTTCCCCCTAATTCTTCATTTTCTGCTCTCCATGCTGCAGTCTAGAAGACTAGTGAGAATGGTTGTAAAGAGGGAACTGAGTTCTTCACATGGTTATATTTTAATTAGAAAACACAGGAAAAGTTTGAGAAATGCTATCAGTTATAGCAAGAGTGGAAGAAAATCTATGGCATGAAAAACAGAGGCACAATTTTTTGTTCGGTGGGATGTCCTGATGAAGTACCACAAGAGGACTGTGACGATCCTGTGATTAAACAGGTTCCTTCAATAAAAAAACATGGATAGGCATGTTTAAAACATTAGAGAAGGGGAACACATCATAAGCACATTCATGTCTTCCGCTGATTTTTAGATCCTGTTTCCTCAAAACCTCATGAAGGAAATTATAATAATAGTAAAATAAGTCTTATTCAGTTGCCTAAATTTAAGAGTCTAAAGACACACGAGGCATTCCAGGATATCTCAGCCATCCACAGAGGGCTGGCAGATATGACGCAGGAACCAGTGTAATTACTGCTAAGCCCTACACTGTGGAACCACTGAAAGTGTTACTCCACATCGAAGCACCCCTAGAGATACTTAGGAGACAAAGCGTATCACAGTACCTCCTCCATCACAAGGATCATCTTCTCCATGGCTGATATTAGTATTTTCATATTTTAATATTTCCTAGACAGGATACAGGATCTAGTTACATTCAAATGAAAAAGAAATATAACATGTTCTTTCAATTTAGGAACCTGAAGGTTTCGATGCTCTGTCAACTAGCAAAGCAAGTCAGCAAAAGCTGATTGTTGACAGACATAATACCCTCAGAAGAGGAGTGAAACCAACTGCCAGCAACATGTTGAAGATGGTAAGTTGTGTCATGTAAATCTATTTTTAATCAGTAATGGCCTCTATGAGAGATACAGAACTGTATGCAAAGTCACATTATTTTATTTACCCACAAATTCACTCTCCAGACCATTCCTAAGGATTGAGCATGGCCAACACCAAGAGAAACATAAAGCTGGGTGGGTGGAAAAAAAGTCTGGAAAATGTTGTGGTGTATGAACACTAATGTCTCTTTCTTTTGGAGGAAAAAAAAAAAAAGGAAAAGGAGGAGCCATGGCATTGTTCATTTCTTTCTGATGTATTCTTCATCAGTCTTCACAGTTTCTATTCTCCTGGGTGCATAGTAACTTTATTCCTACTCCCCTTACCCCTCCCAAAAGGGGAAGAAAAGGATTTTGTATATGATTTTCTGATTTGAAGTGTAATTTCCAAATGTTGTTCCTTCATAAGGGGTTATTAATTGGTACCTGTCTGAATGACTAATATCTTCTTCTTTCATTAAGGAATGGTGTCCTCCAGCTGCAAAGAATGCCCAAGAATGGGCCAGTCAGTGTACTTTGAGTCACAGTCCTGGTAACATGCGGAGAACCAGTAAGTGACGCATGAGTGCTAACTGAATAATGTCATACATGTTAACATGTTATTGATGTGAACAGTTTGGGGGTTTTTTGTTTGGTTGGTTTTTTAATGCCGTTCATATTCAATGTGATTTTGTTGGTGTATGGGACAAAGGCAAAATTCTAAACATAAATCTGTCCAGTAAGTGAGAAAAGTTCAATTCCATTCTCATCCCAATTGCATCAGTTTTACATCCTACTTTCTTCAGTCGGTGAAAAAAAATCATAGCGAGAAAGGATATTCTCCCAAAATACCCATCAGAAAGAAGAGAATCTAGACCCAGTTAACTGCAGAAATCAGCTTGCATGTGGTGGATGAAACTGGGAAGGAAGGGGCAAAGGGTGAAGGTCTAAAACTGGCTGGTGGTGCTAAGCATAATTTCCAAGACAAGACTCTGGCAACTTGCAACTTATAACTATTTTGGAGGCTCATATAAACACTTCAGTCATTGGATATTGAAGTTACAGCTATACTAGGTTTACAATAGCCATGATCAGTGCCCAGTGTGATGTTGACTGACTTCTGTCTATAATGTAAGTTGTGAACGATCCTTCAGTCCCCACACTTTTTGCCTAAAACCCAAATCCTCTGGTTCTTGCAAAGGTGAATCCCAGATGACAACTAATGTGTATGCAGTAGGGTTGGACCTGAATAAAAACAGTGGATGAAGACAGTGTAGACACCTTCTTGTGTACCAGAAGTAAGCTTTGAATTATCGGGATTTTCCCAAGATTACCGAGCTGTGACCTGAATAATGACTAGGTTGCTAACTTTCAAATAGCAAAATTACAGTCATGAATCTGTGGTGCAGATCTACACGTGTATCTACAGACATGCAGAAGGTCTGTCAACAGCCAAACTACCAGCCAAACAGGCTGGCCACGCTGCAAACTGGTCAAGTGACAACTTCAGTATTGACAAAGGGTGATGTCACTGAACTGGAAAAAAACCCAAGCCTGCTGTCCCATCTGGGATGAGAACTTCCATGGAAATCATACCACCTTTTTGCTGTGTTTTTCTCACACTTGTATCTTTTATGCATTTCTCAATACTTTTCTGTTTTCAGCTGTACAATGTGGTGAAAATCTCTTCATGTCATCCGCCCCTTTCCCATGGTCAGATGTTATTGAGGCCTGGTACAACGAGAAGAAAGATTTCAAATATGGAACTGGAGCAAAAACACAAGGTGCTGTGATTGGCCATTACACTCAGGTAGATGCAAATCTTTTATATTTTAGGCTGAATAAATAAATATCTGTATCTTAGCTAAGCAGCTTTTATCCTCTCATTATCTTTAAAGGGAGTAAGTACAATGGAGACATGAGAGTTATTCTGACAAAACAAGATGAAAACTTTCAAAGTAACAGAATTAAAATGAAAATAATAGGCTAAGTGTCTTTATGGAGTAAAGATACTGGTATTTCAAAACTTCAGGAAGAAGCAAAGGGAAGAAACTCATTTGTTTGTTTAACATCTGACAATTGCTCAGACACTGGAAGAATAAGGTTATTAAAGTACCAGGAAGGAAATATAAATAGGTTTGTTACAGTCTACAGAGTTCCATTGACTCAGAGAGTTTCCAGTTGGACAATGGCTTATGACAACCTCTGTTCACCTGCACGAAACACAGGATATAAAATTTTACATCATGATTCCTACATCTTCTTCAACAGTTTTAATTGAATAAAAACATGTATAATTAAGACACTTTAACTCAAATGCTTTATGTATATATATGTGTGATAAATTATTATCATTATATCCTAAATGTTCTTTGGTTCAGGGGTGAAAGCAGGGGAAAAAAATGGGTTTTTCCAGCAAAGTGGGGACTTATATTTTACTATAAAGGGTAAATAAAGTGACTTAACTTGGTTGCAAATGTTTCTGTAAAGCATATTGTACTTAAATGATTTTCAAATGTATATTTTTTCATTCTCCCATGATTTTTGTTCTTATACCTACAGATGGTTTGGTACAATTCTTATCAAATTGGATGCGCTGTCGCTTTCTGTCCCAACAGTAAATACAAATACTTTTATGTCTGCCAGTACTGTCCCATGTACGTATTGATCTGATTCTGGAACTTCTTACTACATTACCAAAATTGGTCAGGAGATAGTGAAATTTCTAATAGGGCACATAACCCATAGCTGAGGAACAGGTTTGAAGAGTATATTAGGAATATGAAAAGACAGAAACATACTCATCAAAAGAATTGTCAAACAAGCAAAAGCATAAAACACATAACAGTGACACTGATTTTCAGATTAAATTTCATTTGCCTAGAACTCCTAGTTTTCATAATAGTAAATCATAAATAAATATTTTCCACATTCTACTTGAAATCTTGGTTCAGAAAGACATATTAACACGTACAGTACAGTGAAGACTATAATTAATACCAAAAACTTTAGTGGGAATTTTAAGGCAGAGTGATGATTTCATAAACTCTCTAAAATTTATTTTCTCATTCACATTGTAATATATTGCAGTGGGTTGACCTTGGCTGACTGCCAGTAGTCCACCAAGCTGCTCTATCACTCCCCTTCCTCAACAAGACAGAGGGAGAAAAAATATGACAAAAAGCTCATGGGTCAAGATAAGGACAGGGAGATGACTCACCAGTTACCATCACAGGCAAAACAGAATTGACTTGGGGAAATTAATTTATTACCAGAGTAGGATAATGAGAAATAAAAACAAATCTAAATTCCTTCTGCCCATCCCTCCCTTCTTCCCAAGCTCAACTTCACTCCCAATTTCTCCACCTCCTCCCCTTGAGCAGCACAGGGGGATGGGGAATGGGGGTTGCAGTCAGTTCATCATACGTTATCTCTGCCACTCCTTCCTCCTCACACTCTTCTTCTGCTCCAGCATGGGGTCTCTCCCACGGGAGACAGTCCTCCATGAACGTCTCCAGTGTGGGTCCTTCCCACGTTGGAGTTCTTCATGAACAGCTCCAGCGTGGGTCCCTTCCACGGGCTGCAGTCCTTCAGGCACAGACTGCTCCAGTGTGAGTCCCTTGCAGGGTTACAAGTCCTGCCAGAAAACCTGCTCCAGTGTGGGCTCTCCATGGGGTCACAACCTCCTTTGGGTGCATCCCCCTGCTCCGGCATGGGGTCCTCCATGGGCTGCAGGTGGAGATCTGCTCCACCATGGACCTCCCTGGGCTGCAGGGGGACAGCCTGCCTCACCATGGTCTTCCCCACCACGGGCTGCAGGGGAATCTCTGCTCCGGTGCCTGGAGCATCTCCTCCCCTCCTTCTTCACTGACCTTGGGGTCTGCAGGGCTGTTGCTCTCACATGTTGTCACTCCTCTCTTCTGGTTGCTGTTGCACAACAGTTTTTACACTTTCTTAAATACGTTATCACAGTCACTGATTGGCTCAACTTTGGGCAGCAGCGGGTCCAACCCGGAGCTAGCTGGCACTAGCTCTGTCTGAAACAGGGGCAGCTTCTGGTATCTTCTCACAGAAGCCACCCCTGCAAATTCCACCTTCCACCCCCTCCACTACTGAAACCTTTCCAGATAAACCCAACACATATATAAAAATTGTTTGGCATATAACCAAATACTGTAAATTAATATATGTATGCATCTGTATGATTAAGTTTTATTCTCAGATATGTTATAGTGACTTTATAGCTTATGTTGGTAATGTTGATGTTTCAGGGGGAATCTACAAAGTTCAATTCAGACACCCTACAAAGAAGGAGAACCCTGTGGTGATTGCCCTAATGCTTGTGAGAACGGATTATGCAGTAAGTTTTAAGCATTTTAATTGTGACTTGGGTAAAGTTGATGCTTTAAAAAAATACAATTAATTTATGCAAATGGAAGGGGGTTGAAATTATTTGTTCAAATACCAAGCCAAAAGCACTATTACAGAGCCACACTTCACCATGCTAGGTTCTTTACCTAGGTGGGACAACTTGTGGAGTGAAACCAAAGGAGTCTATGATAAGGGTGGGCAAATGTTAGACGGTCAGTCTACCTTGGGATGCAGATACCCTCCACTTTATGGATCAAGGTATTCAGATGTCCTAGATATCTTCATTAAAGATGACAATGTCTGGGTCTCCATATGGAAACTCTCATGAATACCTCCTAGCTTAAGATGCATTGACTACAAGTGAGATCAAAGGTATGTTTACACCAATGGTAGCACAGAAACCTGAGTTCCAGACTTCCAGCTGCAGTTTATATGCTTTTCCATAACCAGGAGAGGCAATTCTTATCCTTGAATCTAGCAAATGCCAGGTAAGGAGGGGACTTCTTTATCTTTTTTCTTCTTCCTCCTTTGAACGATGGTGGCTGATCTAGTAGCTTTAGCAACACACTTGATAAGAGCAAGTAGCAAATCTGAGTTTTAAGAATTCTAACAGAAAATAAAAACATATGGGCTGAGTCTCATAAGGCAAGACTTAATTTCAATCTTCTGTTATGGAATTAACCTAATTCTCATCATGGGCTGTAGTATAAAGGAAGAAAGCTTCAAAACACCTTGCAAGTTCAGTGAGAAATCTTGAAAGAGCTAAGAATTTTGTATGTGTGGTCAAAGGTTTTGGATGCTGCTGTGGAGTAAATGGCAAGAAAGAGGAAAAAATTACAGAGAAAAGAAATATTGATGAAATATTATTCTGAAAGGAAACGCTGCATGTTTTCATTTCCCATTTATGGTTAATTTTGTTTTTCAATTCATTTTTTCCCAAGCCTTAGAAGTTTGAATGTGTTTATTCCAACTACCTTGGCAAAGTCTCCTGGATGTACCCGTAGCTTCATCAAGTTCACTGCTCTGCTTCCTGCCAATGCAAAAGTGAAATAAAATAACAGGCTCAACTTTTCCCTCCTGGACATCCATCTCCTTAGTGACTTCTTTCACAGAACCAGATTCCATCCTGCCTCTCCATATTTGCAGAAGGACTAACTTCAGTCCAGTGACACACAAGAAAAAGCTGTAGGAGGATGTATATATTCTATTCGTATAATGGTCTAGAACACAGTGGAGATCTTAATTGAAATTTGGCATATGGGTACCAGATATATTTAATGATTAGCTTCTCACATCTTTTTTTTCCCCGAAATGTTATCTAAGGAGCATTGTTTAAAGTTCTGTGGTTCCATATGTTTCATATGTTCTCAGCATAGATGGGTAGTCCTTGGTCATGCAACTAGTCTTAACTCGATCAACCTTTAAACTACTGTACTGTTAACAAGACCAGAAGATAAACAGGATTGTTTGAAATATGTAGTTCTCAAAAGGAATTAGGAGAGCAGAGCAGTTTCCACTAGAACTGTTCCTGTTTAGAATCTTTGTCTTTTGCTGACATACATTCTACTGTAAAACACTCAGTCGTAAAAAAAAAAAGTGGAGTTCATTTAATTAATGATCCTGTTTATAGTATAAGATTGCACTTACCATAAATACAGGTAACTAAATCTGCCTTCTAATGAAGAACTGTCTGAGAAAAGGGCTTAATTCACAATAATAGATAGCGAAGGAGGAAGGTCCCTGCATTTGGAAACTTTGCTTTTAATAATAAGCAGAGGTGTCTTTCAAAATTATTTTTTTTTAATATCTGCTTTTGCTGCATCAATCATTAAATTACTCATTCTTCTCTGACCAATTCATTGCCATTTTCATTCTTTTTTATTACCATGAAATACAGTTCACTAAACTTCCACCAATTTTGTGACTTTATTAGCATTAGGCCTTGAAAGGAGCCTGATTCCCTGATTTGGAAAGCAGGTGTTCTTCTGTGCAGTCAACAGAGTGGGACTAAACATTATTTTAGTCTCACCTTACAAAGGTTTCACATTCCAGTCCTCCTTTAGTAAGGAAGCTGCTGTCATGCTTAAGATTCCAAGTCCCAGAGCCTTTGGCAGGGAATAATTTCAACACACATTTCTGACTCATTCATTTCGGTGACATTTCTCTTAGTATGAAAGACAAGCATTAAGTTAAAAGCCTGGTTTCACAATTCAAAGTGCTTATTGTTTGGGTTGTTTTTTTCTCGTGCTTCTCCACAACTTTTTCCCTCCATGGTATACTGCGCTCTCATTTGGGTACATATGTAGTAGTAAATTAAGCAATGCCAGGACATAGGTGTGAGTGCTGGAACATGACTTACTGCACTCTTAAATAATTAGCACAGGTTCAAGTAAGAATGATGATAATGCAATAGCTAATCCAGTGTTGTTATCATTAAGGAAATGGGTAGACCTGTTACCCCAGTGCTAAAAAAGTGCATTTGCTATGAATAATGGGTCTAGAAATCTATTCCCTTCCATCATAACCCATACTATAAGAACTGATTTCTCAGTCACTCACAAGAAGAAAGAAGTAGTGTAACAAGGTAAAAATCAGCCCTCATACATTTCACCTGTGAGGACCCAGGGAACTAAAGGTCAATAAGCCTAATTTAGATACCCAGGAAGGAAATTGAGCAAATTGTTTACCTGTCATTTTATAATCAGTAGAGTATAAAATACCAGCATGGACTCATCATGAGCTGCTTTTGCCAAACCAAACTTTCTTCAGTGTGTAACTCAGATGAGTGGATGTTGTTTTGGCTTTGGTAGCGTGTTTGACAAAGCCACAAAAGACATTTGCAAACTAGGGAGATGCGGTTCAGATGAAAAGTAATAAGACATGGCACATACATGCTGTTGAACACACACATCTGTGATGCTCCTGTGCAGGGGGCAGAGACGGAGGCCTCTAGCAATGCGGTTAGGTGTCTGCACAGACGGACAGTACCCACACCCAGAGCTAATTGCACAGTTCTCGCATGTGATGTCTATGACCTTCCCCAGCCACAAGTCACAATCATGGTTGAAGACAGCTTTTGCCAATGTACGGAAAACCTTCACTGAATGCTTTTCTTGGGTAAAAGAGGGTCAGATCCACATTCCCATTTGCCACAAGCACTTTTAGGGCATTTTCTTGGATAAAAACATGTTCTAGGTTCCCAGATTACTTCCAACGAAAATTAAGAGCCGATTCTGTTCTAAGAAATATGCCAGAATTTTAATCCATTACAGTTCAGTATAAAATGAATAACTGGTACTTAGGAGAGACAAGATCTGGAGAGGTAATAACAATCAATAGATTGATGATGGTGTGAACGACCCTTGAAGCAGGAAACCCAAGATGCCCTGTGCTGTGCTACAGAGACATTGATCTGTTCCTGTTTGCTTCAAGGAATCTTATATTCTTTTCTCTCCAAAGGGACATACCTTTGATGGGTGGAGCACAGAATGATTTCCTCACCTATCCCAAATAGCATTTAACTTAGTGCTTACAGTACCTTCTTCATAAATGTTGGCTGTACTGCAGATTGGCATTGTATCAAACCTCCTATCCCCTGACACATTCTCTCACTACAAAGAAAACTGGTAAAAAGTAGACCTCCACCAACACTTTTTCTTCATTTAAGCATATTTTGGAAGGAAGGTGGCTATGACCACTGCTTTATGTGAGGTTCAGCTATTGGTGTTTCTAGGGCATGAAAAAGGTTTAGTGACTGACTCTGGTACCAAATGGTCATGTTGCAACCAGGCAGTGCTGGTAAAAGACTTAAAAGCCATTATAATATGTAGAACCATAGAATGGTTTGGGTTGGAAGGGACCTTAAAGATCATCTAGTTCCAACCCCCCCTGCCACGGGCAGGGACACCTTCCACTAGACCAGGTTGCTCAAAGCCCCATCCAACCTGGCCTTGGACACTGCCAGGGATGGGGCAGCCACAACCTCTCTGGGCAACCTGTTCCAGTGCCTCACCACCCTCATAACGAAGAATTTCTTCCTTACATCTACTCTAAATCTACCACCTTTCAGTTTAAAGCCATTACCCCTTGTCCGCTGCAACAGGTCCATGTCCTTCTCATGTTGGGGGCCCCAGAGCTGAACACAGAACTCCAGGTGGGGTCTCACCAGAGTGGAATAGAGAGGGAGAATCACCTCCCTCGACCTGCTGGCCACCCTTCTTTTGATGCAGCCCAGGATATGGTTGGCTTTCTGGGCTGCATATACTTCATAACGTATTGCAAGGCAGTGTGCCTTGTCCCTGATAGCTCTCTGTGGTCCCTGTGGTGCCCACATCAGACCATGCATTCCTTCTAGCACACCCTGGTCCTGGGTCATTTCTCCTTTCAATGTGAAACCCTTGAAACCCTTCCTACCTTTACCAAGGATCCAGAGCAGACAAGTTGCTGCCATGGGTGGGCCCGTGGAAAGGCGTCATTCCCCATTCCTCCTTCTCACCTACTTCTACCCGAGCTCCCTGCAGATAGCTGGCTGCTCTAGGACAGTGCCTGAATTAGTTCCCACATCATGGGCCCTTGGTTCACTGTGGAAAAGTACACAGTTGAGAGGAGAGAAGAGAAGAGAAGAGAAGAGAAGAGAAGAGAAGAGAAGAGAAGAGAAGAGAAGAGAAGAGAAGAGAAGAGAGAATAAATTCAGTTGGAAGGGACCTACCTAGTGCAACTGCCTGACCACAAATTTGTTTAGAACTAGTTCCTCTCTAAACTGCAAGAATTCTCTCACATATGCAATGGTGTAACAGGAATAGTGAAACTTGATATGCACAGTTCACCTAAGGCAGTATCCTGTCTCTCGCCATTACAAAAATGTCCTTTAATGGCAGGTAGAAAAATCCTGTGGTAGGCAGAACTGAGTTTGCTCTTTCCCCAGATTTGATATCCAACAGTCATGACATCCTTTTAGTGCTGAAACAGAAACAAATGTCATTTTGAAAATATATCATCATTAGTTATGAAACTTCTGGATATTGCTAGAACCTATGCAGCCTTCTGAAAGCTGTAAGACGGATGTATTTTACACCTCTCTGATGCTGTAAGCCTTGATTCACTTATTTTTCAGAATTTGAAGAAATGTTCTTGAAACCTGCAAAGCAAAAACACGCAGTACACTTTTAAATATGTGCCTAGAGCCTTGATTGATTTGACACTTTAAAGTGTTACAACAATGTTTCAATAGTGAGGATGGAAAAATGGTGAAGTCTTGTTATATGTGGTGGGTTGAAAAATCCCTCCTGAAACTGTGGACTGCCTCTCACTTAGACTCTTTCCTGGCTGCACAATGCAACACTTTTTTCCCAAAATTCAAGAAAAAGATATTGCATGTGCTTTAAAGTAACATTTGTTGTCTGTGAAAGGGAGTTGAAAGAAACAGTTTGTGTCCCAAGAAGCATCTCTAATTTTTAAACAGCACCCTCATCACAGAGCTAACTTCCCTTAAACCAATGAATGTTTTGCATTTGTTGGCATTGAAGAGGAAGATCTATTTTTTTAATTAGCCTGACAGCTTTCAGCAAAGCTCTGCCTGGCCTGTATCATAAAGGCAAAAATGTACTTACTGCAAGAGACATCACCATTAGACAATACAGTTCACAAATATTAATGTTTTAAAATATACTAATTATGAAATACTTATGTTAATAATGAAATTTAACATCCTGTACACTATTTTTAATGTATCTATCAACTTTTTTTTTCCTTTTTCACACTAAACATAAGTTATCAATATTTGAGGAGGCCAAGAAATGTAGGCTCTGCAATCACTACCAACATCCTGCTATGAAAGCACACATGAATGCATTGATCAAACTATGGAAAATTTCATAGTATTCAAATACAGTCTTGAAGAAAGTCCTAAGCATTGAAGGGAAGAACAGCCTGACTTTTTGAAATGCATGTCACAAGCATCTGAAATTGCATGGTAGATAAAACTTCCCATTCCTCAGCTAAACCTAATCAGATGATAACTAAAAAGACAGAGGCTACAGTGAGCGTACAAAGATTGGGAGTATAGTACCATAATGAAGTTGCACTTACACTTTTCACACTTCTGATTTTGATGGATATGTTAGCCAAATACATTGATTTTTAGTATATTTTTTCCTGCGTTTTTGCAGGAGCATGTACATTTGGCTTTTAATCTTCTCTCACATAATTCTGTAAACCCAGAGAAATTAATTGGAATTGTATGTTTACAGAAGACCAAGAAATATTGGGGTTTTTTTTCCCATCCAGTTAATTCCTGCCAGTGCTGGTTCATCCTTCCATACTGTTTGCCTAACTTTTAACCTATCATATGTAACACTGGTTTTGTCAAACAGATTTCCTCTGAGGCTGAGTCATCATCTGCTACATACTATGCTATATCTAGTACCACACAGTCCACAGTCTGCGTGAGCCAAGTTTTTATTCTGTTCTGCAAGAATAAAGACATCATAAAAAATACAATGGTCATTAAAATGGCCTTAAAAAAAACTGGGACTCTTACTTCAAATATTAATCATCTGAGCAGAAAGGTGCCTTTTCTTCTTTTATGAAGATAATCCTCATTAATTTTCTCTGTAACAGCCACAGAAAAGCTTTTTAGATAAGTTATACAACAAAGTAATGAACATTATTCTCACTCTTTCTATGCCATTTTCAGATGGATTTCCTGACTTTACATGTGTGTCCACCTGCTCCGCTGCATCAGCTTGCTGGACAGGTAAGAAAGACAAGACAAACTCTAAAGAAAACAGAAATAACCTACAGATAGTTTTACATATTTGTAGATTATCATAATTTTGCAGCTGTAAAAGAAAACAACAAGTGTATACTCAAATGCATGTTCACATCTTGTGAGGGACAGAGATCACCTGTGCCCTCAGTTGGCCCAAGAAATGCTCCAGAACCTGATGGTTTATACCCTGAAATCCAGCTGTGGCACCCACAATCCTCTGTTTGGCACCCAGGCTGCCCGCACAGTGCCTTACGCAAGAGGTAAGTGTCTCCAAATTAGATGCAAATTGCAACAAAAGGCTGAGCAAGGAGTGGCCTATTTCAATTTAATAGGAAACAAGGTTTTAATCCTCCCACTCCCTCCGTGCTGTGGCACGCATAAGGGTTACAGATTTCCCTTGGCAAGGCAGAGCTATCAGAGGCAGTTAGGACCTCACATTTGGATTTAAGCAGCTCTATTTCTCCCAGAGCTGTCTATAGGGATCCTTTAATCTGGGTCTCAGCCTGTCCACAAACCAGCACTCACTGTAATATGTTAAGAATAAACCTCTTACTTTTTCAGCTTTAAGTGGCAGGGACTGTCCATTGCTGTAAGTATATTTATTACTCTGCCTATAATATGCTTTGGCCATAGTTTGCTAAGTTTATCATTTAGTATCAGTGCTGTATCAAACACTTTCTGTCAATTTTTCCATAAGTTTTGCTGTTAATCCTGTTCTGGCTGTTTTGCAGGGAGTTGTTTTACAGGGAGCTGGTCTACAACAAAAAATAACTTATCAAACTCAGTTATTTTTAGTCTGGGTAAGCTCCTCAGCAAAATTCACCATAAGGTCCAACATCAAGTCCTTTTGTTACAACTGGGGCTGTAAAAAGGCGGAAATGAGCTTTGTGGGAGGAGGAATGTTAAACTATGCTATTACTTCATGCATACCTCATGGGTGGGATTTCAGACATAATCTGTTAAAGTGCAGAGAGTGAGTTTGTAGGGGTGGAATTGAGGGATGGGGAAGCAGCAAAAAATTACTAGAACAAATCGTCTGTCTCATCTGACAGCACCATGGAAGTGAAGTTACCTGGGATGGCTTACACAGGCTACCACCATGGGAAGAGGACGATCATCCCCGGTGCCACCACTACGTTTCCTCCTTACTAAGTTGATTCCATCTTGTAACCTGGCAGAAAACTATCCACAGTCTGGCGGGTACTGAGACATGTAGACACAGAAAGGAATAGAATCTCCCCCAGCAACAGCGGGAAATTATTAGATGGCTCCAAATCAGCTGCAACCCAGGAATGTATTAGGAAGAGGTGGCTGAGCTCCCTTTTCTATCCTTGTGTCCGTTTCCCCACTTCAGCCACCAGCACAGTCCCTCCTCACCAACAGTGAGTTGATGTACTTGCAGTACTTATCAAGTGGATGTGCTGTAAAGGGAAAGAATTAAAAGGAAAGGATAAGGAAGGCAGGGCTGGGGGTGAGAAGTGGTCCAACAGGCTCACCTCTACTGCAAGAGCCGTTTTGGGTGAAGGTCCCCCCACTTGGGTAGGAGGTGACCTTGAAGCTCATCGCAGCTTTCTGCATGAGCGGAAAAAACACCTTGTCCCAGCACTTTCTTTGAAAATGCTGAGGTCTTCATGTCTGAACATCTAACTGTGAAGAAAGAGGAAAATCACCTGACTGATGCAACAGAAACACCTGATAATTTATCCCCAGTATGAGGAAGAGAAGATAGTGCCTCAACAGCTGAGCTTTGTCCACCTGGGGCTGGGCTATAGTACAGACCAGACGTCATCATTTGGGTAGGAAGATTTTCCTATCTATTCTTCTGTGACCTTTCTGGCTGTTAGACATGCAGAGCACAGTGGGGCTTTGTCACTCAAACCTTGATCAGTAAAGATCACTCAGCAAAACCACAATCTTTTACTGCACGTCAAACAACTTTCTCCTTATCTTTCATACACCACCTCTCACCTAAGCAAAGAGGAAGCCATTTGGCACCTAAATTTTCTGGAAATGTAATTTAGCTCTCCCTGCAGCTATAAAGAGGGATTAAAAACCTCCCCCAGGAGAATGGGATTACTGGGGATGTCAGTGCCTGGGTCTCCAACATGCAAGATGCACAAAACGTGATGGCAGCATGAGTCCTTCAGCTTCCCCAGGGCTGGGACATCTTCGCTGACAGCTGTGCAGGGTCTAGCTCATCTACTGTTAATTCAGCCTGTAATGCAGCTCAGAGAGAGGGACACATCCAGCATTTCTTATTTCTTTAAGGAATGCAGTCCTGCTGCTGCAAGAAATCCCCAGCACAGTACGAATCAGTGCATTTAATGCCACAGTCCTCAGCAGTAAAGGAAAATGAATGAAAGAGTTGGGATGGCCCATCTATATGTAGTCACAGTGCTGCATTGAAATAATTCACTGGGTTTTCCAGGGCTGCTTGTACTCCTCCATTTATATCCACCTTTGTTCCACACTTCATTCTGGGGACTCTTACCAACACCCACACCCCTATGGATGAGACTCTTTCTTCCACCTGAAATCAGGCTCAGTTCAGAGAAGAAATTTTCTTCTTTGAATAAATGCTATTTATTACCTGCAGAGTGGTTAAATGTTTCACATAAGGATGTGAAAATTAGGTGCTTAATCCCACTCTGTCTCAGTCAGCCGTTCTAATAAATTTTGCGATTAATTTATCTCTGTATGTAGACTGTATATTCTTTGTTTGGTTGTGTTGTTTGTCCCACCTAGTTAAGGCATAATGATTCTCTGGACATGAGTTTGTGCAGCACCCTTTGGGTCAAGCTCTAAACTAGATTACCATTGCCTCAATGCACCCTTTCCTATGAGGTTCAGTACACCAATTGTGTGCAGATCAGATCTGGCCCTCATTTTCTGTTTGTCTCATACTCTAAATACCAGTTTCATCATCTACAGCAAATCAGACCCTTTAAAAAGAAGTTTAAAGCAATCTGATGGAAAGTGAATATCTTCTAAAGACTTAAATATAAATAAATATAAATGCTTAGATGTGTCAATTCGGGAAGCTGGTTGAAAATACTTCATGGAAATGATCTCATTCCCTAGTCAGTCTTTGCTTTTTGACAGCCATTTCTCATGACATTTAATACTCACGAATAAAAGTACTTCTCGGTATGAATCAAATAAAGGTAAGGGAAACCTATTGCAACAGTCTTGAGACATTAAGTATTCTGTAATAATTGCCCATGGACATGCTCTTATCCTGTAACAAACATGAGGTAACAAAACCCATGATGAAAAAGAGACATACTACCTCCTATTTTTCACTGTGTATGTGGAGAAAGAGCAGACACCTGAAGAATCATAGTGGGTAGCTATTCATTGCCAGCTCTAGCTTATCATGGGATGATTGGACTCGAATGCCTGCACACTCAGGATCTAGACTTTTTTGTGTTATTTTGGGGGGACTTTGTCCTTTTGACTTTTATATAGCTATGGCTTGTGGTGAAGACCTTTTCATGTCAGCCATCGTTCATTCTGGCTGGTGACCATTATTCCCACTGATGAGGCCTTCTGTGACTTCTTACAAGGTCAAAACTCAAAAGCCATAGTTTATAAACCTACAGGTTTAGTTTAAAATCATGACTTTGAAAAAGTAATAAACTCAAGGGATTTTTTTTCTCTCTGTCTAGTCTGGTCTTTGTCAAGGTCTTTCAGGATTTCATCAGAACTGCACAGGCTAGAAGCAAAATAAAAGTTATGGTTCCTTCTTAACCAAGGGACTACGTGGGCTGGAGATCAGGAAAAGATACTAAGTGCCTCTTAGCCATGTATTAAAGAGCACAAAGGTGTAAGTGCAAGAGCTACAAAAGAGTAATCCCTCACTCTCTGCTATTGAAATCAGGTAGACATGCACTTTGAAAGGTTTCATTTTTAATAGAAGGGGAAAGGCTTCAGAGAGGCTTTTGTCCAAAAAATTGTATGAAATACAGGCTTTTTTGTTAGCCCCTTCCCAGGAGGCTGACTTTGGGAAACATTTCTTGTGAGACTGACTGGCAGAGATTTGAACCCCTTGCCTGGCTTAGACTGGTGATGTGTATGGTGTGACTGAATGTCCTACCCTTCTGACTTGGAAAATTACAGAAAAGGGATTGTACGTGAAGAAAGCTGCATCTTACTTCCACTTCATTAAATCAGTCTAATTCCCATTTGAAATCAGCTAGGATGAGGACATGCAGCAGAATGGACTTGCAGTGACTGGCAATCTGTAATATTAAGTATGGCTTGAAAGCCAGTTAATCTATCACCTTTTCTTTCAAATTTTCCATTCTTTATATTCCAGCAAACCCTTGCAAATGTGCAGACAAGTATTAAAAATGTCCTGATTTAAAGAGGAGGTGAGCATATTACCACAATTTAGTGCAGCATCATTATCAGTCATCTTATGCACCGCTGAAATAAAATAAACAGAGCCATATTCTCATGATGGTATGCCAATGAAAACATTGTTTGTGTCCTAGTACCATGATCTTTAACTGAACTAGTCACCCAGCCAGCTTTAGGAGTGGGAGACAGACCACCAGGCAAGGTGTGGGGAATCCCATGCTCTCGCCTGCAGTGACACCGTGGCTCGTTTACTGCTGCTCTCTCTGCTTTCCTTTTGCTTCACAGCGTTCCCTTTCCATGACATGTTCTCTGGGCAGAAGATATCTCCACGGTGTATCCATGCTGTTGTTAATTTAATAACTGAACTCCATGTAGCTCTAAGTGGGTTTTTGGAACTGATTTTATCCTGGCCATAGCTCAGGTAATACTAGCAGCCTTCATGGCTCCACGGAGTGCAGCTGCCCTGCTACTTACCCACTGACCTGCGCAGATTTTGTAGCCTGTGCAAGAGCTTTAGTTTGTCCCCAGGATCAGGCACAGTCTGAGGGCGAAGGAGAGACTGACCATTTGGTCACACAACAGGCTCACACAGTTACCATCAGACAGGACAGTACTAACAAGGAGCTGCATTTCCCTAACCCAGCCCTTCTTCTCCCTCCTCACCATATCCACATCTGGTTGCCATAAGAAGTAATCAAGCTAGTTTTAGCTGTCTTCAACAAAAGTGTCCTGGTGCTTGATTAACCCTTGCTAAGATAAATCAGAACACTAACCCAGAAGAAAATTATTCCTTTAGTTAGTTTTCTTTTAGAGGGGATCACTCCTCTAATCACAGCATCAAAGCCAATACAAAACAGGACCTAAAGCAATTGAACGTGTTTGACTTGCCTGCATCCTGTACCTGTCCTGAGCTGCTAGCATTAAGCACCCACATTCACACAAAGACAGAAAACTTCCCGAGGCATGGGGAACGGCTAAACAAGAATTTGTTTCTAGTTTAAATGTGCCTTAAGATCTGCAGCTGCAACACTCTAACAAAATAGAAAACGGGTCAAAAGAAGCACTCGTTAGATGAAACCCCTCTACAGTGTTACTGCTAAGATTTTAGTGCCAGGGGAATACATTGCAGAGTCTGTCATGTATTTATCTCTCAGCTTATCAGAGGATTGTGTCAAAGAAAATGATAAGTAAAAGATAAGTTAGTTCGAGACTGACAAGACCATGTTGTCTAGGTTGCTTGAACAGTAACACAGCAACATGTTAACCAGCATCGTTAGCAAAATCGTGAATAGGAATTGCATGCCTGATGGCACTTGTAAGGAGCACAAGGAGCCACCATCTAATGAGTGCCACGGATCTTTGGTTAGTGCCGTGTACTGCCAGCTACATCTGTGAAACAAGGTGAAGATAAAAGATAAGGAATAATAAAGTAGGATGTCATTAATCAGCTTCTACGAAAGTAGCATATCAGTAGATAGCATTTAATAATACATCGCCCCAAGCAGCTTGATGTCTGAGCCTAATCTCATCTTCTGCATAAAGCACCTCCCTTGAGCCCAAGCTGCCTTTGTTCACTTTATGAACTGCAGCATCAGACCCGCTTTGCCGTTAGTGGGTGGTAGCAGGAGGCTTATCCTGCCAAGAGGTGATACGCAATACTTAGGTTACCTTTGTGCTGCATTTAGCAAACTAACAACAAACAACAAAGCCATTCAGGTTAACCCATCACCTAATGAGCCATAACTGCCAGCCGGTCCACTCATTACCAGTTAATAAGAAACAAGATTGCACAAGTTAGGCACTGAAGACACCTGTTAGCCAAGAGGTACCACGCAGCTCTTGGGTCAATCAAAGCAAATGAGCTTACCCATTAAAACATCAGGAATATCAGTATGGGGGTGGGATCCATCTTGAATTACTTTACCCAAGTACAGCCAGTTTAGTCATAGTGACAGTCTTTAATGGGGAGAAGGGAGAGAAATTGGTAATTTTGTGGAGCAAATCATAGGAAATTCAATTTTTTTCTCAGAGGCATTATGTGATGCTCTGGATTGGCAAAGATCTACACATAGGGTTGGTGGGTACTCTACAGGATCTACAGAAAAATGAGGGGATAGTTTTAGACTGCTAAAAGAAATTGCTGTGGGTCTTTGTGTTTGCAATCAGTGAAGCTGTTTGCCATTATATTGGTTTTGGCTGGAATGGAGTTAGTTTTCTTCATGGTAGCTCGTATGGTACTATGTTTTGGATTTGTGACCAAAACAGTGTTGATAACACACTGGTGTTCTAGTTGTTGCTGAGCAGTGCTTGGACAGAGCCAAGGGCTTTTCTGCTTCTCACCCCACCCCACCAGCGAGCAGGCTGGGGGGGCACAAGAAGTTGGGAGGGGACACAGCTGGGACAGCTGACCCTAACTGATCAAAGGGATATTCCAGACTATATGACGTCATGCTCAGCAATAAAAGCTGTGGGAAAGGAGGAAGGGAGGGATGTCTGGAGTTATGGTGTTTGTCTTCCCAAGTAACCGTTACATGTGATGGAGCCCTGCTTTCCTGGAGATGGCTGAACACCTGCCTGCCGATGGGAAGTAGTGAATGAATTCCTTATTTTGCTTTGTTCGTGCATGCAGCGTTTGCTTTACCTAATAAATTGTATTTATCTCAACCCGTGAGTTTTTGCACTTTTACCCTTCTAATTCTCTGCCCCATCCCACTGAGGGGGAGTGAGCAAGTGGCTGTGTGGGGTTTAGCTCCCTACCGGGGCTAAGCCACAACAGCCATAAAAACTTTCCCATCTCTCATGATGTTCCTGCCTATGGTAGGAGGGTTGGAACTAGATGATCTTTAAAGGTCCCTTCCAACCCAAACCATTTTATGACTCTATGACATGTATTGTTCCACATGAAAATCAAATTTCTTTCATGCCATTGTTTCCAGCAGGTGTGTCACGTAAGTGCACCGTGCAGGTGAACGAGTGTATGAGCTCAATTCTGGGGAAGCAGCAGGCATTTTTCAAAGACAAAATAGCAGTTGCGTATTCCCTGTATATGGAATACATATGGTATGTATGTCCATGCTCATGAACACATGTTGTGTGATTATGCAGCTGGGAAACACGTCAGTAACTGCACTGCACTCTAAAAATAGCCCTCAGATCTAGGGTAGGAATGGGTGACGTACACACACCAGAGGTATGAAGGTAGTTGTGATGAGCTAAGCAGCTGAAGAAGTGGGGAGGTGCGATTTTGCATTGCTTCTCACAGAGGAAACACAGCACATTTTAATCATTCCTACAGACCATATAGGGACACCATCAAGCAGGCTCCAAAGGTAACACACTGATGAGAAGATGAATCATTTGGGAGTGGGTTTTCCTCCTGGTGACCTTGTGCTGCTGTTTCCAATAAACATGAACTAGCTCAGATAGGTCTTTCTTACACATGTCCATTGCAGTCTAACACATTCCCTGTGTATTTTAGAGGATACATACACACTGTTGGTCAATCACTGATGGCATTCAACAGTAGGAAAAGTAAATGCTGTCTCCACGGCATGACCTAAACCTATTCTTAGCTTTAGACTTTTTTCTACATCTTCCTCCAAACCATTTCCACCCATTCTTTTTTCCATGTTTATCTTTATTGATAAGTTACAGAGAACCAGAACACAGGCTTGATCACTGACATGATTTTCTGTACCTTTATAATCTTAGTCCTTGACATTATTTTGGCTTATACCAACTAGCATTACCCTCCAGAAAAGCCTTGACATGGCTGAGAGGTTAGTAATGCCAAGCACCCTTCATTACCAGCAGCTTGGAAGACATCATAGTGGTTCAAGAGGTAGAGTTCAGCTATACCGACCAGAGCCAAACCAGCTGGCCTTAAGGGCCAAAAAGTTATCCTTTACACATAGTACTACAGAGATAGTATTTATATCCTTACATCTCTTCCTGAAACAATTGTTTTCCTCAACCTTGTCCTCAAAGAGATATAGAATAGTGAATGACTTGACCCATATGATACTTTTTTTTAGTCTTGGTGATGTCAAGGCAGTCATTTAGCTCAGGTGCTCATGCAGCCTATCTCAGACACCTGCTGTAAGAAGAGGAGATGAAATGCAGACCTGAAGTGCCTCCATTACCTCTAAAGACAGCATAAGGAGAATGGCTCTGCAGTAGACCCATAGCTTCTACAGCTGGGTGAGATGAATCCCACTCCAGCAGTCTAAATCATACTCTTGCAAGGACAGGCCTTCATCGTCACCTGCAAACTCAAGAGACTTGTGTGGAGGCTAGCTATAGTGTGGCTAACTTTAATGACACCAGGCTTGGCTGGGGTCGGGCTGGGAAGTGGGGGATCTGCAGAGCATAAGGGTTTTGGCTGAAAAGCAAGAGACTGAATAGTGGAGATACTGGCAGCCAGTTAAACACTGAGATTTTCTGCAGTGGGTCAAAAGAAGAAGTTTAAGAAGCGTGTTAAAGTAAATAGTCACAAAACACTCCAGAGAAGTGAAGCGACTGGTCCCATTAGATGAACTAGCTAGAGATTCCCCATATTCGAATCCCAAAAGCAGAGAGGTCATCTGTCTCATCCTGAAGTACAACATCACAGGTTCACAGGAGACCCCATATTTCTGATCTCCCTTTGATTACATTACGGATGATGAGTTTGGCCCAGAACAGACAGTGGCTGACGCATTAGCTGGAGCACAGGAGGTAGCAAGGTGGAGATGTGTCATCACAGAACAATGCAGTCAAGGAAATCACATTATTACAAAGTATTTCTGTAACTAAAAGCTGCCCAGCTTTTCTCTATGATTTTCTCTGCTTCTGACAAGATCGGCAGGTCACAGCCATGTGACTTCTGTAGGTCCAGTGAAGACCAGTGATTTTGTAAGCACCTCTTGCAGAGCTATAACCAGCTGGGAAAAAACTGTGACAGAAAAAACATGCCAAAGGTGTGAACATGAAAAACACAACTGAGAAAAGGATTGTAAAATAAAATGCATGCTTACACCTGTGTTAGCTCAGCCTGGCTCTCCCTTGTTGTCTCAGCTGGGTTTAGGTTAACATAGATGCTTTCTTGGTGTAGAGCTGAGTGTGACAGTCTGATTTCAGATTGATCCTTCTCACTGGCTTTAGAGGAAGCAAAAAGTATTCACCTGGTCGGTTTAAGAGTTTCTGTGAGAATCTGTCACTTTTGACATGGCACCAGAACGTGTAAACTGTTTGGTGTGTCATACTTCCAATCTCTGCTGACTCTGTTCATATATATTTTGGTCAAATTACCAGAAGAGTTTATTTCCTCCTTAAACTGCATTTGCCAACTATTTCAGTAACTAAGGAATGAGCCTAACTTTCATAAATCCTTAGGAGGTAATTTAGCCTTGACAGAGCCTGTTAAGAAATGTGGTTTAGTCTTGTATGGCTAGATAAAACAAACTTCTCATTTTCTTTGGCATTTTTCTTCAAAAAGCTTTGGCTTCCTCATGTGGATGTCCTAAAAACTATGCTTTCTCTTCTGTCATCAAATAACAAACTACCTAGATTTTCTTCATCCAAATATATTACCTTAACTACCGTAATATCGTTCTCAAAACAAGCAAAAAAGCTAAAAAGGCTCAAAAAGCCCTATAATATATAACTCCTGATAGGGACAGAGTCCAGCTAAACTAACAGATTCTTTGGTCTCCACATTTTTGACTGCAGATATTTGGGTTTTATTGTATATTGATATAAATTCTCGACCATCAAAGCTGCAAAAACAACCCGAGCTGCATCAACTCTCAAAGTGATTTAATTTTTATAACAATGTGTATTTCCACGAACTAAGATAAAATCACTGGATGGGGATGGAATATTCCATAGAAAATGCCGAAATCTGGTACCAACCTTGGTGACACAGGTGGCCTCATTCCTCCCTAGGAGAAGGACATAGATCCCTTTGATCCCAAGTTAAACCGGGCCATATCCTGGCCACATCAGACACGGTGTGTATGAACCGATTATTTATTTTAACGTGCGTAAGCCTGACACATCTGGCACGCTGAAGACTTGCTGTGCACGATGGGCTAGCAGTGGAGGGTGCCAGATGATGCAGAGTGTTGACAGATGTGCGACGAGGTGAATCTGATCCTGCATTTTTCTGCTTGCCTTGTGGCAGCTAGAATTGTACTGTACACTCCAAGCTATGCAAACCCGCCCAGCGTTGGGCAGAACCTTGCCTTCATTAAAAATATAACAGTGCCCTCTCGTGGGAAACTGAACATGTGAAGCTGAAGTTTCAGCATCACTAAAAATTACCTTTTTCCTCAACTGCAAATACGTACAATTTGTTGCTGGTAAACCAAAAGAAACTGCAGGGCCCAGATAAGTTCCTAGTTACATCACTGGATATTTTCACCTAACCATTGCCCCTGGTTAGGCAACCTGGAGATTGATATTTTTTTTCTTTATTCTTAAAAAAAAGTTGGTTTAGATTTCATCTTCTTTCCTACTTTGATAAAAGCATTGGGACACAGCTTGTCTTGGTGTACTAGGGACTGATGTTTCATCTCCTGAAACTTAAAAATACTATATCTGCTTAACAGTTACCAAGTGTAACACATTTTATGTTGAATATATAATTGTGGTGGGGTTGTAGCGTATAGAGCTCTGTTTTAGATGACTAAACTTTCTCTATAGGTATGGGAGAGTTAGGCACTGCCAAAAGGACATCCTTTATTGTCAATATCCCACAAAAACTACTCTTGCAGGTAGGGAGAGCTCTTCTGCTGCTCTCCATGGTTTTTGGACTTTGGTGAACATCCTGTGCAAGTATGTCTATAATCATAAAGGAGGTCTAGGCCTAAATATACAGCTTTTAGACCTCCATGTCAGAGTAGAAGGATCTCCCCTATTGGTGACAGGGACATGTCTGTGTCTGCTTAATGGTTGTAAATTCCTCACACTCAAGGGAGAGCACAGTAAGAACAGAAAAACAACCTCCACTCACCCCAACACTATACTACTGGCAGCTTAGCTTTGTGATAGAGAAATGGTTTCCACCTAGCAGAATCACACTGTGTTAAAATTATTTATTTAAAGCTAACAGTTACACATGCAGAGTTTGAGTCTCCAAGATGCTCAGTCTTTTGGTTCGAATATAAAAATTCCTGTGCTTAAACTTACATGTATGCGTAAGTATTTGTCTGGGCCCAACGCTATCAACTATTTCTTCTGTCAGAGTTGTACTCAGAAACTTGTTCAGATATGCTGAAGAATTTTGCACAGTTATGGTCCTTCCCTCACTCATCATTACCACAGCAGAGCAAAGTACTCAAATGCATGGTATCATAGAGTACAACATAGTTAATGATTATACTGTTAGTTCATTCTGGGGTGATTCCAGAAAAGAAACAACACCCCTGTTTGAATACCTCATAAGTATATGCAACAGGGCTTCATGCATCCTAAGATAAATTTTATATATACATATATATATATGTATATATAAAATTTATCTTAGGATGTTTGGAAAAATGCAGCACAAAGTAGAGTGAATCAGGAACTCCATTCCAATTTGTCAAGTTTATGAAAATAGAGTTATTTTTGTGCTAATTTCTACTGAAAAGGAAGAGGGAGGGGTGTCCATGCAAAATCACAATGACTGGTTTAAAAAGCAAGAAGATTGTAAAACCTGATTTTTATGTTCGTTAAGGGCTAGGTACCTGCCTTTCTGTAGCTGCTAATGACACCTGCAGCACTATTTTAACAATAGCTCACCTTGTCTTACTGTCATATGGAATTTTCTTCTTAAAACACATTGCATTATGTTTTTGAAAAATTTTGTGGTTTTGAAAGGTATTAGGCCAACTCATGAAAGGAAAATCTGTCAAAGGTATTAAATACAAATACATCATCTCTAATTCAAGGAATCTGGCAGAGGTTGGGAGGTAGTCTGGAAAACATCATATCTTTATCCTGCCTTCCAATTCTTCCTAGGAGTTTGCTTTTGGCCTTTCCTGCAGAAAGACAGTGGGGTTAGGCTGACTTTTGGTGTGACCCACTGGTGCCATTTTCATATTCTTATTCATTTATCTATTTGAGCTTGGACTCACTAGGACTGTGCTACAATACTGCAAGACCAGCTGAAAGAGCTACATGCAAAAGTAAGGTCACCTCTGCCTTGTAGAACAAAATTATCCTTTGTCTTTAGCCTCAGGGCTCTGAAGACTTCCTCACGAATTGACAAAGCTCAAGACCAGTTTGAGGTTCCAGCAGAGCTTTCCCTGTGGCCGGGATGCTGAGGGAGACAATTGGTTTGGGGAAATTTCAGACCCTTCACCTTCAGAGAGCAGGACAGGAAAGCAGATGCCATTTAATCCTAACTCTCAGAGAGGGTCTATGTGTTTTATCATATAATGAATAGCTTTCACATTATAAATAGCCGACAAGTATAAGCAACAACTGCAGGCAGCACATATTCAATGCGGCTTTTATAATGTTTATACAGAATAATATAACAAGAAATCAGAGAGAAGAAAATTCAGAAGGAACAAATGAGTCAAGATTTTTCATGAGAAATACAACCCAGCTACAAACCTATCACTGTATAGAATAAGAGAACTGTGTATCATCGACAAACAACATGTAGTACTAAAGATATCCAAACAACTTTCACAGAGGAAGAAAATTTTTAACTAGTGATAAGACAATAAAACAAATATTTTGTGATAGGACTCTTTTTACTGGCACTGAGCCTGTCTTCAGGCAGAGATTTCCATTCCCTTATACACAACAAATTTTTAAAATTTTGTTTCTGAAGGAACATAATTTTAAATGTCTTTTCTTTCCTATTTATTTCAGGTTACACAGATAATGAATGAGAAAGAAAATATCATACAGTTCATCATACTGTAATGCATGAATGACTGGAACTGCATTGTTTTTTATTTAATACATAGTACCTTGTTTAAAGTTTGATTTGATGTTATTTTACTATTTACTCTGAGACCAGTCTCTTGGTTCGGGGTAGGGAGTGCAATTGGCTCCCAGAGCCAATTCAGCAGAGAATAAATTCAACAGAGGCAAAGCCAATTTAGGCAAACAGTTGTCTGGAATGCTTTAAGTCTGTGGATTCTGCAACTGGGCTTTTCAAAGTTTTTCCAACTCTATTTTTCATTTAAGCAAGTACCTTCAAATTGAAGTGTAAGTTACTTTTCATTGCTTACTATTTGTTTATAAGCCTTAAAAGAAAAATGAAAAGCAACTTCTATAAGGAAAAAACACCAGGCAGGGTACTTTAATTTAAAATTACAATTCTCCAGGGGCTCCTAGAGATACTGTCATCACCCCACGAAAAATTAAAGCAGCACAAGCAGAGACTGTAATTTCAGTTGCATTGACATGAAACTGTAATATAGTGATACAGTTGTCCCTACTGGGAGCATGTGTGTATTAATATAATAAATCTGTGTCAGTATAAATCCTTTCTGTCTGCATGTCAATGTATGTAGATTTGAAACTGCAATCAGATATCACACCCTGAGCAAATCTACTGAACTCGTATAAAAACTTGCAGGGTTGGGCTTGCAAAGAGGTGAGAATGCCTCTGTCATGACACCCATGCAGTCGTATCCCCAGATTAGCCACCCTAATTAGCGCAGAGCAAATTGCTGTGTGTGCAGAGTGTCCGTAGCCATCCCGCTCTGCCTGGGAAGGGGATGGATGGCTGCTATCCATCAGAGGGCAACAGGACACCACGTTCACGGGCAAATTACTGTCTGGAGCTGCCTATTAGTAGGAATACTCAACAGTGCATTTGGTGGTCTCCACTTTCTCCATGCTAGAAGGCTGGGCCTAGGTTTTACCCTGCGTGCGTGGTCATTCCTGCGGGCTGGAGGGGAAGCTGTGCATGTGTCGTGGTTTAGTCCAGCCGGCAACTCAGCACCACGCAGCCGCTCACTCACTTCCCCCCACCCAGTGGGATGGGGGAGAGAATTGGAAGGAAAAAGGTAAAACTTGTGGGTTGAGATAAGAACAGTTTAATAGAACAGAAAGGAAGAAACTAATAATGCTAGTAATAGCAATAATACCATGACAAGAATAATAATAAAAGGATTGGAACATACGAAACAAGTGATGCACAATGCAATTGCTCACCACTCGCCGACTGATGCCCAGTTTCTCCTGAGCAGTGATCCCTCCCAGCCAACTCCCCCCAGTTTATATACTGGGCATGACGTCACATGATATGGAATACCCCTTTGGCCAGTTTGGGTCAGCTGCCCTGGCTGTGTCCCCTCCCAACTCCTTGTCCCCCTCCAGCCTTCCTGCTGGCTGGGCATCAGAAGCTGAAAAATCCTGGACTTAGTCTAAACACTGTGGAGCAACAACTGAAAACATCAGTGTGTTATCAGCATTCTTCTCATACTGAATCCAAAACAAAACTCTATACCAGCTAGTAGAAAGAAAATTAACTCTATCCCAGCTGAAACCAGGACAGCGTGCAAAGTGCTTCTCTGTTTCAGCTGCCCAGAGGTAACATCCCACCTATGCTACAATTAACGGTCAGTGCAAAATCTCCACTGAGACTGGATGTGATCCTGGGGGATCCACCACACTGAACTGAAGCATATATCACAGCTGCTGTGCTTTGGACAGGGTCCTCCATGGGATGGGTCAGGGAAGGATCTCTGATTTGCTGCCCCATGGTGTCCTGTAGAGAAGCCTCGCTCTGCCAATGGAGTCCAGGATGGCTTACTGGGTATATTAGGTACAGATAATGTGAATATTCCCTCTCATTTGCCCCTTTGATTTGAACAAGGGCAAAATAAAAGGGAGACCTTAAAACAATATTTGGACTGCATAGGTTTATCAAATCAGCCACCTCCTCCACTTCACAAGACACTTCAGCTGGCTTAACTGTCCTTGCTTATCTGACTTGATGCACAGCTTTGACAGCCAGCTGAGCATCCTCAGCCTCACCAATGAGCTGTTCCTGCTGCAAATGTGGAGGCGATGGCAAGAGCAAACCAGTGTATAAAGCTTCACTCATATGTCAAAATTATCACCACTGGCCATCACAGAATCAAAATTGCTCAGCAGGCTTGCAGTAGAAAAGTGCACATACAAATATACGTGCAAATAGTTAGAGCTTTGAATTTTACACTGAGAATGAGTGTAATCCTGTCACTCTGCAATCCCAGCCCTGAGCTCCCTCCAGACGTGTGCCAGAGTCCGGCTGCCTGTGTTCCCGATATCCATGGCCCAAGTGCGTACCTTTGACTTCTACTGCTGGGAAAGAGCAGAGGGAATGTTTGTAGAAAGACAGCAAAGTAAAAATGGAAAGAGAGGAAGTACTGTTGAGATAGGGTTGTTAGTAGCTCAACGATTCAAAAAGGAAAATATCAACATGGAAATGTATAAAGTCCTAGAAGAAAAAAGCTAGGGAGGCAGGTGAGGAGCTAACTGGGAATCACCAGGCTTTTGGGTAAGTCATCAGAGACATCAGCGTCCACAGACCTGGTGGAAGTTGGTATCTCAGCACCACTGGGGATGCAATCCACGGAGCTGGGGAGGCCAACCCATCCCCTGGGTGCCTGCCCTGCCAGCAAAGGTTCTGCACAGCCATGAGCCCATTAACCTCAAAGCTCGTCAGACCGTAGCCACCTTTCCATATGATAAAAATCATATAAAGCAATATATAATTGCCTTACATTTTGTCTCTCTTGCTTGAACAGTTTGTTCCTGACTAGATATGCCAGAGCAAACAGACCCAAGAGAGAGGTTGTAACACGAGAGGTGACCAAACAAAGAACTGGGAAGCTGGAGGCATCCAGTGAACCTCCCTCCAAACTACATGACCCTCACCCTCGTCCACACATTTGACCAATATTGTTGTCACCATGCATAGTTTTCCCTGTGTTTGCTCAGGCCTTTCACACAGCAGTAAGGGACAAAGAAAGAAAAAGATTTAGGAAGGAAAATCAAGGAAAGGAGTTGTAATTTGCTCTTAAACTCAGGCTTTCGGATGATGGCGTTCTTTTAAGGTAAATATACATTAACTTGTTGATTTGATAAGCTGAACAGAGTTTGTGATTTGTTGCTTGGCAGAGAAGTATTCTTGGAGCAGATGAAAAAATGCCCTAGTTGTATAACATGGAATATTAAAGAAAAATTACTTTGGCAAACAGAAAGTTTCCTGGTAAACACACTCTGGCTCTGTGGGTACTTCACTGACTCAAAATGTTTGCTTTCCACAGAGCAAAGGACAAGCAAGACAAAAGTCCGTGAGACTGTAATCTGCAGGCCTGTCATATAAGAATGTCACGATGTAAAACTTTTTTCTATTTCTCTCCTAAAGCTACACAGATATGGGGATGACTCAGGTAGTGAAATTAAATACCTAGTCATATGCAGAGGAAATGCAATAAATCTCCATGTAAATTGCCTTCACTACAACAGAAGACAGGACAAATCCATCTGAAAGATTAAAGATAGTAGGGAGATGGCAGAGGTGTAGTCAAGTCTGATGAAATTCACCACCGATATTTAAGGAACTAATTGAATAAATCTTTGAACCATGAACAACCAAGATCATGAAGGCAGTCACCTCATGGAAGAAGTGATTTAGAGCTTTGGGAAGATGAATATGGAACTTCTGCCTAAAAAGGGAACTAAAGGAGCGTTTGAATCCTTGGCCTGGTTTGATCCAGGGAAAAATTCTGGATGGGATTATTGAAAAAGCAATGCATAAATCCATAAGGGCTTTTTTGATAACAAAAGACATGTAATATTTCAAATTTCCATCAGGCAGGCCTAGGAGATGAAGAGGCCTTACGGTAGCTAAGTCCTTAAAAGGGAACTTTTACATTTTCTTTTACGTATGCAAAGCAGAAATGTGAAACAAGTTACTCTGCTGCTCTGGTATGCAAACTACTGGCACATAAGATAAGAACCTGCTTGTGTTCAACTGGAGCTAGGCAGAAGAATCGAGGCTAAAGTAGAATAATTGTGTCAAGTGACTGGATATGGTAAAGTAAATACAACCACTACGAACTGGAAAATGACAGGGGTGTTTTGGGTTGCAATGGCACTCACATGTATTGTATCAGTAATATCATATAAGGGCAAAACTGCCTAGGGAATGCTATCAGAAATATCAGGTTTGGGTGTTCTAGAAGCAAAACTAGGATCAAAGTGGAATATGTAATTAGGAAAGGACCGCTTATTTGAGAGTAATTTGAGAAGAGAAAATGGGGTGCAAGGGCAATGAAAAGGTGGGCTCAAACTCAGAAAATTGGAAAATAAAATCAAAGAACAATAGTAAGTCAATCTTCTGGCAGCAAGAACGTGGATACCTACAGACACCAATGATGCCACCCCGTGGACTTGAGTCCACCAGGACAGTTGAGGGTCTCCCATTGGACAACCCATTGTACTTTGTATCAGGTCAACCTCTGGCAGGGCGGGGAACGGAATAGCAGTGGGTCACAATATTTACAGAATTGTAATTCCATAGTGGATCTAGATCTTAAATTAGATTTAAGAGCTATAATGAATAGTTTCATAGCTGCACATAAATGCCTGCATAGTTATATAACAGTCAATTAATATTAGTAGCTCGTTTTTTTGTTAATTGGATTATGGATTATTTTGGTTCCTTAAATTACTGATTGAGTTTACTGGTTGCTTTGCTTATTACCTCAAAGTGTGTTCACTAATCAATAAATGCCTTGATCAGTTTGCATAAGTTACATCTCAAGTGTCCAATCCAAAGGGGGAGTATCAACCCTCAGCTGTAACAGATGGATGACTGCCAAAATTAGTAAACTGAAAGCAATGGACAAGATATACTTTGAATTTAATAAGACTTCTGATATTGACTTATATGTCATTACATATAAAGAAAGAAAATGAGGTTTAGATTACATCTCCATGAAGGAAACACACACTTGAAACTCAGAAAAGTTTCAATTCACATCTCACTTTGACATGAAGCATTGATATCAGGTAAGGGCCCTGAGGGCTCCTGTGCTGTGAGCCAAAGACTATTTTCATTGTTTACTTGTGCAGTTGAACAGGGAGTTCAATTATAAAAAATGGTTTATAACTGAACCTGGTTGAGGTTCCACATTATGTAGGGGATGGGACTGGAATTCAAAAAAGAGCCTAATAAATTGGAGATGTTGTTTGGGGTAATAAAAGATGAGACAACAGAATAACAAAGCATATAAATGCAAATTGGAGGATAGCAAGCTTTAAAATGGATGAGACATCAAAAAAGGCATATTTTGTTGCGGGATGTATTAACTACCTTCTTGCTAGTAAGACCTGTAAGTTAATTATTTCACTCTGTTCACCATCAGTAAGTCCTAAGTTGAGGAACTAATATTCCAAAGAAATTTATGATATAATCATTATGTAAATATTAGTACAGAGATAACTTGCTACATAACAACTATACTGCACTTTCTGGAAATTCCTAGCACAGTTTTTTAGAACAGGGATGTGTGAGTTCAACTTTATGCTGGGCTAAGTAATTTGCACGATAACTTAAAATATTAAATGGCTGCAGAAAGAAAGAAAATGGCTTCTTTCTTGCAGATATTTGAAATTTTCAGGGTTTTTTTCCTACTAGAAATTTACAGCTGTAATAATCCCAGTAGCATCATTTCTCCATCTAGAGCTACCTCAGGCAATGGGAATGTTAGTGAGGATACATTTGGCCCACACAATATATCAAGACCTTCCTCAGTTTCTCAAGGTGATTGTGAGACTGATAATGTTTAGCGAAAAGATAGCAGGAAGCAGTCTGAGTAACTAAAACTAAGGGATTTATTTATTCTTCCTTTCTGAGGGGGAAGGAGTAACCAGACCAACATGAATAGATGGTCAGAATAAAACACAACATGCAATATAATAATAATCAAAGACAGAGTTCTGGGTGGCCCATACACTGCAGTGCATATTTCCAAAGAGAGATGATGCATAAATCAGTATTTCTCCTTCATAAAGTAACAATCCTTAAAAAACGACAGGACAAATTAAAAAAAAAAAAAGAGAGAGAAAAATCAACAAGCATCTGTAGCAGAAAGCTACAGCCAAAGCTTTAAGATTTCACTAAAATGCTTTAAATGACAGTGTTAGAATTTTAACTGCACTTGAAACAAGAAGCCTGAAGAAAGTCACCATCCTGGGACTCCCATAGCTGCTCTTAAGTGCTCCCAAAAAAGTCATATACATTCTCTATATTTTGCATCCAGTGCATTTTTTCCCCAAGATTATGGGATGGTTCTTTGACAAAAGGTTTAAAATAATTGGCTGGAAAATATTTTTGAGATCTGGATAGAGACTGTTCCTTTCTCCTACCAGACCTTTACAAAAGCTTACATCAATCCTATTCCCAAACCTCTCACCACAGATGAATTCAAAGCTGTCCAGGGCTGTACTATAAAAAAGTATTCTCAAAGAGAAATATGATTGTGAAACTTCATTGACAAAGAGTATGAGGATCTGTAATCAGGCAATACCCTAACCTGTTAATTCCAGTGTCGAACTGACTGTAAAAACTAAATAAAACACAGAAATGCCTATTGAAGACTCTTTAAGGAAGACAAATCTAAAATTAAGCTCAGACTTTGGAAAAGAAGCATTTGATCCTGTAAATACCATTAAAATAATTGTTACTCTTCTGGTGCTCTTTTCCTGCAGCTCAACTAGGGACATACATAGAGATGGAACCTCATTTGAAATAAATAAATATATCCATTTCTTTCTCATTTCCTCCAACACATTAGGAAAAAAAAATAATTCAAACTGGATTGCTCCATTCAGTTGGGAACAAAGTGCTTATTTCAGGACATTTATAGGAAAACCAGAGACAAAGAGAAGTGCAAGTAGTGCTTGGATCTCCACCTCCTTCACAGTTAGTAGCTACATGAATAAAATACTTCACCCACTGTGTAGGAAACTTGGGTGGATCCTTCTCCTGTGTGTGGTGAAGCACACATCCCTCCTGGAAAAGTGCCCTGTCCTGGTTTCAGCTAGGATAGAGTTAATTGTCTTCCTAATCCTCATGTCACCAAGGATTTGGAGTGGCTTGCACTCATGAATATGCCCTCCTTATCCCCTCTTCTCCCTCTTCCCAATGACTTCTGGAAGTGGTTAGGATGCGCAAACATAAGTGTCTAATGCCGTAGTAGATGACCCAGTGCCTATAGTATCTCTGTGGGGCTGGCATACGGTTTGTAAGAGAGCCATTGGTTTGTAAGATACCCTTCTGGAATAGAAGGAAGAGGCCAGGAAAGACCTACGTGGTATCCACAGCCACTCTGGGCACCTATATCTGTGCAGGGTTTGCAATTTCTAAAGCATTGGAATGCAGCTATGCTGCTTCCTAGGGGAATGTCTTAACCATGAGGCTGCAGAGTTGATGTCAACAGGGGAGAATATCCTCCTCAAAATAGTGTATAAACCCCTTTGGGGAGCTCTGTTAAGGGCTGCTATGTCTTGTCTATTAAAACAGAGGGAGTTAAACTGGATTTCATGTAGCCTGCTTGGGTGCTTTAATCCCATGCCAGTAGGAGAAAGGAATAGTGTTTATCCAACTCTGAAAAATTACTTCCAGCCAAAACTTACTGGCTGATGTGACCAAACACCCAACGGTTTCAGGATAACTAAAACTGTGCTCTTCAGCTAGCTCACAATTTTCCATATGAGAATACAAAAGAAACCCTCTCCTACTTCTACAGCTGAACATTCTGGGCCAGAACCAGTAAAAATTCTTCACGGTTGTGGAACCGCTGGAGTCTTCCCACCCTGAGAAACTGGTCTGTAGCTATGTCCTCAGCCAAACCACAGTTCTGCTCTCTCTGACTGTAAAGTCATCTTGCCCATTTTCAGAAATTGTTTTCTTGCAATTTTTCACAGGACTAAAAACTCACAGATTCAAAGCAATCCAGTCACATGCCAGAGTAGTAACTTCTTTAGGTTAGACCATCCAGATAAGGCATTCCTTTTCCTCAGAAGAGGCTAGTATGTAGTTCATGAGTCGTCTAGGTTGAAGGACAGCTTGTTATGGCTTGCAAATGCGACAGATTAAAATGTGCATCATGTCAACACCATTATCTACCCTTTCTCTGTAGACTCCATTCTCCTAAGGACCAGTGAATGCCAGCCTAGCTGACTTCACAACCTAAGCTGACATTAAAAAGTGGCATACTCTCGATATCTCCATCTTCGTTGTCAGAGGTAGGATGTGAAAGATCTGCTGCTTACAACATCAGAGATTTTTTTTCAGCTCTAGGTTGACTCCCAGCTGGTGTATTCTCCCTCTCTAGGCCACAGTTTTGCTATTTATCTGGCAAGCACATTTGACTGCTTAGTTTGAGCTGGATGGATAGGAAATCAAACCTGGAAGAGCTTCAACCTGCAACAAATGGCCCTAGGCTATTGCTGCACTGTTCGCATAGTGCTGATCATAGACTTCTGCCCTTATGCTTTGGGTTTTATGAGCCATTAGCCCTATGTTTCTTATCCTACCTATTTCCTCTCTGCACACAGCTGCAGCCTCTGCAAATCTACGTCCACAGCTGTTACCATAAAACTGATCTCTCCCGGTGCTCTGCAGCTGTACTGATGCAGCGAGGGACAGGATTCCCATCCCCAAAATCCTAAATGTAAGCAAGACACTAGCCAAAGGTATTAAGCTGTTAAGAGTTGAGGACAGGAAAAGAGAGCTAGTAATTGTTTCTTTTTGCACCTGCAGGTTGTATACGCAGGAACTTTTTGTGGTGACTTCTCATTGCCAGCAGTGGACGTGAGAAGAAAAGCATATGTGCTGTTCTAGGAGCTGATTGCCAAATTGCTTGTTTAGCTGCTGATTGTGTGGTCAGCGGATACAATAGAGCAGGATTTAGCTCTATCCACCTGAGCAGCTCCCTGTCAGGCTTCCTCCACAAAGCATAACTGCAGGTAGGTATGAATTCAACAGTTTTGGTGCCCTTCAATGGCCTCGTTTGTAGATGACCTTGCTTTGAGTATACCTGCGTCTTAATTTTGCATGGTTCTCTTTTTGCATCCTATTTCTTTCCCCTCCTCCTCACTAATTCCTACTTACTATATTTTGTATTAAGGTTCTACCATGTCCTGACATGTACCAGGCAAACTGAATAGAAAGGTAGTCTTTGTTCCAGTTTTGATACCAATAAAATACAGCAGAATGTCAGAACGCAGGACAAAGATGGCAACTTAAACCAGACACGGTCAGTAAATGCATGTGAATTTGGAACAGTAGGTGAAACAAAGCCATCAAACCCACATCTCTGAGCACAATTGTTCTGAGCAAGGTGAATTTATTAGGATAGACATAATTTATGAGACATCAGTCACACAAGGAAAACAGAAGACTGGGAATATTTATTTACTATGTTTCTAAAACAATTTCTGGCTGTTGCAAGTTCAGTTTTGCATGATTTCTTTCTCTCTACAGATTCATTTTGGGATACCTGGTCCAAACTAAACTTCCTCATAGATAACAGGTACTTCCAGTTTGTTACACTCCATTGCTGAAGAGGAGGTGAGTTTCAGTTCTCCTGGACTGAAATATCTAAAATGCTCCAAATTACTTTTATTGTTAGCTGAGGAGAATACATGTTTTTAATCCCAGATTTATGTGGTCTGTTTTAGAGTGAGACATTCAGAGCAATGCACATCACATTTCAGAAGTGACTGTTTTTCTTCAATGGCTATAAAGGGAACTAAATTAGGATGAAGGCAGCTATACTATAGATATATACAGATTGAATATAAATTGAATTCTACCCTAGTTATTAAAAGACTATGATGGCTACATGGAATCATAATGGCAATATTGCAAGTCATGAAATAAAAAGTTCAGGTGTATACACTTATAAAACAGGGATGCTTTGAGTGCCACTGATCTCATCTGCCTTTCACCTGGAGATTCACCTGATTCTACAGGGTTAGCTTTTCCAAAAAAAATATTCTGCGTTCCTCTCCTTTGTGGAGCTAGATCAATGAAGACAATAGAGCTTGATACACGATAAACTTGCTGAAACGTAGACATCTTAGCATGAGAGAAGTCTCTCCCAAGTCACCCCTCATTGTCTCATCTAAGCGTTTAATTCAGCTGGGAGTCCACAACCTCCTGAGATGCCCCAGAGTATCCTGCCAGGGCTTCAGCTACAATTTGGAAGGGCCCAGGTCTTCCATATGTCCTTTGTAACATCTTTAGCACTGCAAGAGTGTCTTGGATATCTTGTTTTATATTAAATGGTGCCAAGTGCCTCCATATAGGCTGCTGCATTTAGAGTTAGGTCTCCACTTACCTAGAAGATCTCTTTCCCTCTGTTGGGATAACTAGCTCAGATGTAGAAACCTACATTTTAGATACTCTCTTTTAGTTAGACACAACTATATTTTATGACTTCTTTCAAAAGAGTCTATTCATTGATTTATGAAGAAATGTGTGTATTTGCTTTTCCCCACCTTGATCATAGAAAAGCACTGAAGTAAACATATGTGCTTAGATATCATTGATACTAGTGTGAATAACTGGATACTTTCCAATAGCAGAAACTTGTAAAAGACGTGTATCAGTTTCAGCCAGGCAATATTTTTTTTCTTACCAATTATTTTTCTGCAGTTCATTACAGAATAGAGTGTTCCAGGTTCTGCTTCCTGGACTGTGCATACATTTTCTATCAGATCGTGTCTCTCTAGAAGGGAAAAAGATTACAAGATGCAGAAACCAGAAATCTATGCCTCCCTTTACAGTGTTTTTACTCGAGGCCTTTTTCATGCAATTAAATACTCCCTCTTGCCTTTTTTTCCATCTAGCCCTATGGCACCTGCACATCAGACTGGAATGGCTCAGCTTGAGTGAGGTGTGTGGAAAGCCCTCTCAGTCAAGTTATGCTGTGAATGGGTATGTAATACGCCCTCTGGTTATGTAGGTTAGATTCATCTTTTATCAAGTAGTTTCCCATTTCAGGGTGTTATAACCTCTATGCTATTGCAAAAAAAGGTGAGAAGCTGCTCAAAACCAAGCTTGGCTGTGGCCAAATGCAGTTAGTTCAATAATTATTATAAGTCAAACCACAATTAATCAGCAATATAATTTTCAAATGACTCTTCATGCTGGGATACTGTGATTTTAAATGGAGATTATCTTAATACTTTTTTTCACTCCTCCAAATGTTTCTCATTTGCTTACTGCAACCAGTCCAATAGAATGGTCCATGCAGGACTCACTGACTTGCAAATAAGATTTTCCTGTTTTCTTCTACATTTTAACATGCTTTTCAGCCTCAGCAAGTTCAAGGTATTTGTTACCAACTGGACAATGTTACAAGAAGACCAACCTTCTTTCTGTGCCACCTACAGTACCTCTGGTATACTCTTATGTCAAGCGCAAGAGAAGGCAAAAATGCTTATATATGGAACGCATTTAGGGCTGACTTGTTTTTAAAGAATTCATGGCAGAAGTCCCCACATTGTCATCCCTATTGTTAGATTAGAGAAACACCTTTTGCCAGCAAATACATGTAGCAAACAAAAAGCCATTCATGAAAAACTTCAGGTTTATAGCCTGTTTTACACAGAGATAGTTATGGCTGAAGTCATTGACCATGTAAACTGAAGCTGAGCCCTTAAAACCATTTTTATCCATGAGTAAGAAACAAATATGTCCAGATCATCATTACATTTGAGGTATCTGTGATAGTTTGGAGTCTGCTTTGTGTCTTCCACTATTAGAAGGAAAGGGATGTATTTTCAATTTCCTTTTTTTTTACATACATCACTCAATAAATTGCCTATATCAAAAGGCCATTTGGATTCTGAGAAATGATGTTGTTGTTTGCTTGCTTTGTTTCCTGTTGGCCAGATTTATTTCAAATAACAGATTTGTCCTAAAACAGCAGCTGGGCATAACTATGTTTTGTCTGGTTACATCAGACTCTCACAGAGAAAGACATATCTGAAAAAAAAGTGTTGTTCCACATGAGTTTTCCATACAGAAGTCTTCTGTGTTCACTTCCTTTGTGTTCTTCCATATTGTTGTCAACATTCACTTACAATGGGCATTGGTTTATGTGTTTTATGGGAGAAATGTGATTGAAGGGAAGTAGCTTGTCTGTTTCATTGACCAGTAGCTGACATTTTCTTTTATTCTAATCTAACATTTTAAATGCATTAGATATGTTGCTACCTAAAGGTGACTTTAAAAGTGGTTCTTAGCCATTTACAAGAAAGGGAGATGAAAAAGACTAGCTCAAATGCAAGTGCTTTCACTATTGAGTTGTCCCAGGAGTTGGAATGAATTTTACCCCAGATTTCTTCTCTGGAGCCAGATCCTTGATGTCCCATAGTATAGATTTAGAAAATGTTTCTAAGGAGTTACTAGATCTAAACTGTAGCTGAAATACCAATCTGTGTACAGTTAAAAAAGAACAATGCTACCTTTTTACATTGCTCAGCTTTCCCACATTTCAGCAGAGAAGTTGAAAAGAGCATGAACACATGCACATATTGAGCTTTGATATCAAAAGTGTATGATTTTAGTAATTGAATCATTTGCTAATCCATTTTGGACTTCATGCAAATGACTTCCACCCGCCAAAAAAAATTTCCTTCTGCAATTTCCTAAGTTAGACTTTAAGGGCAGCTCTTGAATGGTAAGACTAGAAAGGAATAAAGTTTATTACCCAAGGAACCCATGAATTCTCCTCACTGCAAAGTTTTGTGGAAAAACACCTGTCAGGCACAGCCTATTTATAACAGATCCTGCTCTGGGGGCAGAAGGGGGGGAATAGGCCTCTCAAAGTTTCTAGTTGACAATTTTTTTAATTATCCATTACACTGTGCTTATGCACAGTTACTGTTGGTTCATTTATTTGGGTTTTTTTTTCCTTGGTTATGAATAGTCACATAGGCAGAGGTTTCAAGTTTCACACTGTCATGAAAGGAGACTCACTGTAATCACTAGGGAAATCACTGTATCACCTGGGCACTGCAAAAAGTTGAATTCCTTTAATGGGGGAAATCCCTTGTGGAGGATCTAGACCCATAGTCTTTGCTTCAGGATGAATACTTTCGTGACTTAGCTGCGGTCCAAAGGATGGCTACTAGCAGTGGGTTAGCAGCAATGACTACAATTTCTGCATTGCAGTCAGTGCTGTCTCCATTTACTTGAGAAATCTGGGGCTTTGCAGAAGGAGGAGAGATTAGAAAAAATACTCTCCCTGTGCTCAAAACACCTAGAAGTATCTTGTCCCCTCCCACAAAGGGGAAACATGTAGAAAGGACATGGTGGGACTGCTTGTTAGTGTGCTTAGCTCCTACTTCATATGGTCTTAATTCAGCCTGCCTCGTCCACTGACTACTAAGAGTTTACACAAGGAGTTTGGAGTAGATGCTTAACTTCTTGACAGCCAGTGTAAGGGAAGTGAATCCTGCTTCAAATCCGGTAGTCAAACCTTTATTCAATAAAACTAGCAAATTAACACATACTCAGTGGGAATTTCCTGATGCGCTGATTATAAGAAGTGATAAATTAGCCAAATAAGATAGACTCATATTTGACCATAAAAAAAACCCTTTTGTCTTTTATTAACAATATTTTTTTTCAAGTAACAATATGCTAGGGTTGTTATAAGTTTCTGAATTCAGTTATGAAGCCATCATTCTTTTAAAAAATATTATTTCTAACTGCAAATCAGATTAGTACTTTAGAACAAATGTTTTGTCAAACAAATGAAAATTGTATGGGAAATTAAAGGATTTAACCTGGCTAGTCCTTGCAGATAGTGGGAGTGACTAACATGATTATGCTGATGGTTTTATCTCTTACTTTATTAATTGCCAAGATGACCTCTATCCTTGAAAAAAAAAAAAAAGAAAAAAATACTACTCTCTATGTTTTCCTCTCCTGTGCTGTTTCTAGGGTGCCGACTTCTCTAAGGAAGAATGTAAGAATAATGAACTCCTGTTTACAAGCCACAAAATGTTAAAAATCTCCCTTTTCATTTCAAAGCAAGAGATCAGGAAATTCAGAAATACTTCCTTCCTATTTTGTAGGCTGTATACAAATATATTTAACTATTAAACCTATTTATGAGATGATTTGTCTGTGGCAGACATGAGTAGTTATTGAAATAACACTGCCTCAGGTAACCACGGTCAGACGCAGTTATGTGTGTGCTTAGTCTACAGCCTCACTTGTTGAGAATTTCCTTGCTACAGGCCAGAGAGCAAATAACTTGAACAATACTTATTCACAGTAGTTTTAGACTTACAAGTCAGTCACATTATGTTATGTATATAAGGATACAAAGCTCAGTCACCAGGACAAGACCAAACAATCTCAGGATTGAGCAGAAGTCTCCAAACCTAGCTCGTAGGTGATAGTTTGGGTCTTTCTCAGCTGCTCCTCATCCCTCACCACTGCAGATCCCATAAAGCCGTGTTCAGCAAAGGCTTAAGCTCAGCAGCTAAGCCAACGCAGCCCAGCAAACGAGAAGCGGTCACACTGCCAGTCTGCGGGTCTGCCTCTGACCACGGACCTGAAAAATCACCTGTAGGCAACGGTGCCTGAAACATCGCCTGTAGGCAACGGTGCCTGAAACATCGCCTTCGTGAAGTGAAAGCCAGTTTCAACCCCCTCAAAGACGGCAGCTCTGCCCCAGTGAGCAGGGATCTAACCAGTACATCTGCTGGGGCTGAAAGTGGTGGAGAAGAGCCGTGGTGAGTAGCTTTGCTCTCCGAAGACTGAGGGCAGACGTCGAATGGTGTGTTTCTCTGAGGAGGGTGGATTTGCTCTACCCGCTCTCCGTGCTGGCTGAACACACACCTCCTCCAGTCCAAAAACAAGGGTGCGGTATTATAATGGTGCTGGAGTCAAAATTTCCAATTTGCAAGTCATCTACACCCAGCATCTCAACCGTGGTAGTCCAGTAACCTTCAAAGAGACTCACAGCTTCTGCATTTATGTGCCTTGACTTTGTCTAGGCTAGCTTTTTTTGGCATCTACCCCTATCTGACAGTAACTGAATTACTACCCTCTTGGTTATCTCCCTAATACTAATCTGCAGTGGAAGGTGGGTTGGGTTGCGTGGAAGAAATTAATAATGTTCCTTTTTGCAAAACAAAGTTAGCTAAAAGGATCAGGTCTGCAAAGTGTTTTGTACAGCTAAGGAAAAGATCTATGCAAAGCCTGAACCACACAGAACATGAATTTTAATCAAAGGCACTAGTTAAGCTGTCATTAACTTCAGTGGAACTGAAGAATTGAAGAAGGTCAATTTTGCCTTCATTGCTTGAACTCAAATCAGGTTCTTGTCATTCAGGTTTATATAAGGGCTGAAAGAAGAACTTCCGTAGTCAAATCTCTCAAGCTGATTCTTTTTTTTTTTTTTTTTAAGAACTTTCCATAGATTTATCTTTTAAAAAATACATACATTTGCAGAACCCTGTAGAATTAATTTTTGAATTTTTTTTAAATTAAATTACTCCACCCCTTCAGCTAATCCACATGAGGAAGTGGGAATTGATATGCTAAATTGCTCTTTGTACCATGGTCCCGGATGTCAGTTTTATTAATCTTTGTTTTTTTCCCAATTATTTTACCCATAGACCGTGAATTGTAGCATATCTGACAGACTTTCTTTAGAGAACAAATGGAATACAAATAAAGAACAAAGGCTGCTGTGTTAGAAAGGAATTATAATCTGATATTAAAATGTTGACAACAGCATATAGCTGCAGAAATACTGCAGAAAACAGGAAGCATTGAAACACTATTAAGTTGTACTATGGACAGCAACCTCAACCCAGCACGGCAAAAATGGTGCTCAGTGTGCAAGGCATCACAGCAAAGGCAAGAATGAAGAAGGGAACTGCAAGAAAAAGAATGAGGAGATGTGCAGATGTTTTATGCCTTCTGAAAGCCAACAGGCAGCATGGAAGGAAGAAAGAGAGGTTGTGTTTAAATAGAGCAGAGTTGAGCATTGAGGACCTGTCAAAGCTGACTTTGTAATATTACCTTGTAAATGAGTGGAAGCAAAGATTCTGCAAAAAGGAAAGGTGAGCTGAGCGATGCTGCACTGGAGAAAAAAAGCAAACACATGCCACACATCTCTTCAGGCTAAAGGGGGAAGATGTAGACATCTGTAGATATTCTGCAAGTAGGTTACTCTTGAGCAACATATCGAGTGAATTGTATGTAAAGTAATGCCTAGTGCCACAGCCTTTTGGCCTCAGTCAGCTAATGCAATATAAATTTTATTTAGCAAACAGAAGTTCAGGAACTGCTAGGAAGAAAATATCACTGTGTTGCCCAGTGTGCAGGTCATTCTGTGCATGGCTCACATGAAATGAGTTGCTGACTTATGTCTCTGCCTCATAATATTTATTCCACTCTTTTGCCAGAGCCAGAAAAGACAATTGCAAAGCAACCATCCCTAAACTTGAGCTTTCATTTTGTGAACACAATATCAGCACTGCAGCTTGCTGATCAGACTGCAAGTATTTTGGCAAAGTCAAAGTGCTGCAAAAGGACAGGCCTTTTATCTTCTCTCTTTCCTTGCCCTGGAGACAAGCAAAAAAAGCCAGAACAATGCAGTTGGATTGGTTCATTTTCAGTCACCTGTTCCTTAAGAAAAGTTCTTTCTTCCAAAATGTGCAGCCCCAAAGCTGATGTCATTTATCAGCAATAAATATTGACAAGAAGGGAACCCATATATAGATACACGACTCTAGAGTGAGGAGAGCCTCTCACTCCTGCCACTCTTCCTAAGATACAGAAGGATTCTGGCTGGACGAAGGTAATGCATGCAAAATTTAATTTCCGTATTACAGATTTTATCCATACAGTCACTTGGTCATTATTGATTGGGCACTGTGCTACAACAGGTAATGTAGTTAATATCTATGTTGTTCCAGTTGTGATAATTAGAAGAAAATATCTGCTTATAATAATCCCAGAGGAAGAATTTAAAAATAAATTATATCTTCTGCTTAGAAAGCACTCCTTCCACCTGTGTGGGTGAAAAATGGCTTCAGTAAAGTCTAATTCCCATATTTCTTTAGATCAAAAGGTAACACTGACTCACTTGCTTCATTCTTCAAATGTGAACATAAATTAATCCATTTTGCAGAGAGTGCTCAATCATGGGAAATGCATTTCTGATGTCACTTGAATTATTTTTATGTTGAATTTATTTCATTTGAGTATTGGGATATACCAGTACACCTGAACTCAGAATGTTGCCATCTAGAAAAGTTAATTATCTGTCCAAGCTTTCAGGTATATATGCTATTAAAATGTCTATTATATCTTACAGTATGCAGTAAGCTGATTGCATTTTCTTAATGCAGAGTGAAAACTTTTTTACAAAATGAAAGTTGAATATGTAAACTAAGAAAAGGTAGAAAAAACTTATATCAAAGTAACTGTAAAGACAAATATTCCCACTCTTACAAACTTTCAAGCCTGCTACGCCCTGAAAGCTTTATCAGCTGGCAGGAAAAAGGCTTTGCTGGGGCGTGAAGCACCAGGACTAAACATGAAAAGCCTGGACTGTATTTTTCAAATAAAGCTTTGTTTTTAGCTTTTTAGCTACAGATTTTATTTTTTTATTTTCCATCAAATTTGCATGAAATTCCAGTTTGCAAGCAGAGCTACCTAAAAGTGTATTGCTAGCATTTGTCTTTTCAGAAGCATAGAGGTGATTTAGTGGAGTGAATGCCATTGACATGGATGGATAATTGTATCTGGGAACTGTTGTCTTTTGACTTTGAACGTAATGCCAAATACATTTACTCCAAGGGACAGATTTGATTGTACAGTCTGACAGTCAAAGATGTGCCGTAGCATTTTAATCAAGTTTAGTTCTGGAGCTAGAAATGTTTTATGTTTCCAGTTGTAACACTTTTCTGGGGACTCCCAGAAAGATCTTGTTTCTGCATGTAAGGACAAGATAACTCCTCAGTGGCCAAAGATATCCCTTCAGTTTAAGAATTTATTCTTCATTAATACGTGCGAGATCCCTGCCTCTTCCTCATGCAAGTGATTTCCTTATGCAAGCAATGGGAAAACAAGTTAAAGACTGAATATCTGAATGACACGAAGTCTTCCGTGTGATAGGATATGTCTTGTTGATTTATGTCATGCAATGGAATACAGTACTGAAATAAATGATCAATCTAGCTGCAACCTATCTAGTACCAGGAGCATTATAGTCACCAGATCACATTCTCCTGGTGTTTTCATAGACTGAATAGACCTCCTAAGACTTAAGATTTCTTAGCCCAGGCACAATGCTACCATAATGTAACTATGAAGCCCATTGGATGCAAACTCATATCTCTGCATGGCAATGCTGTGCTACCATTTTTGTTACTATCAGTTTGAGAATCAATACGTCAAGGCCATTACCTTGTGAGCTCATGAAAGAATACAGCACATTGCATAGAATAACCCAACAGCCTCTGGTCTGAATTCAGACAACTTAGTCTTGCATTGCTACCATGCAAGTGAAAGAAGAATTCACTTTTTTTCTTTAGTTTAATCTCCCTAGATGTAGGTTGAAACTCTGCATAGCTGGGCATCTAAAAAATAAAGAACTTATCTTGTTCCAACAGTGGCTTGATTGCCACCTTCTGATATATGGACTCATGCCTGATATTTGTTCATGAATACTTTGCTGTGGATATTAGCCCTAAGATATTTTAGCTGAGTGTAAAAGTCACATGGTACATTTATGTTCTCTGGTTGATTGAGCTCCAATCTTAGTGGAAAGTCTTTCCTGTGTTGTAAAAATGATTAATGTTTCTAGCTATACTTATACTTACTAGCAGCTAAATTCAGAGGAAGTCACTCCCAACCTCAAAGGTAAATGCTGGCAAGAGCATTACTACATCAAGTCCTTTACCATGACATTATTAGCTGTGACGTGTGTTGGAATACTCCTACTGCAAACTAGTGTCACACACACAAAGATTTTTGATAAACATATTTTCCAGTGTTCTGGCAGGTCTTTCCCAGGTCCTCTGCGCAGGGCTGAAATTTAGTTGGAAATTTAGCCCCAAATGAGGGTTATAAGTGGACCTGCTTGTGCCCAGTTGCAGACCACAATGTATAGAACTTGCTCCTCATCTAAGATGAAAGTATCATTAGAGCTGCTGCACTGTTTATAAATGAAAGAGTCACACCAAAGCATCTGTGAAGAAAACTAACACTCTTTCTGGACACCCATCATTACTTCTTTTTATTGTTATCATTATTTTCCCTATAATAAGCACCAATTTCTGACACCACGGATGTAGGCTGACTCACTCACACAGGACTAGATAGCAAGTAAATCCACTGACGTCAGTAACATAAACCCAACATAAATAAAAGGGAGATCAGATCAAAAATCTAGAGGCAATTGCAGGTGTCAAATAATGAACAGGATATGAATGATGCTATAAATGTCATCTCTTCCAAGTCATCACTCTAGGAACAAGAAATATTCATTCTATTCAGTGAAAGAAGAATGAAATGCAAGCTGTTTGTCTAGAACCCTGGTAACTTGCTGTTAATTCTTTGCAATGTTAATCCGTCCTTCAGTTCCTGCCAGAAGTAAAAGCTCTTAACCCATTTTTCTCACCTAACATCAACATGTCTATTTAATCACTTAGCAGAGATGGATTGTTGGATTGTTTATATTTTCATTGTATATTTGCAGTTTTAGCAGGTGTTTTCCCAATAGTTTCCCTGTCAAGCAGGATCTCCTAGATCTCTACCACTGACCTGTACTGCTCACGCTGTGGATTTTTTCTCAGAGACCAGCTCTAAGTTTTATTATATTTGACATTTTTTATTACATCTATTTTCCTTGCTTGCTTCAGTCTGGTTTAAGATAAACCGTTGAGCTCAAAGTTAGTCTTCCTTGGGATTTTGCCACATCTTTACTCTTTACCAACTAAAGGCATGATTTCCTGTATATCCTCAATTATACAAAGATGTATAACCTTTGCTTCTTCTGACATGTAGAAAAAATATCCCGTGAATATGAGTGGTTTTCAGACTGCCTGTGTGCATACCGTGGTATTTGCTTCTATAGGGCATCTTAGCTGCCAGAGGACAATAGCTAATATTATTTCATGAAGGTTTTGTTTATGTCTAGGTGTAAGATGTAACTTGAGGGTGATCATTACTATTTACTGGAGTCATTATGGTGGTGATTTGATGATGAAACAGGGCACAGAAAAGGAATGGAGACAACTGTTGATGGGTTCGGTGCTCCACTCCACAATACCAGTTCCCAATACAGATGATGCTTGCTTAAGCAGGACACTGATGTGACCCTACTGAACAAATTAATGGGCTTTTTTTTAATACAAGGAGGCAAAGATGAAGCAAATGCTGCAAATTCAAGGTATCCTGAATAAAGAAGTCAAAAGGGGGTTGATCCATCTGCTACAAGAAACACAACTTTATGCTACTTACGGTCCCTGCTTCAATGCACAGTGAAGTCTTCTCTCTGTATGAGATAGTGGTGCCCATGCACCATCATGCACTCATTTGCACAGTTTCAGCACATTCAACTGTATTAGGTATCAACTAAAATAATCTTCTGTGTGGCAGGCTTGACTTTGCAACAGTTTTGTGTCTTGTTTACATACCACATTACACCCCAAACTTTATGCAACAGAGATTAATGGATTTCGGGTTTTGGTTTTTTTGTTTTTCCACTGTAGAAATGGATCTACTAACTGCAATCGTTTTCCTCGCTGCTTTGCTACACCAATCTGATGGACAGGTAGGAGCATTCATCTATTCAAAAGAGCCATATCTGGGCACGTTGTATAGATAGCTGACATGGCATAGTCTGGTCTAGTGATCTCTAGAGCTTTGCAATTCAGGGTTGAAATTATTGTTAAGAGGTTAACATAAGACAATAAAGATGAACTCTCATTTTTCACAGATTTTTGTATTAAAATATTTCTTCTGCCTATCAAATTATTCTTCTCTTCACAAGAATAATTTTAAAAATACATTTTCCCAAAAAAATATGAACTGAAGCTAATCTAAAATAGTTTATCTAAGTATCAGAAATCTAATCTTCACTTCTCCTTAGAGAGCATTAATCTTATAAAATGTAGATACTTCCAACATAGGCACTTGAATGTGAGCTATTTATCAAGATCTGCTTATTAATGAATGAAAAGAAATAAGTACTTCAGGGATGCCAGTCATCTCTTTCTTCAATAAACCTCAGGTGGACTATGTCCTAAGTTGCTTGTTTCCTTTACCTGAGTACAGCAGCAGCCTAAAATAACTGGCTGAGATGTTATTTCTACCACTGTAAATGTCTTAAGATAAACAAGATGTACGACACCTCTTGGGGTAGGTTCAGTTGCCCAAAGAGGTGTCTTAGTGCAGCGTGGGACTCTTCAGAGTATCTGAGCCTTTCATGGGTGGCTGTACAGACAGCTATACCTTTCTGGAGCAGCGGTCTGAGGCTAGGTAGTGCTCCCTGGGCATTTAAAATGGCATTAGGTGCTATTTTAAGCCACTGACTACAGCCTTTAAAGCCTAGAATTGAGCTCTGAAGGCAAAGGAGTGGGATTCATTCATATTACTTGGACATTTCAGAATTCAGTCTCTCTCATTTTATGCTTTTCTTATTGACCATAAAGGCAAACTGAGATGACTTTTAGATATTTATATCTATGGTATAGATATCTGAAATAAAATAAGATTAATCAGTGCCTAGAAAAGAGACCATCACACCAACACTGGAACTCATCTTACTGACTTAAGCATGAAAGTATTAGTTGTCCAGATCCCTGCCAGCCTCTCTCTACAAAGGAAGGAGAAAGATGTGCCTGTAGAGAATGGTTCTTCCAGTCCTAAAAAGGAGTTCAGATTTTGTGGGATGAGCTACCTCTGCCCTCTCCAGTAGTGACAAGGAGAATGCAGGTGTCTAGCTTAGACTGAGATGTCCATTTTTAGACATAAAGTGGAAAGAATCCTTTCCTGATGGATGTTTGAGTCTGAAAACTCCAACGTAAGCATTGTAACTCTTTTTCTCTGCAAGGATTCATGACCTGACATCACTATATAAGAGACAATCTAAATCATGCATTGCTTTCTTGACCTTAGGTATTTCAGAAGATGGTCTGCAAACAGTCCTAAATTCTGATCCAGCTACACACACTTCCAAAGCTTACAAATGACAAGAGCTAGGGACTTTTTTAGTGCACACAAGAAGTCAAAGCCAGTCTTGAGATTTGGTTCCAGAGCTAAGTTTTCTCAATGTTTGATGCGGAGGCATCTGAAGGTAGAATTCCTATCTACAAATTTCATTTAGGGCCACGTCTCCTAATAAAAAGTGCAGTTCAAATCAAGGAAGGAAGAAAAAAAAAAAACCAGCAATTATAAGAATAGAAGGACCAAGAAAGAAAAGCTGGGAATATCCAAGAAGCTTTACTTTAACAAGAAGCTCATAATTTATCTTGCTTATTAAAATTCTGATAACTGGAACCTTCATTGTTATTGTTTTCCAGGATTTTCACTATAAAAAAATGGGCGTTTCCTCCTTTCCTCATTTTAAGTTTCAAAACCAAAAACAGATCCTTGAGGAACACAATGAAATACGGAGATCTGTAGTTCCCACAGCCAGGAACATGCTGAAGATGGTAAGCTATGCATTGCAACTAGCCTGCTTTCCACGTCATTCGCAGAAGATGGTAGCCTTCTAAACAGCCCACACTTAGTGAAGAGAGAGGGCAGGAAAGATGCTCTGAGACTGAGATGAAGAAATCGGAATTTTCTCCCTTAGTTTCTGCAGGCTTCATGCTTAATTTTGCACACCTTGATGCTGCAAGCACTTGTAAAATCATTGCAAAGGTCTCAGGACGGGCCACAAGCACTATTCAAAACCTCTCTTCTAACCAACACACCTTAGCTTCTCTACTTAGCAAAACTCAGTTAAGCAACATCGGAAATGTTCCATGCCTCGGGTTATTTGCCTACAGGAGCTACAAACACAGGCTTGCCACATCCACATCTATTTATTGCTGTCAAACCTACGTCAACATAGCCTGCACAGCGGATCACAAGTTCTTGCCTTATGTCTGCTCATTGCAATAGACAGCAACTGCCAGCCTTTTCAGGGAAAGTATTTGAACCGGGGATAAGGTACAAAATGCAGTAATGGCTCTCCAATGATGGATAACACTTTTTAGCCTGTGGTTCAGAGTCAGTCAGGTTCAGAGTCCAGTTGGTATCTATCCCTACATTTCAGCTGCATCTGGGCTGAAAATGAGTTTTATACCATTTAGTACACTGCACCCTGCAATGTTAACTCAGACACAAAGCCAAAAGAAAGTAACAGTATGTTATAAAATTCCTACTAATCAGGACCATCTGGAGATCAGGACTGTGTGATACTGTGCAGAATAACCTGCTCTGCAACCTTTAAGAGCTGAAGAAATGTGGTGCCCATGCCCCAGTAGTGTAAACTGGCATGACTCCTCCGCTTTCTGTTGAGGACCATGGGAGCATTCAGCGCACAACGTCCAAGTTGCTCCCATATTTTTTCTTCTCATGCACTGCACTAACATATCTGTTACCTGGATACTTCTTCCTTTGTATTTTTCAGGTGTGGAGTGAGGAAGCTGCCAAAAATGCTCAGAAATGGGCAAATAAGTGTGGGATGAAAATCAGTCCAAGAGATCAGAGGGTCATTAATGGTACGTGACAAATATGGAGCCTAAGCTGATGGGTTAATGACAATTTGCAGATGATCCCTGTGCATATGAACTAGAAATAAGGATAACTTTTAATCTGTTGTAGAGTATCTTTTTAGGATTATTAAACACAAAAACATCATCTTTGTCAGATAAATACCCTGAAAGACAAATTGTTGGAACTTGAGAGAGAGGGATGCTGTGAACTTGCCCTATATTTGTACCTTTCTTGAAGTGTCTGCTTTTGGCTCCTGCTGGAGACTGTTGGTATGACTAAGTACAGACATTTTTGTGTAACATTTTGTAGTCATATAAGTATCTGTGACTGAAAGCTCACCAAAATCAGAGTACCATTTCCTGCAGTTTTCATAAGATCAGAAGTACTGTCCACTTCTTAAAATCACAGGGCAAATAGGTTGGCATTGTAGAGATTTTTTTAGGATGTAGCTACAACCCCTCTGTCTTACCTCCCACCCTACAGCTTGCTTCTCTCCTAAGTAATAAAATAGACTTATTTCTATTTCAGGTGTCACCTGTGGTGAGAATGTATTACTATCATCTTACCCAAAAACATGGGCTGAAGCAATTAAAGTCTGGTACAGTCAGTCCTCCAATTTCAAGTATGGATTTGGAGCCACCGCGAAAAATGTCAATATCGAGAACTATACTCAGGTATGGAGAATTGAAACAAACTGCAGTGATACACTAGAAATACAGGAGTACACTTAAGGGAGCTGGGAGATATTTAACGTCAGAAAAAAAAATTATCACTGTCATCAAACCATTATCTATCATTCACACTCTGATCCAAAGATGAATGATAAATCAAAACTTCTTCATCTAATTCTGAGGCAATGGAACCAGTATTTTGGAAGAGCTGTCCAGAAGAGAAATATCATTCTGTAGAAAAAAAAATTCAATACCTTTAATTTAGAAATAAATATTTTCTATATAGGGATTGAAATACCTAATTAAGAATTATCAAAGCAAAATATCTATGATTAAAATATCTGAATTTAAACTTTCGTGTCCTGCCAGAAAGTGTTCAAAAACATTTTGAAACTGGAGTACGTTTAACTCATTTCTCTATTTATTATTTTGTCAGCTAAACTGTGAATTTAAAAGCTAAATAGACAAAATGAAAAAAAAAATTATCTTCTGGTTCTGTTATTTTGTGATCTCTTTGATGAGAATTCAGTAAAATATGACTCTGAAATAATGTGTTTATTTTTTATTCTACAGCTAATCTGGTACAACAGTTACCAGATTGGATGTGCAGTTGCCTACTGTAGTAAGAACCAGTTCAACTACTTTTATGTTTGCCAATACTGTCCTGCGTACGTACTACCTTTTTAGTCATTTAAGATGCGATAATTATGGATATGTTTTCAAAACCTCCTGCAGTCTATTGGTCATGTGAAGGATAAAATGATTACAGTTTATTTTAACTATTTATAATTTTAAAAATGCTAATGGGAATTGTGGGTTTAACATCAGGTTAAATAGTAATATTTATTTTATTTCACATTGAAACAGATATGAGGCAAATTTTAGCATATGAACAAAGAAAGGTCTATCTCTGTCAGAATCAGGCATCGTGCACAAATCATCCTATAACTTTGACCACAAACAAGAAAGTCAGATGCAAAGTGAAAGCCAACGGCAAATGAATATTCACAGATGTAAATTGCATATCTGAAACAGCTGCATGTCAGAAGGCATCTGCTGAGGTTATTTCCTTATAAGCCATAATCACTTGAAAGCCACTGGAAAAGCAGAACTAGGAAGCACATAGGATTTTTTTTTTTTAACTGATAAAGCTATATAAATGCAAATAATCTATTAATATTCTTTCTCTAAACTTTAGTGTCCCTCTTATTTAAAATCAAAGTTCTTGTATTCTATGAATATCTGAAACTAAAACATGACTGGCTATGAAAATAATTTTATCCAAAAACTGGATGCCTTTCAGTGTGATAGATAACATACACTCCTGTTAATGGCTCAGAGTTGCACTTTGATCTTGTTTTGTGTTGTATTTCTTTCAAATTTCAGAGGAAATAATGCAATGCAAATAGCTACACCTTACAAAAGCGGACCAAAATGTGCAGACTGTCCTGGCCACTGTGACAGAGGGCTTTGCAGTAAGTGAATGTATTTTCCTCCTTACAACAACCATTGCATTACCTCAGATAATTTGCTCCTTTGTAGCATTTTACTTTTGCATAGTTACTTCTTGCTAATCTGGACAAAAGATTCTAGAACCGCCTCTTTCATCTACCCCCAGAAATAACAGTCGTTAAATATCCCAGCAGAACAGGCACAACCTTGAGCAGGGCGGTTGGACCAGATGACCTCCAGTGGTCCCTTCCAACCTCAACCATCCTCCGATAGCAGATAAATTGTGTTGCTCTTGAGCAAACGGTGCGTTATCACACCGTCAATCTTCCGCTGCCCTCTTCTGGAAAGCTCAAGACAAAATGTCTTGATGTACGTCTCTATCTAAGGGCACGAACAGATTGTCAGGCTTCACATATCTATATGTACGTGAAGATCTGCACGGGCCCCTGGGTTCTGCAGACGTCCATGTGGAGCAAGTCAAAGCATACAAATAGATGGGAACTCTAAGATACCACCTTTCTGCCTGCATTCCCTTTTCTATAATATTCACGCAATTTTAACAGCAGAGCGAAAGTACAAAGGCTATGCAGACATGAACATTTGGAATTTTTGGAAAATGCAGAAATATCAGACCAGGACTTGGTTTTCAATTAATATTTCTTGGTTTTATTTCTATCTCTTGTATTTAGCCAATCCTTGCAAGTATCAAGACGTCTTTGGAAACTGCAGAAATCTGAAAACGTTGTTTAGCTGTAACAATTCATTTGTGAAGGAGAAGTGTCCTGCTACCTGTAGATGCACCACTAAAATCATATAATGTCCTGGTGGATGTCATTATAGCTGCTGTGAGACTTAATTATTAGGAAAGAATAGAACTCGCTGTGAAGTGTATTCACTCTCAGTGCATCAGTTCGGATTGACCTATAGGTAACATCCTTTTCTGAAATCTCACTATTACTTCAGTCCTAAATAAGTCTAGTAGCTCAAAATAACCTCTGATGTTATTTTAGACTTTGTAGAAATCATCCTTAAGCTACTAAGGTGATACTTTGTGGTTTTCCTTGCAGTGGATCTTCCACTGATTCATTTCTTTTTAATGGGAAACACACTTTTAAAACACTTCTTTTTTTTTGCAAAATATGTTAAATGCCACTTAACTTTCTTCTGTTACCTTTGATTATCAATGGAATGTATTCCTGCTAAATAAATACATGATTTACCACCCGTTCACAAACAGAGCTTTTCATTGAAGTTACTTATAACTCAATTTTTTCATTTGGAAAATTCCTTACGGATATTGCAAGGCTCTCTGATACTTTATGTGAGTGGGGATGAGACAGGAAAAGAAAGACAAAGTAAAAAGTGATGCATTTTTTTGTATGGCCAAAATAAGAGGCACAAGTTGAATCTGCCAATTTTACTCTGTGGCCTAAAGACAAAGCTTCAGATACATCTGTGTATGCTGGTGATAAATGATAATTTTTGTCATATGGCACCAACGGTTGAGAAATATGAAGCTTTTTAAAAGCATTCATACAAAGGAAGAGGTATATATACCCCTTCCCATCCTCTCTATGAGTAAAAGTCCCACACTTGCTTGGAATTCATATTGCAACATGTAGAAAAAAATGCTGCTACAAAAAAAAAAAAATATCCTGGTGCCATGCAGAATGCAGTAGCGTGTCCCACCGGACCCCCAGGTGCTCCTCAAGGTGGGTGCTGGTCTCCCATAGGTCTTGAGTCACATATACCAGCCCTGAGCAGGACTGATCCCACTTACCACCTTCCCTTCCTATTTTAGACCGGTAAAAATCATTTTCTCCATAGGACTGCAATTCTGGTTAAAAACACAAGAGGGTGAACCATACCCAGACATTCAGCTGCATCGGGTTTTTGTTTTGCTACGTGTATAAAGGGCTTCTCCTTTTACTGGAAATTAAAATTCTGGGCCTACCCTGGCCTGATTTTAACACCTCCTTGCACAGCATCCAGCTAACACTGGGTGAATAAATAATCACTACACAGAGAAACACCTTGGTAGAGGTTTCTTCCCCTCCATTGTTTCATCCTGTCTCTGTTAGCCAAATTACTATCATATTAGAGCAATTTATACCATCAAATTAAGGCAGTTTGTGGTTTCCAGGATATCAATGACTAATTCTGGTAGCCTTGATTTTCTACCTGCCTGAAGCTCAGTTTCAACATCATGACTGTGTGCCACCATTCAAGGCTCCTACAACCACAGTGATATTTGTAGAAAGTGTAATTCAAACCAAAGCTGGGTGAAAATTTCCTGAGAAATCTATGTTTTCCTCGGAAAACACTATACTATAAAACCCCAGTTCTCTTACAGGAGGATACATAATTTTGGCAAAACTCTCAGGTGTTTTCTGCAATATTTTCCAAGATTTAATTTCTGCTCACAAGCAAGGAGATGGGTGTTAAAACTCCTTCCACGCACACACTTTCTCTTTCCTCCCTCTCTCTCTGGGCCAATGAATATTTAAGGGGGAATGACTTTACTATCAGAGATTTCTGAGAGAGCTCCCTCCCCAAAAAGCCAGCTTTTGTGCTCTGGATATCCAGCTATGGTATTTGAGCATGGCAGCAGCAGGAGCTGGAAGAGATCTTCTGCACCACGAAATGCCACCCTGGAGCATCATGCATCCTGCTGGGCTGCTGCAGGGTATCCAGGCATTAACCTTCCTATTTTCATAGGGGGTTTCAAAAGATTCTGCTTCCCTATTGATGTGGAATAGGAGAAATAGCAGGTGAGATGAAATCCTACCTGGATGATCCTGTTTCTCAGTACATACTTCAAGGAGAGCTTGGGTCACTCCACTTAGTTGTTCATATCCGTGGGAAGGCTGAGATGCTTCCGAATATGAGTTTCCCATATACAGGTGAAGTAAAAGCAACGTGACATTCACTGAGATCCAGCATGTCAAACAACATTTTTCTCCATTCTCTGGCTGTATTTTCACAAACTTGTTTTTTATATTGAGAGTTGTTTCCTTTGTGGTACTAGCATGTGCCTTTTCGTATGTGCTGAAGTTACATCTACAGAATTGTGCAACTTTTTAGGTGTAGTTAAGGCAAGAAGCTAGTAACACCAAGAATTTCTTACAATTTCTATCCTGGTTCCAGACATACTCACAAGAAGCACATATGCCGAGAGATGATAAGAGCGACTACTACGGTACAAGTTTAAGTCTTATCTGTGGAGAATGATGTAAGAGCTCTTCAGCAGTTAACTTACATGCAAGGACTTTAAAAACAGAGTTTTGAACAAATGTTATAAAGTAACTTTAACAGTCTTTTACAGCTTCTGAAGAAAGAACATTTTTTATATTTAAAATGCACCAACTGTGTAGTCACGTCATCTAATTTGGCTGTCTGAGAATCAGCCTTTGGGCTAAGCAAAATGGAATGTCTTTCACTTTCAGTATCACAAAGTCTTGTTCAGAGTCATGGGCCTAAATCTTCCCTGTTTTTCTTCATCAGCTCTTCCATAAATCTTGCTTTACTCTTCTCCTTAACATATCACACCTACAATAACAGGTTAAGCAGCTAAAGCTAAGACTTTATACTAAATAGAAAGCAAGGGTTGGAAACCTGGATATGCCATTAGAAATTTGTGTTGTCAGAATACCCAATTAATGCCCAAGAAACAAAACTATAGCAAGACGCTTGAGCAAGACCAAGCAGCAAAGGGCCATCAGAGCAGGGACAGGATGAGGATGTTCCCCACCCCTGGGCTGCTCCCGGCTCTTCTAGGACAGGCTGCCAAAATTTGGATTCCTCTAAGTGTAAGGGCTACAGTTAAACTGTGCAAAACAGGAGACAGACTTTCTCATTAAGAAGCTACTTGACAGCTACTGTCTCCACTCCGAGCTGCAAGCAAGACATTTAACCTCCGTGCTTCAGTCTCACTGACTGCAACGCAGAGATAAACTGACATAGTCAGGGCAAGCAAGATTAATTATTGAACGCCGAGAAAGAGCCTATGAAGCGCTAAGACCTGTTAATTATAACATCACATTCGGTAGCCACACCTCCTTTATAATTATATCTCAGTTTAACCACACGTCAAGGGGACAGGGGGCACCAGGAGATACAAGCGAGGAAACGACGCTCCCTCCCGCGCTGACGCGTCGGTGATGTCTGAAGGTTCACGGGCTGGTCACGGGCTCAGTCGTCTGGTTTTGGCGCTGTGCAATGCAGCCATGGGGCTGTTCCCTAGGACTAACAAAGGTATTCTGACACCCGCATCAATAACAAGTCTTGAAGAAAGGCAATTTTTAGGAAAAGTTGAGGTAACGCATCGGCATGGAAATACTCTCTCACACATTAAGGAAATGGCCTGTCTTGACTATTCATTCTGTTACTGATGGGCAACCCAAGTGTAACTGAAAATGACTCTTTAAAATGCTTATGGTCAGATTTTTGGTTTTTTCCACAGTAACAGAAATGATCATTTAAAATCAAATGACATTTTTATCTTTCTGTTTTGCATCATTAACACTCCTCTGCTTTCTTCTCTTCTCCCACTTCTGCATAAAGCGATGGAAGTAAAGGAGGAAAACCCAAGCTGCTAAATTAAAATAAAATTAAGGCTTTTATTTGTTTTGTTGACAAATTTTGAATGAAACACAAGGTTTTTTTATTTTATTCATTGACTTTAAAACAGCAATTTTTATTTTAGGGCATGCATAACCATTGATCTATCTTTTCCAAAAAGTCCTTCCCAATGTAAACATATTCCAGAAACCTATACTGAAGAAAACAAAGGAAGTATATGTTAAACCATGTTATTTTTATTTACTGATACACAGCATTCTTTGTGCAGGCACATATGATAACTCCAGTTTCCCACAAAGTTATGCCTGCGGGGTCAAATGCTGTTTATTTTGGCAAAAGTTGAAATGTAGCCCTTGTGATTTTTGCACACAGCTGAAACACTGAGGAGTAAGGTGGAGTTTTCTAACAACCACTGCTTCTGAAGCACAGAAATTACACAAACCCAGTAATTTCAAAGCAAGAATGGATTCACCTCTTCTGCAGATGTGGCTGTGCAACTCTGGCCGTATGATGGAGGAGACTTTCCTCCCTCACCCAACAACGTACCAGAAAACATTAAAATGTCACCCTTTTATTTTTTTTTGAAGTAGACTCCTAAGTTAGTGCTTTGGTTTTAGGAGTGGTGCCTGTGCAGGTGTCACTATTTCTTATGTCAGGAGATGTTTCTCAACATATTGGTTACTGCAAGTGACAAAACTGCTTTTTTTCTTCCTATTTTATTGTACAGAGGGTAATGCATTAGTAATGCAAAACTGTGTTTGATTAAAAGGAATAAATCTGAAAGACAACTGAGCTTTTGCATGAACTTTTAATATCCTGCAAATCTATCACATGGAATAGTTTAATCATTCAGTTTAACCACAAGTTGTAGATGTCCTTTGCAGCATTCATCCCCAACTTGTGGCTTACAGGCAAGCCCCCTTGAAATTTTTTTCACTCTTATGCTTGATTCCATACATATTTCCTCAGCCTGATGAGGAGTACAAAATACAACGCTGTTCAAGCACAGTCCGAATGTTAGAATTATTTATGGGAATATTTTTGTTAGCTCAGAGGTGTGAAGAATTGTCACCTTCCAGCATTTCTGTGCTGGCAGAAGTTCCACTGCACTGAAGCTTACAGCAGCAAAACATGTCTGTCGTGGTTTAACCCCAGCCAGCAACAAAGCACCACGCAGCCGCTCACTCACTTCGCCCCCCCACCCAGTGGGATGGGGGAGAGAATTGGAAGGAAAAAGGTAAAACTCGTGGGTTGAGATAAGAACAGTTTAATGGAACAGAAAGGAAGAAACTAATAATGATAGTAATAACAATAATACCATGACAATAATACTAATAAAAGGATTGCAATATACAAAACAAGTGATGCACAATGCAATTGCTCACCACTTGCTGATCGATGCCCAGTTAGTTCCTGAGCAGCGATCCCTCCCAGCTTCACTCCCCCCCAGTTTATATACTGGGCATGACATCACATGATATGGAATACTCCGTTGGCCAGTTTGGGTCAGCTGCCCTGGCTGCGTCCCCTCCCAACTTCTTGTGCCCCTCCAGCCTTCTTGCTGGCTGGGCATCAGAAGCTGAAAAATCCTGGACTTCGTCTAAACACTACTGAGCAACAACTGAAAACATCAGTGTGTTATCAACATTCTTCTCATACTGAACCCAAACCACAACACTATGCCAGCTACTAGAAAGAAAATTAACTCTATCCCAGCTGAAACCAGGACAATGTCCTTCATCAGAGATTCTTTTTTAACATTGGAAATGCTCTTTTGCTACTAAAAGCTGTGTATCCAGCTAGGAAGGAGTTGGCAGAATGCTCCGCTGGTATATAAATACAGACTTCTCATCTACAGGTAGACTAACTCAAAGTCAAGTTCTGTTTTCACCACCTTGAACCATAAGGCAATGAAGGTCTAATGACGCAAAACTTTAGCCATAAATACTTCCAGTATGTAGAAGAGCCTACTAATTGGTTGTAACATCAGCATCTGTCAGAGGGAGTCAGCTAACATCTGGCAAGATCCGGATGAAGATCTGGGAGCACCTAGTTTGCACATGCTCTAAGTCCTCTGGAAGTGTAAGGACAGCATCATTCTCTTGGTTCAAGGCAAAATCTGGGTATTTGAGACAATGGCAGGAAATGAGGCAAACACCTCATGTCTGACAATTTGGTAAATCTGGATACATTTTACTCGCAAGACTTTCCAAATCAAAATCAGGTTTTGAGTATCCTCCTTGCTATTTTTTCCAAAGCAGGCACTATTGTTGTGACTTGGTGGCTATCTGGCAGGCTTTCCTGGAATTCTGTGGTTTTGTGACTGTCTGGAGAACTACTGTTGCAGGTTAAAGAGTTTTATTTACCATTTTGTGTACCCAGAGGACTCTTTACCCTCTCTCCTTCCTCGGGTATATATACTGAGTGGATTGTTTCCATGCAGAAGTGGTGCTATCATCTAGTACACTGTTGTCTCAGCTAGCCCTGTTTCTAAGAGAAATTAAAGCAGCCCTTGTTTAAGATACCTATTTATTTTTATTACATATTTGCCTTTAGTTATAAAGAACAGGCACAGGATTGTGTGGTTGTCTTCAGGCTGTGCTAGGAGTAGTCATGCCTAAAAAGCTTTTTCCAAAGCCCATTGGAGACAATGGAATGAGTGGGTCTGATATTGACACATTTCAGTGACCCAAAAGTAGGACATGTTTCATTTGCCAAAACATACACCCAAACTTCTCGCTGCCATTCACAGTGAATTTTCTGATAAGTCTCCTTACTATTTTCAGAATGATACCTGACATTGAAAACATAAGAGTAATCTGACCAGGTGTCCTGCAGTCCCAAAGAAGACTTCTCAAAAGACAGATGGATGCTTTGACATCTCTTCATATCACCCTCATCTCACCCAGCCAATGTTTGCAGTTAAGGCACTGGTGCTGGACCACAACGGACACGAGTCCTGGTGCCAAATTCCTTCAGTCTCCCCTGGAAAGGATCCTGGAGTAAGTCAGGGCCTGATCCTCAGACTGCAGAGGATGCTTTGCTTCAATTCCTCATTCCTGAAACAGAAATTATATTTCCTCAAATTAATAATCTGCTATATGGCTAAACTAGTTAAAGTCTATGAGAATTTCAGGTGCAATTCATCTCACCTAACTTTAAAGGCCTGTGGAGTTAGTCCTTTTGATATTTGAGAGAGAGAATGAAAGAGTGAGAGAGAAGCAAGTAATTTTTACCTACTTCAGATATCTGTATTAGGATATGTTTAATCACATTCCTTAAGTATCTATTTCCCTTATCTCTAATAAAGTGAGCACCAGTTCACTGAGATAAATGTAGACATCTACAATGTAGACATTCATTTCTGCAGATGCCACATGGAATTAAAAGCTAGTAACTCCCCTTTCTCCCTTTTAGTAATACAAGAAATCTATCATCACAGAAACCTTAAAGACATTTGGAGTGTGTTATTATATGTTGTCTTAGTCTTCTTTTGTTCTAAATAAAAAGAAAACTTTCAATTGTTCCATTGTTCTTTCTGGGTCATTGGGTAGGAGGCAGATGTGGGTGGGTAATGTACCTTCTTTAGATGATGGTAAATTATTTGTCCAGTTCTAAGCAGTGCAGTCTAGATCTTTTTTGTTGTCAACGGGGAGCAGGAGAAAATAGTCCAAAACTAGTAAGATGAATCATAGGCCTGGAAAAGCCTTGGGCCATAAAGGGAGTCATGATGATTAGTTTAGACCAGATGCTTAACATCTACTCAGTTTTCTGTGATAATGTGGGAGGCAGTCAACATGAACCAACTCTACAAGGGAAAACCCAGATATATTAATTGCAGGATGACTGTTAACAATAAAAGTGAAGTTGTAATCAAATGTGAACCTTAGGATGTAGCATGCATTTCCAGAAAACAGAAGAGCTAATGCTATCTTACATGACGTTGATGAGAATTTATTAAAAATTCTGTTTACAGCTCTAGTTATTTGTCCTTAAGCGAGTTGAAATTAAGGCCCAAAAGAAGAGATATTAACATATTCAGGAAAACAGACAGTCTGCAATATCAGAGAAAACCAAAGAGCCCACTTGATTAGAAAAAGCAAAAGCTGAAAGGGAATATGATTGCACTCTACAAACATCAGAAGGGTTAAAAAAATGTAAGAGCTGCTTAAGCTACCAGATATTTGTATCACAAGAAAAAGATATATACACTGTATTAACAAATTTAGTGAAGAAATCAGTTTCTAAGCAGTAAAAGTAGAAAAGTCAGCAGCAGCCTTCCAACTGAATGAAGAAGGACATAAAAACCTTAAAAATAGAGGGCAAAACATTTATGGAAGGGATTATGTGATAACCTAACTACAGTTCCGGGAAAAGTCCTCAATGACCTAAAAATTCCATGTATTCCTAAACAGACAAATGCTGGGTGACTTGAAGAGGTAAAAAATGTCAGTCATGATAAATAACATGTTGGAAGCAGCCATCGTGTTTCTTCCACAAATTGTAGCAGCTGAGTGTTCATGAGGAAATCAGTTTATAAATGGGAAAGGAGAGAGGAGACAACGGAAAAAAAAGAAATGTATAAAGGACCAGGAAGGAAAAGTGAAATGAAAGGAAGCAGTAGAATGTGAAGGCAGGGACACAAACCAGGAGATAAGGGAGAGGCCATCCAAAATGTAGAAATTTTGCTGGACAGGCAAAAATCACCAGAAATATGAATGACCATCCAAGCATAGTATTTAATAACAGGTATTGAGGAGGTTTTAGGGCAGTGAAGGCACTTATCGGCTTTAGTGGCCCTGACCAGCCTCCCCTGAACCCTCTCCTACCACTTGCTCATGGCCCAGGAGCCCCGTTTTAGTACCTGTCTCTACTCTTGCTTTTTGCCCTGCCTCCTGGATGGGCCTTGGACCATCCTTTACATAATCAGTAAACATAAGGATGGGTGCTTTTGAAACACAAGAACAATCCAAACCATTTTGACATAATATTGACCATAATATGTCATAAACCAAGCTTAAATCTTTGGAACTTAGATAATTCCAGTAGCCTCACACTAACAGTCATTGCAGATCTAGCTAGGCAGATCAGGTGAACGAACCAGTATAAAAGACTTTTATCCAGCCCTACTTGAGTTATTTAATGCTGGTAAGCATATGTTTTAGATGTACCTGGAAAGTATCTAAGAAGAATGTGGCATCCAATGAGCTAAGGCATGAAAACTTGTATCTTGGTATGAACACTTCAGGGACTGGACTTTTCCATTGAAAGTATTTTTCCTTATATGCCCATATTTATTTGCTCTCAATTCATTGTAGAACCTCCTCCAGTGCTGGTTTGTCCCGGGAGAAATGTTGTATTTTAGATAGCAAGGTGGGTTGCAGTTGTTCATTGAATTTGTGTTTGGCCCATTGCAAGGAAATAATAAATTCATCTTGTCAGTTCAATAGCACAGGACTACTTCTGGGTGTTCAGTGATTTACTACCTACTTCCTGGTAACTAAAAAACAGTCATGTAAATTAATTACTAAGGTCACAAATCATGTCTTCCACTTGGTCAGCATTCAAGCCACAAACAAAGTCCCTCCTTGCCTAATATTCAGACAACTGAAGATGTTAGTTGTACATAGGAAAAACAAACAATATGGGAGTTTCTTGTAGGAATTTTTTACGTACTCATTGTTCTACCTACCTTTGCAACTTGTGCCAAGGTTCTACTGATTAGAACTTGTGGATCAGTGTTAATGCATGTACAAAATGCACAGTTTATGTTGGGTTTTAACTTGTGGTGTCGCTCAGAGTTCAGAGCATTCATTGAGTCATCGAAATCAGATATTTACTATCTCTCTGTCTTGACAAATCCTCACGTAGGTCAGACCAATTATTTCATGCATTGCCACTAAATGGCACCTTGCTGCTGTGCCATTAAGAACATTATAGCTTGGCCTCTGAGAGGCTGATGTTTATATAAATGATGAAAGTGCCACACATAGCAGGAGGTCTTCTGGGATCAGCTCCCTGGAGCCTGTTTCTTACGGTCTCAGTCTGCAGACACCCTCTCTGATCTGGCTGCTATGGATGGATTGTTGTACAAAAGTAGCACTGGGAGCTATATTAGCTAGGGAAATTGAAGCTAACACATCTTTTCATTGAGGAATATTCCCTAACCACCCTCTTTGACTCTTCATGCATGCATTGCAATTATTGCGGCAAACTTAGCATTATGTAGCTCACTTAAGATTTCTGTACCATTTGTGTACTCTGCAAGATTTAGTGGAGAGAGAAGTACTTAACCTTCTCAATAGGAGGGCACGATGAAGTGGAAGAGATGGGAACAGGCCCTCTTGCTGAAACAGAAAGCGTGCCAATTTTCCTGTAGTCATCACTCCGGTGATGTGGGCTTTCCTTACAGCAAATGGAGCAGACAGGACCTTTGCAGGAATAGCACAGTATTGTACTGAGCAAGATTGTAACTGTAAAATACCATCAGGGGCAAAAAACCCAAAGAGTTATTAAGCTGAAAAGGGTTTATCTAGTTTTCAGCAAACAGGTAAACGGAAATCACACACAATATTTACAGGTAATGGAATAGACACCTTAAAACTCAGAAACACAGAAAACTGGTAAAAAAACTTGATATGAGGAACAAAAGTACCTGGGCCACAAGCCAGGGATTGTAAATCAACTTGTCACAGACAAGGCAAAGAGAAGAATACACTTACCGTTGCAGTTACATCCCCTAATGTCATAGCTTTCTAGAGTCACTATTTCTCAAAAGCACTTTTTTTTGCCATTATTCCTCAAAGGGAAACAGATCCCTACCCATGTGCAAAATGAGGCACCTAAGTTGATAATTTAAATTATTAAAGTGGTACATGTGATCTGTGCATAAGCTCAGAAAAATATCTTGTATTTGTCTAGAAAACAGTTTCTACAATGTGCCATTTGGAAGCAAGGGGCGGGGGGGGGAAAGTCACTACATAAATGAAACTGTTAGGGAAGAAAACAATTGGTAGAGAAAATTCATATTACTTGCTAAGAAGGGTGAAACTAATAAGGGAAATCAGCATGTTACAAAATCTGTGCAGGTTCACAGATGATCAGGACTTTTACTCAGAGCTGTAAGTCCACTTAAGTTTTATCTCAACTGATAGAGGAACACAGAAAGGTTTTCTAGAAACTGTTTTGAAGACTCCTTTGTGCATAATGTGATTGTCAGGTAAAAGGTAATTCAGAAGAATACATAACTTCCTTGACACTGGAAAACAACCCTCCAAATTCCATACTGCCAGTAAGTCTATAGCTAGCACAGCTAAGAAACCCTGTAAACAACATTGAAAAATAATTATTTTTAGGTGCATCTTTCCAGTTTTCTTTTTTTAACAGCATTCCCACTACTGAGCTTCTACCAAAGCCTTTGCTTGGATAGAATAAAGCTTTCTGTTTCTATTTAAATCTTGTCCTCTCTCTTGGGAAATTTTTGTTTTGATTCATACAAATGTTAAGAAGAACACATTGAAGGCAACAGATCTAAATCAAGTGATATTGTAGAGTGTCTGCAACCCAAGAGAAACTTGGAGATCACTCAGATTGATGTGCACTTGCATTTGCTGATGCCAGTAAGGAAAGCTGTATCATGAAAGGTCAGTGAGAAACAAAAGACTTCTCAGTTTCCCTGGCAAGTGCCCTTTTCTACTGCTCTTCTGGCAAGAAGCAAAGAGTAGAGTGAACACAAATACAGGTGCATTCACAGCTCCAGAGTGGATTTTGAAACCTAGAGACAGTCCTCAGTAAGGAAGGACAACTGAGATGATACATTGCCATGTCTGAAGTCATCTCCTTGTGCTTTTTCAGAAGGTCAATACCTGCTTGCCTTTAGAGCAAGACTTAAGTAAGGGACTTCACACTGGCAGGAACAGCATCTCTGTAAGAGCCACCTCAAGTGCCCAGACACAATTAAGCACAGAGGACTGATGAGAAGCAAGAGAAACACTTATGTTAACACAAGAAAGGACAATAGACATACCTGATTTATCGCTAACACCTTTTGCAAGTAGCATTCGAGACTTAAAGCATTCATTTCATTTATACTATTTCTTATTGCTTGCTCAGGATAATAGGTAGAGCTTTAAGGTGTATGTAAAGCAGCCATCTTCCCTGCGGTAGTCCCTTTTTTATCACAAAAGCTGTACAAACTGGCCCTTGTGTAAGGGAGAATGAACCCCGTTATCTCTTGTAAACAGCTTTCCTGCAACTTTGGGATACACCTCAACCAAAAGCTTCTGCTTCTGCATTTTATTCCTTCTTTGCAACGCTCATGCAATAAAAGCAGAACATGAAAGAGTGAAGTTTTTAAGCCCACCATGCTCCTCTTCAACAAGGTACACTTTAGCCAAACACAGCTTAACTGGATGTAATTCTCTGGTCTATTTTATTTAGAGGGGAGAACAAAAACACTAAGTAACTCCTTCTAGTCTCAACCTCTACCAGTTCTTTGTGTACTGGAGAGAGGAAAAGCGTTGTATAGTAATCAAGCAAGGTCTTCCAGAGAGAATAAAGTCTGTGTGATTTAAAATGGAAAAGTAAAACACAGTTACTTCAGCAAGAGACCCTGTAGTAATGAGGTAAACTAACCCATCATCTATCTATTAAGCTGTGATTGCTATTTGTCCATTGTGTTTCCTCTCTCTTCTGACAGACATCTTAGTGGTCCCTGTAATAAATTTTGAGTGGTGCATTAGTGACCTTATTTTCCCCGCATTTGTAAGAAATCAGGTAAAAGGCTGGTGGGGGTGGTATGGATCCAGTCAAGACAATCTTATTGTTGCTATCCAGAGAGTCAGAAAACACACTTACTGGTACTTCCCTTTCCAAGGTAAAGGAGGCTATTTAAGGACAGCATGGACAAACTGCATTTATTTGGCTGAGCTTTCAACTTGAGGTGAGGTAGGTGTCTGCTGACTTAAGGCATTAAAGTTAATGTTTAATGAAAAAACTCTTCTACCATGACACCACAGAAATGGGATAAATGTCAATGTTCTCAAAAAACATTATTCAGCTCAAAGTTCAGGAGAATCTAAGAAATATTTCTGTCGCAGTGTGCAGGCAAGCTGCACCTTATCCTACCTTTCTGGTCTCTGTAGCTGTGTCCCCAGTAAGAGCACAGACCAAGAAGTACCTTAGAGATTGGCATGTACCGAAGTCATGCTCCATAAATCCACATCATTGGCTGAGGGATACTCATAGCTCAGACTTCAACGAACTGAATTCAGAGTTTTAAGTAACATCAGTCTCTTCATCAGACCACATTGGTTCCCTTCTGGGAGGCATCCTGAAGTTGATTTGAGCCTGTGTCAGCCAAGCAGCATGAGCAAAAGGGCATTGAGTGTCAGGTCCTTGTATTCACCTGGCCTATTTAGCCTATTTTAGGTATCTTCCTTTCAGATGAAAACAATTGCTCTTGGAAGTTTCTATTTCTCTCTTCTGACTTAAAAGGGAAGCATTACTGGTTAGATCAGATACAGAAATGTATAGCATATGTCTGGTCAGGTGAACGCCATTCCTAATGATTCTTGAGGGTGTTCTGTAAAAAGATTATTAAAAGCAGCTTCTTTCTCATCTTTAGGTAAGGATACTGCTCAAACTACCCCTTTATCTCCTTTTTGTATTTATCTGGAAGCTTGAAAGTCTGCCATAGCTTTTCACATTTATTTACATAGAGGCTGTGATAACTCACCAAGATCATATTTTTCCATCAGATGGAAAGGTAGAAGGAAAAACCCAATGGCCATTCAAAAGATAAATACCCGAAGTTAGTTAGTAGATTCAGGTGTGCACCAATATTTATCAAAGAACACTCTCATTTCTTCTGTTGTATTTATAGTCGTCATGGTTGTGCTGAAGCTAAGGAGGAGACACAATAGAATTTCCTAGACACTAAAGACAGGCAGCTCAAGATGTGTGTGTTTTTGATTGCCCTATGCAGCAGTTGGATGGACATGTAAAGACTGCTGGCCTTTGAAATGAGATGTTGCAGGTGGCTGTTCCCCATCACCTGGCAAGCTTGTGTCAGAAACGAGACAACCAGGAAAAAAAATGGAAATGACAGACAGCCATTGACATGGCTTGGAAATATATCAAGCCAAAATGTGGGACCTACTGACTTTCTTCTGCGCACAAAGTTCCCACTGTGATGAGGAAAGCTGGAACTGTTCTCCTTGCCACCGCTGGCTCAGGGTATGGCTCTCTACCCTTCTTCCCTTGGAGAGGCTTGAGGAGAATATGTAAAAGCCCTGCCATTTCCCGAAGCAGTCCTCAGCCCCAAACATGACAGAAGCCAAAGCCCATCTCAACGGGCACAAAGTGAGGCAGTGAGGCAGGCCAAACTGGGTTTTCCCAAAAAGTCCAGTGAGCAAAGTAGCCCAGCTCCACCCTCTGGATAATGCATCTTCTTCTTCCTGGCAGTCAGCGTTGTCAGTCATTTTTGCTTCAAGTTGGTAATACCTGAAGTTAAACGTTGACAGATTAAACCTCGTTAATGGTGAGAGAGAAGTATTTCATTTATTTAGAAGAGCAAATATTGAAGTACATGAATATTGGAATATAATTTCTTCAGAGTCCCTATTTGCATGTAAATCACCTCTACATGTATAAGGGGCATTAATCTGTGGCTGCTGGACATTAGGTCACCTCACCGGGAAAACAGCTAAGTTGCTCTTTCTGGCCAAAAAAAAAGAAAAGATAAAAGGAAAAGTGGGGACAGGAGGAGGGAAAGCCAGGCATTGGGCAGTCTGCTAAGAAGGCAATGTGAGGTTTGCTAAATGTAATACTTAAGGACTGTGTATTCCAGTTACACTGGTACGTCAGCTTTCTAGCCCATACATGCTGGAGCACAGCTTTTGTTTGTACTCTCAGGTAACAGATCCCCATCTCATGCACTGCACAGGCCAGATGACTTACAGCAGAGCAAATGACCACATTTGGCAAGTCCTTGAAAATCTTGGGTGAAAAGCCCAGGTCTGGTCCTGAGTCAAGTTTCTAGAGTTTTGATGCTTAAATCTGAACTACTCACCAAAGGTTTGCAATATAATCAATGAAGGGAAATGAGAATCTCTAAAACATTACACAACTTTTCCTAAGACAACTGTTTAAGAGAGTTAAGACTAATAATTTTCTTGAGATGCACATAATTTTGTATTAACTACAAAGGCAGTACAACATGACTGACAAAGACATGCAAGAATACTCTTTCAGTATAGATTGTGTGTCTGTGTCTGTATGTGTTTATGTACCTGCATGCAATTTAAAAAATAAAGTAATAATCTCAGAGAAAGTCCTGATCGAACGAACTTGACTTGACCCATTTAAAATTTAAACATTTATTAAAAGGCACTTTCCCCAATCAGATTTCAACAAGGAGCCTTTTCTGCACCCCTGAAGGGACTTAATATAAGGACTGCACATATGTCATGAGAAATTCACTAGGGAAAACATTATGTAATGAATAACACAAGTTATTCACGGTTGAGCTATGGGTAAAAAACAATGAACTTTACTTGTGATTTTGTTCTTTTTTAATCACTTCCTGTGCAAATGAAAGAGCTCCCAGGTCCTTACAATCAAACACTGCCGTCTGTCTTATCCTGTGGTACAGCAAAGATGAGCAATAGCTTTTTAACAAAGCTCTGCTTCCTCTCTTTGAGCTGTCCAGATGAAATACAGTCACTACAAAGAAAAAATACGGATGTGCTTATTTTAACTTTGCCACTTGCAAGTTTGATTCTGTGACAGACTGGTATGTTCTTCTTGCTAAATAATTTGGTTTCCATTCCAAATCCACAGGCCCATTTTCAAGGAGAAAAAGCTGAGGTCATTTTAAACTTAGTTTGGACAATGGTCTAATTGTAATCTTTATACTAGAAAACTGAACAGTGCCAGGGCTTTTATCTTCCCTAAGATTACAACAGCAGCGTCAAGCAGATTTAATCCAGGAGTTACCATGAGCAGGGGACATTTCTAAAAAGTGTCTTGTGTCAACCACCCTGCTTGGCAAGCTAAAGATTGACAGATCTGTAAATTGGCCTCAGGACCAGAGAAAAGGCCATGGCACCGCCTGGTACACCAGTATAGATGGACCCTAAAAAACCCTGAGTTCTTTAAATCTCATAGCACATGAGCAGTTTTCCAACAGTAGTCTCACCAGGGCAGCAGCCCAATGTAGCATCACCTCCCAGCATCTATGGTTTATACCAATTTTTATATCCATGGACTGATACAGCATTTTATTGCTGTATCCTAGCACTACTACTTCACGACCAATTAGTCTACTACTGCAATATCATCCTTTTTTTTAATAGATACAATTTTTCATGAAATAAAGGCTCCTACGATACAATTTTGGCCTATCTTCTGAATACTGGATTAACAGAGGCCAAGTTACTCAGTACCACATCAATAAAATATTTTATCCACAAAACTTTTAAGAGTCAAGACAAATTTTGATAAGCAGTGTGAATCTCAAGAACAAGTGATTGTCCAACAGTAATCTAAATGAAATTTAATTTGCTCCTTCATAAGAAAGTTTACAAACTGACCTTTTTAAAGACCATTTAAGAGATTTGGTCTCTGACCCATTTTCATTGTCTGAGCTAAGGGAAATGCAAAAAGCAATAATTAAAATTGAAAAATTGAGCTGTTTTTTCAAACTCCTCTTTTTAATAATCCGCAGCTTTATTTTTTAACAACTAGGAATATCCTTTTTTCTTATGAAGAAGCATAATTATTTTCTTTTTAAATGAGTTCACAATGAGAACTTGTGCTCTGAGTGCTTCAATCACTGTGAAATAAGAACAAGTACTTCTTCAGCCTGCCGAAAGAGCTTCTCTTTGCTTATCATATCCTATATGAAGAGATAGGAAATTATCCATGTTTCATATAAGACGAAAAATTATTTACCTTTTAAAACAAAAGCTACATCTTCAAGAAATTATTGACTACAGGAAACACAACTGACTGTCACTGTGTTCCTTACTATGTGCAGCAAACCAGGCTCTGTGAGATTTTCTTTTAGGCTACTTCCTTTTTAAAATATGTATAAGACAGTGAGAAGCATATCTGTGGCTAAATGAGCTGGTTTGCATTACAAATTGAAAAAAAAGTAAGCCAGCATTTCATGCACAGAAATAGCCTGGGAAATAGAAATTGCTATATAGACCCATATTATTTCCCATTTCCCTCCCATAGTGGGTGTGACGGTGTGTTCGCCTGTCTCTCTGTTACTTTTTTTTCTTTTTTTTTTTTGCTATATCACCCAGATCCACTGAATTAGGCAGCTCCACTGAAGGCAAGCATACTTTATCAAGCTCTCACAGCCGCCTGCTCTCCTGCAATACCTTCAGCCCTTGACACCAACATGAGGTTCAAGTTCTCGATCCTGGCTCTTCTTCTGGAAGTGTGCATCATTGTTTTGTTTGGGATATTTGTGGAATATGGTGACCATAGTGCCTCTGAAACTTTATACCCAGGTAAGTGTTGCTGTCTAAGATTTATAGAAGTTAGAATTTCTTTAAACTAATCCTAAGCAAAATTTCTGAATAACTTGTGAGACCTACCGATATAGCTAGAAAAGAAAGGCATGGTTTGGGGCAGACAAACTTTTTCTGAGGTGTAAAAGCAGCAGGCTTCAAAGCTTCAAATTCAAGTTGAGCACATATAAAATTCTGAAAGTAGCTAACTGCTGACAAGTTAGGTGTTCTGGGAGAGAAGAGTTCTGAAAATAGTTCTAGTGTTTGCATAGCAGGTTAAAACTTGGAGAAATACGAATTGCTTTGAACAATTCTAGCATTTTTCAGAGATGGATGGTAGCGCTTCTTGACGGACCTTCTATCCTGATTACTGCATCAAATAATGAAAATGAACAGAACATTTCATTACTATTATCCAGGATTCAAAAAGTTATCTTATGAGAACATGGAAATCAGGCAGCGTATTCATCATCATTACAAAATATGTTTGCAGAAACTGGACTCCATAAAGGGCAGTAGTTTTTGTCACAAGGTGAATAACCCCCTCCTATTTTTCAAAGCAGTGGCTCAGTTGTAGACAGCAATGGTTCAGCTGGTAAACGTTTCTGTTGATTTGTTGTTCTGCAAATGCTTGATGAAGTTTAGAGAGAAAGCTTTTGGCCTGAGAAGTATTTGCTTACTTCTCCCACCCTCCTCCTCCTCATGCAAAGATCAGACTGTTGTAAATAAATAGAAAAATAAGTCTGCAGAGGAGCAGCCTGTGTCTTGGTGGGAGTATTGAAGGTTTGTTGTTCGTTTTCTTGGCTCTGATGTCTTAACAACTTGTAGCCCTGATTGCAAACCTCTTAATGATGATCATAACAGTACAGAACTCCTTGCCTGTTATGTAGTACCCATGTAATTTTGAATGCGTCTCTCTTTTTGTCTCATTCTGACTGGCCTTTCAGTGACTGTTACAGGGGAATGTGATCTCAGGGTCTCTTCACTCCCTAGTTGTCTTGTGTTATGTATTCTCACACAGAGCATTGTCCAGTTGAGAGAACAGTGAATGCACAGCATTATTCAGCTCCAGATGCAAGTCAGGTGATGAACATCAGGGGCTAATTACTCAAAATTGGGTTAACTCCACTGAGATGCAGCAGTATCCCTGGGAGATAGTAACTTAGGCTATGCCAGAGCCCGTTCTTTTTCTGAGACACAACTTGGCCATGTCCATGATATTGAACTATGCCAGTTCCGAAATTAGGTGGCCTTATCTAGACACTATATTGGGAATGACCATTGGTCCACTGTCACCCATGAGGTGATAGTTGGCCTAGGTAAAACCTGTGCCAGAAACCACACAAATTTGACAGCACAGATAATTCTGCTCTGGCACTGTTATTTTATTAACATAGCTATGGCCTAAAACCCCTGTCCACCTACCTCTTCTCTGACTCTACCCCAAAACAACACAACAACAGATACAGCCACAGAACAATAGTGTTTGGGGCATCGCTGTACAATTTGGTAAGCTAGAAGGATGTTGTCTAGGACATGGGTCCTTCAGACTCAGATTAAGGTCTCTTTGCCCTGCAAAAACAGAGAAAATGACCTTCTCCAGTCTGAATATCATACCTGCTAGCTCTGGTACTAAATTGACCTGCATTTTCTTGGAGTTCCCCTTACCAAGGAAAATGAAGAAAGGTGCATGGGATCCTCGTGCTTATGCCAGTAATTTAATAGTCTTCAGTGGCCCCTTACAGTACTGTGGTGCATTTCTTAGTAAATCTCGAGTCTTCTGGATGGAGATTGCCTGTGCCACACACATCACCATGGGTACTGTGTTCCCTGGGGAGCTCCTGGGATAGACTGTTCTTGCACTTAACAAAACCCTCTCCCAGCCCTTGTGTGGAGCCGTGTTTTCTAATTTAATATCTCCATTTTAAAAAGGTGTCAGAGAGAGGGCAGGAACCTCATTAACATCATAGAGAAAAGGATTCTTCTCACCAGATGCTAACACCACAATATAGGCCTTTAAATGTAATCTATCCAGTTAGGGATCACCTATAGTTATTTCTTCCCTAATTCCTGTGTCTAAAGTATGTGGGAGAAATTGCCTGCTGTCTCCCATGCCTTCATGCACAGACAGTGTATGACTACGTGATACCTGCACGCCGTCCACACTACTGAACTGCTAGCAAGCTTCTTGCATGATTTTCGCTCATGCAAACCAGCACCTTGATGTCCTCCTTCATATGGCTTTAGGCATAGCATAGATAAGGGACTACTCTCAATAAGTAGTACAGGTGTGAACAGTGTTTGGGAGACAAGAGCTTGTAACTGTACAGATGTGTCAACCTGTGCCATTCGCCTTTTGGTTAGGCTGTTCAGTTTACCAGTAGAGACATAAACTAAGCAAATGCCGCAGATGTAATGTTGGGCTTTTAGATGCTGACCTACGAGTTGACGGATCTCATTCACAATAACAAAGTGGAATAAAAGCAGGGTTTCCTAATACCTGTATTTTCACTTTTAGGCCCTCTTCCTCTCAAACTTCCCTGTCTACAAAGTGCACACAAGAGCATAGTTTGCCTGAAGACCTGGCAGAAAGTTAATGCTATGGTTGTTTAGATGTTTTAGGACATATCCTGAGCGAGGACTTCCCCTGAGTTCACAAAATGATGGGTTCAAACCGCTTCCCATGCTGTCACCAGGGATGCTAACCCACCTCATAGATTTAGTTGTTTCATGCAGGGGACAATTTATATTCTCAGAACTGCAGTGCAGGGCCTGCTTTTATATGCCTTAAATACCTCAGCACAATGAATCCAAGCTGTTTCAGTATTTTGGATGGAAGAAAGATGAAAATAATAGTTGAGGATTACCATAGTTTTGTACTCAGGTAAGGGGGAGGCTGAGCTGAGATCATTCCCAAAGCATAGCTTTGTATTATATCTATTTCTGGTGGATGCAAGTACAGGCATGGTGAATTGGATGGACAACTTCACGTGTGCCGTGCCACTAGAATGGGAGGACAAAGGTGTGTGATGGTTTTGCAAGCACTCCTGGAGGATTTCTTTAGTACTGGTATCCTGTATGTAATATCCTGTGATTGATCCATGACTCATGGCTTAGGAAAACTTACGTGCCCCTTTTGTTCAGGGTTCTACGGTTTACTCCTTTAGGCAGAGTAAAATCACAGTTTTAGTATAAACCTAGATGCCACAGCATCTTTGTGTTGAGACTGACCACCATGCGGAAACCTTGCAGTGGAACTAATCTGTTGATCTCGGGCAGCCTTGCAGAATCACATACAGTGGTTTTGTTCAGGATCTGCGGGAGCATTTTTCCCAATCTTTATTTTCCTGTCTCACAGACAGAGGTACTACGTTTTGTTAAACACAACTAGTTACTGAAACAGTTTATTTCAAATCATGCTGTTTTCTCCATCATTTTAAATCATTCCAGACCTACTCTTCTTTAAAAGGATGCGTAAGAGGTAGTTAAAGCACAAGGTATAGGCTAGACTAGTTGAGATTTGTCCTCAACATCCATGAATTCACCTAGTTTTAACCAGGACTCTTAATCTTTTTTTGTAAATAAGTCCAGACAGCTTTAAAACATTTATATGAATCCCGGCTAGCCCTTGGGAGGACCCAGGATTACATGCCAACCAGCTGCTTGTTTCAAACAAAATTGCTTTTAATCTTCAGGGCTGGGGTAAGATTTCTAAAAGTACTTTTCAAAAGAGACCTGAGCATGCAGAAGCCCTATTGATGGGCACTGAGAATTAAATTCCTAAGTCATCAACATGTTTTTCAAACCTGTTCTGTTGCTTACACATAGAGTCAGGTTACTTAAGCAGTAAAGGATCTTTTACTAACCTAGACATGACTTACTGGGATGTTGTATACATCAAAGGGATTGTTCTGATGAGAACAATTTACTTGCTTTGTCTGCAATGATTTAACCAGGAGATTGCAAACAAGAGCAGGTAATATGCTGAATGCTAACAAACCATAATCTCCTCTGGGAGACTGGAAAAATTTTGTAACCTGGAGCTGACTAGCCTGAATGGGCAAAACTAAAACTTTATTGGAAAGTTCAGGGCATAGGCTGATTAAATAATAAAAAGAGCAGAAGTAGGTCATTTTCAAATGTACCCCTCATTTTGTGCATGAAACTCAAGTATAATATAAACTGAAAACTGTTGAAGTCGTATATCACTTTGACTTGTCATGCTAAGCATTTATTAAACACATTTCCATTTTCTTCTGCTAAAGTCAAACAAAAAGGCTACTTTTGTAGATGTTGCTGTGCAGCTTTTATGAATTTGCTCTCAAGTTCTGTATTTTTTTGGTAACATTAACAAGTTTTTAATAAAGTGGTTATACAAGAGTCAGACAAATAACCTGGGCCACTTCTCAAAGACAAAGGTGCTGATCCCACAGGCTGCTGGGTGAATGGTCACTCACAGAAAATTATTTTTAAAAGGGGAGAAAAAGGCTTGTTCAGCATCCAGTTTCCACTTATCCTCAAAAAAGAAGGAAAGAGATCTTGCGTTACTCCTTCCCTTATTTGAGAAGAGCTGTCTCATGTTTTTGTTCCACTTAAAAAGAAAAGGTGGGTGATCACCTGTATCTGAGATCATCAGGGTGGTGTTAAAGGAATGCTGGGAAGGCTATCCATTCTCATTCCTACCGGCCCTAACCACTGCTACATGTTTTCCAAGACATTTGAAGGAGAGTTGCTCTAGATGTGCAGTCCACCACCACAGTCAAGCCAGGTATGAAGGCACAGCTCTGTGTTCCTGCGGCACAGGCTGCTGCAAGCTGGGACGATGCACAGACAGATGTACCCGTCAAATGATCTTGGATTTTAATATCCTTTTCCTAAACACCCCCCCGCTGACTCCGGAATTTGGGCCAATTAAGCTGTGGTTTGGGTTCTGCATCTACTAAAACGCTAAAGACTTTGCTGCTGGTAGAATCAGGAGGGTTGTATTAGCATGGTTTGTGTTGTCCCCAGCCATATCTTTTTCATGTCTTGCCAGGTCCTCTGAAGCAAGGGAATATGTTGAGCTCTAAGCAAGACAGTTATTTTCACACAGCACTGCAATACAAAATATGCAAGTATATCAAAAGCAGAAGCCCAAATGGGGAAGTTAAGTTGATTATGTATCTTTTAAAATCAGTAGTAAGCACAACACAAGAGTTTGGATAATAGTTCTAGAAACTGAGTAACATGGAGGAAAATGGGTAGCTTCCGAAGGACTGCAGGGGCCTCAGAAATCCCATCACTGGCGATTACTGAAGTCGGGAAATAAATGTGAAAATGTCCAGCCTAAAGAGGAAGCAGAAGAGTTGGGGATGTCTGCGAGCCACCCGCATTTCTATGCTGTTTCTTAAATGCATGTAGCCCAATGTAAAGGATCTTACTACATGCGTGTATGTATTTCAGTGCTAGGTCAGGGCTGGAATGTGACAGTGCAAATATAATAGACTTTATTAGGAATCTCCAGCAGCTTATACTTTTGGGCCCTCTCTTGGCTAAACATGGTAATGCATAAAGCAAAAGTAGGAATGCTGAAAGTATGTATCTGGGAAATGTAACTTCAAGCCAAATATTATACTAACCAGGTCAATGTCTCAAGCTTTTCCCATGTATTTGCATGTAAGAAGCAATGAAGTAGAAATGAAAATAAATAGTTTATCTATACTGAGGTTCTTACTAACAATAAAATCAGAGAAAAAGCTTTAATTGCAGGACTCAAACCTGTTTGGTGTAGAGTCAATTAAACGACATAAAACACTTCAGAGTAACAAAATATTTTAAAATATAAAATATCCATGTTATGATGATAAACTCAGCTTGTATTAAAAAGCCTAGAAAAGGAAATTAAAAGAACTTCCAAAAAAAGTAGAAAAAGAACTAACCATATTTTAATAAAATTCATGTTTGAAAAAAAAAAGCATGTTTAAAGGATGGCTAAGTATATGCTGATTAGCAATGTTAATTTACTAGTTTAGACATTACCTTAAATGTCTTTTTCTTTTACACAGGTAAAGAAATCAATCTCTTGTACAGTAATTTTTAGGGACCACAAGTATACCTTTCACTGGGCCAGCTAGCATTCTATCAAAAAAAATCCCATGTACAATTTTGGAGTGAGCTAGAACACGCTGGATGTGACAACCTTTATTTGAGGGGGAAGAGAACTTTTCTGTAAGGACATGAAGCTGTGATGTTCCAGGTAGCTTCACATGCAAAGAACCATTCCAGACCCATTAAATTTCCTAGAGACCTAGAGTTATTTCCATAATGATATAGCAAGGAATAAAATCAATAATTGGGTCTTGCATTTTCCAGAGACTCAATCTTCAACTAGTAGACTGGTCAAAGTGGGGAAGGATGGATCACATTGATGACATGAGTTTGGAACTCTTCTGTTAAATCCTCTGTCCCTAGCTTTCCTCCCTTCATAGTCACTACACAGACATGTTTTCCCTTCAGTCTTTCAGGATGTCCATGTGATGATATTTGTTGGATTTGGTTTCCTGATGACCTTTCTGAAGAAATATGGATTCAGCAGTGTTGGTATCAACATGTTCATTGCTGCCCTTGGTCTCCAGTGGGGAACCCTGATTCAAGGATTTTTGCACACAAAGGGAGAGAAAATTCCTGTTGATATCAAAAGGTACCTGTGAATTTACCAAAACTGACATTTCTATCCCTTAAGATATCAGGAGAAGCCGTAAACTACCACATCTGTGGGATCAGACTTCTAAGTTCTCTGAAATTTGATCGAGCCTTACTGTCCACCTCTCAACGTTCCTCTGCCTTTCACCTCTAAATGGGCAACATCTTGTGCCCTGAGCCAAGGGAACCAAAGGGTGGGATGAAATTGAGGTGCTATGTTACATGAGCACCACAGGTGATGGAGAGACTCTGCTTTGGATCTCTGGAGCTGTGGAAGCTGGAAGATCTCCAGCAGTAACACAGTACCTCCTGCATCCAGCAGGCATGAAAGGATCTGTCCTTCCATGACACATGGGGTCACAGAAGAAAGGCTGGAACAGTGTGTCTGTCCTTTCATGAGGTTTTCTCCTACTTCTCAAGGAATGATCTGCATGAACACCATACTGCAGTAGGTTTTGGACCCCCATCACAGAATAAGAGACCTCAAGAGCAATATCTCTAGATACTTTTAATCCCCCTCCCATTCATCTGTCCTGCTTCTACTAAGGTCTCAGAATGTTTTCCACATCTGCAGTTCTGTTTTCTGAGACAACTTGTAGACAATTCTGAAAGGGACATCATCCAAATGTTACTGAGGGACAAGCAGAAATAATATAAGTAGTTCCTTAATGCTTACAGACAGGCATTTGCAGAGGGACCCATAAGTTAGTGCCCCTCTGTGCTGCAAGTTTTTGACCAGTTTGTGGTTTTATTTATCTTTGCCATTCCCCATAACCTGTTAACACTGGTCCTTCCTGACAGCTAGTGTAAACATGATGCACAGTGATAGAAAGGCATGCAAGGCTTTTGGAATGAGATAAACCATCTGACCAAAGCTAAGAGCTCCCTGTCATCTTTGGAGTTCAAAGGACAGTCAGAGCTGGAAATATCCCTGCATATCCGCACTATACATCTCATCTGACTTTTCACTATAATTTCAACCGGCTAAGCACATATATGGTATAAGCAGGAGGTAACCTTCCCACATTTTTCCCTCAGTAGCTGGTAAGATCCCTACAAAACCCATCTGGAAAGGTTTGATTTAATTTTCATCCACGAAGATGATCTTGATAATTCTGTATCTGAAGTTAAAGCTCTATCATTTTAATGATAAGACAGGTTTGATATTACAGCCTTATTTCAGGTCTCTTTAAACTGATTTTCTTTTTTCTTGTGTTTGGTTTTTTTTTTTCTTTGTTTTGTTTTTATTCATTTTCTTAACTTCAGCATGATAAATGCAGACTTCAGTACAGCAGCTGCCTTGATTTCATTTGGAGCAGTCCTGGGGAAAACAAGTCCTCTTCAGATGCTGATCTTGACAGTTGTGGAGGTCACAATCTTTGCAGGCAATGAATATCTAGTTACAGAAATACTTCAGGTACAACTATTTAGCAATAACTGTTTTCTGTTTATAACAAATGTTTTCACTTTGTAATACTTCCAGCTTACATATACTAGGTTCTAGTTTCTACCATAGAAAATAAACCATTAAAGTCATCCAGACTTCTCTTTCATCAAATCCTCATCTTCGTGCTGTATAAAATCTGTGGCATTATTCTGGGTCCCTATTACAGGCCACAGATGTTGGAGCCTCAATGACTATCCATGCTTTTGGAGCTTATTTTGGTTTGGCCGTAACCCTAGTCTTGTATCGTCCTGGTTTGAAAAACAAACATGAAAATGAAGAATCTACCTATCACTCGGACATATTTGCCATGATTGGTAAGTGAAGTAATAGTGAGTGCTAATCAGTCATTCATCCCTCTTTCATCCCTATGTTTTAATGATTGCTTATTATTACGCTGCATCCATTTTCTTAAGTACACTCCTAGAGGCATATTCTTTTTTGTCTGATGCATGCACAAAGTTTTCAGTGACACACATATTTTTACAGTTTTTCCTTGGTTAAAAAAAAGGAGAGATCAAATTAAAGATGTATTTTCACTTTGCTTTAGTGGTGACTCTTTTTTTGTTAAATCTTCTGTTATAAGCAGCATTTGCATAGAAATTGGCCATAATTAGAAGTATTGATCTGTTCCTGTCCCGCTAATGAATGTTAGAAACCACACATCTATTTGTCCTCCAGATCTATTCATAGATCAATTTACCAGCTAAAACTATCAGTTATATCAATAGATGATAAAGGATTTGCATATGAACTGTCTTGCTAATGCATCCTATTATGGTATAGTTTTCACAGTGGTGGTGAGCTCTGGCAGCGAGTGGGGCATGACAAGGGATCACAACGTCTTAAAGTCTTCCAGTAGGATTTGACAGAGACCATGTGTCCAAATCCCAGCTGCCAGTGTCAAAAGCTCCTGCATAATCTATTATTTCTTCCAGCGCTTTGGCTATTTCATGTTTCTTACTCATCATCTTCCTCATTTCTTGTAGCTAGTTCTGTTGTGTTGGATCTTTCACATTGAAATACCCCTTGTGACTGAATAGTCTTTGTTTCGTTTTGGCTTATATTCATCCAGGTACCCTGTTCCTTTGGCTTTTTTGGCCCAGTTTTAACTCTGCCATTGCATCTGAAACAATTTACCAGCTTAAAGCAATTGTCAACACTTACTATTCCTTGGCTGCGTGTACTGTCGTAACATTTGCCCTCTCCAGCCTGGTGGATCAAAGAGGCAAATTCAGTATGGTAAGAATCACATCGCAACCCCTGTTAAATCGAGTCACCCGTCTATAACAAGGATGATTAGGCAGATTCCCAATGTCCGTGAGCTATCTGGAGCCTTTGGTCATACTGTGGGCAAAATTAGAGCTATTATGCTTCTAAAAGCTATAATGTAAGATTGGGGCCTGAGGCAACCCACCCTGCTTTAGTGATGTGGTGATTCCTCAGCGAGATCACTGCATCTGGAGAGTGATGGTCCTGCTCCCTTGTTCTCTTTTGTCCGTGGAACCTGCTGGACCATAGAGACATCAGTCCAACGTTCAGGTGGACTTTTGGGTCTTGCTCCAAAGAAGATCCTATGTGAGTTAACAGTATTGCAATAGCCAAAATAGGTCTCTCAAGGCAACAACCTGTTCCCTGGCAATCTCACAGTGCAGCTGCACAACAGGCAAAGCCAAACTAGGTTGGGGCTGCCAGGCTGTCAGCTTGCATCTCCTTGCCCTAAAATCCAGCCCTATGTTTTCACCCACTTCGTTCCAGTAGTTGCAGTGTTTATCTAAGCCCAGCGTGAGCAGGCACAGTTCAATGAGCTTGCAGAATTTGCTGCTGTTGTAGGAAGCAGTTCTCGCTGGCTCAGCCTGGCTTCTCGAGAGGTCAGATGAGTTTTAGTGACTTAGCAGAAGTTGAACATCATTAACCTGGCCCGAGTTAAACTGGCTTAGAGCAGCTTTGAATCAACACTCTGAACATGTAACAGGGAACCCTGTTTTAAATTCCTGTTCATTCTTCATTGGAAAAATCCCACCTGAAGAAAAGGTAAACTTCTGTACGCAAAAAAGCCTTCAAAGCCACTCAGCCCTGAAACAAGCCTCTCTTCCACATATCTCATCTCCACCTCTGTATACTCTTTGCAGGTCCTCATTCAAAATGCTACCCTGGCAGGAGGAGTAGCAGTGGGTACCTGTGCTGACATGTCCATCCACCCTTTTGTTGCCATGTGCATTGGGAGCATGGCTGGAATCATCTCTGTCCTTGGGTTCCACTTCTTGACTGTAAGTATTGAGGACCCACCTCTTGCTTCGTTGGCTTTACTGGAGCTCCCTTTGTTTGCTAGAAAGGGAGTTTTAGGCTGATAGGGTATAGAGAGTAAGCTCTAGCTAAAGTTATTTTTAAATCACTGTGATTTAAATATATGCTTATGAGCTAACTTCAGTCCCTCTACTAGCTAAAAAGAGAGAAGGATCATGAACATATTAAAATTCATTAACGTTGGGATTTCTGTTCAAGAGGCTGCCAGAATTTTGCTCCAAACCCATGTTTCAGTGAAATAGGACTAATTACATTTCACTCTTTTGAAATTTCTAAGTAGATCTGTAATAAAAAAATACTTTCGAAGTGTAAAATGGAATTGTTTCATGTGCAAATTGTAGAAACAAAATATTCTGAGTAAAACTGTTTAAAATGTAATTTCCTGATGGAGAAACATCCTGGAAGAGAATACCTGGCTAGCAGACTCAGAACAGGTGTGTATGTGCTAGTTAGCCACCTCTTTCAACTTTTGCTGCAGTGGCTGAAAAGATTAGAAATATCAATGGACTGTCATATCTTTTGCACCATTATATTTATGGTAGTAGCTTGGACATTTGTACCATTATATATACATACTTGGTCTTCTCTGCATAGAAACAATTTCACAGTGAAGGGAAAGATAGCAGGTTTTATAGCTAAACTTTGTGTACATAAAATAAGTTAAATTGTTTCTTGTACTTCTGCACTACTTTCTTTTGCATATCATTCTATAGATAACAGAAGACAATAAACTCACCATAAACTTCATATTTCCCCTCATTTCAGCCTTTCTTGGCATCCAAGCTGAACATTCAAGACACTTGTGGAGTTCATAATTTACATGGTTTACCTGGAATACTGGGAGGTATCACTGGCATCGTAGTAACTGCAGTAAAAGACGAAGCTAGGTGAGTTATAGAGAGAAGACAGAAAGGACCTTATTGATTTTTGAAGATCTATCCTAATTTTCCACCCTCCTTGGATCTAACTAGCATTATTTTTTTTTTTCAGAAAATGCATCTTTGGTTTGATGTCAGACATCATGTTCTGGTTTAAATAGGACTCTTCTTGATATCCTGCCTTTAACATACTGTTTATATGCCAATCTTGTTCCAAATTAAAAGCTTGAGTAAAAATAAATAAATTAAAAACATCATAAAAACCAGCATACAGAACCATTCGAATATAGAAGAATCTTTATTACAATTCTACAATTACACTGCTGGTAACAGTAAGATTTCCAAGAAAATTGGCAAAATGCGCTATTTCTCTATCTGAAACGACTCCAAGAAGATGAAATGCTGGTCTTTCTGACAAAGGGGAACATTCTCTAAAGGCTTACAAGATACTAATAGTCCTTTCAAAGAACTTGTTTTCACCTGTAGTCCAAAAAAACCCCAGAATAAAATAATGATTTCTGTCTTGCACACAGCAATGGCAGGATATTTTCCTGTGAGCCATCTTGTCCAGCAGACAGCAAATACAATGTTGTAAGACCACTTATCAGTCTCAAAGCGTAACATTTTTTTAATTGCGAATGGTTTGTTTTTCTGCCCTTTTCAGGCAAGGTGTCCACTTTACTCCTGGCATGCAGGCTGCTGCCCTGGGCAGCACAATTGGAATTGCACTGGTTGGCGGAGCCTTGACAGGTCAGTATGATGCATAGAGCAACTGAAATATATGTGAATTTAGAGGTTTGCCCATGGAGAACTTCAGCGTATCAACAATTTCATGTGAATAATACAAAATAGAAAAATAGAAATAATGCGTGATGGCAGAAACTTAAATATAGAAAAGCAGTTTTCCAACAATTTTGTCTTCAAATTCAGTCTAAATACCTTATTGAATACATGCTTCAAAGATACGGGGTTGTATATATAGGAATAGTAAGATGTTGTTCTGGATGGAATTCTTCTCTAGATTCAGACACTTAAAATTCTGAACAGAAACTAGTTTGAGATTAAGACATATTCATTTCGGTGTCACAGGTTTCCACGTGATTATGGATACTTTCCAAACAAAAATTCAGGCTGAAATAGAAAATTCCAGTCTGAAACCTGGGAAAGGTTTGAGCAATTAAAAACAAGCCTTTATTCATGTCAACATGAAGAAACCTGCATCTCTCACAATGAGAGACCTGATGTCCCAAGATGGTTGGGCATTTCCATAGACTGGGAAATGAGTCAGAAAACTTAGATGACTCCCCAGGGCACATCTGAGGAACATTTATTTGGGCATTTTGTCCATTTTCTAACCTCTGATGCTGTTTTTCCTGCAGGTGGTATTCTAAAGCTGCCCTTCCTGGGACAAGCATCTGACCAGAACTGCTTTGATGACTCTGTTTATTGGGAGGTAAGATACAACCTCCCTTTATTTTCATTATGTTCAAAGATGTACAGCACATTGCAGTCCTGTTCTCCTGGGGTTTGTGGTTTGCACACATGAGTCAGCTTTCAAAAATATTGCTCTGCCTCAGGCTGTGAATTTATCAAGGCCACCTTCAGGATCTTTTTTGGACTTGCTAGCTAGTATGCCATTTACATTGGACTAACCTTGAGAAAAAGCAGAAATACAGCCAATAAATTGAGACCTCAGTGGAGCTTTTTATGTCTCTTCTAAGTGCTCGCTGTGTCAGGTATCCTCTTCCTTCTTGTAGTTTAGACACATGATATTTGCATTTTTGGCTAAATGTTGCTACTTTTCTAGTGTCATCTAGAATTTCATACTGAATGAAATCTAGAGCACTTCTTCAGTATTTGTAGGTGAGTCTTCTTTAGGCTGAGCAGAAGCTCTTCTGCATCCTGGTTGAATGATCTGACCACTGAGGTTATCAGAAGAAGATGGGCCTCGTGGCACTAATGTTTTATGCATGAAGACACAAACAATGGGGCAGAGAAACAAGGACATCTGAAATAGCCCTGCCAAGCTCCCTTTGCGCTCAATGAAGAACTGGCTTTAGATTGCAGTTCATTTGAATCCTTCCAGATCTATGTTAGGTTACATGAATTAAAACCTTGAAAGTCTCTCTATTCCCCACTGATAATGAAAGACCTTTCATTGCCTATGTCAGACATAGAGCTCTGTGGAGACTGTAGTGACCTAGATTTGATCAGTTTAGTCTCACACATTTCTCTGAGTTGGATGCCTACAGTCAAGTGCAGAGCAGAAACTCAGACATACTTTTCCTCTTCGCTAACTTAAGAAGCTCCCTGTACTGTTTGTAGACTTTCTGCATCTCCCTTCATTAGAGACTGATGACAGATTCTTAATTTAGGCAATCTGAATTTATCCTTTATGCCAGGACAAACTACAGAAGGCAAGACAAGAAGAAATACGTGATATACATTCCTTGTAAATAAAATGTTGTGAACCCAAAAGGAGATTTTATTAGTTTTTTAATTAATTAAATGCCAGTATGAACCATACAATTTAGCTTTTGGTGAGAGAAAGTTTGCAGTCAAAGGGGCACTTTTGAGCCAAAAGATCAGCTGTAGCAACAGCAATCATAAAAAAACACTTTTAATGACAGCTCTGCAAGTCATTCACTGTTTGACTTCAGGAAAGTCAAAGCACCATTTTTTGGCAAGACCTGAAACAGGCTGTCATATGTAAATGATAAAAAATGTCAGGAAAATAAAAGTTTTGAAGTGTGGCAGAAGAATTCACAGCCTGTGTTGACCAGTGATAACAATACAACCCTGCTCAATTGAAAGTCCTGTAGAATCAGAAGAACTGCTCAGAAATATTTTGAGTGAGCTTTATCAGGTAATGGGAAGGGACATTCACATTTGGTATACAACATCATTTACATTTCATTAGAGATGGTCACCTTGTTTCTTTAGAGCTCTTTGAAAATCTCAGATATTAATTTTGCACTCTTGTAGCTAACATCAGTGTTAAGATATTCTTCTATTAAGAAAACCCTGAATTCATCCCTTAGAATTCACAACTGGTGCTTCATGTCAGGCTGGGTCAATGTTAATAAAAAGACACATAATATCTACAAACAGAATTACATTCTCGGTGCACTTTAGTCTCCTTTTGTGGAAAAAGGAAGTCTATATCTCATTAACTGAACTCTTCTCTGATTTTCATGGCAGGTTCCAGAAGAGGAGAAACTACATGAAATTCACGCTAACAACTATGATGGGCCCAGCAGATTTGAAGCCACAATGTAGAAAAATAATTCATCTGTAATATTTGCCCTAATGATGCTCTTTTCAGTCTCTAATGCTAAAAAAAACCATCCGAGTATTGTCCTAATCACATTAGGTTTTCAAGAAGGGGTGGTAGATAACTATATTTTTGTAATATAAAACAAGCTTGATTTTAGAATACATAGTCACTATGCTGAGCTCAAGTGAATTAATTAGATCCTTCCAATATATTTGTTCATCAGGAAAACCCATCACAAACTGCTCTACAAAATTATCTGTATTTTACCTTTTGTCATCACTGAGTCAATATAGCCATTGAGCAACCTTTGTGTTTCAAGCCTATTACAGGATACCATATTTAACTGCAAGATTTCTGAGTTAGAATCACACCCTTCGACTGCGTAAGGGTAATCAAGAAGAAATTGATTGATATCGTTTATTTGGATTCTAACAAGCTTTTCACCAGAGCATCTCAGATTAACTTTTTAAGAAAGTGTGCTGTCCTATTTTCGGATGGGAGAGAAAATGTGCTGTATTTTGAAGACTGGTTATGACAGGAAACAAAATGTTGAAATCATTTTCATGACAAAGCACAGAATATAGTGATTGATAAGGTATACTAAGTGGCAAGATGAGTATCAAGATTCTTTGTTAATATGTTTATTGAAAGGGAGAAGAAAGTGAAATGGTGAAAAATATCATTATTGGCATAGATTTATTTAGACTGTTTCAAGGACACAATAACGGAATTGAGTAGGAGTTATGAAACCAGGTAATTACATAATATGTCTTATTAGGTCCAACAGGAATAAGTGGATAGTAGCACCGTTAATGTCAATAGATATAAACCGAACAAAATGCTAGCTCCAAGAAAAAACGTCAGCTATTAGGAACTGATTGGAAAGCAACTATGTTCAACCTACAGAAGACTCAGTGGAGAACTTCTGTGTGGCGAGTCACTACCTTTGAAGTCACTGCCTCCTAAAACAAGATAAAGCAGAGAGAAGAAATTTGAGGCTAAATTAAGATAAACTAACTCCACCTGATAAGTGATGATAATGGCTGCTCATTTAAGAGTTACAAAAATTGAGGCATCTGAAGGAACTCTATGAGATGGCAGTAGCTGGAAGCAGAGTCACACATTTGTTCCTACCTACATGGGATAATCCATTGAGAGACAATGGATGGGAGATGAAAATCTAACAGAAGGATCACAGTGCCTCTAGGCATTATTCAGACACAGAAAGCTACCACTGATGTCTCAGAAGGACAAGCTACCGTGGATGAACTTTCAAGACTTTTTTATATTAGTATCTTATTTCAAGGCTTACTTACCAGATTTAAGGGGAAAACTCTTCTCTTATAAAATAGCACAGATATTTTCAGTTCTGCTGATGTATTTTTCTTGAAAAACTTTAGAAATATACTAGGCAGGGCTGTCCCATATGTTATATCAGCTGTATACTGCTATATATGTCAGATTTCTATCTATGAATGAAAATACATTTGTTGTAACACACTTTAGTTCAGATATGCTCTTTTGCAGATGTGCAACGACTGACTCTTTTCTACCTTGTTGGCTAGAAGACATCTTTTGTCCTTTCAAAGCTTTCACACAATCATTTTTGTAAAAACTGAGAAGGCATTTAACAATGTAAATATTGCATATGTAAACATTTTAGAAGTATTTTGTGCATAATTTACAAGGATGAAGTATTGAAGTACTTGAAAAAGATTCCATATGTAGACAGACTGTAAAAATCTTATCCTCAATACATGAAGCTCAGCCCTGAAAATCCTACTGGGGGATTCAAAGGGTCTTTCATTCACCTACAGCTGTAAGGTAATTATTTCACTGATTGTGAGTGTTGACCACAAAGGAATACCTGAGGGAGGAAGTACCACTCACTGTGAGTAAATCTTTCAGAATGATGTCCTCAATACTTACCTTTAGTTCTGGAAGAACAGACAGTGAGGTGGATTGAAAACTTGCTGAAAAGCCAGGCCCAGAGGCTGGTGATCAGGGGTGTGAAGGCCAGTAACTAGTGGGGTACCCCAGGGGTCAGTACTGGGTCCAGTCCTGTTTAATGTCTTCATTAATGATCTAGATGATGGGGCAGAGTGTACCCTCAGCAAGTTTGCTGATGACACCAAACTGGGAGGGGTAGCTGAAACACCAGAAGGTTGTGCCACCACTTAGAGGCACCTCAATAGGCTGGAGAAATGGACTGACAGGAACCTCATGAAGTTCAGCTGGGAGAAGTGCAACGTCCTGCACCTTGGAGGAACAACCTCAGGCACCAGGACATGCTGGGGGCCACCCACGTGGAAAGCAGCTTGACAGAAAAAGACCTGGGGGTGCTGGTGGGCACCAAGTTGAACATGAGGCAACAATGTGCCATTGCCACAAAGAAGACTATTGGTATCCTAGACTGCATTAGGAGGAGTGTTGCCAGCAGGTCAAGGGAGGTTATCCTTCCCCTCGACTCAGCACTGGTGAGGCCATACCTGGAGTGCTGGGATCCCCAGTACAAAAGAGATATAGACATACTGGAGAGAATCCAGCAAAGGGTCACAAAGACGCTGAAGGAACCGGAGCATCTCTTATATGAGGAAACACTGACAGAGCTGGGACTGTTTAGAGGAGAGAAGGCTCAGGGGGATCTTATCAGTGTGTATAAACACCTGGAGGAGGGGTACAAAGAAGACAGAGCCAGGCTCTTTTCAGTGGTGTCCAGTGACAGGACAAGAGGGAAAGGCCACAAACTGAAACAGGTTCCCTCTGAAGATCAGAAAACACTTTCTTACTGTGAGAGTGACCAAGAACTGGCACAGGTTGCCCAGGGAGGTTGTGGAGTCTCCATCCTTGGAGATACTCACAAGCTGTCTAGACATAGTCTAGGACAACTGGCTCTCGGTGGCCCTGCTGGAGCAGGGGGGTTGGACCAGATGACTTCCACAGTTTCCTTCTGGCCTCAGGCATTCTGTGATTCTGTGATTTGAAATTCCCAATGAATTCAATGGAAGCAAAGTTATACCAATTCCTAAGCACTTAAAAAAACAAAAAATCTCTGTGCACTAATCACTTGGGCATTGGCATTCTGATTTCAGTTCTCAGGGTATCAAGGCTGTGCCTGTACTAATGACGAAAATATAACTAATCAGTAACCTGAAGAAAATGCAGAGTTTATGACTTTTATACCAAACACAAGGTTGATGACCGGTGGTTCTCCACGTTCTTGGAATTTCATGCTTGGACAGTGAGCTACACGCTCACCCAGGCACACACACTTAGCTAGCAAACATTTATCTGCCTCTGTACTGTACTGAGGATTCATTAGCAAGCGCGGGGGAAGAGAACAAAACCAATCACCAACTGCAAGAAAAACATACCCTTCACTGGGAAAGAGGTTTATGGACTAGTACAAGCGTCTCTCACAGGAAATTTTTGCAGGAGGACAGAGATCCAGAGTCCACATTTTCCCTTTTCTCTTCTGTAGCAAATACTTGGCTAAATAGAGATGGACTGGAGCAGCTGCACTTCCCTTGGTTTAGTGTTCATCCTGACTTTTCTATCCATTTTGAAAATGAGAGGTTTCTGGAATAACCACCAGGGAAAGAATTTTCCCCCAGGACCAAGAGCATTACCTATCATTGGAAATCTGCACCTCTTTGATTTGAAAAGACCCTACAGGACTTATCTACAGGTAGTCATTATCTTTTCTATTTGCCCCATAATTGCACATATCACCAAGCCCCATAGTCCAAGGTGTCAGAGAGTTTCTCCTATTGCACTCAACGTGTTGCATCCACAGACGATCCTTAGCAAGGGACAGGAGACTGTTATTTGAGCAGAAAACTTTGAATGTAGCGAGATTTGTTCTTTACTGCAATACTTTCTCTGTGCAACTTCATGCATCTAGGTTTCAGCCTTCAACAACTCTTAAAACTAATAACAAGTGCTCTCCTAATTTCTGTGGTAATTTTGAGGAAAAGGTAACTGAATAAGGAGTGACTTTGCTATGTGGTCTAACTCCCTCCACCTTCCACTGACTGATGCGACTGCAGCTTCCTGCCTTCACTGATTTAGCAACGCTTCTCATCTCCCTTTCTTCCTTTCTTCCCCAAAAGCTGAAGACAACTATATACTCTTAATATTCAGGGCCAACAGTTGCCAGAATATACAGCAAAGATCTAAGCAAATCAAAGTAATAAATCTTCCGGTTTTCCTCTAGTGCTTTCTTTACCTAGTTTATTGTAGGACTTTCCTGATTTTGAGTTGAAGACTTCTATGAGCCTGCTCCTTAGAGTTTTTTCTACTTAGACATTGAAATTGCATATCCTCATTGCTGATGATTTTTAAAAGGGGTATTTGCACCTATATGTCTGTATGTATGTTACATCCACAAATCAAAAGACTGCTCAGATGGAATGTCTGGAAAATCACCTTAGCTATCCAATGCAGCCTAACTGTGTTGCCAAAAGCAAGCTGCATCTCTTTTCAGGCCAACAGAAGCAACGTGCCTCTGCTGTAATTCGGTGAATCCATTCTAATGGAGGAGGTTGGTTCTCTGACTCGAGCTTAGTTCAATATTCACACGTACTTAGTGTGTAAATGCAGCTGGAGTCCATATGCTCATCCTGAGCATCACGATTGCAAGCACTGGAGAGTCCTTACTGGAGAACACCCTTTGAAAGATCATATTCTGCCACAGCTACAGCAGTCTGGGATAACAGTATCACCATCAAAGTAGCTACTCTTAATTCAGACGCATGTCGCTGCTGCTATGTTATTTCATATAGTTGGCTGGACTTGCTTACCAGGTGCTGAACATTTTGCATGTCGATGCTAAATAGTTGCCTCCGGTTTCTTTGTGCAAACACACTAGAAAATAAGTGCGGTCAGGAAAACCCCTTCCTACTCCCGGTCAGGAGAATCAAGAACATTGAGTTATATGAAAATAAATCTGCCTGTACAAGCTAAAAAGGTACCAGCTTAGGCCAAAGATTGTCTCTGAGAGAGATTAATGGTGGATGTAGTCGTATATAAAAACTGAGAATTTACCTAATGCTAGATCCAGACCCAGAAACACACTGAGTTTTTTATACAATAACGGTAGCAAAGGTTTAAACAGGTTTAGCCTGTAGACAAAAGAAACACAATAACACAGAGATCAGTGTGAAAACATGAGTCAAAAATTGAATTTAGAGGGGTTCCTGAGGGAAGGCAGAGCTGTCAGTACAATCCTTGACTGACTTGGGGTTTCAGCTGTTAACACTTCTGCTCGGTTAAACACAACGGGACTCCACTCCTGACTGTGCCATTTAGTCATTAGCCATCATAATGTCTGGCATGTTCATGTTATTTAAATCAATTCTCTTTCTCTATACTTAGGAAAACATTTAACATTTTAGTAACTTAGAGGCAGGACAGGAAAATAAGCAGCACTGAAAGGGTGGTGAATTTCTTTGTAAGCTATAAAAGCTGTGAACCACTGTTATCTACTTCTGACAGCTGTCAAAATTATATGGTCCAGTCTTCAGTGTTCAGATGGGGCTAAGGAAAATCGTAGTGATTTCTGGGTATGAGACAGTGAAGGAAGCTCTCGTAAACCAGGCAGATGCGTTTGCAGAAAGACCTAAAATCCCAATCTTTCAAGATTTGACTGGAGGATATGGTAAGTTTGTTTTATTTCTCCTTATCAGCTATTCAGAAAGTTTTTTCCTACAGACAGAGCAGAAGCTGGCACATCACTTTGAATCAGAGACCTGTCATGGTTTAACCCCAGCCAGCAACTAAGCACCACGCAGCCGCTCACTCACTTCCCCCCACCCAGTAGGATGGGGGAGAGCATCGGAAAAAAGTAAAACTCTTGGGTTGAGATAAGAACAGTTTAATAGAACAGAAAGGAAGAAACTAATAATGATAGTAATAGCAATAATACCATGACAATAATACATTATTGTCATATACAATTGGAATTACAAAACAAGTGATGCACAATGCAATTGCTCACCACTTGCTGACCGATGCCCAGTTAGTTCCTGAGGGGTGATTCCCCCCAGTTCCACTCCCTCCAGTTTATATACTGGGCATGACGTCACATGATATGGAATACTCCATTGGCCAGTTTGGGTCAGCTGTCCTGGCTGTGTCCCCTCCCAACTTCTTGTGCCCCTCCAGCCTTCTTGCTGGCTGGGCATCAGAAGCTGAAAAATCCTGGACTTGGTATAAACACTACTGAGCAACAACTGAAAACATCAGTGTGTTATCAACATTCTTCTCATACTGAACCCAAACCACAACACTATGCCAGCTACTAGAAAGAAAATTAACTCTATCCCAGCCGAAACCAGGACAGACCATACAAGGCATTGGAAATAGGAAGCAATTTCATTGACTTCAGTGCATTTATTCAAATTTGAAAGTACTGACAGTGACAACAAAACAACTGTAACTCTAACAATAACAACAACAACAGATAAGAGATAGTGTCACATTTTCAGGCTCTAGAACAGGGGCATGCATGCCAGGGAAGGCATTTCTAGCTCTTGTGGTATGGTTCTGGACTTCTGGTGTTTTGAGCTTACCATAGAACCTCCTTTTCCTGAAATGACTATTATACCGATGCTTCTCATTTCAAGTGGTGAATACTGCTTTTAAAATCTGAATGTGACAATGGAATGGAACACATACAGAATTGGGCATTTATTTTAATAAGGGAAATACTGTATACTGAGCTGGGTTCCAAATGAGAGTTTCACACCCAAACTTCATTCATGAAACTCATGAAAGTTTCATATTTACACCTCCAAAGACCCTTGGACAAATTCAGCAATAATTCTGTGAACATTTTAACAGTTGCATCTTTTGATCACATTATTGCCTCTAAACTTTCTTTACATCTTATTTTTTCTCCTTGAAAAGAATATAACTGAAGTCGTTAGTTACATGGTGTAACAATTTCAGTGAAAAACCGATTGAAGAGGTTTTAAGATGCTACCTAAATTTTAAAGACATTTGTGCCCAGTCAGGTTTCTCCTGCAATCATCAGAGACTTGAGATCTCAGTTCAATTCCACTTCCAAAGTACAATGATCAGCGGTTTGAATTTCCAATGCCCTTTCTTTCAGTGACAAGTGTCTCTCAGAGATATATATTCTTCTTAAGATTTGATTAAATACCTCTTAAATAGTTTACACTCCTTTTTTTTTTTTATGCAATAAACCTATTGTTGAGGCCTGAAAAAACTTAAGGGAAAGTTGTTTTTTTTCCCCAGCCAGATGTAATTTAGCTTGTTTTAAAAGTGACTGCTACTAAATATTTACATTATTTTCCTACAAATTAGTTACTTAAAATCTTCTGCCACCTTGAAATGGTCTCTGTGTGTCAGGGATTGTTTTTGCTCATGGTGAAAACTGGAAGGTGATGCGAAGATTTACTCTCACAACCTTACGAGACTTTGGAATGGGAAAAAAGGCCATTGAGGACTGCATTGTGGAGGAGTACGGGTATCTGGCAGACAGCATTGTGGCACAAGAAGGTGGGTAGATGATTCATTCTTCAAACTTCTAAGGATTTGTTCAAGTACCCAGACGCTTGCCAGTAACCTTCTCAAGTTCAGATCTTTTTAAGAAATGTACTTCAGGCTGAATCGATTTGATGAATTTGGCTCCTCTGGCATTTTTGTGTCTTGGCATGGTATTCTAACATTGAATAATAATCAATAATAGCAATCAATCATAACAAATAGCAATAATTACTATTAAATTTACATTTCCAAACTACATCTTTTTCCACAATGTAATATATTCTTTTGTTCCTTGTATAGGAAAGCCCTTTGATGGTAGTAAAATGATTAACGCAGCAGTTGCTAACATAATTGTGTCAATATTACTTGGAAAACGATTTGATTGTAAAGACTCCAGATTTGTGAGACTTATACATTTGACCAAAGAAAACGTGAGGCTTGCTGGGAAACCTTTGGTTACGGTAATGATAAACATTTTTATGTTGCTGTTCCACTGGATGCTACAGGAACATAGTAATACTGGTAGTCAATTGTTTCTATTAAACAGAAAAATCTGAGACTCTGAGATATAATAGGTTTACAAGCACTTTCTGGGACAAAACAAAGCTTGAGAGACAGTCTGGGAATCTTGAAGCTAACAATCAAACTCCCAGTCTTTCAAAAACATGCTTAAGCTATAGCTTGAAGAGTGCTAAATCTGGACTGGAAAAAATCAGATCATGTAGCGCATGAACAGCAAGCTCAGCATTCCCCCCAAAAATGGTTCACACACATAAAGTGACCTGGCATAACAGTACACTCTCAGAACACAGGGCAGGGAGAAGCTATAGAGTATGTGGTCTATCTGTACAAGGAGCCCTGATGATACAAAATCTATTTTCCCACACTTCTAGTACACTGAAATATCTCAATGAGTAATAAATACTCTCTGATCCTTGCATGCAATGCTGCTGCACAGCAGATTCACTTCTGTTCCTTTAGGCTTTGAAACAGAAAAAAAAAAGTTAGCGGAAAAACTGGCTGAAACAATAAAAGAAGTTGCTGGCCAACATTTCCATCTCCCTGGTGGCAAGTTGCAGGTGTTTCAGTCTGACATCTACACTTCTCCTGCAAAATAGTAACTTGGGGCTGAGAGTTTTCCATGTATTCAGTGTTCCTTGATGGATTTTCTACCATTAATTCATCCAGTCACTTTTTCATGTTCTAAAGAACAAAATATTAATGTCACGTCTTTGCCTTTATGTCTGCAAAATGGGCACAATATTATTAATTTGTTTCTGTAGCGTTTTCAGACCTCTGGCTGGTAAATTCTCTCTAATCCACTCTTGTAGCTGTACAACACCTTCCCACAACTTGGATTCCTCCTAAGGGCTAACAAGATTCTTCTCCAACACAGAGATGAATTCCACGCTTATCTACAAGTTACTTTTGTAGAACATCTCAAAACCCTGGACAAAAATGATCAAAGAAATTTTATTGATGCATTCCTGGTTAAACAGCAGGAGGTAACTGAATCATTTCTTATTTATTCCAACTTTTATGGTTATGTGAAGAAATTTACAATCTGCTTTCAGTCTATATAATTATAGCTATATTTCTTTAGGGAATCTATCTTTGACAAAACACAAATAACGAACTGGTAGAGTTGAACAGATATTTCACTCTGTTGCAGTTCCAACCCCTTTTAATCAGCAAACATTTATCCTTATTTATGCTTTTCTTCAGACTGTATCAATATATTATTAACAGAGGCTGCATCTTTTTATCTGCTCGCTCTGTTGTCCTAGCCCTTCCGGCTCTTTCAAAACCATAATGCATTACAGAACAAAAGCGCTACCTGGGCTTTACTGGGATCCTTATTCGGGGTCTCTGAAATATCTGGGTTACCTTCTTCGTAGAGAAAACAGCTCTCTTTGCAGCTGGCCCCAGTAAACGCAGAGATCATGCAAAACATAAAACCTATGCCAACACTATTCTCCAGGTACAAGCCCAAAGCTGCTCTTTGTCTTTCACACTTTTGTAAAATACAGGATTTATTTCTTAGTAAATGTTTAGCTAAGTAAATTGCATTTTCACATGGAAAGCCTTATGTTTTCATCCTTTTATCTCAACCACTTCTTTCAGGAGAAATCCACTACCAATGGCTATTTCCATAATGGCAACTTGCTAAGCTTGATAAGCAATTTGTTTACTGCTGGTATCGAGACAATTTCCACCACACTAAACTGGGGCTTTCTGCTGATGCTAAAGTACCCTGAAATTCAGAGTAAGTGGTTTTATGACAGATGCTGTTACACTCAATGCATTAGGAACTGAACAGGAACCTGGAGGGTCAACATATCTGTTAATACACTAAGTTACAAAAAGCCAAGATTTCCAACTAATTGTTGTCTAGGTATCGCTGTGCCCTGTGGTTCAGGCCCAGTGAGGGGCACACTAGTCAGCCTACCAGTAGATTATAAAGAGAGTTCATAGGGGCCAGGTCCTTTGCTCAGTAAAATCTCATTAATTAAAGAGAGAGCTGTCCTGTGTTGGCCGACGAAAATGTTCCAGGTTTCCCTCAGAAACAGGCTGTTGATAAACCAAAGGCCTGTGCAGATGTTAAAGGGACTGTACTGAGGCTTTAAATACCTGAGAAGATTCAGGGAATTGCTCTTTGTCTGACATCTCCACTCCAATTTATGGCACAGCATTGTTAGGAGTCAAGTGGGGTTTTTGAGAAACCTTTTGGTCAGAGCAAGCAACTTTAGGCAGAAGAGAGGGCAGAAAAATACAAGTCTTTAGGTTTCTTGTTGGTAAAGGAATAAACAGTGTAGTTCTGTCCACCTCCCATTATTTCTGAAAGGAAAAAAAGATTTTGGGAGAATTTATGGTTTTCACTCAAGGTCTTTTATACTTTACATCAGTAAAGGACAGTATGTCTCAGGGATGAATGAGTCCTTGTCTCTTTCTTATAGTCGATTCTTTCCTCAGGAAAGGTCCAAGAAGAGATAGAGCAAGTGATAGGGTCAAACCCCCCACAGATCAAGCATCGAACTCAGATGCCATATACAGATGCTGTCATCCATGAAATTCAGAGGTTTGCTAATATCCTGCCATTGGATTTGCCTCATGAGACTGCTGCAGATGTCACTCTCAAAGGCTATTTCATTCCCAAGGTGAGATGCCTACAGGATTGTTTCTTTTAACATTTCTTTTTTCTCAGACCTGGTTAATGAGATAAACATGAAGTGTCTAATGAAGTCGCATAACAGCAGTCAGAATAATCTCTTCCTCCAGGCTGACAATCTTGAAGTCTTATTGCCATTACTGCCACCACAATATTTGTCCACGGATTAATTCTAGTCTTACTTTGCAGGGAACCTACATCATCCCTTTATTGGCCTCTGTCCTGCAAGACAAATCGCAATGGGAGAAACCAGACATGTTCTATCCTGAGCACTTTCTTGACGCCAATGGAAAATTTGTGAAGAAAGATGCTTTCATGCCTTTTTCAGCAGGTGCCTTCTCTTTTCCATGTACTGCTGTTGCAAGAACAGATCTTAGACAAGAACTACTTGTACCAGTGTTTTTTTGTTACTGAAGCCTGGCCTCCACCCTGTCTTTTTCATGAGACCATTTCACAATCCATAGTTCACAGATTTCTCAGGACACACCTCTCATAACAGAGAGTACTCACAAATGTCTGCTAATTCTTCCAGCCTCTGGATGTTATTGGTTTCTCAGTTAGCATTCAATGATTATAAACAAGAATTTGTAGTGCCTTCTTAAATATGAGGGAGGTTTTCAGCAAATTCCGTGATGGTTTGGATAACACATTTCTGCATTACAATCTGTAGCCCGCAACTGTTCTATGGCCTGGGCTTCTTTGTCTGTGACTCTTACCATACCCAGCTGCACTGACTATGACCACACACAAAGCACACAGGAAAGGGCTTCTGTGTCTTTCCTGGGGAACTATGTTTCATTTTTGCACGTCCCTTCTAAAAAGTCACAAATAATGTTGGTTGGGATCAAGACTTCATATACTGTGCCAACAAAGAGGAGTCGCCTTATATAAAAACCCAAATTCTGTGTAAAATCCAAGGACAGAAAGGGGTTGCCTTTTGAGTCTTCCACAGAGCCTAAGCTTACACACCTGCACCGTTTGCCAAAGGATGGGAGATTCCGACCCCCGTGATGACTGTTCCTTCTCTGGCATTTCTCCTGCTTTGCAGGAGCAATTGCCATTGCTCAATTAAGTTCCCATACATCAGTCTCTGGCTAACTTGTCTATCATATCCACAACACCGCATTTTTTTATAGACCTTATTTGTGTTTTTTTAATTCTGCATGATATTTGACACTCACCATCCAACATATGGAAAACCATTTTTTTTTTTCATAGGAGGACTTACGATACTTCCAGTTCACAGGCCTTCTTTTTCAGATTTAAGTCTAGATGTCCTAGCTGAAAGCATATCCAGGGAGTGTCAGGTCTGGGCATTCCCTGGAGGGCTTATTTCATCCACAGACATGCAATAGCTCTTCATTTTCCACTTCTGTCATACAAGGGAGTTAAAATCAAATCTTAGTTGAGGTTTTTGTTAGTTCTGGCCTTGAATCATCATGCTCTGATTAAGGCAGATTATAAGATGCTGGATTTGACCAGGACTGAGAAAAATTTATATTCACAGCGCTTTTGAAGAAAGGCTTATATTAGGGGCTCCACAGAATACATCCACCACCTTCCTCCTCAGTCCCACTCTAGCCAACATTTGTGAGTCTCCAAAGTCTTTTCTGACAAATTTTAATATAAAAAATTCCCTGTGACTAGACTAATAGAGCCAAAGTCTAGACTAAACCAGCCAAAGTTGGTCTGGGACCCAAAAATTGAACCAAGTAGAGGAAAAATCTGAAAACAAAGAAAAATACAAATTTTCTTGAAAACTGCAATTCAGAAATTCAGACTGCATTTCCATACATTTCTCCCCAAATGCATGCATTTAGACAAAGGAAAAGAAAAAAATTACCAGGTGGCTTTGTTATCATACCTCTGAAGACCAAGTATCCGCTCTCTCAGATGATTCTTGTACTCAACAGACTTTTAAGAGCTACTGTATTCTTTATTTATAGCTAGGATATGACATTTCAAATGTTCTGGATTCCCACTGATCTTCCTCAGAATAAGAGCTGCTCAGAGATTTTTATTTCTTCCAACTATTGAAGAAGCAGTTCCCACTGACTCTTTATGGCCTTTCTGCATTTTGTTTCAGGGAGGAGGATCTGCGCTGGTGAGACTCTTGCAAAAATGGAGCTCTTCCTCTTCTTCACCAGTCTCCTGCAGAAGTTCACCTTCCACCCTCCCCCTGGAGTTTCTATCTCAGACCTGGACCTCAGCCCTGCTATTTCATTTAACATCAGCCCCAAACCCTATAAAATGTGTGCTGTAACACGTTCTTAGAGCTCTAATCAGCACCAGTTTGTTTAAAAAAATGTTTAAATTACTTTTTCATGATATCTGCCTTCTTAATTCATTGTCCAAAATGATTCACAACATTACATCTTAATGAAGGTTTCCAGCACTTCTAAACCAAAATGGTGTTCTTTTTTTATTTATTTATTGGGGGAGGGCAGAAGTGGACTAGAAGTGTGGACTAATTGATGACTCATGGATCAATCTGGGCTAAATAATACAGACCCTCAACTTTCATATTTTTACTTCAGTTTTCATTTGGTAACGTGTGTTTGTTGAAAGCATATCACCCAGAAATGCTCTCGAGTCCAGGTTTCTCCAAAGAGACATATGGACCATGAAGCTGTGCTTAGCTTGTACTATCCTGCTTAAAGATAAGCCTTGCAGAGCCTCCGTAGTGAATGCGGGATGTTCAGAGCTTCAGGTCTTCAGAACAGAAGGGCTGTTTGGTCTTGGCAGGCAGATGGGTTTGAAGCTGGGTTGGATATACCAATGTTCCCCAATACCTCATTGCGGTTTCTCCCCTTGGCTCTTCTCCCTAATTCTTCTGCTCTTCAGGAGCATTCAGTCCCTGCCTCTGCCTGGGCAGTAATCAGTACTGACCGCCTTTGGTATGCTTTAAAGCTCAGCTTTTCTTAGGTTGGCTATTTTACTTGGCACTGGAAGGACAATATTCCCTGCTCTGCCATTTCTCCTGAGAATGGGCCTTGAAGCAAGACACTCATTCCTTCTCCTTGAAGGAGACACTCCTCTGAACATTCCCTTTCGTTTGATCTCGTTCCCTTGGTTTGGGGGGGGTTCATATCAACATTTCTCCATATGCCTTTGTCTCCTTACCCAAACAAGATTCTGATCATTAGGCTGTAAACAATTCAATAATTATGAAAAGATTCAATCCACTTTAAAGTTGATATACCAAGCACAGTTCAATTGCTTTATCCCCAAGTCTCTAGAACCATTTTAGATGCCCTCAGATCTTTTGCTTGGCCTTCAGCTGCCAGGCTGGGGGGGCAGATCCTGTGCCATATAAGCCCTGTGTGCATGTTTCAGGTAATATAGATACTTCAAACATCTATGAGTGTTCAAATGTAGACTACGAGATAGAGACAAATGATTAAAGACTCAAAAGTGAAAATAATATGAGAATCCAAAAACTGCATGAGTGGTTGCATCATTTTTATTTTCAGGAGCAAATTTGCCCTCTTCTTTAATTTGTCTAATGTAATAATTTCCTTGTAATTTTAAGGAAAATTTTTACAAAGGAGTAGTAAACTTCTCATTTAGATCTGTTTATTTTAGTTTCTGGATTCACAAAGGCTGAGGTTTTTATTTGTTTCCAAATTTCAGGAGGCAAAAAACTTTTTAATCTCGTGTCTCTCCTACTTTCCAACCCAGGTTGCAGAGCAGGTGCAGGTGAAAACCTTGCCAATGTGGAGCTCTTCCTGTTCTTTACAAGATTCCTGCAAAAAGTTCATGTTTTTTCCTGCCCCTGGAGTATCCATTTCAGGTGTGAACACAATAAGGTGCACTAGCCTTTCAGTAGACATTTTAGGATCTGGACTATGATTTGATAGTCTTTTTTTGCTAATACATAATTCTACAGACTCCTGTGACCACAGAGGATTATACAGGTGTAATGGTGGCAGGAGTCTATTTTTTCTCCACTTTTTGTGAGCGTTTGCAGATATCTCCAAAGCCATCCTTCAGCCTGGCCATTTTAAACAACACACAGTTGTCTCCACTCCAGCAGAGGACAGACCAGAAAAGCAATGCAGAAGAATGGTCAAACTTACTAGATACAATAGGAGAATACTCCTACATATCTTCATGGTGCTCATTGAGCTGTATATCCTCATATTATTCTCCTCTCTGAAGCGCCGACTGTGCTAACCGTACATCCTCATTATTGGGTACCATTTTGCATCTCAAGGGGAACAACTTTAGTAAATCAGAGCTGCTGCACTGGAAGTTGTAGTCCTCCAGATCCTCACAGCCTCTGTTGTTATTTAGTCCAGGGTTCCTGTGAGAAAAACTAATGTAACTTACAGGACATTTCCATTGCAATCTTATGTATGTCTGTCTTCTGAGCTATGTTTGCACTTGGAGAAGGTGATGTTTTTCATCAGTTAGCTGATATCTGTGAAAAATTACAATTTAATTGGCTTCACCAGGAATAAAAATATTTTTTCCATTCTCTGCCCCTGAATTTTAAATGTTAAAAACACTTATGAAAATATGGGGGAGTTCCACTGAAGGCAAGGCTTGAATAAGAGAATCACTGTAGAAAAGGTGTTGGAAGCTGGTGATCACACTTCATTTTCTGAAGCTGTTCTTTCTCATATCATCAAAGTACTCAAAACAAATCAAATGTTTGCATTTCTTGCTCTTATTAACCTTTAATCAAATCGTATTTATCCCAGTAATATCAGAAATCTAATGTAACATGAAGTCTTGCATTTGTGTTACAAAAAAAGACTCTGAAGCCATAGAAAGAACGTGATAACTGAAAGCATGATCACAGTGCATGAAGAGGTGGGAGTTGATACAATTGCAGTGTTTTCCTGAGAGAGTTTCTCTTTGTACGAAACAGCTAATCTTATCTAACCACCTTTGTACATATTGATTTACATGACCTCCATTAACCTACTATCTGAGGTTTTTCCAAGTATTTATCTTCAAAGATAGAACCAGATTAAAATGGATTTTTTAGTCTCTTTCCAGTTCTAACATTTCAGAAAAAAACCACTCAATTTAAACACTGCTTTTCACTTGAAGGTTTGGAGACAGAATTATGAGAAGAAATTATTTTTTCATGAGCAAAACAGGCCCCTGTTATTTTCACTACTTCTTGTCAGCAGTTGCCACCAGCCCTGGAGAGGCTAAACCTCCATTTCTAGGTCTTTACTAATTCAGAAGAGGGTGAACGTCATCTGCAAGATGGCAATGCCAGATTGTGCATGAGTTACAGCACAGTTGCTCGATGTTTGCAAGATCACCAGGATGAACAACATCACGGAGGCTGTAAGTCCTCCAGGTGGGACCCACACACTTCAGAAGGCGGCAGAACCCAGTCGTACTAGAAACAGGACATTCATTCACATCTAATATTCGCCAAAAAGGCCCGCAGTTATAATCACAAGAGTACTTAGTCTGTTGGTCTGCCCAGTTGCCTCGGACAGTTTGGGGACACTGCTGTGAGACACACCAGCTGACTGACTGCAGCTCACCCTGAAAAGAAACAGAAACTCTCCCTCCACCACATGACACTTGCATCTTTAGAGTGGCAATTTCTTCTTTAATTGTTATTTCTCTCTCATTTCCCTGCTATTTTCTGTTGACCTTCTTCCAGTGATGGAATGCTACAAGTCAAACAGCCCTGAAAATTTATTTCACAAATATACATGTATCTGCCACAGCCTACCATATGCAAAGAAATAGCACTTGTGTACTTGTTACAGCAGATCCCTTCTCAGAAAAACCTGAAGCCAAGTTGACCTGAGTCCAGAGGGTCATTAGGATTTTTCCTGAATATTCCATAACTGGATAACCTCAGTAAACAAAGCATGCACTCATGGCAAAATAGCCGGTGCTTTTGTAATAAACCTTCCGACTTGCTATTAAACATTGCATAAACACTGTCTGCAAGTTCCAGCTGGCAGAGGGCTCCCACCTGGCGACAGTATAAGGAAGTTAAAATTGACTGAGAGCTAAAATAGCCCGAGGTCGATACCGTTTCAAGCTTCCATGTCTGCTCTCTCCCCGTAGGCAGCATGGGAGCAGAGCGGTGCTGTTGGTTCAGGCCCAGCACCCTCAGGGTGCCACCCAGACACATCAGGGCTCATCAGCTGAGTGCTGGTGTAAAGAATATCGTTGTTTACTGAGTGATCACTACGACGTGTGTAGGGGACCCTTCCCTCCCCAAGCATGATGACGGTCACCTCTTTTCTATGTGCTTATTGCTTGTCCCGACTCTTTTATTGACTATGAAAAATATAAAGTTTCTGGAATAGACATTGCAGAGAGAATTTCCCCCAAACCAAAGTCTTTACACATCGTTGGAAACCTGCTTATTACAGATTGGAAGCAGCCTTCCCAGATATTGCTTCTGTAAATCTTATTTTTCTTCCTACTGTCCCACCATGCAGCCAGAGTATTCGTGGTGGTGCTCTCTGTCTAGACTTCAACCCAGGTGCAGAATGACATTATTAAACCAAACTCCACCTAAAAGTGCAATAGGAGGAAAACTTCAAATACTACATAATTCATTCTTTTTACTGTAGGTGCCCTTTTATCACATCACCATATAATTTCCTATTTCTCTCAAAAATTTTTTTGGCAGTTAAAAGGGATTACCCCAGTTATGAAGAATTCTTATCATTTTGGGACTAATATACAAAGCACGACCAGAAAAGAAGAGGTTATGGAGAGGCACAAGCTCATGCATGCCTCTGTGAGCATCCACTGCAAGGACATCAGAATGCCTGGACTGTGGCCACAGCCTGCTCCAGTACTGAATCTGTAGACCCCAGTATGCTACTTTTTTTTTCTTAAAGGAAAAGCCACCTTCTCTTCACATAGCAGATGGCTCCTCACACTCTTCCATTAACTGGCAATACTTCTAGGAGTAGATGGAGAAGATAAATCCACTTCCATGAGAATTTCAAGTTCTTCCCATCAACACCTTTCTGAAGGCAAGAAGATAGAAGCAGCAAAGCTCGTATCAGTGCTTCAGTGAGCTCCCTGCACTGGCTATACATTGAGGGTTTTCAACTGAAAAGTCAACAGTCTTGTCTGAACTCACCCTGCTCTTTCCTCCGGGACCTTTATTTGCCTAGGCAGCCTGAAATTCTGCCTTTCATACTGCAGGATCCTATGTTGCATGACCACCTCAGGCTCTCTGCTGAGGTATCTCTGTTTATCAAATGGTTATCTTCTCTCTTCAAACCAAACAACCACTGGATGTTGTTACCTGGAAATTATTCTCCCTCTTGATATATGTAGGATCTCCACAGCTTCTGTAAAAATGGTCTAATTGGGCTGAATGTGATAGAATCTAGAGGTAGACATCTGGCCCTATCGAAGGCAATGGCAGAATTTACCTGGACTTGAGAAAGACAAGGATTATAATCTTGATATATTCAGTTATCCTAAAATACTAGGCTGCCTTAAACCCACACTGGCCTTTGAATCAGGAGTGTATACATCTGTGTGCCTGCTCACACACTAACAAAGCACTATTGTCTCCTGCAAGTCTCACTTTTCTATGGTCTTATAGAAATTCTCTGTCGTATGCCAATAGCTCCCTCCTGCCAGGAATCCCTGCTTTGCTCAAAAAATATATTCAGTTTTTTAAAATTGATGAAGTAGAACCATAGCTTGGTTTTCTGAAACCAAATTTGCCAGCCCTGTATGAGCGATTCAGATACATATACTGTCTTTCAAATGGCAGTGCACGTACAAGTGACATTCTTATATTTAATGCAGTATGAAACTCAGAAAGCTAAAATAATAATGAAATATTTGAGTATTAGTGAAATTAAATGTCTCAATCCACCTTTTTGCCCTGCTTTTAGAGAATTTTTATAATGTTTTAGTCCAGAACCTGCTGATAATTCAAAATCCTTTGTGCCCTAAAAGGACATGTGCCTCCTGCTGTGCTCCAGGCATAGATTTAGCAAGGGGAGGTGCCTTCCATTAGTACCATGCTGTCAGGTACACTCTGCAAATCAAGTTACCCTGGAATTAGCCCATGAATTTGTCGAGCATCACCTCCTTGCCAACCTGCAGGCATCCAGCCCTGTATCACTCTGGCCCTTCCAAAGGTCTTTGTACACAAACTATTTACCTTTCTCACTCACCTGGGCCGTTGTTAGTTAACCCATTAGATCACACTGTTAGCGATGCCAAAGTATGCAAGGAAGAATCCTAGCAAGCCAACCAGTTAGGTACTATGTGCAGCTTTGAAACTACACGAAGGCAGAACTTGTATTCTTTGAATTTTTAGCAGCTTGACAGCTGCTGTTCAGAGGCTCCCTGGCAGTTGTTTGGCCAGCAATATGCCACTGCTATGCTTCTAGTCCACATCGTCTGAATCAAAGGAGATCTGAGTGACAGTGTTGACATAAGTCTAGCCAGCAGCTTAGAGGACAGGCAAACCTTGGAGGAAGCAACAGTCTCTTGGGTATTACCAATCTACTTTTTTACTTGAATCTGTATAGAACGCACTTTTTCCTCTCTTGCTTTCTGTAACACACCTCCTGGGCACATGCTCTCTGCATTAAACCTTCACAGCAATGGAGCCAATTACTTAGCTTTCATATAGGACTAAGGACACCCTTGCTGTCAGTACCAGGAGAAATAGATAGAAAATATAACGAACAGGCCCATGTTTCTTCCCCCAGTCCCTTCAGAGCCTTTCTGTAGGCTTGGTTCTCTAAGGTCCTTCCCCTGAAGCTCGTGGCTCATTTTCTCAAGTAGAGAGACCGACCTAACCTTGTTTCTCCAACAGACCAGCCCCTCAAATCTTCTTTCCCTTCCCCCCATGGCTTGCCTCTCTCTTTCTCTCTTTGGCTCTGTTGCCCAGACAAATTCAGGAATGACTCTGCACAGCTTTACAGGGTCCCCTTCCACCACCTGGACTCTTTGTTCTGCCTTTGTCCTCCACCTTTCTGCTCTCCTTCTTTTGCCAGACAGGACTGCCAAAACTGGTTCTCACTCAGGCTTTAGTTAATCTCCTTGACAAAAGGAACTAGGACTGCTTTTATTCTGGGCCTGACTCCTGGGAGGTGCTGCAATCACGGTCCCTTCCAGTTCAGTATATAAACACAAGTTTAAGGCTAAATCTTAATAGTCCCCATTAAGTATTTAATGACTGACTCATTTCAGGTCTGTGAGGAACCTTACTAGCGCTGCTGGGTACATGTTTGCACAGAGATATCCACAAAATACTAGAGATACACAGCAAATTCACCAAAAAGCCGAACCTGTAGACGCACATCCCCTTCACAGTCGCATCCTGCTTCCAGTCACACCCATTCAAATCCAAAAGGTGAAAATGCGGTGCAAAACTGAAATGCCAATAGATTCACAGGATCACAGGATAATTCAGGTTGGATGGGACCGCAGGAGGCCAAAGGGTCAGCCATGAGTCAGACCAGACTGCTCAGGGCTTTATCCAATCTGATTTTGAATCCAGATGAATCCAAATACAGTTTTGGACATACATAGGTGCAACAGAAAGTACAATACCTCTCCAGGTCAAAGATAAATGCCAAGATGGTATAATAAGCCTCCCACTGTTCTATTTACCAGTGGAGATCTGATTTTGGTACACTTCTCGGGCTGAGATCCAGGCTCTTTAGATGACCTTGCATGGCATGATGCTTGTTGCTCTACTTTGCCATGAGCAGAAGGCGCTGGTGTGGTGTGGTGGAAGTGGTCTCCACAACAGTGACAAAATGCTCACAAGGTAAATTACCACTAGAATACCATCACTGCATTACCCCTTTGCTTTTCTCTGGGGATATATGGGTAAATAGACACTTGTGCCTTAGATAAGAAAGTATCTTCCAGCATCCATGTGATCCACCATCAGTCTCAAGCCCTCCCCTTGTTCCTTGTCTTGTTTCACCAAACTTAAAAATTTTAAAAAATTAGCTTATTCTATGATCACATGGTCATATTTACTTTTCTTGAAGCTTCTACTCCATTTTCTCACCATTAACAGGTGGAAAATTGCCTCTGTGCCACAGCGCATCTATATACATGCAAATATATCTCAAGGCAGCGTTGATACGTGTTTGAATATGCAGCTACTTTTACTTAAGGACAGTTCTTACACCTCTATGCCTGGAAGTAGTTTCAGACTGAAAACAAATATTGCGCTGATAGACCACCTGATCGCTTACCCACTTTCAGTCTTGTAGCTCATCCTTCCAAAGTGCAATGGTAAACTTGAAGTCAGGAGACAATAAAACGCATCCACTTTGTGGTTGCTTCTGCATGGGGAATGATGACAGCCCTTGTCCAGAATCTTAAAACTGTAATTTTATTGATCCAAATTGTTCTAAACTGGTATACTGTTCCTAAAAGCTTTATTCTTTCTTTCTTTTGGGAAGCATGGAAATAAAAGCCAGAGGCAGCCACACCTTCAGAGAAGGAGGAACTTGGTAAGCAAGTGTCAAAAGGCTTGTTCAAGAGCATAGGCTCTAACAAGAACCTTTAATTTTTTCATGAAGACATTTAATCTCTTCGCATTCATACCAGTGAATGGTCTGCTTTGCACATACTTATAATTATCCTTTTTCTTCTCAGTGGTAGTGAAATTAGAGTAGTCAATTCCCATTCTCAGTGCCAAGCTTCATACCATGAGGGAATTAAGAGCCTGAGATGAACTGACACACCTTCTGCCAAAGAGAAAACCAACTCAGCTAAGCAGCCCCAAGCATCATTTTGAGGTGGCAGCCCTGTTCACCCTTTGCCCGACTTCTCAGTTGTCCCTGTCAGTCCAGTTTGATGATGCTAACCCATACTGTCCTTTGGATTTGGACTTGATAACACATAGCACAAGGCAGAAGAGTTAATAGAGAAGGAATGTTGAAGCGTTACGGGAGAGCACATACAGAAAGAGGCTTTATTTGAACATGAGGAAGGGTTGATATGGGATACAGATTGATATTCCTACTACATCTTAAGAAATCTGTGGCTTGGAACTTACCTATCTGAAGCCAAGATTTGTGAAACTGAAGAGTTTCAGATGCTCCCACGTCAAATCACACAAGTTCACAGCTCCACATACAATGATCAACACTTCTCCTGCAAGAGTCTTCTAATCTCATCAGAAACCACAATCTGATTGTTCTGCAACTCTGCCCAAGGGTATCCACCACCAAACAAGATGAGCTAAGACCACCTTCTAAAAGTCTGGATTTATGTTCCTGTTTCACATTTTCCTGTTTACATGTGGATGACAACCCCAAAGTAACAACAGCCAGCCAGCCTATCATAAAGGACCCACTGTCAGGGAAAAAGAAAAAAATAACTATGCCTTGCTTCTGTAACTATCTAGCCCTGTAATGCAGTACCTCCACCGCTAGTGCCAGCTTTGCACTGCATTTACAAGGCCTCAGGATTGAGGCTGATCAGGTGTTCTTTCTGAATGTTTTACTTAGCTGTATAATTTAGCACTTCCTCTAGTTCAGCAGGTGTCCCTGAATAATTATTTTAGCTTTCTTTATATGGTACAATCACAGTTTTATACAGACAGCAGTAACAAGCAGTTATTCTATGTCTAATGAGATATTCATGACAAATATAATGATGCAGTATAGAGAAATACAGGCAGAATATGATAGCAGAGGCCTTGAGAAACAGAGATATGGGATGCGCTGCAGAGAAGTACAGGTATGGGGTGATAAGCAATGGGACACGGGAGAGCGATGAGGATGATAAGAGATGAGGCTTCGCATGGGAGACCCCTCAGCTACCAAGAACTCACCAAGAACCAGCTCAGGAAATACAGACCCAGAGCTGGGCAAAACTGGTTTTAAGAGTAACAAAGAAATAGCATTTAACATACATAAAAGGCATTCTACCTCCTGCCCCAAGGAGCGCTTCCTCTTTGCATATAAATGCTATTTTGAGCATAACACATTGCAATCTAAAACAACTAGATTTGGAAGGAAGGGAAGAGACCACAAATCTCAATTCCAGGAGCTGACCACGTAGGAATTGCAAAAGGTCTTGCGATTACAGCCTGTCTTGGGGAAACACAGGAAATGCTGCAAATAGCTGAGAAAAGAATTCATCCTACTTCAGTACCCTGTCTTTCAGAGTATCAGCATGTATGACCAAAAGCACATCAACAATGTATCACTACCTTGACCAAACCATTTCATTGTCTCTGATGGGTACATGCTTCATCTATTCGTTTACTTCTTCTTCACACCTATTCGTACACTTTGGCTTACACGGAATCTTTTGGCACTGTTACACAGAGTACCTGACTTTAAGAACTTGCTGTCTAGCCACAAAACTGGCTACTCCCTCATTCCTATGTTGTAAAAAGTAGTGAGTAACCAGTCCCTACTCAATACTTTCATAAAATGCTTATTTCCTTCTTCAGTTACTGCTATTGCAACTTTCCTTGTATGGAAGCTATATCATATCTATGACTCGTACTTGCTGCCCTTCTCCACACTTTTTATTTTTAAAAAAAAGAAAGTTTGTGGTTCATGAAGCTCAAAACCCACACAGTAAATTGCTCACCCTTAAGGAAAGAAAAGGAATGTATCTTTACTTAATGAAAGCGAAAAAAAAAAAAAAATCTTTACTTAACAAAAACTAGATAGCTGGCATGCAGGAAAATCATTAACCCATAATCTGGATTAAATTACTTTGGGGTATTGATTATGTCACTTGTCACCCCTGTTGAGTGATCAAAAATTTAAGAAATATTTCTAAACATTTATATACTTTTTCATGTGATTCAGTATAGAGCAAGCAAGTACTTGATCTGGTTTTCCTGATCCTACATGTAGCAACTACAGAGGCTTTTAATCTCTCATAGGAGCAGAGAGGCAATTAGCTCCTGTCTCATTAAGGGTACCAGCAGCTTGTAAACAAAAGAACAAGTGTCTGTGCGGCAAACCATTGTAATGAGCACTGCTGTCTTCTAGCAGGTAATCTGACTGGAGAAAGCACTTTGTAATAACTGAATCTTTTAAGGGAGAAGCTCTATCATGGAAAAAATAGAGGAGAGATTAAAGCACATGGGAAAATAGACTTTTAAGTTAATTTTCTTCCTCAAGCTGAAGAATATCTGACAGTTAATGAAATATAAGGTCAGTACACATCTCTGAGATTAGAGCTTTGCTCTCTATAATGTTCTTCTCTTCTTTCCCCAACCACCTGGATGAAAAAAAAAAAAAAAAAAAAAAAAAAAGACATTCACACCTGGTTTAAGTGGTGAACATGAAAATGAAAAAACCCCTGTACATTTGATAAATTATTCAATTTCCTGCCATGGAGGTTTTTTATTAAAAAATTATATGAAAGTTGGAACAGGGGATTTGCAACTGAGCATTAGATAATCATGTTTTTACTACATGTTTCAGGTTTAAAGAGGATTTAACTCCAAAACAGAAGTTAGTTTGCTAAGAGATACTACCTTCACCAATTTACAGATGTGATATACAAGTCCAAATATAATGGACTAGGTTGCTTTAGTCCATCAAAATGCCCAAATAAACCCAGGATCCATTTCCCTCTCTTCTCCTAAGAGAGTGTATATCATCATTAGAAGTCATCACAAGTCCAAAACCCACCTCGCAAAAAACCTTGATTGATCACTTAAATCACTAAAGTCTCAGAAAGCACCTACAGACTTATATACCAATATACATAGAAAATGTTTTAACAGAAATTCAGCAGTCACAACAGTAAAGCCATTAGGAGGAAAACACTGTTTCCATGATCAGCATTCTGCTGCTCTACATTAACACAGAGTGCTGGCCTAGGTTATCTTCTGCAAAGGAGACTCCATATATTTTGGTTTCTCAAAGGAAGTCCACCTTCTCATAGGTCTTTTCAATGAGGGTTAACATGTTCTTCAAGTCAGCTGACTGCTGAATAGTGTTCATATCCTTTAAAAGACTTTTCTGATCTTTTATCTTCAAAATTTCTTCCTAAAGAAAGAAAGAATAATAGACAACAAATAAAAACCAGCTTTCATTAAGTCCAACAGAATTTTCACTTTCATGCAGCCTAGCTGTACCTAAATACAGCTCAAACAAAAAAAGATTTAAAGACACAGAATGAGACAGTCTTCCTTCCATCAGTTACAGAGAGATATATTTCAGAAATTATTACAGGTTCCCTAGGACCATAAGGTTCCTAGGAAAAGACATGTGATCCTTTCAATAGCAGTTTTTCTAGGGTTTTGTTCTGCTTTTAAAAGATAAGCATATAGTTCTCAAGTAAAAAAAAAAAAAAAAAGAAAAAAAAACCAGAAAACTTTCAGTTATTTCAGAATTGCCCCCTCTGGCAGAGGTTAAGTGATAAAAGCACATTCTGTTGCCTTCCTTCTCATAGCCAAGGTGTCTCTAAAAATATATTCCCTGCTCACCTGCAAAGTAGGTGCCTGTAAACTGCGCCTGGGGAGCTCTGGAAGGCAGAGTGCTCCACTGCCATTTTCCTGGAATACCTAGAAAGGGAAAAAAAGAAATTAAAAATAATCCAAAAACAAACATCAGGCACACACGTAGGAAAATAAACTAGTTGTCATTATCCAACTTCTGAAAACTAAACTACCTGATTTTGCAACTGAAGTTGGAAAGATTGAAAAGATATATTCCTGAAGGCAAATAAGGTCTTCCTTACATGACACTCTCTGCAGAAACAGCTTGTATTGTATAGTTCTGGAAGCTAGCCCATTCCTCTAGGTTAGAGGAGTGCAGCAACATCTATTGGAAATACCTTCCTGGCCTTTTTTTCATCTTCCTCTAACTGGTTCTTGAGCACCTGGATTTTGTGCTTCAGCTGCTGTATAGTTTCTTCAATGCGTTCTGCTGATCGCTCAGCTTCATTTATTTCTTCCTAAGACAAAACAGACACAAAACCAGAACAAAATTTACTTTAGAGATGGTGGGCCTTTTGCTGATTATCAGTATCTTATACGCATCAGCTGAGTCACTGAAAAACCATCCAAAAAGATACATTGCTTTGTAGCGAAGGTGGATGACAATCATGAACAGTGGACAACTTGTCCACAGCAGCACAGGCATAGCCAGCAGTCCATCTACTAAAAAGTTACAACACACTGAGCAGCAGCAGACAGGTAAGATATTTTCCTCCCTTCCTTGCCTTGCATACCTGCAATTGTACCAAAGACTCTTCATTTGTCTCAAGCATTTGTTTCTCTGCCATTTGAAGGCTCGGGATATTCTTCAGGTTGCCCAGCTTCCCCGGAGGCACTTTTAAAGTCTTGAAAAATCTCAGCACCCTTTATTACAGAAAAAGGAAAGCATGACTTGTTTGGAGTTCTTTGCAAAAGAAAAAGAAAACGGACTAATGACTTCTTTGGGAAAAACTAAACTCAGTTTAGCCCAATTGCTGCTAGTGAAGTAAAACGATCCAGACAGGAAGAAAAGCTGTCTTGAATTGTTTTCCAAAATCACGTGGAATAGCTGTCTAAGGAAGGAACTAGGAACAAGAAATCCCACCATTCTAACCTTTGCTATTACACTGACGCTGTGTGGTTTTTATCCCATTGGCCTGTACACTCCGTGACTGTAAACTGATGTGAACTAATATTTTCCCAGTTCTGACCTTTCTGCTTTTCAAAGTAAAAGTAAGTTCTAAAAGCAGCATTTTTAACTGCTTCCAAACAAAGATCATTTTAGTAAAATCTGTAAATGCTTTTGTGAAACATGATATATAGTTTTATGCCAGAGGAAGAGTTTTAGCTTGCTCTCAAAAGTCCTTCTGATTCTGAGGAAGACTTGAATTCTTCTAAGTTGTATCTGTCCGTTAGATACACCAAACCGCCACAATTTCCATGCATTCAGATGAGATCGCAGAAGTTTGGCAACTCAGAAATTAAAATTGTCACAAACTAAACATTAAAAAAAACCCCAAACAAACAAAACCAAACATTTATGAAAAACCTGCTCCTCATATTTGAATCTTGAAGTACTGTAAGAATGAAGAAAGCAACATATAGGCTCAGGCTCTATGCTGATAAGAGCCTGGTATACAGACGCACACGCACACAAAAATTCACAGACACTCAAGCATACGTAATTATTCCCACAATGACATAAAAAGGCTACAAGTTACACCTCAACACAAAATTTCAATTCTCTTTGAAGTAACTTCAGCTGTCAGAAAATGAATTAGCATTTAAGAAAATTTAGCTATAACTGCTCCCGCCACTATCATAAAATGATAACAAAATAAATAGCTGCCCACAAATTTAAACCCCATATAAAAAATACAAAGCTGATTCAAGGACCTCTGAAGAATACCTCCTAGGTTCTGTTAATCATACAGAAGTAGTTAAAGTGAGTCTTTCAACAACTCTTGCTTGTCCACTTCAAGCAACATATCGTCGAGGTACCTCCCTCCTTGATTTTGCATCAACTCTCCCTTCCAAGATTTCCTAAATGAGATTGCTCGCAGGAGCAATTCTGTAAGCATGGTACAAAACAACTGGGTAAACTAAATCCCTTCTCTCCCTCTTTTTTTTTTTTTAAATTATAATTTCTTACCTTTCTTTCAGTAAATTGAGATGCCTCTGAACATCATCTTTTCTTTCAATTGGTTGGCACAAAACAGATCTGGAAAGAAAATAAAGGCAGAATTTTCATCATGAACCCTGCAAGCACAGAGAACGCATCAAGTGAAGTGAACATAGTCAGAACTTCTCTAGCTAAAAATTTCCAACTTCAGATAGAAAGTTTTACATTATACTGGACAAAATTAACACAGCCAGCCATATTGCCCAAAAAAGCTCCAAAGCTTTTCCAGTTCAAGCAATGTTATGATTTTTACTTTATTCCTTGTGGAAACAAAGAAGAACCACCAGGATATTTGGCACTCACAGTATTATTGAATCCATAACAGTTTCCAGAAACTGCCTACTGCTTTCTGAGAGAGTCTGCCAAGAGCCTGTTTTAGCACTGGTTAGCTTCACCTTTTTTGAAGAACCTTTTTCTCCTGTTTACACAAAGGAAAAAAGGAAAAGATATGATTTGTCAAACCTGGATAGAAAGCTTCGTAACTCAATTCAGTCAGATCGTAGTCAAAGGTGTAACAGTTAAGATTTTTCCATGTCACAAAACTATCAGGTCAAATCTATCCACACTAGGTGGTGGTACTTATTTGCAAGTCACAAGTTGTTCAAAAAGCACAAAATAGAAAAGGTTCTTTCTTGCAGCAATTTCATTCTAAACAGATACTTTCCTAAAAATCATTGGCAATACAAGTGAGAAAACCCAGAATGAAATAAACGAAAGAACGGGAATATACATAAGAAGAAACTCAGTTCAGCAGGGGCCTCATCTCATTTGTATGTTCAACACAACACATGCCAGTCTTAAGACCAAAGGTTAACAGAGAAGACATTGACCTGACCTGTGAAGAGAAAGTTAAAATGTTCTGGGTGCTTATGGTGGAATTTTACAAGAGAAGAAAACTACTTGCAAACAAAAGCATACGATTAATACATGCATGTACAACACATATAATATTAACATACACGGGCTAAGACTGTACTGTGAATACTCAGTTACTGTTCAGAGAGAAAACTGAAACTTATTTCAGTGACATTTCAGACAGCTATGATTTCAACATAGCAGTTACTTTTACTTTCAGTGTTTTTTCAAAACACTGAATTTGCACGAGACAAACATAAGGAAAGAATACAATCCTACCTGCAGGGGAATAGTCCTGTTGTTCCTTAGCTTTCCTTTTGACGGTCTGAGTGACCTGAAAGGAAAGCAATTCACTCTTCTTAATTCCTCCCATTCCAAGAATGAGGTCATGAAATAAGAAACACACAAGAAGTTTGGCTATCCAGCCACATCTTGAGATCACGCCATTCCTAAGTTCAGTGCTTAAGCGAGCCATCTCCAACAAAAAGCTGTCTAGGCCAGTCCTGAGACATGCAGAGAACATTTTCCAGAACTGAATAAACATCACCTGAGCTGAATGAACTCTATCACTCTGGTCAAACAGATGCCATGCAGCTCTTCAAAACTGCACACCCAGCTTGCCTTTCTATTAATGATCAGGCAATGCTTCCCTCTACTTGTCATAGGCACAGTAGCATGCAACTAGAAATTCTGGAAACTTGGGAGCAGCTAAGTCACTGGGTCTCAAAAGAGCCGTTCACACTGGACATTTTCTCAAGAGGACTACAATTAGTTAATGAAATATTCTGTATAAATTCCAGTAAAAAATTGGACAAAAATGCCCCCTTTTTTTTCCTTTGGTTACTTATGATCCAAAATAATGATTACCTTTCTTTTTTGACCTTGTTTTCCTCCTTCTCCATCTGTTCCCTTTTTTTTGCTGGAAGGCCCTTGCTGATTTTCTGATTGAAATGGTTTTCTTGCTGATCCTCCACCAGCGGTCTTCCCCATTTTACTGGAAGATGTGTGGTGGCGTTTCATTACCTGTAAACCAAATGGAACAGGAGGAAACAAAAACAAAATTAAAATCCAGCACTTATAATCTATACAGTACAAACCACACACTAACAAGCAAAATGACAGAAATACCTAGTGCTAAATGAGCCCAAATTTTTGCATATTGGCTAACCCAAAGCCTAAATCTTCCACATTTATTTATCTAAGTGCAGGACTACTAAAAAAGCATCCCCATTTGCCTTTTAGACAAGTGTCATGGTTTAATCCCAGCCAGCAACAAAGCACCACGCAGCCGCTCACTCACTTCCCCCCCCACCCAGTGGGATGGGGGAGAGCATCGGAAAAAAGTAAAACTCTTGGGTTGAGATAAGAACAGTTTAATAGAACAGAAAGGAAGAAAATAATAACAATAGTAAAGTGACAACTATAATAATAAAAAAATTCAAATATACAAAACAAGTGATGCACAATGCAATTGCTCACCACTCGCCAACTGATGCCGTTAGTTCCCGAGCGGTGATTCCCCCCAGCCCCACTCCTCCCAGTTTACATACTGGGCATGACGTCACATGGTATGGAATACCCCTTTGGCCAGTTTAGGTCAGCTGTCCTGGCTGTGTCCCCTCCCAACTTCTTGTGCCCCTCCAGCCTTCTTGCTGGCTGGGCATCAGAAGCTGAAAAATCCTGGACTTGGTATAAACACTACTGAGCAACAACTGAAAACATCAGTGTGTTACCAACATTCTTCTCATACTGAATCCAAAACACTATACCAGCTACTAGGAAGAAAATTAACTCTATCCCAGCCAAACCCGGGACAACAAGTCTTTGCATATTCCACATCTCTTTCTAAGCTGAAAAGCCAGCATGCCTGTGTGCCAAAGAGCAGCAATAGCAATGCGACAGTAACTGCACTAAGAACAGTCTAGTTTGTTCTTAAAGGCCTCCAACAATAGACATTCTTTATCTTTCTAATGCAGTTCAGTGCAGTGATCCTACTACCAGAACTTTTTACCTTAACAGCTAACCATGACGTTCCTTGCTGCCGTTTCTACAGTTTCTTTTCTTACTCACTATAGAGATGGAGGAAAAAGAAGTCACACAGAAGAGAGTAATGGTTAGACCCCACTAGCCTGCTCTTTACTGAGCACAACCACTCAGAAGTATTCAGTTGCTCTTTCATCCCCTCAGGCCACTTCTTCCCTCACGCAAAGGCCCCGTCCCGGCTCGCCAGGCGACAGTCGCGACCGACACCAGGTAAGCAAGCCCTGCCTCTCCCCCGCCTCCCGCAACGACGGATTTTGTGGGACAGCCTTTGCAGCGTCCCTCAGGCTGCGCGGCGCGGACTACAACTCCCGGCATGCAACGCTGCCGGCCGCCGCTGCGGCACAGGCCCACCGAGCGAAAGGCATGCTGGGAGTTGTAGTCTTCACCACCCACACCCCCCCATACCCCCCAAACCCCTGCTCCCCGTTGCTACCGAATAACACCGCGGCAACCTCCACAAAACCTCCCACCAGCTCATCCCGCCCCGAGAACTCACCGCCCCGGCGCCTCCTCAACGCTCCCGCCGATTCCGCCTTAGACCGCCGAGCCGTTCGCAAACCGTTTTCCCTCCCTCTCCGCTCACCCCGCGGCGCATGCGCGCTGCTCGTTCCCGCCGGCTGCGGCAGGAGGGCGGGGCGCGGGGGAGGCGGTGCTCTGCGCATGCGCGCTGCCGCCCCGGGCGCATGCGCACTGCTGCGAGGGTGTTAGGTAGGGGCGGGCGGGCGGGGGGCGGCCGGGGCTGGGGTCCGTCCTCAGTCCGCTCCGTGTCTCCGTCCACTCGGGCGGGCAGGGCCGCGACCCTCCGGGGCAGCCCCCATACCGGTCCCCGGTGTCTGTTGGCCGCTGAGGGGGCCGTGTTGGGGCCGGGCTGTGGCGGTTGGGGGGTGCTGGGCCCTGGGCGCTGCGTACAGGCGGGCCTGTCAGGGCGGTGTGGGGCGGCCGGGGCGGTGAACGGTGGTTTTTTTGGTCTCTGCCCCGCTCGGGCTGTGGGTGCTGTGGAGGGGGGGGGGGCGGAGGAGGGTGGCAGGGCAGCTTTGTGGTTCTTTTGGGGTACGGGGCCGGGGGGGTCGCGTTGGGACCTGTGCAGCAGCGGGGGCAGAGGTTGCCGTCCATCCTGGCTGCAGGATCACGTCTCTGCGGGGAACCCTGTGCTCCTCTGGAGCTCCCTTGTGCTCATCTGATTATCTGGATACCACACATAGCATCTATATTATTAAAGCACTTGTGTGGAGCGTGTTGCAGCAGCACCATAACAGTGATAGAGGCACTTTCCAGTTTTACGCAGACTTTCTCATAAAGGTGTCGGGGAAGTGTGTTTCCAGGCAGTTGTGAAGGAGATGAGGCGTAGAGGAGGCGACTGGCCCTTGGAGCCAAGCTGTAAAGGTTTTGGCTTGGGGAGGAAGTGCAGGGGTAGGGTACGGACAGGAGAAGCAGAGGAGCTTACAGCTTTCAGGAATTACTGAACTTATCCACCATCTCAATCTCGTGCATGGTGAGACAAGCTCTGCAACTTGTATTATCCCTGTGTTCTTGCATACTGCATTTTTTTGCTCCTTTCTTTGTTAGTATAGCTTGGATTTTCATCCAGCCCAAGCCACCTTTTCCAAAGTGTATGACATGTCAGCAGTTTTCTGACAGTCCGCTTCCTTCAGAGTGTCTCTTTGATGGTGAAGGTCCCTCTTTGACATAAAGGAGTTCGTAGATGAGAAAGAGATGGGAAGGTGAGAATGTAGCTAGGCATGCCATCTTCATACGTAGCACTGACTGTTCAGTGACGGGTAAACGATGGTGCTGCTTAGGGACTGAAAAAAGTTACACATTTCATATGTGGATGTAGATGAGTTGTAGGAATGTTTTCCTTAGCTAGAGAAAAGTGTAGGATTTTTCCTGAACTGTGTTTTATGCATTGTCTGGTTGAAAGGCAAGGGGAGGGCGTGTTTATTAAATGAGTAAGTGAGTAAGTACACTTAGTTTTTTCCTGAGTAATTGTTCTGGCTTTAGCAAACTGCTTGACCTCTCCACGCTCACTTCTCCCATGTCAATTTATATGATAATGCAAAATAGGTGTTTTTATTTTCTTCAGCTTACACCATACTCACCAACCCGTGGTACAGATATGCTAAGAGCCAAGGATGCTCTCCTGCGCCTGTGGCCCCACCGCTGCACATGTCTGGCACAACTTCCAGCCTGCCAGTTCGCATGGCGTTCGCTGCACGGGCAGCCGCTGCACCCCGAGTGGGCTGCCCTTGCTGAAAAGCAGCTGAAAGGCAAGAATCCAAAGGATTTAATTTGGCACACCCCAGAGGGGATCGACATCAAGCCTTTATACTCCAAAAGGGACACGAAAGACCTCCCTGAGGAGCTGCCAGGGGTGAAACCTTTCACTCGAGGACCCTACCCAACCATGTACACATACAGGCCGTGGACTATCCGCCAATATGCTGGCTTCAGTACAGTGGAAGAGAGCAATAAGTTCTACAAGGACAACATTAAAGGTAAGACCGCTGATTTGGGAAACAACATTGCCTTGCAAAGCAGTGGGGAACATTCATATGGTGAATTACATGGCAAATGTGATCATTCCACCTTGTGAGTTTTGGTTTCTGATAGGATCTTCCCAGTGGCGCTGTATTTCTTTATTACTGGGAAATTGGATCATTTCTGAAACTGTCTTTGCTTCATTTTGCTATTGAGATGGAAAAATGAATGTGTTAAATGCTACTTTTAGTTATCCTGCTGTAACACTTTTAGAGGCATAATTTGGCTACATCCCAGGGTCCAACCAGCAGAGATCATGGAGCGCTTTACACTTGTTTTGTGACCATGAGAGAAGATTTTAGTGGAAAAAAATGTTGAACTTTTTCACTTAGCTAAACTTCTGGTGTTAGTGCATTCTGGCATTTTGGGTTTCCATGTTTCCATCTCATATTACAAATTTTAAATGAACTCATAAATTCATATGAATAGTGTCATTCATGGTGTATTAGTAAAGCCAGCTTCCTAAAAGTATGGGTATTTTCCTTATTTGAGAGCAGTTGTCCCAATATTTTTGCAGATTATTGTGCTTTGCAGCAATTTATTTAGCTAATAGCCGGAGCGTCATCATGATACACTATTGAGCTAGGCATTGTAAAACCACTACTAAAAAGTTGGTTTTGATAGACTGAAGCATTAGTTCTACACCAGCTGTACGTCTTAGCAATTGTTTGAAACTAGTTATAACCTTAACAGTCAAAACAACAGACCACTGAAAGTTGTCTTCTGAGTAATACATCTGTGACACTTTTATTTCCCACTTTACAGTCCCTCCTACTCAAAACATAACTGTTTAGGCTAGGGGGGAGGAGTTGTTTGGTGATTTTTACCTTGTGCAATATCATGGTTAGCTAATATGAAGCAGTATTAGCCGCTGCAGTATCCTTGCAAGTATTCTTGATTCTTTCCATTTATAAAACTCTCAGTAAGTTAAGAAATTATAAATACAGGCTATTAGAGGTTTGCAAATAAACATTTCAATAGAAAGATTGCTCTCAATATACTGTGTCTTACTGCTGAACATTGCTGCTGAAGCAAGAGTGCTAACACTTGGGTTACCTGCTGGCACAGCTCAGTTGCTCAGGAATGTTTGCTGCCAGGAATTTTTCATCTTTATTTGAGTTTTGACATTGTGATGCTGTAATTTTATCTTCTTGTGTTAATGGTTGTATTAATATTGAATTATTTAGCATAGATCCTGAATCTGACCTAGTTATTTGTAAAGCATTTTTAATAATTCAATTAAAATCTCTCTGTAATTAGAAGAATGCTGAAAAAGAATTAATTATTAGTTCTCTTGAAATTTCTATTGCTTGAAACTAGGCAGAAATTTAAATTTTTGTCATTGTGCTTCAGAGCTAATACCTAGCTTTTCAGATCAAAGATGATAGCTGGTATCTGACAAGTGCTGCTGATGTTGAGAAGTGGATTTGCAAATGCAGTAGACAGAGTTACTTCAGGAATAGCAGTGCTGGTCAGAGGGTGAATGCGTGGGGGTAGCAGGGTTTCAGGTACTGCTTTCAGGTTGCAGCAGCAAGTCTGCAAAGAGCTCTAACTGTCCCATTCCCTGCTTTATATGAATGATTTTCTCCTACCGTAGATTTAGTAACACATCACTTTGCTTTGTGAATAAACAACGTATGTCACTAGAGTCAGGGTAGCAACTTGTGTGCATGTGTTTAATTTGTGGTAAAGGGAAGGTAATGTGACATAGTTTATCACACTTTTGTTTCCAGCTAAGCTAAGTAGAATTTCTGTATATAAGCCCTGATACTGTCTAGCTATGCACATTTATAACTTGTGGCTAAACTGTTATTCAGTAATTTGTTAAGCACAGTAAGCTGGTTTTGTGGCTGAGCTAGAAGGACTGCATTTTTTTTTTTCCTCAGTTAAAAGCTTTTTTCATTTAAAGTCCAAGACTAGAAGACCTTGGACAAGTTTGGGTAGGGGACAGTGTTTAACATCAAAAATTGGTTTGTCTTCCAAGCCTGGATCATGTAAAATAAAATTAATAAATTTAGATACAGTTCTAATGCAAGTCTGTTCAACACTTCTGAATCTCTCTGTGTTGTTTTTTGTTGAGTTTTTGGTTTTGGTTTTTTTTTTCTTTTTCATTTAGCTGGCCAGCAGGGATTATCTGTTGCTTTTGATTTAGCCACTCACCGTGGTTATGATTCAGACAATCCACGAGTTCGAGGAGACGTTGGAATGGCTGGAGTTGCCATTGATACAGTGGAAGACACCAAAATCCTTTTTGATGGAATTCCTTTAGAGAAAATGTCGGTTTCTATGACAATGAACGGGGCAGTCATTCCCGTGTTGGCAACATTCATTGTAACTGGAGAAGAACAGGGAGTGCCTCAGGCCAAGCTGACAGGGACAATCCAAAATGACATCTTGAAGGAGTTCATGGTCCGAAATACGTACATTTTCCCCCCAGAACCATCGATGCGGATTATTGCTGACATCTTCCAGTACACCTCAAAGGTATTCATTGTTTAAATGTACTTACTTCTGTTATTACATCTAGTAAACTATTTATGAGGCACTTTGGAGAACAAAACAGAAGATGGGAAGACCTGTCATAGTGAAGAATGATGTGGTTGTGGAAAGGGCCAGGAGGAGAAGTTAAGAATCCAAATCACTTACAGCATAAATTTTAAGATTTTTAAGTCAGTCCAAATCAAAGTCAGATTAAGATGAGCCTAAGCCTGAAAGAATGGCAGGAACCTTGGAGACAAGGAACAGACAGGCTGTTCTTTACATAGAAAATAAGAAGTGCCACAGTTAGAAGCATTATACAGGTGTAAGTAGGAGCGAAGAGGTGGGAAATCTTGAAGGACTTCTGCTGCAAAATTAAGCACGAGAAAGAGGTAATGGAAGGAGTGAAGTCCTGAACTGAAGACTGGTAGTTAAGTAGTACCAGTTGTTTTCTTAGTTGCATTTTCATTGGAGAGGTAGCACACAGCCTGTAATCAAGAACATGGTGGGTGATAGTTTAAGCACAATAAATAGTGCAAGAAGGTAAAAGCATGTGAAGTAAACATCTGCAAACATCACTTAATAGAGATAGGTTGTATTCACAGTCTACAAAGAATAGATTATTTGTGAACATTGATAGAACAATTATCAGATCCCTCCTTCTGTTGTTGTACCCTGTTGTGTTTTATTTTTACAGTATATGCCAAAATTTAATTCCATTTCAATCAGTGGGTACCATATGCAAGAGGCAGGCGCTGATGCCATTCTGGAATTAGCTTATACTATAGCAGATGGCTTGGAGTACTGCAGAACTGGACTTAAAGCTGGCCTTACCATTGATGAATTTGCACCAAGGTGAGCTAAAGAAATTTGCAAGTATAAAAACTCACTTTTGGTAAAACCTCTATAGAGTTTAATATCAAATTCAGTATTTTTACACATACAAGCATTATTGGCAATGCTCACATTGCAGATAGGTTTTATTTTGGTTTTGTTACACAGTTTCAGAGGTAGGAAAATGGATCTGGTCCAACAGACACTTAGAGTACATCTAAACTAATAAACTGAATAAAGTGCATGCACAAGCCCAAGCATTGTCAAGGTCTGTTGTGACAGTTGGTCTTTTGGTCAGAAAGAGGATCTCTAAGCTGTTATATCTAATACAGTTGTAGGTTTGGGACTGCAGAACGCAGCAAGACCTCTTGCAATTCTTTTATGCTGTAGTGTTAATGATTTTTTTTCATTAGTATTATTTTGAAATATTTGGGAAAAATGCCTAACAAGGGGAAGTTCAGGTAGTTCAATTTACAGTTGCAAATTTCCTAAAAATAAAATTTAATGTTAAGCAAAATATTGTATTTTTGTATAGTTACTGCCAAACTAAGCAGAATCACGGTTTCAGTGGTCTAGTTGATTTACAGATTCTCTAACTACAGTGAGTCTAAAAAACAAAAGGCATGGTTCATGTAGCTTGTTGCACATTCAAACTATAGGAGTCAGCTGAAGTAACCTGTTTCTGAGATCTGTGGCAAAATCAAAGTGGATTATGTAGAAAAAGATACAGCCTTATTTTCAGATTTTCTAGTGATGGAGAATCTGTAAGAGCTCTTGGCAAGTTGTTTCAGTAGCTAATTCACTGTTAAAAAAGTGCATCTTCAGTATGCTGAGTTTTACTGGCGTTAACTATGCATTTTTACATTCATGAAGCATAGAAGCTGTAAGTAGGAAAAAGTAGATCAGTCTGTTCCTTGATATGCTATCCAGTATGATGCTCAACATCAAACATCAACATCAAACTGGTTTGATTTGGATTTTTATTAAAATCATCAGGAAAAGGATGAAAGCATGCTTACAGCATGTAATGTATTCTCATTATAAGTAGTTTGTGAGCATAACTACACTAGTAGATTGTGTATAGGATCATTCCCTGGCACTAGAGTGTCACTGTCTGTATTAGTGACTTGCTGGAACACCTTGACCTAGGGCTCCCCCAAAACAGTCCCTGGGGACAGTTTAGCAGTTCCAGGGACCATTGTTGCTGGGAGTTTGACTGCAGTCACCTTTTTTGGAGGCTAAGTCAGTTTACTGGCATAAGTGTGTATCATTCTGTAGCAACTGGCATCAGTGTCCAGGCACATTCCCATCATCTTATGTCTGGGTTATATCTGTAAAAGTAAATTAATTGGAGGCCTTGCTGTAGGACTTCTCCTTTACTGAAACAGAGTTACTAGAATGGTTTAATGTTTCATCCTGTTCATGTGCTCTTATTACAGGCTTTCCTTCTTTTGGGGAATTGGCATGAACTTCTATATGGAAATAGCTAAGCTGAGAGCTGGAAGGCGGCTGTGGGCTCACTTGGTAGAGAAAATGTTTAAGCCTAAGGATCCCAAATCTCTTCTGCTGAGAGCGCATTGTCAAACTTCAGGCTGGTCACTCACTGAGCAGGTTAGAAATTGGACTTTCATCAACTTCCTCATTATATGTTCTCATGGTGTATATCTTAAAGGAGGCTGCAGGTTTTACCCATAAAGGTGCAGCTTTCTGAAGGAGACAATCTGTCTTACTCTGTCTGACAAATGCACATACTAGCATTGGATACATCTTTTTGCTTATGTAGCACAAAAAGTCTTGTTGAGTGCCAGCAGCGTTTCTTCCCAAAATGCTCGTTTATGAAACACCTCAGTATTCTGGACTGCCCTGTAGTGCTCAGGTAAAAGGGCAGAAACTAAAGACTTGCGACTGTATTTACAAAAGGGGTTCCAGTATGGTGATAGGCAGAGTCTCAGTGCCGAACTTTTCATTCTCTGGCTTCATTTTCATTCTGGAATCATTGTCTTAAGCACGTGTGCTCCCAGTCTAGCAGATACTGAACTGAGAGTAGGATGCAAACCTGCTAAGCAGAGAGAGAATTGCAGAGAGGTGCTTATGTTAGTTCAGGACTCAGAGGATGAAGCTGTCTCTTGGATTTGTCCTGTAAGTTACCCTTCAAAACATAGCTGAATGAGGAAGTAGAGGCACCTTTTTCTCAGGACCACTGGCTTGAGAATCCATTTGTGCAGCAAAGGAAGTCATTCATGTCCCCGATTCTCACTGCTGAAGAGTAAAGTAATGGTTACAGCTGGTCTGTTCTTTGGGTGCACTATCGGCTCTTCCAGTTGAGTTACATCACAACAAGAAAATAAATCATTGGAACTAAACTAAACCCAAGTGAGGTCAGAGCTGGGTTCCAGCTCTTATTCCAAGGCCTGCTTCTCAATCAAAGTCACTCAATGTGAGTTATTTTTGGATTGTGATAGCAGCCATTGTTATTTGACTTCTGTGCCTTGGTTTTATTCTTTTTTTCAAAGCAAATATAAAGTTTACTTATGTTACAGGAACACAGTAAACTAAAACAATGGAATTTTCTGAACAGTGGTCTTTGCAGGTCCACCAATTAAAGTTTGTATTAAAAGCATGGTATTATTAATATGACCAAAAATATGTTCAACTGTCTTCCCGTGTCCAGTGTAAATGTATTTCTGGCTGGATCATAAGCCTTTTTTCCTCTCTAAACGTTGTTTATCTTAATATACCTCTTCAGCGCCCAGTGTTTACTCCTTACAGGTTTCAGAGGGCAAATATATTTTCCTTTGGCCTGCCTTTAGATAGGTATCCACTCATAAATTAGGTTTTACATTCTTGCTCATCCAAATCACATTTTTCTGTACTTCTTTAAATGGAATACTTGAACCAGAAATGTACTCCAGTGTAGGTAGAATTACCATGTCCCTGTAAAATAGTGATATTAATTCCATTTCTTTAGGGAAGATAATGTAATTCACAGATCTCATGATTCACTTTGCCTTCTTCAAGGTCCTATTATATTGGTAGCTCTTAATTATTTTGGATACATTTCATCCCAACTAAGCATGTCAAGAATTAGGTATGCAATCTGAGCTACTGTTAAATTTCCTCAATAATCACAGTGTGTGATTCTTCACTCCATCTCAGAAGATAAGTCACCCCCTGGAGATCATGATAACTCCTCTTTGACTGTAAAGACACATATATACAACTAAAATGTCTAGATGTCTGAAAAGAGCAGGTAAACATTTTGACCTAAAGGCTGAGATTATATTCTGTAATACTGACTCTATTTCTGTACCTTGTACTCCAGATTATCCATTTGTTTTGGCTAATATGCCAGTTCTCCCATAGATATCTTCTAATTTTATAGCACCAGCAAATTTCAGCTGTAATTCCTACCTTTATGTAATGCTGTCGTTAATGAAAATACTAAGCACATTTAGTTCCAAAACAGATCTTGACTAGTAACCTGACGGATGTGCTATTCACTGCTCTGAGAATTCTGGAATCTGAGAATGGAGGACATCAGGACTATCTGTTCCATCCTCTCCAACTTGGATTTGTTAAGTTCTTTGAAACACCACTAAATATAAGTTAGGCTTTGCTTTGTTATCATGACCAGTGTACTCATACACTGATAATTTTGGCTTTCTTTATGGATTAATCTCTTTGTCCGAGATACTAATAAGTGATGCATCAGTTTGGTTGGATGTTTATTATTGACTTTTCTTTTTCAGCTTTTGTTATGATTACAGTGTTTCAATGGGGAATCTTGCATTCATTTCATTGTGGTAATATATGTGTGACTAATCTGCCTCAGCCCCGTGGCAGAACAGTTGAGCTTCAGAGCTCTCCTTTTCCTTCCAGGATCCCTTTAACAATGTTATCCGTACTACAATTGAAGCAATGGCTGCGGTGTTTGGAGGTACACAGTCTTTGCATACAAATTCATTTGATGAAGCCTTGGGCTTGCCTACAGTGAAGAGTGCTCGCATTGCTCGGAACACGCAGATCATAATTCAGGAGGAGTCAGGCATTCCTAAAGTGGCGGACCCCTGGGGCGGATCTTACCTCATGGAGTGCCTCACCAATGATGTCTATGAAGCTGCTTTAAAGGTCAGTTTACACAACCTTTTATGTTTTGTGGGAAAATTTTACATATGGGAGTTTTGATAGATGTCCTTTAAGGGACTATTTGGTAAGTTGGTAACTTCTGAAGAGGGAATTATTTTACACTTATGCTTCAGTGATTTCTTTGTAAATTAACTTTACGAATATACAGTGTATATTTAGAGAAAGAGAGACTTCAGCCTTCTAGTAGACTACATTCAAAAGGGAAATATCCCAGAGTGGAACAAATAATCAAGCCCTGCAAAGTCCCTTGCACACTGAAGACTCCCAATTTGCTGGGTTCTCATGTTTTATGTGTAAGAAAAAAAAGCGTTCAACAGAAGAAAGAGTCAGACCAACCTACTTAATTACATGCCTACTCATGCTTGTGGTGATCTGCTTGAGACTTTAAAACTAGGGATTACTGAAAGCAAAGTTTTATAGCCAGTCATGTAGGCAGACAATTGTCTGGCCATACTTGAGTATTATGCAGAATTTAAGAGAAAGTTTTTTGTTGAATCAGCATATTTTTTTGTAATAATGTTTTTAGCTGCCAGTTATTACTTGCATGTGAAAAGTACTATGCAGGAGTAGTCTTACTGGTGGCAATCCTGCATAAAGATAGAGATCTACATGTCTAGCCTACAGCTAAACCCAGTGATTCTCCTTTTGAGCAAATTACTGCTCTTATGTGAAGTCCCAAATCAATAAGCTAATGCAGCCCAAACACTAGCCTGGGACTGTACAGACACTGTTAGCACATTGTCTGACGTGTGGTTTAGGTCTTTGTCAACTAGGATACTTCTAGACAGTGCCAGGCAAGGTCTGATGGCCATTTTCAGTAGGCAGTTTGAATGTGGTCAGCATGTTTTGGAGCTGAATAGGCTTCTGCTGTGTGAGAGCTGAACCGTGCCATGCCACTTGTCTTCAGGATCAGAGAACTGACCCTGGCTTTTTTCAATTTATTTGTGTTTGTATACATGTAACCATAAGAGCTGCTTGGCAGGCAGAAGTCAGTGCAGAGTCAAGGTCTCAAATTTTAAGCCTTTTCATCCATGGGTGTTACTGATTGAACAATATGCCATTCACTGTTATTGAATTAATGGAGTTTTGGTAATAAAAATGCTCTTTTGTTTGAGACGTCTCTTAATTTATACCAAGACCTGCAGTCAGAGACATGGGGATAGGAAACACACTTTTAGAGCACAGGATTGTATATACAGATATAATAAAAGTTTGGATGGCGGTACAAGTGCAAAGCTCATGTTGCGAACTTTGCTACTACTCATTTTCTCAATCCTTTTCATTTTGCAGCTTATTGAGGAGATTGAAGAAATGGGTGGCATGGCCAAAGCTGTTGCTGAGGGGATTCCCAAACTTCGTATTGAAGAGTGTGCAGCCCGAAGACAAGCCAGGATTGACTCTGGTAGGGAGCAGGGAGATGAAAGAAGGGATAACTGCCAATAGAATACCTTTGTATAAAGGTTTTTTACACACATTTTCATTGGGTTTTTTTCTCCTTAGTTTAGGAGTAGCAGATTGTGAGTGATAAAATGGTAATATTTTAGTTTTATGTCAGTGAAAGCTTCTGGAAAGAGATAGCAGTATGTATGAAATACAGTACCAGTGTGAAAACAGTCTTGCTTGACATATTTAAGATTAGATTAGACAAAGCACTAGAAAGACTATTTTAAAGGAGTATTTTGGGTCTTCAACAGTTAATCGCTTAACTTCGTGACTCCTAAATCGTGACTGCCAGCAGATGGCAATATTGAATGTATCTGGCCAAATTCCTGCTTTTGCTTGGGAGCTGCACATTTTTCCTGAAGACCAGAAAAAATGCAGTCATCTCAGATTAGAGGATGATGCAGCTCTTTGTGAGATACATATATATACATGCATATGTACACATATAGCAAGTATATGTGGAGATGTGTATATGTGTGCTTATAGCTCTATTCTGCTTTTTGTAGTCTGCATTCCAGTAGCAGTCCAGTGAGAGAAACTAGGGATAACTCAAACATAAAAGAAGTTATATGAACTTTTTTGTTTGGAGGATAAATTTGAAGCAGGTCTTTAATTAAGACCAATAAAGAATAAGCAAGAAAGTTCTGTGTTTTCTCTCCCAAGGTAAATTACTTCATGTTGCTTTGAAGAGTATAGTAATGTTATCAGGCACTGCAAATAAAAATGGTTGTCAAGTCCATACTGGCTGAAAGCTAAAATACAGTTTTCCAACATGAAAAATTAATTTTTATTCATATGGAGTAGTTTTTGGTAGGAGCTTCACTTTCTTATTTATCTGATGAATCAGAAATGTAAATGCAGAGCAGTGCAGGAGACCAGCACTTCTGCTTAATTCTGTAAGATTCAGATATGTAAACTTAAAGAGAAAAATAGCTAATGTATATTAGTGAGTCATTACTAGATCAGTTTGTAAGATAAATATTGTTCTATTTCAAATCTTTTTTCTGGCCCAGTATTCACTGAGTTGAATGTTCATGCATCTAATCATGTCTCATCATAAAATATGGAAAATACAGACTTAAGCCCTTCCTGTAAGAACAAATTTTAAGTATTTGAAATGTATATCGTTATAAAGAAAAGTGCTGCATTATATTGCTCAAAATTTTCTTGTCCTATTAATATTGTGTCTTTTCACAGTAGTTTGCAAATGTATTCTGAGTTTCTGGTGTTTCTACTGGAAATAGGGTCTGAAGTAATTGTTGGAGTAAACAAGCATCAGCTGGAAAAAGAGGAGACAGTCGAAGTTCTGGCTATTGATAATACCTCAGTCCGTAGCAAGCAGATCGAGAAGATCAATAAGGTGGGAACTACCTTCTTAAAAATGAAAGTTCTTGTAATTGCAAATAGAACTTGAGTAATACTAAGGAAAGGTGGCTTTCCAGAAACTTGACCCTCAAATTTCTGAGAATCTGCTCTAGTCTTTAAGAAGCTGGATTTCTGTTCTACTTCAGTGGAAGCTGATGGAAAATCCCATGAAACACAGTATTAGAATCCAAACAAAAATGTTTTTGTTACGTTCATTTGGGTTTAGTCATTGTATTTTGGTTAGTCTTGTGAATACGTCTAACCTTTCAAAACTGAGAACTTTACATTTTCTGAAAATAAGATAGAAAATAGCTATGCAATGTTTTGCTCTAGAAGTATGTAACATTACTTAATCACTCAGACTCTGGTGCAGCTTGTCAGGTGCTATTAAGGGACAGGGTTATGGAACCAGCAATCAACATCCACTTTCATAATTAGTAGAAATGTAGATAGAATGGTTTAAGAGTTATTTAATGGATTTGTACACATGTTTTAAGGTCTGAAGCACCTTTTCTAATCTTTTTGACATATGTAGCATATATTGACAATTGACAATTCCATGCCTCCAGAAGTAATATTTGAAATCAGAAAGTCTTACACACTCGACTTCCCAGTTTACCGTGTAGTTTGTTTGAATTTAGTATTTTTCTCCTCCACTTTAGGTGAAGGCTAGTAGAGATCAAGCAGCAGCCCAGCAATGTCTCGCTGCTCTAACGCAGTGTGCTGCTACTGGGGAAGGCAACTTACTTGCACTTGCAGTGGAAGCAGCACGTTCAAGGTATGGGGGTGGGGGTGAATATCCAGCTGCTGTCTAAAAATCAATGGTTCGTTTTTATCTTTCAACTGATCTTGGGTATGGCATCAGTGAGGTTGGTGTCTTGAGATGTTTTGGGTCTTTTTTTCCAAGGCGGAAGTAAAAGATGGCTGTAGTTTGACATTGTAAGATAGGCTATTACATTTTACAGTGTCTTAAGGCTATGCTTTAATTTCTCACAAAGAATATGGATACAAAGAGTCTCGTATGAAATTATGTTGTTCATACACATTGTGTTGTTTACAGCTCAGACTTACTGGTTTCAGGAGGTAACTAGGTTTCTCTGTCACCCTGCTTATTCATAGGTCAGGGAGCTTAAGAAGTGTCTGAGATGTGAAAATGGATATTCACAATCTTCTTATGGTCTGTTGCTTCATCCTTCCTTGCACCACAGATTGGTGTGAAAACATTTTTTGATTGAAAGAGAAACAAGTTTAGTTACCCAGGCAAAGAATAAAAGACGCTCTTGAGTAGAGCAGTGAGGCATCCTTTAGAGTCCAGTGGAACATTTACTTTTTTCACCTAGGGTGCTTTTAAGACTGTTTTATTCCTGCTTCAGAGTAAGTGTCAGTCTCTAGAATAGATCACATCTGTCTGTTCCTTAATTAACTAAATGCCCCAGAAATGATCAAACCAAATTCACCCCTTATTGGGGCACTGTGCTGTTTTTACTGTGATATCTTAAATTCCTTCTTTCCCTTTCCTTGGACACTTAACAGCCAAATTTTGGGCACATCTTCTCCCGCAGAGAGCTTGTCACAATTCTAGTAGCAGCATGTCTTTGAACTGTAAAGGTCACAGGAGGGTAGTGTTAGATTTACCGGGGATTCGTATTTTCTGTACCAAAATGGACCAGTTAACTGCTAGTTTCTCTCCTCGGTGACCTTGGTTTTATTATTTGTAAAATAATAAAATGGACTGCAGATCCATTTTGTAAGTTGCAAACACAAAACTTAACTCTGCCCCAAAATTATATATGGAATGTGACCACAGAAAGAAGTTGTCATGGCATCTGATAAAGAGTGTTTGAAGGAGGATTGTGAGCTCTGTGAACATTTCTGGGGAGCCCTTCTGTTAGGGGCAACATGGGAAAAGATTTTTCAAGTAAGCACATTCATCCTTCACAAATAGTAGACAAGTAGGCCAGTATGACCAGCATATTAGTGACAGATGCCTGTCTCCTACTGAATGGAAAACGATGGGTTTGATCATGAAGACAAGTAATGTAATTCAATTGAAATAAAAGGAGTGGCACAGAATTTTCAGCATTGAACTATGGAAAAGACTCCATGGACTAATACGGAGATTTCAGTGCTGACAAGCAGAAGTAGAAAAGTTATTTTATTATTGTAACCAGAGTAATAAGGCAGGCCAAAGGTGGTAGGGAATAGGGAGCAGTACTGCCTCCCTTCTGTGCCTCACTTCCCATGAGAAGCCACATCACAGGAAAATGGGTGTAGTTAGGTAGAGCTATGAGACAGATCATGCTGAGTTCTTTCTCATCTCTTTCATCTGCAGTGCTGTTTTTCTGTCCCTCTCCAGACTTGCAGTTGCTGCAGGGCCAGCCATCGGTGGTGGAAGAGAAAGTCATGAAGTGTAATGTAGCATGTAGTGCTGCTTCCTTGTCTGCCTGGTCTGTGTCTTCATGGTACTTTGTCACCTGATGACACAGTGCTACCTCTCATTACTGGTGAAATGCAGTGAGGCAGTGGCAGTGGTGTGAGACTGAACAGACAGAAGGTGACAGTCCTAACAGGCACATTATGGTCATTGACTTTCTTTCTTCAAATTCGTATTTGTGCAGCACAGCCTCTAGAGCTGGTTGTGAACCCCTGGGAGAGAGTCACAGCACAAATTGCTAAAGGAGATAGATCCTGTGCCTGACAGGACATACTGAATTGAACAATATCCTCTGTGGCCATCACAGTTGTGGTTGTATTTCATCCCATTGACCTTGTTCAGTTGCCCAAAATCTTAGCGAAGAGCCAAGCTCCTCTTATTTGGAAACCCCCTGCTTTTGAGGAAGCACAGGGAATCTCGGAACAGTTGAGGGCTCTGCTATAGCACAGTTGGTCAACAGTAATTCTGAGCAGTGCAGAAGTTCATAGGATGCAGGCTACAGTTTATGTACAAACATGCTGTCCTTGCCACAAGAGACATCGTAAGGGCTATAGGCTAATAAAACACAAAACAGAGAATATAGCTATCTTTTGGTCTCCACTTCAAAATTTTAACGTGCAGTTCCGCACAAGGCAAACGTGAATGACAGTCATATGAAGGAAACACAAATGTATACAGTGAATGCAAAGTGACTTCTGTTCCATCAATTTTGCATAATTGTCTAGTAGGTTTTTATCAGCATGCATTGAAAAAACTGTAAATTAATAATAATAATTGTTGCTTATGCTACTTAAGTTTTATAATAGTGAGATGAAAAGGTTGTCTCCAGGACAAAACTTTGCTGTAAAGATAAACAGAAATGGGAGGGATTTTATACATCCAGATTATAAAGAACCTGTCCAGTGTAACGGCTAGCTGATTAAAGGAAAGCATAATTGTCATTAAAAGTATGCTTTTCCTCCCCTGTTAAGGAAAGAGGCTGTATTCCTGGCTCTGGACAGAGCTATTCCACTGTGGATGCATAGATGGCAGCCACTGATGCAGCAGGACTAAGAACTAAGCAGAGATTTAAAAAAAAATGTTTATTGGTAAATAGTAGGAAAGCATTCATGAGTAGTTTAAAAGCAAAACTCCTACTATTACTTAGGAACTTTAGATTTAAAGCATTGCAGAGACTTGGGGCAGAATTTTCAAAATATTCTGAAGGGATTTCAGAAGCAGTATTTACAGAAGAAAGAAATGTATTTCATTTTTGTGCAGTACACAAAAACCCTTCATCCCAGCCACCAGATTATACTTCAATAAAATTGATAGTCCAAGCCATTTATTTTTCACTTGTTACATGAAACTTCCATTCACACTTTTACATAGGAAGAGCAGAAAAGCACAGCACAACTGTATCTACATGTGCTGTGCTTTAATTTAATGCTGACATTATACTCGGATGCTGCTTCTGCAAAAGAGAAGGAAGAGAAAGATTTATCTAAGCTTGCAGTTTTCTCTAGAAGAAAAGACACGTGTTATGTCACTGTAAGCCTTCACCAAACTGCCAGTGTTTACACAGGAGTAAGTCGTCAGTGTTTATGCATGGGGTGTATCTTTACCAGGCTGCAATCTGTGATGTCTAGCACTCTGAGAGGGAGTCCGTATTTCTAGATAATATTTTTAAGTCTGCTGCAAACTTGCTTTTTAACCTTGGGGAAGTCACTTAATGTAGCACTTACGCAGTTTACTTTTCAATTTTTTGTTAGTAATATCAGAGAGCAGTAATATTAATAAGATTATTTAGATGTCCTGAAAAACAAAAACTGATGATCTAAGTGAGTAAGGTCTGAGAACTATTGTAACTCAGATAGTGCTTGCTAAGGTTTCTGAGATGCTACGGATGCTGTAAAAATGAAGCATATTACATATTGTTGTCAATGGGTTCTGATACAATTGTGAACAGGTTGCTTTATAACTAATGCTTTTTAAATCATTATTAATAAATAAATTCAAAGCTAAGTAGTATTCACACATAGCCATAAATTTGGTTTTAGTTTGCATTAGCTGCTTTTCTAGACTATGATCCTCATGATTCCAAATATGAAGTCCTTAGTGCGCTGAGGAAGAAAATGGATAAAAGCAAAGAACTTTACAAATATAATTCCAGAAAGCCAGGGGGAGGGGAGATGGCAAAAAGTGGTCAAGACTATGTCAATAACATGAGTTAAAAATGTGTGTTCCAGCATGATACTGTCTTCTAGACAAAGCAGGCCAACCGTGAACAGTGATACCTAGAGATAAGAGGCCAGCTTCAGGCACATGCATTATACAGATCTTGCCTATATGTTCAAGATGGGATTTCTGCCATTTTACATTAGCGTAGTTACAGTTTATAACTATGGTTAAGTTTGCTGAGTATAAAAAACATGAGTAGCAAAAGCTGGGGGGGGGTCACAGGAAGTAAAATGTCTCTCAGATTTACTGAAGGATTCAGTTAATACAGCAGAAATCCATCTTCTGTTACACTGGATGCATGGCAGATTGCACAAGGTAGGAATCAGATAATAGCTACTGAAACTGCAAACAGCAGAAGGAAAACTGAGTACAATTAATTTGGCTATCCCCTTCCAAAAGTATGTAGACAAGAAGTTGCATCTTGTCCAAACATCCTTCGAGCATTTTATATAAAAGCTTTAGAGGATGCTTAACCTAATGTTGCCTCAGAGTAGGTTATAATTAAATGCAATATGACAGGAGAAAATGTGGATTGCAGGGGTTTGTAACATGCTTAGCAGTAGCTGAATGGGTGGGGTTTGGTCTCTATATTTGTAAGCATACTTTTAAAGTGTTTTGTAAGAGTAGTATTTTTTCTTTCTTTCCTTTGACAAAGTTTGCAGCAAGTTGTATTCATTCCTTAATATACACAGATTGTTTAGTCTTTTTCTGTTCAAGTATAAGCTAAAATATATTCATCAAAATATTTTTGATGAAAGATTTCATCAAGAGCTCAGTAGCGTACCTTCAAAATCATTACACAGTACTGACTCCCAGGTAATTTCATACCAGAAGTAAGAAGCTTGCTGTGATGGAGCTACTAGCTGAACTGCTCTTGTCTTTTTTGGTACAGTCTGCATTATAGATTTTACACAAAAAGGTAGAATCCATTAAGCATGAGATTTTTAAATGCTTTGGGACAGAGGCTGTTATTTCCGATGTTTGTACAAGAAGACAGCACAGCCTACTTGGCTTCTAGCACTTGTGCTACAGCAGTAAAATGTGTATTATTTCTAACATGCACAGTGTCTCCAGTAGCAAACAACGCTTGCAGCTTGCATGTAGGTGGATTTCCCAGATTCTTTTGCATCTCAGTGGATAAAGGAGCTATGTGAGGAGTAGAGAAGAAGGAAATACTAAAATATAAACATCAAGGGAAAGGCAAACAAATTCCAGTTAAAAAGTTAGGCTTCAGTCTTTTCTGTGTGTTCTTCCTTTTTTTTTCTCTTGATTTATATTTTGAATTTTAGTATGAGTCCAAATGCAAGATCTTGCAGTCTGAGCCAAAAAAAATTCCCAGTTGAGAAAATTTGATTTAATTTCCTGAAATATTTTGCCATGCAATGGTCCCTATTGCCTTGTCACTTGTAAAATCGCTTCTCACATCAGCAAAACAGTATTTTCTTAAAAACACTTTTGCACATTTTATTAGTGGATGACAGTGGGGTGAGTCAGATGTTCAGAGTTGTAGCACCAAAGGGAAAACAAGTGTAATTGAATTTGTCCTGCAGCAAGGCAAATAGTTGGGCCTCTGCCAGTGATTTCTGTATTCAGTTTTCATATAAGCCTCCTGATAGCATTAATACTTTGTTTCTGTATCTTAGATGCACCGTTGGAGAAATAACAGATGCAATGAAGAAGGTGTTTGGGGAGCATAAAGCCAGTGACCGAATGGTGAGCGGAGCTTATCGACAGGAGTTTGGAGAGAGTGATGAAATTCTTCATGCCATCAATAGGTGAGAATAGCTTCCCAGGAAGCCAAACACAGCCTCACATTTAATCCATTAAATATATGTGCTACTCGCTGTGCCCTAAAAAAGCATTCCCCAAACCTGAATGCCATTTCCAGAACAAAACAAAGACCTGCACAGTCATTCTCATACCTGTAAGCAAGTAAGCAGAATGAGAAGAAATAGGTGCAATAAAAGAATAGTTGAAACTTAATAGAACTTGATTTGCTTGCAGACAAAATCCACTGAGGTGATGTTATGATTTGAGGATTTTGTTCAAATCGACTAGGCAGCCATAGGATTAAGAAGCTGAGAAACATTGCCTGAAGTCCCTATACATTGGATTGCTTCTTTTGAAGACTCTGTAATAGTAATCTCTACAAATTTTTCCAGCAATTCATATTTGCAAAACCTGGTTTTGGTCTGCCCAGAAGGTGTCCCTGCAACTTCATTCTTACTGTTCCTAAAATTGTAAGGCTAAAATCTGTCTGGATTTCCACACACAACTTCCAGACTACAGGTGCTACTTAACTCATATCACAAGGGAGAAAACATCAGAAGATGGTAGTATGTGTGAAAACAGTGCCCATTTGTGCCTTTTGTCAGCTTCTGCCTTTGCTGCTGTCCTCTTGGGTAAAGAGACTGAATTGCTGTAGTGGGTGGTGATGTAATATTAATCGATGCTCCTAAGTCCCTGCTGTGTTGGGCCTTACACATTAAAGAGTTACAGAATCTCTTAGAAGGGAATTACTTGATGGCTTCACAATAGTGATGTTTAGCCTGACTTGAAAGTAGTTGTGCTGGGGGATGTCACCATCATTTTTTATTTTAAATATTTATTTTAAGTTTAAGTATTTGTAATTATGCATTTACATGAAAAGGAACTGATGCCTTGAGAATCAAGATGTAGCTCCCTTTCTTACATACCTGCCTTTATGTCCAAGGTCATATGTACCAGTTAGTAAACATGGTAATGAAACTGGATTTACTACGTGTCACCTTTGCATAGGCCCTCGAAAGTGTGATTTCACACTTGCCCCACACTTAAACCAAGCCCTGGGTTGCAGTGACTCAGGTGGTTTTAGCCTGGCAGGCTTGGAGCACCTAGAGCTGTTCTTGTTAGGAGGGAGCCTGTGGGTGGGGAAGTAAGAAAACAAGAATTTGGAAACAGAAAACAATACAGAGAAAAGGATTTAAAGATATCACAAATCAATTCAGGTACTTAGTTCATTGATATTCTCAGCAGTCCTTAGGAATAGAGAAGGGAGGCCCAACTCCTATACATCCTCAAGCAGAAGCTTTGTCAGTCTGCTTCTTCAGGCTGTCTTGACATAATTCCTTTTTAAGCTGCCAGAGTTCTTATTTTTTCCCTCTTACATAATGCATATTCCTGTCCTGGAATCATCTCCTGAGGCTGTTCAATTCTGTGCTGATAAATGCTTTATCTAGAGCATTCTTTTCCCCAAACTAAGTCACTAGATTCATAGCTTGATCATCCCAGCCAGGTCAGCATATCGTTTCAAGGTGCACCAAATCCATACAACTCCATCATTGGCAGAATGCTCAGAACAGTACAATATTAAAAAAAACACCCCCCCCCCCCCCCAAAAAAAAAAAAACGCCAAAAACCCAAACTTTTATTTCTGAGAAGTGGTAATCTTAGTGTCCCACTCAAAGACAGATACTGGCGGTACATGGATAATGAGCAGTAAGATGAAAGATTAATATCTGAGGCTGTGGTTACACAGTCACTTTAATACAACAGAAATATGAACTGCCACTAACCAGAAAAAGGGAGGCACTGGAATGAGTGCACAGAATGGGGGATACAGTAATCATTTTCTGGACAGACTTGTTCCCAGTTGAATGATGATGATGCACAGTATGATGTCTAGGACCCATCTCTATAGCCTGTGTGCCATGCAAGTACTTTTGAAATAATTGGTCATATTATTCTTAAAATCTAAAAATTGTGTTTTGGTTAGTTGTAATTCAGCTCATTAAGCCCTCAGAGAATTCACTATTTTGTCCGTTAGAAAGCAGAAAAGTATTGGAGTGGTTATCTGTAAAAAAGAATATTTTATTGTTGAGGCTAGTAAATACAAGAAATCAGTTAGTAATCATATAATGTGAATATTAACATAGTATGCGGACTACACAGTCAAACCATGACTTAGAAGATCTTTTTATTTGATGTACAGAAATGATGATACAGTTGCAGCCAGTGCTTTTTTTATTCGTGGAAATACTTCTAATGATTCTCAGTGACTTACAATGATACAATATGTGTTTTCAATCAGAGTTAACAAGTTCATGGATCGTGAGGGGCGCAGGCCTCGTATACTTGTTGCAAAGATGGGTCAAGATGGTCATGACAGAGGAGCTAAAGTTATTGCTACGGGATTTGCAGACATTGGCTTTGACGTGGACATAGGTCCCCTCTTCCAGGTATGACTGACTGAGCAGTATCCAATGCATTTCAAATGCACCGATTTTCCCTCTAATGCTTGTTCAGCAGCCTGGCTGGGGCTATAACTTCTCACATAATCCTCTTTCTATATAGACCCCTCGAGAAGTGGCCCAGCAGGCGGTTGATGCAGATGTGCACTGTGTTGGTGTGAGCACACTTGCAGCAGGTCATAAAACTCTTGTGCCTGAACTCATCAAAGAACTCAATGCCCTTGGCCGGCCAGACATTCTTGTCATATGTGGAGGTGTCATCCCACCTCAGGTATGGGTCAACATCATTTCCATCAAGACTAGGAGACTGCTTTATTTCTGTCTGTGCTGTTTTTAGCTATTTCCTATATTCTGTTAATGTCAGAGGTGATTTACAGTGCTGAAGGCTACTGTGTACAATCACCAGGGTCAACACAGATCTGTAAGGTGGTTGCGGAGTGCTGTCAGGTCTCATTGATCTGATTTTCTGTACACCATGTCCTGGTTTAACTTACACTGTTTGGTGGATGGAATATTAAGTTGTGTTATGAAAAGATTAGCCTCAGGGAGATTTTCCTTATGCTCTGTTGTTTCCGATTACCAGTACCTTGCATATTACTGATAAAGGCTAGCTTCTGTCTTAAGAGACTTTATGACTTCCAGTAACAGTTCAGAAGAGGCACAGCAAGTGACTAAGACACCTGGCAGGTCCTAACAACTATAGGCTACACACCTCATTCACTGTTTAGCCTCTCCTCATGTTCCCCTTCATCAGGCCTCAGTGTTGCCTCTCATCCCCTCTGCTTTCTCCTAAACTGTTGAACAGTTTGTTGGATTCCCTTGCAGTCAGATCTGTGCTTTTGTTTTAAAATTTTCCTTATCCACGGTTTTCCCTGCTGTATCACCTTTAGGGTCGTCTTCTGTCTAGAGAGATTCAAATTGATTTTGCATGTAAATCTCCTGTTGCTCCCTTTTCCCAGACTTCTTCCTTTTCTAGCCAATTAGGTAAGTGTTCAGGAATGACAGACTTTGAAATCAAATAAACAAAACTCGGTAGTGTTTTTCTAGGAGATAAACTGTGTTCTGTCCAATCTCTCAATGGGATGCTACTAGCTTGTGGATGGAAAAGGTATAATATATCCTATACAGAAGTAAGAGAGACTACAAAACTGCTTCCCAGGTCTTTCTGAAATTTCAGGACAATCATAAAATTAGAGTAACTTAGATTGCAAGAGACCACTGGCAGTTACCTGGTCCAAGCCCTAGTTTAAAGCAGTATTTGCAAAATTAGAAGTTAGGTCAAATTTAGATTAGGTTAGTCAGGGTCACATCCAGTTGACTTTTGAATATTTTCCAAGGATCTGACATTAGTCTGATTCTAAACAAATAAAACCTTTCCCGTGGATTTTTTTAAATATTTCTTTTTTACTTCCGAACTACCATATTTCTCCCATTTCCTTTGATGCTGTGCTGCCTCTCTCTGAGACTTGTTGCATATGCTTTCTCAGGCCCAGCATACAGGATAGAGCATATACCAATTATAAATCAATTATCAATTTTCTGTTGCACTGTTAATTATGGATCTTAAATTTCTTTCTGAACAGGATTACGACTTCCTGTATGAAGCCGGCATTACCAGTGTGTTTGGTCCAGGGACTCGTATTCCAAAAGCAGCCGTCCAGGTGTTGGATGATATTGAGAAGTGCCTGGAGAAGAGGCAGCAATCTATGTAATGCTGAAATGTCACACAACGCAACCAGCCTTATACTAATCGCTTACAGAATGTAATCATCAGCAAGGGATGGCCAGCCACATACCTTTGGTTCCACTGCCCCGCGGCCTGGTGTTTTGTGCTTTCTAAGAAAGTTGTAAATTCTCTGCTTGTTCTATTTGAGGATTATTTATATATGTACCCACAAGAAAATTTTATCTCTAGAACTATGACTTCAGGGAATGAAGGGAATTCAGTAGGTGGGTTTGGGTTTTTTTCCAGATATACTGATAAATAAAATATCCATTCCAGCTCTTTGGTTGATCTCTTTTGCATGCAGGGAACTTCTTTTGAATTTTTTGGCAGGCATTGTAGACCTAGAAGTCTTCAGGCAAAATCACTAAAGTTCAGCAGAGATGTGATTGAATCCAGCAGCACTTTGATGTTACTCTGACTTAACTCTCTTTAGAAACATGTAAGTAGATAAACCGTAATTTTTCAGAGTTCATGGTTTGTTTAATAAGATACAAATCCAGTAGTTGGCAGTAACCCGTATAGGAGCAGCTGTGCACTTCCGCTCTGACTGCATCACTGCCCTTCCCCGGTACTTCATTATTTCTCAAATGAAGTTCATTTCAGTGCTCATTCTCCCTTACTTAGTTCTGTATTTTTGTCCTGTATTGTTCTTGCTATCCCTGTCTATTTAGCAGTTGGACTTTCTTCAGGTAAATTGATCCTAAATTCTTACCGTTTTTTTTTCTCCCCTCCAGAAGGAATTTGCTTTATACATGTGAAAAGTCCTTTGTGGAATCCATACAAGGCAAATGGGGTGTGAGAGTCTTTTGAGGGGCAGTCCCTGGCATTATGGCCCTGTCCCACTTCACTTCATTTTGCCTTGTTGCTCATTGCATCCCATCATAAAATGAGAGTACAGCCTCCCTGGGATAATGCTTGTATCTGCCTTGTGGTGGAAGAGGCTGTAGCACACTTCTACGATGTTCAGCACCATCATACCTTATTCAAAATGAGATTGATGCAGTTGGCCAGAAATTGCAGATCCAATTAATAGCATGGCATCCTCACTTCAAAGATTGCAATTGAACATATCTTTACTTAAAGTAAGCTTGTTTAATGGGGCACTTGCCAGTAGTCTCACTGCTCACAAACAAGAAGGTTGAGTGCCTTGCTGTTTTCTTCTCTCTGTTTTTCTGATTAAGGTTTAAATTATTGATCCCAAACCAGACCTTTGCCTTGAGAACTCCTTGGGCGTTTATCCTCAACTATTTATAAGTATCTAATTCCCTCCAAGAAAGATTGGTATGGTTCAAACCAGGATATACAGAAAGTGACAACAATTAAAATACTCCTTTATGTCTTTTCACAAGCCTTCTTGCTTGACGACTGGAAAAATACATAGTCAAAGTGTCAGTGACCTCTAAACTTTGTAATGACAATCATTTCATTCATTTCTTCTGTCTGTGGTTTCTCTGCTCTTTGATAATATGTCATCTACCTGTGTTTGCCTTACAGATTCTGCTTTTTTTTAACTCTAATGATCTTTAAAATCTGCATCTTGTTCCCTTGAATTCAATAAAAAAATCCCCACCAACTTCAGTTGGAATCACTCCAGGCCTTCAGTGCTTGCAGGAGGGCCCTTGAAAGCTCTAGATTGGGACTGACTAATGTACATTGATTCTCTCTTGTCGTACCAAGGTTGGAAAATAAAATGGTGAGTCTAGGGTAAGAATAGTTTTCCCACCTGGCACACAGTGTTTGTATTAGGCCCTTTAAGGAAAAAAAAAAAAACATTCAAGTGAACAGACTTTTCCTTCAAGCGAGTCATTGGTTCACTGCCTAAGTAGAGATTCCTTATGGGATGACAAGCTACGATGGAACATGCTTTCCCCATATGTTCTGTGCTGCCAGAGCAGCATAGCAATGAACGTAGTCCTTACTGACAAGTTGATGTCAGATTGTCAGCCCTCATTGATAATGGTGAATGGTTACCAGTTAAAATCTTGGATGCTGCACACACTCCTCATCAACGTGGCTGCTTGAAATCTGCACTGCTGTACGGGCTAGTGAGAATTTGGGTTACTGCAAAAACAAGTAGATACTCTGTAAATATACTGAAACCTTTTGTTTCAATATGAGTACTTTTGGCATATTGCAGGACAAAATGATAACTATAGACTGTGGGACTAGGCACTCAGATCTTTCCAATAGGAATGAGCATGGTAGCAGCACGTTACTGCATGGCTAAGTAATTTCCCTTAGGAAGTTCCAAAATAGTAGATTTTTTTTTTTTTTTATCTGTAAGGCAGTTCCTGTTTTGCAAAGATGCAAGGAATATAGGTAGGACAAAGGGCTGGAGATGTGGAGATCCTAAGTTACACACAGGAATTGACTTACTGCAATGCATTCTCTGTCATGAAAGAAGCTTTGATAAAGCAGGAACTTGAGCATGGCACCAAGTCCCAGGCCAGTGCCTTAACTGCGAAACAAACTTTCCACTTGATTTTCAATGGTGAAGTAACCTCCTGAGCATGGTAGATGGATCCTACAGAGGACAGATTTCTGTAAGGGAGTAGCAATCCGTTTTTCATTCTTGGTGTTTCACAGCCTTCAGGATTGGTGCTTTTGCACTTGTATTAAGCTGTTCATCAAACAATCGGTGCTTTACAATGATGAGCAGCAAGACTGTGTCTACTGTGTGGCTAAAAGAACCCAAGACAAAGTTTAAGTGATTTCCCCAAAGTTGCACAGTGTTACTGGCAAAGTAATGGGGTGGAAGCCAAGACTCCACAGTGTTAGCCTCATGCTTTAACTGCTAGAACAATGACCTCCCTCAAATAATTGATCTTTGTTCTGAAGTGAGTCGCATTTAATTTTACAGATGGGAAAATCAACCCTTAACAGAAGTGATCTAGTTCTTTAAGTTATTCCTATGCCTAGATAGACAGAGACTGCCTAGAAGGGTTTTTCAAAGTAAGGCACTGAATTCCAATTTATTTTAATGCAAATCAGAGTGTTAGTTGTGTTATTTAACTTTATATGTCATCATCTGAGTAGGGAGCTCCATTTATCCTCAATCAAAAGAAAGGAGATGAAGGTGGCTCGCTCAGATGTGGATGTCTGCACTGTGAACTTCCACAGTTTAGTGAGATAACTCCTAGTATGTGAGTTATGAGTTAGATGCTGTTGGAGTTTTTACCTTAAATATTTGTTTGTATTGGGATGACTGCACTGGTGATTGCAAACATAAGATGCCCAAATTTGCTCCTGAGGTGAGTGCTTGCATTCTGCTTCAATGCCTTAGAAGATCACTTAGTTGACAACACAGTCTAGGGCTGGGCAGGGAACACCATGAAATTAGAGTTATAATTTGACCATAGATCAACTTCATGAAACTTAAGAAAAAACAACTAGTCCCCTATATAGTATGCTATACTTCCTTTCCTAGTTCTCTGGTCAAAGGCAGCCCTGCTTTTTAAGTTTCCTGTATGTAACATAAAACCATCTAAAATTCAGTCTCTACTGGGGAAGTTTTGATTTGCTTCTCACTGAGTCTGAGAAATGAAAAAGAGATTTGAGCCATATTTGATACACAAACACCTGGACTTTGATTTTTAAAAATGAAGTACATAAACAGATAATAAATCAGGCTATTAAAGCATTATGCTTAAACATTAACAATATACAGATCTGGTTTTAGAGAGATTTTGTCTGTATTGTAGAGTGGCATATTTTTCATATTACATACATTTTAAAAGCTTTTACAAGTGGATGTGGACCTGTTCTGCTCCTAAATTTTTCACAGAGAAAGCTCATTTTACATTACATGTCATTGGTCCATTCACAAATCTGCAATTAGCAGATAGGAATATATATTTTGCTGTTTATTTCAAACATCAAGCAACTGAGCAAGTGAAAGCAAAAACTCTGAGGTGGTTATTAAAATACAGTTTCATTTTCCTTTCAGGTTATTTTTTAAAGCTGAAAAAGTGCTGATAATTGACATTTACCAAAACAAGTCCCTTTCCACCATGTTAACTATTGTCCCTTTTGCATTTCCCTCTGCCATCTCCTCGCCCTCCCCACAAACACACTTGCCTAACGCTCTCCTGCCTCTTCTTTTCCCAAATATTTTCCTTCAGCTTTCACATGCTCCCCTCTCAGTAACAGGTGTTTTCTCCTGCTCCCCACGTTTCTCTTCCCTTTTCCCATTTCCCTGTGCCATGGGCTGTCGGAGGTGACTTTCCCAGAGGATGCTTCACCTCATCGTATTTGAGAGAGAAGACTGAGCCCTGTCTCATTCCTTATGGAGCATGTGTGAGTGACAACCCAGGACAAGATAATGTCGCCCTGGAGGCCAACTTAAATCAGGAATTTTTTACAATTTTTTACAAATAAACCTAGTTTAATCTAGTGGAATATTTATTGAGAGTTGGCGACACTGCCAGTGGCAGGAGTTCAGCGGAAGACAAGCTCCTTAAAGTTTCCTAACACCTGACTTAGTAGTTAATTTATGCCTTAGTGTATGTTACAGCTCATGTCTCATTTTGTTTGTTCTTTTGTAATCCACACTCCACAGTAACAGAAATTCTCATAGCCATGGAAGTGTTTAAGCCTATCTTTTAACCCTGTTCTTGGCCTTAGCCATAGTTTATAAAATGAAACTAATTATTAGGGTTTGAGTGTGGTAGAAGTTTTCAAGAACTCAAAGGCCTTTCACTATTGTTTTAGATTGTTGTTTAAAATCTGTGCCAAATCTGCCTGTGATTCAACTCTTCTTGTCTTCACCGAACCTAATGGAAAGATAGATGTGGTCAGCTGAACAAGCAAGGGAAGCGAGAACTGCTGCAGCTATCAAGCCATACTTTGCACATTTCAAACCCTAAAGATGTCTTTATGTCCTTTAAAATCACAAACTGTGAGTCAGAGAGAGATTTAAACTGTAGGAGCTCATTTCCACCTCAGAATCTCTTTTGTTAAAACTGGCCAGCAGGATGATGTCACGGTTGTATGTATGCTTTAAACTGAATCAGCAGACTCTGCTCTCAGGGGCAGTTGTGTCGGTGCTCCAGCCGGAGGGGGAATTCCGTATTTGAGGAGCTCCCAGTGAGGCAATGAGAGCCAGGACTGCATCTGCAGGATTACTTACTGCCGGGCAGGTTATCCTGGGGATGTCTTTTGGCGTGCTGTACAGAGTGCTCCTCCAGAAAACAAATGCTCCAACAGCTTTCATGATAGAAGAGCTGTTACACCTCAGCAAGCAACAGCGTTAAGTGCACAGTTCCTTTTGCTAAGAGATTCCTTCCCTGCTCATTGTGCGATCTGTGGTTCACAGAAGGCATCCTTCGCTGACTGCCACATTCCCACCCAACCTCTTCAGACTAAGGCTGCTCGACTCCTTTTCGAGCTCGTGTTTTCAGGATTTGGAACTATACCTCTGACAGATCAAGGAACTGTAGATCTCTATAAGACATTTTGCTAGCAGCCACTTGATCATCTTTTCCTGGCAGTGAATATTTCTTGCTACCCATATGGTCTTCTGTCTGTCTTCTAGCTGGAAAGCTACACTCTCAGCTGTATTTATTTGGTAACACTTTGTGTTCAACCTACGGTTTTCTCTGATGGCTGTTTTACTGATAGAGCCAAGAGTCTGCAGATAGATTGCATTAAAAAGTGAAAAGTGTAAGAAAAAAACCAGAAATAATAAATCCTCTTTTAATTATAGCTGTTTCCCTGAAAATAAGTTTAGTTTACATGTTTTTATGTTTAGTACATAAATCTATCTATTTCCTCTAAAGTGGAAATTCTTGAAAAAAATAGCAGGTTTTTTGCTGTGTAGCTTAAAGACAATATTTGAGAGTTGCTTAAAAATATATACTTAAACCTCTGTATTTGACATAAGATATGCAGTGACAACCCCGTGTGCTGCATTCCTACTCATTTGGACCCAAGAGCGAGCCCAAGTTTCAACCTATGTTGTGAAACCGTCGCTGCATTTCAGCGAGTTGCAGCTCCCTGGTTCTCCACCTTTGCAGCTGAAGAGAGACGTATGTTGTCTCTCCCACTCCACATCATCGACACAGGATTTTCAGCAGAGTTGTCGGTGCTGAAGAAGTGAACTCGCCAGCCACAGCAACACTGCAATTGTTTAATTTCGCGACGGAAAGTTTTGCTGAAGATGTAATAAACAAAAGGGTTATACGCTGTTGAAGATTTGGCAAACAGACAGGGCAGCAGCGTCGCAATGGGCTGTAGGGAATCGCTGGAGTTAAATATGGACCAGAAGCTGGCTGCTGCATACGGTGTCCAGGAGCTCAGGAACCCGACCGAGATGAGCACAGCCATCTGAAAGGGAAACAGGGCTTCAGTCCTCAGCTTGCACTGACAGCGTCTGATACTCGGGCACGTGGTGTGTGGATGAAACCACACCTGAACCAGCTGAAATACCTGAAACTGTACGCTTGCTATGTTGTGACATGAGCACAGGTAACACTGGACAGTGCATATATGCTTTTATTCCCCACCTAGCAGATCTACACTGTGGGTTTCCTATGAGGCAGTTGTTTTCATCTCCTTCCCTGACTCTGGCTGCGATATGTCATGGGAGACACAGCCCAGCCAGACAGTATAGCCTATCAGTAGACTGGCTTCTAGAAAGCTTGGGTCAATTCTGCTTTTCCACAAGAAACGAGCAACTGAAGTGCTTATTTGAAAAAAGGTTAAATTAAAAAATCCTGTTTCCATACAGAATTTCTGTGTAGCTCTCACTCAGACTAGCCACTCAGTCAATTAAAAATACCTAGGATGACAGAACAAGACCTCCACCCCAGCTACAACGTGAAAGGATTCAACAGCTATGCCAGCATGACTGGAAATCTAAATGTCCATGAAAATCTGGGATGCAACTGCCTAAAGATTTAACAAGCTGCATTGTACCTACGATATATTATCCAGATCAAGCTACTGAAATGACAAATATTCCAGGAGCCCCCTGCTCCTCTGAGGAGGGCAGAGTATGGGTGAGACTCAAACCACATCTCCATCTTTGGTCAATATTAGACAAAAGCAATGAAGGGTCATCATGAGCCATGCAAGCTCCTGATTACTGCAGACTCTTCTCATCGCTGGGATAACTCACCAATGTCAGCTTCTTCTCCAGTTTAGCTGCATTAGGGATCCTGTCAATATTCTGGATCTCTTGGTACGCTTTATGAACCTTCCAGGCGATTCCCAAGTAACAGGCAATGATGGTCAGTGCAGGCAGGACCGTGCACAGGAGGAACATGCTCAGGATGAACGAAAAGCCATTGGAGGAGTTGTGGAACTTGCTCCAGGCTATTGTACAAGAGATACCAAATGGCTCAGGGCCATAGTAACCCCAGCCTACCAAGGGCAGAATGGCCCAGAGCAAGGAGTAGAGCCAGATGAAAGTAATCAAGATGCGAACAGTGTTCTTGGGGATTTTGTTACCTGCAAGAAAGAGGAAGAGCAAGCATATATAGATCTCATCTCAGCCACGCGGTTTTTGCCATAACTTCTTCTCTAACAGAAGGATGGTGGCTACAAATATGCCTGGGCTGCTGATGCAGTTTGCTAACCTTTGGTCTCCTTGAAAAACATAACAAAGAGCGTCCGTGGATTGGGTGAGACCTGAGTGCAGCCCTCAGTGCTGATCTAAAGTTTAGGAAGTCAGGGAGCTTTAGAAGATCAAGCTGACCCCAAACGTACCATGCTTCCAGCCCAGGAATGCCAGGAGAATACTCTTTCCTCTCAAATTCCAGTGTGTCTGCTTGCACATAAATAGGAAGAAAAGACAGTCTGGTCCAGCAAAACATTTGGGCTCTCCACTCTCAGGTGTTTTCACTTGGTATTACTGAGAAGTAAGAAACCTCATTGTTTAATAAGGAATTTAATCAGATCCTTCTAGGAGCATTAGGGTTTGATACTGGACTAAAAGCTGAATCTTATTCCTACAGTTACTGAACTGATACTCCATGCTCTATTCAGCAAAGTACCTCTCTGAACACAACAGCCCAAATGCACCACTACAAGGTTACCAGAAATGTGATTACTTACTGTTAGACTTGGATGAATTGGTAACAAGGAATCGAATCACGGCCATGGCACACAGGGTCATCATGCTGCAGACACCAAAAAGGAAACCCATCAGGGCGTAATATATGCAGGACGCATCTCCTCCCAGCCAAGCGTGGTTCCAGGCAGATGCAATGGCCAGCGGATACATGCTGAGTGCCATTCCAATGTCTGCTACTGCCAAGTTGACTGTAAGCAGCTCCGGTGACTTCAGGAGGGAAGAGCGTTTCACAGCTGTAGCAAGGACGGCTGAATTTCCAAGGATTGTCAGGATGGCTGAAAGAGAAGAATCAGCACAGACATTAATATCCCCTGGTCAGCACACCCGTGAAATGCTTATCTATACAAAGGATGTGAAAAATGCTGGTCGTTAGCCTGGGACTAAAGTCTAGAAGACAGGACAGACTGGGAGACGAGCCAGTGTTCAGCACCTCCCAGGCCAACACAGTGGTGTGCTGACGCTTTGAAAACACGCGGGTATGTATCTGCCACGCTCTGCTGCGAAACCTTGTTCTTCAGCTCATGGCAAGGAAACGTGTTCTCTTAGCAGATAGCATTTCTCATGAAATGCTTATCTCTTAGATAGTTGGATGGCATTTCTGAGAGCTGCTACACAGCTCAGCATCCTCACCACAGCATCCACTCTTTCGCTTCAGCCAGCTTTTGGGTTTCAACTCCTGCCTCCCTGCTAGACAGGGATTTCCCAGTCAGGCTGTGTTTCCACTATGGACCTGCTAGAGCAAAGAGCACGTCAGTTTTCTGTTCACAGCCTCCTGTAGTGGTGGCCTGCCTTACCAACTGGGGTAAATTTTGTCATATGAATAGTAAACCATATCTTGCCCCTTCATATCACCACACTATAGCTCTTCATTTCCATGTCACACCCCGCTCTCCATGCACTATATCCCACCTATTCCCTTGCAGCTCATATCTCATGTGAATAGCTCCACTCTTTTACGGTATCTTGTACAACACACTATCAAGTAAAATGGACCTATCCACCTTCATTTTCCCCTGGTAATATCCCTGCTTACTTCTCCCTCCTGCTGAAGAACTCCAGCTGTCCTGTCTGCTTGTCCCCTCCTCCCATCAGATGCCCCCCACATCCCAAAACCATCCCTCTTTGCAACGTATCTTCCACTGGAGCCCCAGCACAAGCCTCCTGGACTCTGAGCTGCCTTGATAGTCGACATGTGCTGGCTGGGCAGCTCAGCGTCCTCGCTGGTCAAGCGGCTGAGAATGACTATGTGCCGCAGTTCAGACACCCACACTGTTCTGGTGGTCTCTGAGCGCAGTGAGACAGACCATAGAAATTGTTTAGCCAGAGGCATGCAACAGACCAGAGATTGCTTTGCAAAAAAACCCGTCAGATATACATTATTCAGATATGCCATAGGGCTTCAAAGCGTTCATGACAATGGTGTCAAAAGTACATGTGGCTAACAACTCGTTTTCTCTTTTCTTTCAAGTGAACATTGTGCTGGAGCTACATTCTGATCAAAGGTTTTCCTGAGAAGGTGTCCTCTAAAGTCAGAAGTGAAATAAGGAAACAGAAAAAGACTCTGTCGTGTTCCCTTGTCGCTGTGAATGCAGGAAGGCTGCATTTGCTCACAGATACCCCGTAATAAAGTGCCCACAGAGGAATTAATAAAGGCACGTGAAACAAAATGACATAAATACAGTAGCATAAATCCAAGAATAGGCAGAGATGTCAGGAGAAAGCCTTCAATGAAACAGAGGTACAAATCTGAGACCCCACATCCCTTGTTCATTGACTTTTCAACCACATGCATTCACTTGGCACCTCTGGATACGTCTGAAGAGTTCCCTGAGCTCTCAAGCGTTGTGTGTCTGCACACAGAGATGCCCACGGTGGCTTGGCACGGGACCGCTTGCTGACAGAGAGCAACCTGTGGCTTGGTGGGAAGAACACTCTCCTGCCAAATGGCAGCCGCAGGCTGGGATGTCCTTGGGCTTCAGGAGGAAAATGAACCCGGTTCACTTTCTTCTGAGGGAGCCCTAAGCACTACATAAGAGAAGTTTAGTCTTACCATCAGCAGTGGACATTCAGGCCCACCTTCTCTTTTCCTTCGAGAGATGCTATTCCCCTCCATCCCACCGCCTGTGGCCAGCACGGGACAAAACTGTGCAAGAGTGGGCTAGTAATCAGCTAGCAGAGAGGTTTGTGGTGAGTGCTGCAGCCCGTGCCCTGCCCTTGTTGTTTCCTAACGAAAACGTAATTTCAGGGGACAAATAGGCCTTGCCGCAGCCCCCAGTGGGGTGGCAAAGCTACGGATAAATACAACAAGGTTTCCAGTTAAGCTCACTGCTTCGTATATGGGACATTTCTGAGACTCCCTACGCAATGTAGTGAGCCTGGCTGCCACAGGAGGCTCTTGATCCAGTGCTGGAAGCTATGCCTGAAGCTTAGGTGCCTAAAAGCCCTTTAGGAGAGGTGTGAGCCTGTAGCATGGTGGCACAAGAGCAGTATCAGCAAGGGTAGCTCTGGCCTCCAGCCCTTTGTTGCTGCCCCATCCCATTACCTGAACTGTATCTACGTATTTACATTTGTATGAGAGAGGAGCTGGCATTCTGACTTGGATTAAAAGAAAAACCCTTCATTGTTTTGCAGATAGTGATTTTTCTCACCCTGAGTTGTACTCTCTGCTGTCAGCACAGCTGAGGGGACAGCACAGTGCAGTACAGGGAAAAGTGTGAAGGAACAGGGGTGAGATGTGAAATGCTAAAGCCCAGCATTGCTGCCCAAAGCCTCTCTATTAAAGCACATAAAAATATATGCTTGTCTTTCTTAAATGCATCTCAGCCAGGGTTTTCGAATGAGCTGAAGGGAAGAAGGTACTTGCATCTCAGCAAAATTCAGTTGGACTGCACGCCTAAACCAGTTCAGCTCCTCTCCAAATCTACACTGGTAGTAAACAAATCACCTGGGTACATGCAACAAACAGACAAGGAAGAAAACGCTTAGCTAAAGCCGAGCTGGAGCAGACTTGTATTTCATTGTAAATCTGCCTTCAGCAGGGCAAACAGGCCATTATAAAACCCAAAAGTGCTATTTGGAAACCCTTTGCTCTTTTATACCAGTTTATCCTACCAAGACACAGCTGCTCTTCATGCATAATGAACATCCCCCACGCAAGGAGCAGCCCAAAGTTGCTCTCCCCTGACCAGTCTCATGAAACGGGCTGCCTCATCTCTCAAAATTCACAGGGCTGAGATGCCAGGATAAGTGGCGGACAACTCATTTTGGATACTTGTGATGCCGCAGAGGCAAACTTATGCTGGCAAATCTTCAGCATCGATACAAAAGATTGCAAATCTGAGAGCAGAGATTAATCCTGGCATCCAACCGACTCGAAGGCAATAAGCAGGAACCTGTGTGGAAACAGATTTTCTACCATTTCCCTCCAGCTTCCACTGGAGCTGCTGGTGCTGACCACAGCACAGAGAGGGCAGCCCCGGTGCGTCCGCTCCCAGGCTTGAAGCAAACAAGCAGGCTGTGAAGGCAGAACTCACCTACGATCAGAAGAAAGACTCCAGCTCCGTAATCCACTACCGGGTGGAGTTTGGAAATGTATTGCTCCTCCATTGTCCCTTCTGGAAGTGGGTGAAAGTTTTAAATCAAAGGCGAAGTGACTGTAGGGGCACAGAGACTCTTCCTCATGGTTTGCCTGCTGCGGACGCGAGCTGGACAGTTGGGTGCAGCTGGTGTGAAGGGGCCCTTCTGCTTTCTCCTCTCTCCGTCCCTCTCGTGTGGCGGGGGAGAAGCCTGGAGTGAGAGAAAGGCTCCCTCCCTGGGGATTCAGAGTGAAAGCTCGGCAGAGCCACTGCCGGAGTGATCCCGCCTGCCTGGCTGGCAGAGCATCTCTCCACCCACCCCCTCCTCTCACACCGCTCCGCTCCTTGGCTTGTCAAGGAACTTCACAATGCAAATCCCCTCAGACTGCCATCGCTGAGCAAAAACAATTGTCATTCAACCATCAGCAGCCTTGGGAAATAAATCCAGGCTGAGGGATCAGGCAGGGGAAGGAAGGTCGGGAGTTTTGTTTTCCAGCTTTATGGCTGTGTATGGGAAATACGAGGTTGGGGTAGGGGGATCTCTATGTTGAAGTATTAGAGGAAAGCTGTTTGCCGGACGGGTTCAGAGGGGTAAAAGTCACACCACTGAAGGCAGGACTTTCAGAGCTGCTGCAGGGCAGAACTGGAGGATGCTCAGTCCGGTGTGCACAGCTGCAGAGCACCACAGCAGAACCAAGCTCTGAGTTCACCCTAGTGACACTCCAGTGTTTTTATTTGGCAAGCAACCAGAGCAATGCCTCACATCCAAGTTTACCTTCTCCTTGTAATATCTGAGCCTAAAATCATCATCATGCTCTCCCAGTCATTATAAACAATGCTAAGTTTTGCTCCAGGCTCCAAATATGTGTTACATCTAGCAATTTACATAGGCTTATCTAGCGATTTACATACACAGGTCTTGATTTTGGTGCATGCAATTTACAACTCTGTAGTTGCAATTAGCCCAGGCAGCACCCAGCCAGCACACTGAAGAGCTGATCTATCCTAAATTATTTAATTCTGGTACCTGGATATGCTAAGCTGCATTAGCATCATTCTCTGCTTGGCCTATTTTACTCTGTTCAGACATAGGGAATTTTAAGATCCTCAAGAGCACATAGGCATCTCATGGCCAATCTAGGTGGAATTTAGGTGCTTAAGTATAGCAGTAACAGCCTAAATTCTGAAATCCTTAGGAATCTGAGAGACTTTAAAAGCTTTGAGTTTCACCAGAAAGCAAAAACTGGCCATGCACAGAGATGCTGCCACCTCAGCTTTGCTGCACGTCTCTGTGCTTGTTCCTGCTGAAGCTGTCTGGGATTTATACACCAGGGATCCCTGCACTGGAGACTTTGAGGAGTTTAATTCAGCAACAAAGTACATGCAACACACCACATATAGCACAGGGCTCAGTAGCACTCACAGCCTTCTCAGGGCACATTTTTCCTAAAAGCTTAGCCATCCTCCCTGAAATGGAAAAACCAGTTCCCTCCTCTGGTTTCAGAGACTTGAATACATGTTTTTCCCACAACAGTGTTTTATTCTGCAGTTTATGGATGCCTTGGGGTGAGGAAAATGCCATAACAGAAAGGTGCTTTCCTCTCCACTTGAAGATTGATTGCTCCACAGCTAAGTCACAAGATTGGAGGGAGAGAAAACAAATGGTATCTGACTCTCTATGATGCTGAAATGAGCCCTTGCTCCAAAAGTTGTTAATATATTTTACAATGAACAGCTATGACATAAATAAACATGCAGGGGTAATAATGGTAGTTCAGTACTGGCCACTAGCTGTAGCTTCAAAGTGAATCAATCTCACAGAGGTGCTGGGCAGGGTATGGTTGTCACTTCAGAGAAACAAAATCCCTGTATCTGGGACCATGGCCCCACGTCAGGATTCCCCACTGTCAGCATGCTGGGTGTTAGGAGTTTTGTTCTTACTAAATCTGCCTCCAGCACTGAACAGAGAACCAAATTCAGCAGTTATTCTGCTGTCAGAGACACAAATCTTATTTTTAGAGGAGACTGAGCACTACTAAGAGTTAGGTAGTTTCATTAGCCCACAGCAGTGCTCTAGTTCCCAAGTCCTGCTGCCAGGAACTAAACGTAGGCAAGATATCGCAGAGGAGAGAAGAGAGGGAATGTCGATTTTTCCATCAAAGAACAGACACTGTAGCTCATAGTATTATCAGAATGGAGATTTCAAGAGATGCTACAACCTAATGATCCCCATCCTCAGAAACCACTTCCCTGTGCTAAGCTACTTCTTGACTGAGGCTGGCTTATGTGTAGTCAGCTCAAGTGTTTCTGAAAAATTCCCCCAACCCATTCCATGTTGCTCCAAAATCAGTAGAAGCACAACGGAGTCTGCATGTATTCATGGCACAGATAAGTACTAGGAGATGGAACAGTCCACCGGCTCTTCTCCAGTCAGATACGTGCAAACGCACGTAGCATGGGGAATAAACAAGAGGAGTTAGAGATGTGCGCACGGCTGCAGGGCTATGATCTTATCGGCATCGCGGAGACGTGGTGGGATGGCTCCTATGACTGGCATGTTGGAATGGAAGGATACAGGCTCTTTCAGAAGGATGGGGAGGGAAGACGAGGAGGGGGCATCACCCTCTATGTCAATGACCAGGTGGAGCGCATGGAGCTCTGCCTGGGTATGGATGAGGAGCTGACAGAGAGGTTATGGGTCAGGATTAAAGGGAGGGCAGGGACAGGTGACATTATAGTGGGGGGCTGCTACAGGCCACCTGGCCACGAAGACTGAGTGGGCGAGACCCTCTATAGACAGAGAGGAGCAGCTCTTGGCATCTCAGCCCTGTGAATTTTGAGAGATGAGGCAGCCTGTTTCATGAGACTGGTCAGGGGAGAGCAACTTTGGGCTGCTCCTTGCGTGGGGGATGTTCATTATGCATGAAGAGCAGCTGTGTCTTGGTAGGATAAACTGGTATAAAAGAGCAAAGGGTTTCCAAATAGCACTTTTGGGTTTTATAATGGCCTGTTTGCCCTGCTGAAGGCAGATTTACAATGAAATACAAGTCTGCTCCAGCTCGGCTTTAGCTAAGCGTTTTCTTCCTTGTCTGTTTGTTGCATGTACCCAGGTGATTTGTTTACTACCAGTGTAGATTTGGAGAGGAGCTGAACTGGTTTAGGCGTGCAGTCCAACTGAATTTTGCTGAGATGCAAGTACCTTCTTCCCTTCAGCTCATTCAAAAACCCTGGCTGAGATGCATTTAAGAAAGACAAGCCCTGGTCCTCATGGGGGACTTCAGCCACCCCAATATCTGTTGGAGGGACAACACGGCGCGGCATAAGGAATCCAGGAGGTTCCTGGAATGTGTTGATGATAAATTCCTTCTCCAAGTGATGGAGGAGCCAACGAGGACAGGTGCTATGCTGAACCTTGTTCTCACCAACAAGGAGGGGCTGGTGGGGAATGTGAAGCTCAAGGGCAGCCTTGGCTGCAGTGACTATGAAACAGTGGAGTTCAAGATCCTTAGGGCAGCGAGGAGGGCACACAGCAAGCTCACTACCCTGGACTTCAGGAGAGCAGCTTTTGGGCTCTTCAGGGATCTGCTTGGTAGAGTACCATGGGATAAAGCCCTGGACCAAAGAGGGGCCCAAGAAAGCTGGTTAATATTCAAGGAATATTCCCCAAACTTAGGAGCAATGCATCCCAACAATAGAGGAAGCCAAAACGCCAGGAGGCCTGCGTGGATGAACAAGGAGCTCCTGGACAAACTCAAACACAAAAAGGAAGCTCACAGAGGGTGGAAGCAAGGTCAGGTAGCCTGGGAGGAATACAGAGAAATTGTCTGAGCAGCCAGGGATCAGGTGAGGAAAGCTAAAGCCCTGATAGAATTAAATCTGGCCAGGGACATCAAAGGCAACAAGAAAAGCTTCTATAGATATGTCAGTGATAAAAGGAAGACTAGGGAAAATGTGGGTCCTCTCTGGAAGGAAACAGGAGACTTGGTTACTCAGGATATGGAGAAGGTTGAGGTACTCAACAACTATTTGCCTCAGTCTTCACCAGCAAGTGCTCCAGCCACACCACCCAAGTCACAGAAGGCAAAGGCAGGGGCTGGGAGAATGAAGAACTGCCCACCGTAGGAGAAGGTCAGGTTCGAGACCATCTAAGGAACTTGAAGGTGCACAAGTCCATGGGACCTGATGATATGCATCCTTGGGTCCTGAGGGAACTGGCAGATGAAGTGGCTAAGCCACTATCCATCATATTTGAGAAGTCATGGCAGTCTGGGGAAGTTCCCACTGACTGGAAAAGTGGAAACATAATCCTCATTTTTAAAAAGGGGAAAAAAGACCTGGGGAACTACAGGGCAGTCAGTCTCACCTCTGTGCCTGGCAAGATCATGGAGCGGATCCTCCTGGAAACTATGCTCGGGCACATGGAAAATAAAGACGTAATTGGTGACAGCCAACATGGCTTTAAGGGCAAATCGTGCCTGACAAATTTGGTGGCCTTCTACAATGGGGTTACAGCATTGGTGGATAAGGGAAGAGCAATTGACATCATCTACCTGGACTTGTGCAAAGCATTTGACACTGTCCCACACAACATCCTTGTCTCTAAATTGGAGAGACGTGGATTTGATGGTTGGACCACTCGGTGGACAAGGAATTGTCTGGATGGTTGCACTGAAAGAGTTATGGTCGACAGCTCGATGTCTGAGTGGTGACTGGTGACAAGTGGTGTTTCTGAGGGGTCGGTGTTGGGATCGGCGCTGTTTAACATCTTTGTTGGCAACATCGGCAGTGGGATTGAGTGCACCCTCAGCAAGTTTGAAGATGACACCAAGCTGTGTGGTGCAGTCGACACGCTGGAGGGAAGGGATGCCATCCAGAGGGACCTTGACAGGCTTGAGAGGTGGGCCCATGCGAACCTCATGAAGTTCAACAAGGCCAAGTGCAAGGTCCATCACATGGGTCGGGGCAATCCCAAGCACAAGTAAAGGCTGGGAGATGAAGAGATTGAGAGCAGCCCTGAGGACAAGGACTTGCGGGTGTCAGTTGACGAGAAGCTCAACATGACCTGGCAATGTGCCTTTGGAGACCAGAAACCCAACTGTGTCCTGGGCTGCATCAAAAGAAGCATGACCATCAGGTCAAGGGAGGGGATTCTCCCCCTCTACTCCACTCGTGTGAGACCCCACCTGGAGTTCTGTGTTCAGCTCTGGGGCCCCCCAGCATAAGAAGGATATGGACCTGTTGGAGCGAGTCCAGAGTAGGCCACGAAGATGATCAGAGGACTGGAACACCTCTCCTATAAGGACAGGCTGAGAGAGTTGGGGTTGTTCAGCCTGGAGAAGAGAAGGCTCCAGAAAAACTTTATAGCAGCCTTCCAGTACCTAAAGAGGGCCTACAAGAAAGCTGGAAAGGGACTTTTTACAAGGGCATGTAGTGACAGGACAAGGGGTATTGGCTTTAAACTGAAAGAGGGTAGATTTAGATTAGATGTAAGGAAGAAGCTCTTCACTGTGAGGGTGGTAAGGCACAGGAACAGATTGCCCAGAGAGGCTGTGGATGCCCCATCCCTGGAAGTGTTCAAGGCCAGGCTGGATGAGGCTTTGAGCAACCTGGTCTAGTGGAAGGTGTCCCTGCCCATGGCAGGGGGGTTGGAATTAGATGACCTTTAAAGGTCCCTTCCAATCCAAACCATTCTATGATTCTATGATTCTATGATTCCAGAGCTTATAAAACTCTAATTCAATGACAGAAATTGCTGGCCTGAAAAATCTGAGCAGGGAAGACAAAAAGGAAGTTCTTCTATCAGAAAAGGCTAAAAAAGGACAGATATGATGTCTCAAAAACACGCCTAATAATGAGAGTCTTAAATAGCTTGATCAAATCAGTCTGGTCTGGTCAAGAAAGAGAGGTTACCATTTGATCCCAATTTGGGGCAGAAACATGTGCTAGAGTCAGCAAAAGACACAGTAAATCTTGTGACAGAAAGTAGAATATTGCTGCATTCTGACAATTAATCCAGTATAGTGCACACAAAACCATAATATTGGTAAATTAAACAATGCCAGATAACCACAAAGATGCTGCAATTCAACTGTTCACCTTGTTAAATTCCCAGAACAGTTGCCAGCACTGCTTTGGTCTGGGCCAACTACCACTGTCGTAGGTCATTCCCAGGCACAGGTCAGCTAGCATGGGCTCAGGACCATTCCCAGTAGGCAATAAGGTCATCAGTTTTGAAGACAAAGTGACACTGTTCAGTTCCCTGGCATAGATGTTACCCATGGATTTTGCTCTTACCCTGGGTGCAAATATTTAGCCGAGAAATAGATTCTCCAGGTGTAGTCATTAGATGAGAAGTGACTGTTTTAACGGCTTGTTAGTGCTCAAACAGAGCTCGTAATTCTGATTAAGGAAAATTCTTTGGAAAGTTTCCTGGCCTATGCTATGTAGTCAGCTCACCAAATGTTTCTTTTTGGCCTTTCTTTGTGAAAACATGACAGAGGGCTCAGTTCAGGGTGCCTGATGTCACCCAATCCAAGCCAGATCTCCTGCTTTCCCACTTGTTGCATGGTCCATCCTCTCACTACTGAAATAAGATACTAAATTTCTTCAGGCAAGCAAAGAGAAACCAGAGGCAAGATTAAAACATTTTGCTGAGAATTTAATTATTCCCTGGAGACCCCATTGACTACATCAGGAGCCTACTCCTCTTCCAACTTTTGTGGGCACCTTAGATTACACTGTGTGGATATTTCATGCTGGTTTAGATGGCATTTCATTTATTGTGAAACCCTGAACTTAGCATTCACATGGGGTAGGATTACATCAACAGTTCAGTTGTGAAATAGAAGAAAAGAAAATAAATGATTAAAACCAGAAGAGTTGACTGATCCCAAATCCAGTGCATTATTCATGTGTCGTTTAACAATAGCAAGTCGTACCCAGCATTATCTTTCTGCATGTCAGATCAATCTAGATTATCTGTTTACAACCAAAACACAAATTTTATATATCTTAACAGACTCTATTTTGGGGGATCATATTTCAGAATTGTTTTGTGAAATTTCACTTCAATTTAAGAAAGTTCTCTTTAAATTAGACAGACGGAAGAATAAAGTTGCTACCTACTCACTTCTGAAATGTTATGTGAAACTTCGAACAAAAAACGAACTCACCATGAAACCATATATACATATTTGATGTAAATATATACATTTGTATAAAACAAGTTCCTACTGTTGATGTAAACCAGGACATGGGTTTAGTAATTACTTGATGCTACCAAGTTAGAATGTCCTACAACTTTATTCTTCCTTTCCACAAAAAAAACCCAACAAAAAAACCCCCCAAACATACACCACCCAGAGTATGCTGATTCTGCAGGAACAAGGGAATTGTCTGAATTATCAGTTTGCCAGTATGTGGTAGTTCACTTTGCAGAGATAAACTGCCTCAATGTTTGGAGCTGTTTGGGCCAAGAATATTGGGTTTGGTTTGGTACCATATATCAATATCATTGATATCTTCCTGATATCTGGAGAGGGCTATGTCCATATCTGCACAGAATTCATGTCTATCAAAAATAGTCATGTATCATTTAGAAAAAGGAGCATGGCTTTGCTATTCCTGTTTATCTCTGGCTGCTCTGTCCAGATCCTCTCTTCTGCAAAGTCTCCGAGATTTCAAGCTGAGCAAAGTACTGCAGTCTATTTGGACAGTCCCTTTTGGGTGCCTTCTCCTTGCTTCAAAACAAGTCTGCTGTGATGCACACTCAAGCTTTCTCATTAACAAATGCCACCTTTTTCAAACTCCTTGGAGGGGATGACTTCATATTCTCCAGGAATTCCTACAACTTCCTTCCATTTAACTATTAGGCTACTCTGCTGTCTTACTTTTGGAAGTTCATCTTTGAGCTGAGACCTCTAGCTGAGCTTCTAGCTTTCACCTCCATTTATGAAAACCAGAATCAGCATTTAAGTTGAATTCTCAGAGTCTGCTCATGAAGTTGTATGTTTTCAACAACCGAATCTTGTTTAAGCTGGTATTTGCAACCTCAAGCATAGTAATTTGTAAATTGTTTTCTTCTGGATGTCTGCACTGACTTGCGTGTTATTGCCTGAGGGGTTATTTACAAAGTCTAAATTTGGTCTAGGGACACTAACCTCCTTAGCTTCCCTCTACAGTAACTGAAGGTAGCTGCCGCCTTGAAGAATCCAGTTTGGATCAATAAATTTTGCTCTTTCACTAAAACCATTTTTACATATAATATTTGGCTGTTGGTTAACCCAGTCAAAGTGAGTACAGCTCTCCACCATAGCAGTTAGAGACTCTCCAGGAGGACCTGAGTTGCAGCTGTCATTCCAGTGAGTGTTTCACCCCAGAGCAGAAAATGGACTCCAAACCCAAGACCATCTTGTACGCACAGGACTGAAAGATGATTTTAAGAATTCTGCATCACTTTTATTCTTCACTTTTAAGAGCTGTTCAAACTGGCAGTTTGAGGTGAGAGTAAATAGCAGTTTAAGACTAACTGAATGACCCGTGACTGAGATATGAGGAAACAAAAACTTCCACACTAGGACTAGTAAGTATATCATGGAACTAAAGCCAGAAGCTCACATTTATTAAACAACAATGTCATCATTTGTTTGTAGCTGGTAGCCATTGATACTCTTTCTGCATTTGTGAAAAGGAGAGGACAAGATGTGAGGAAAAGCACACATGGAGTAAAGATGTGTCGCGTCCCTGACATGACAAACCAGCTCTTTTCAACTAGGCAATAGGCTGCCCTCTCAGGGACAATTTTTTTTAAATTTTTTTTTCATAGTTCCCAAATATGAAATGAAAGGCACTAATTTGAGAAGTAATATGAAAACAAGACAAAGCAGAAACATAGCATGAGGTGGGAAGGGAAAGATGGTAATGAGATACGAAAAGGTTAATTCAACATGCAAATATGAAGCATATTATAGCTATTTCTTTCAAAGGTGTGAGAAGACAGACACTAATACATTGTGAGTGGAAAGGAAATGGCACCAAAGGTGCTAACATGAAAGGAAAACTACTATTATGCCAGGAAAAGAGAAGAATAAAATATATTGCCCATGGCGTGGAACTTGATAATGCAAAACTGCTCATATTTAATACGGTGACAGTGTTCCCAGACCTCAGTTTAATAATAGTATGAACAGCACCAATCCTCTCACTTTCAAGGTTTCAAAGACAAATTAATGTCCTGTTATGCTGGATATTGCACAAATAATCATGAGGGGTCACTTGCTTGCAGTTTAAGAAATTTTTCAACCATTTATTGACAGTAGGTTTTAGTAGCAAGCTCCAGTGAATTTTCCTTTTCATTTTGGTCCTGTTCTCCATTTATTCACAGTTCCTTTGTGTCATTCAGACCATGGGAAAAAGTCATACAATCTATAGAATGGACCACTCAGAACTCTACCACCACAAGAATATTCCTGTGCAGTAGCTCTGTATCATCATCCTCTGCACATCTCTAGGCAAACTGCATGCAGGAGCACGGCTAAAGAGAAGGATGAACTGGGCAGCAATGCATTGCAGCCACTGTACACACCAAAAAGCCGGTGAACAGACTGAATCACTTAAGACTCTCTAGTTCTGTGTAACTGTAGCATGGTGGCAACAAAGATTTGACTGCCTGTGATCTGAAGCTCAGAAGTGTCCTGGAAGCAGGAAAATAGCAATCATGCCACTGGGAGTCAGACATCAGAAAGGGATCACAGTGTGTAGGGTTGGGACCATACCTGTCCAGATCCCTCTAGCAGCACTCGGAGCAGAAAGGCCAGCTCTTCAGGAGTTCCCAGCTTTAAGACTAGTCCCAGCTCTTCTCCTTCTTTGTCTCTTTTTCATATGACCTAGTGCTGTTTTGGACTCACTCCTTCCTCTTTTGAATGACAAAACTCAATCCTCTCCACTTTGTTGGGAAATCTGGAACCATGCTGTGAGGTAGCATCACCCCAACAGCACAGGTGAAAACTGGTCCTTGTCTTTGTTCCTTAACTTTGGTAGCAGGACTAGGATCTGGCAGAATTCAGACAGGATGAAACAGGCTGTGGCGGTGATGGCCACAAATGGGGTTGTTTGGCCTGCAGGGTCATATGGAATGGCAAACATTAAAGGGCCCTTTTGAACATAGGCATGAGGACAATAAAACCCACCCAGTGCTGCCTCTGGTCGATTCCATTGATTGCATTCTTGCTTGTGTTGCTGTTGCATGCTTCACTGAAGGAGGGAAAGGGGGATTTGTTTTGAGGGGAGCTTGTTAGATTTATTTAAAGGTAGTCAGAGGAAAGGTTACCAGAGTGGGAGACAAGAGATCAAGGTATTTTTACTACCTTTGAGGACAGAGCTGAAGTATATACTGATATTCTTTACCCAAATGGTGCAACCTAGTTGTGTTGACAGCATGGAGTCTCTGGACACTGTTTGGGTTTACAAACACTATCTGCAGGACTGAAGCTCCAAGGTGCACCCGCCCCTATTCCCTCTTCCAGTTTCTCCGCAAAGGCAGGAATACAGCAGACCAGGGGTGCGATACCAAAGCAAGCATGGCTTGTATAGACAGACAGTGGAGTAGGGTTCAAGGGTGCAATCCTATGGCACTACAGATGAACCCGATGGTACTGCTCTGGCCCTGCTATTGCCTACTGCGTGACACTCATCAAGTCACTTACTTCCTCTTTCTGCCTCTGATTTATCCACTGAGATTGTACATTTTTCAAGGTCCAACTGATCTACTATTTCTTCTCGGTGTCTGGTAACAATGCAGTGCCATTATTGGCTTGTGCCTCTCAGCACCATTGTGATACAACAACAATAGTTTTAAGAAGGAAGCCAATTTTCTTTCATATTAGGATTTGGCTAATTTTACTCTTACTAATTTCTAAATGGACCCACGCTGAGAATTCAGAAATGCCAGGATTACAACTTATTATTTAGAGACACTTGGAAGAGAAAAATAGATGAGAGACTGAATCTTGTAAATATATAGTGGAAAATATGAGTGGAAATTCATGAAGATGCTCCTCTTGGATGGAAAAGAACAGGTTTCCTTGTTCAATCTGGAACACAATGTTTAATGGAGAAAGAAGACAGAAAGATTGGGGAACAAAGGTGCAACATAGACTTGATGGTAACAAATCTGTTATTAGGTAGAACTTGGAAGACAAAACTTCTGCTCGACAATAAGCTGTGGTGGCACCAACAGTACTTTTAAAATGACCCTGTTAAGGACAGCATTCAGCATAGCTGCCTGCCCGGCAACTACTAATGCAACAACCCACTGCTAAGGCAACTTCCCTGGATCTTAACTTCATGTGAAAGGTATTGCTTGGCTGAGTGAGTTTAAGGGTCCTGAGCAGCAGGCATGGCACCAGAAGCCTCACTTCAAGACCCTCTGTCACTTTCAAGGTCTTTATCAAATTTGTGAAATCATGTTCAGGTCTCCTTTTCAGCCTTCAGATTATATTTATGTGAGTGAGAGAAGTCACAGCTATTCTGTCTTGACTTCCTTTCCACGACCTTTTGACCCTTTAAGCCAAGTAGTGTTTAATCCCCGCTATACAAAACTGCCAAGCTTCAAACTGGCCGTAAATATGGCACAGAATAGGATTGTGAGGCAAAGAAAAGAAACTACTGTACTACTTTCTCGATATTATTAGGTATTAGGCACTAGCTTTTTAATTGCTTGAGTTTTCCAAGTTAACTGAGCTGCAGCTACATGTTGCTTTCAGAAAGCATATCCCACACCTCTGTGTTGGAAGGTGCTTTAGGGTTTACTTCCTGGCACTTCGCTCCCACTTTGCAGTGGTGTGAAATGCCCTTTGCAGGGATATAAGAGATCATCTAAGTTGCGAAAAATAATTCCCACAAGTGTTATTGACTTGCAGTCAGGTGTTCTGCTCATTGCTCTTGATACCTGACAGGAAAAAAAGTGGGATCAGGAGGTAAGTTAAATATTTAGTGGATATTCCTTGTATTTGCACAGAGAAACTTTCAGCTATTTCCTCCATGTTTAAACAGTGCTCAGCTATGCTTTGCTAATATTGAGTTATCCCTCTGATTACCTTCCAAGGGCCACTTTACGGTGAAAATCTAGTAAGAAGACAAAAGGCCTCAGAAAACCTATGCATCACTGCAGCCTTCTCCATCTCTAGGTAGGTATGACACAAATTCCTCTGCTGCTTAGGTAATCTTCTGTACATTGGAAAAAATATTGTCTCCCTTTTAAGACACTGGGACACTCAGATTATTCTGTAACAGACCATGTTTAAAAAGAGCAACAGCAACTGCGAATACTTTCTGCACTCAATTACACTGAAAAACCAGAGATGAACCTAGCCTTGACAAAAAAACCACCAGTCTTGTGGCGAGGGCCCTGGGGAGTGCTGGGTTCAGTTCCTTGCCTTGCCACAGTCTTTCTGTCTGCTTTTCGGCAAGTGATTAAATATTTCTGTGCCTTAATGCCCAAAAAATGAAACTATGGATGTCAGTAAAGCTTTCTTCTCCTTTATATTCTTTAAACCGCCAGCACACTTCGTGGCAGTGCAAACTGGCATTCTCCCAGGCAATGTCTGGACACGATTCAAAGGGTACCAGTGTGCCAGAGACCATTCCTGCTAGGCACTTTCCCTCCTGTGTTGGGAGGGAAGATGGTTCAGGCAGGTAGATCCGAGCTGTGCCACCTGCCCGGCTGCTCAGAGCACAGTTGATGGCTTGTTTTCCTCACATAAGCACAGAGCTTGGGGGCAAAAGGGGCTTGTTGTTGGGGGCTTGTTGAACTCACATCAGCACATGGGGGCAAAGGTCCCCATGGCACACTTTGGCTTATCTGGAAGTAGAGATGCTTGTCACTTGGTGAATCCTTCCCCAAGAGCATTTTCTATTCAGTCTGTGTTGCAAACATGTTTGTTTGTTTGTTTGTAGACTCCATTTCCTCATTAGGAGAGAATCTCTGTATTCATTCAGAAGGGAAAATTCTAGGCCATCTTTATCCATTACGGTTATTTAGAAAACTCTGACAGCATGAAATCAACAGGCACAAAAACCATGAGGTAAATAAAGAACCATAATTATGATGCTTTTTTCACTCATCGTTTCTATGATACTGACTTGTGACCACTTTAATACGTGGAGTTGACAGGACAATATTAATCTATTTTTGCCTGTAACTGAATATATTAAAATATTTGTCTGTCACATGTACTTAAATGGATTTTATGACCCTAGCATTAGAAGCAAAACTTATTTATTGGCTTGTAACTGAATATATTAAAATCTGTCACGTGTACTTAAATGGATTTTATAACCCTAACATTAGAACAGAATTCATTTCAGCTAAATAAAACCATTTAAAAGTTTGAGATCTAGTTTAAACTGGTCATCCAGACTTCTAGAGTCAATGGTGAAAGACGGGCACTCTTGGTGGAGAAATACGCACCTTATCTGAATGAGATCAGTTGCCATTTGGAATTGCCTGTTGAATTACAGGGGGCCCAGAGAGTTGTCTTAAACAAGCCACCTGGTTTGAGGCGGCTAGATTCGGTTGAGCTGAATCCTGGCCTGACAGACTTATTCTAGGCAACAAAAGAAACCTATAGGAAAGGATGAACTGGAACCTAGGTGTCTCAAATCTTGAGTTAAGGCTTTAAACTTTGTGTCTATTCTCCTTGTTTCTTTTACTACCAAAATCTGAAATTCTGCAGACCATGCAACAGCCATGAATCCTGCCTGCTATTTAAAATTAAAAAGTCTTTTAGTCATCCAACTTTAATATTATTTTCTCAAAGGTTTTAAATTACCAGTTTCTTCCTGTAGAAACACGATTAGGACAATAATGTTATTAGTATCTGAATGATCCCAGTTTGACTGTGAAAGTCATATCACACTGACCTGGACAACAGGGGGAACATGGGTCTGCCACTTTGTTGTTGCAGAAAATTCTTGGTACCTGTAAGGCTCTGCTAGTAAGGCAATAGCATGTTCTCTGAGGCATTCTCCAGGCACAAACGAGTAATCTTTCCCAGAAACTGAAAAGGAAGATTGGAGCAGTGGCATGAGTAAAAGTATAACTATTGCAAAAGCACCCACAATGCCACAAAAATAAGACAAATCCTTAAACCCTCATATTTTCTCTCCAAATTCTTCACTTGCCCCAAAAGCTACAATGTCCTTTCATGTTACTTATTGTTAATTAATGAAGTTTCCAGCTTCAGTAATACAGTTCAATAACGTATTTCCTCTTATCATTTCTCCCTCATATAAGCAACATCTCTGCCTGTTTGGCAGAGAGGAAGAACGTGCAGTTTTATCCCAAAAGTTTTGTCTACCTTGAATTCTTATCAAAGGTACTTTCAGTCCCGTCATCACCAGAGGTAGTTTGTTTAATCCACCAGAGTTACTACTGAGATGTAGGCTTCAGGGTGGTCAAATGATGAAAGGATAGAGATTGTATGTCAGGGAAACAGTTATTGATGGATTCACATTCTGGTTACAGCCCTGTAAACGTTAGTTGCCCACAGGCACCCCTTAGAGCACGGTCAGAGACAGGCACGCTCCATATGAAACATCATCCCACCTCCCTTCAGCTGGAGGTGACCTGCCCTTCACAGATCCTAACAAGAACCTATGTAATCAGTTTAAAATAGACTCCCTAACTTACTCCTGTCTCTGGTGAGCCAGCTCACCAGACTGCTGGGGCTTTTTGAGGAAGACGGTTAACACTCAGATTGGATGGGGAAATAATTGTTCTTTGTAAACCACAGACCAGTGGCAGCCTTGGATTAGATGGACAAAGGGATTAAGGATTGATTGCTGTGATAATGAAGGCTGTGGACTGTATCGACCAAATCAGAGGAGACTCAGGTTCTAAGGGAAGGGATTGTTATGCTAATGTGTACTAACAGGGTAGCATATACACAGCCTTGACGACTGAGTGAGCCTCCATATTAGTCTACGACTCACTTTGTTCTTCCAGCTCTGCTGCAAGAGTGGTGACCTTTGGCAAAACATTAATAATAAAAAACAGAAGAATGATTTTATCTTAAATTGTGGCACCCAGCTGCTAAATTAATGTATGCTGAAACCCCAGGGTTTGCAAAGCCCACTTAAGCCAGTGGAAAGATTCCCGTTGACCTCAGTGGGCTGTGAATCATTCTCAAATAGAAATTGAGCTCTAATTCCAGTGGCTGTTCTCATCCCCACGCAGATTAATCTTGGGACAGATCCCATATCAGCCATGGTGTTTGTTGGGTGATAAAGCTATTTGCTGCTGATAAGGCGAAGCATGCCCTCATTGTACTCTGAAGTGGGGATGGGATGAATTCATCTAATCCCATTAGACATCTACATCTAAGCTAATCACCCGCTGCTTCTCTGGTACTCAATGGAGAAAAGTCAGCATTTCATCTGCAACTCATCACTCCAAAATGGACATCTAAAATAGGTCAATGACTCACACTCTAAATGCCTGTTTCTTCCCATTGACAATAGAGGGAGCCTGAGGTAATTTTCTCAGATTCAGACATTGACATGTGGTCAGAAGAATTTCACTCCAAGCATCTTCATTAGACAAACTTCAAAAATGTTGTGTTTTTATATCTGATGATTGCTAAATCAAACAGCTAAGTCAATATAAGATCCTAGTGGAGACAGGTTCAGTAAACCCAGTCAGCTTTGAGTTGTCTTGCATGAATTCCAGAGCTTTGCCTCAGTAGGATTTTATATTAACAGCTTAAAAACACACCAAGGTTTTTAAGTGACAAGCTAGCCTTTGATGTACCCTGCTCTGGTTACATGTTCTGGATGACAGGTCCAAAATGGTCTCAGGTATATTCCAAAGAAAATAATATTAAAATTATTCAAATTATTGCCATTACTTTGTTCTCAGAGAGCTCTCATGCCACTGGTGAACAGTATAGGGTGAAATTCAGCACCAAATGCAAATCTAAATGTAGAAGTCTACAACAGAGTCTAGGCTCCCGTTGTACTTACTGGAGAACTAGTCAATACAGGCAATAGAGACTGGAAAGCAATTCACCTGCCTAAATGTAGGTATCTACTGTAGACTGACTTGGACTACACTCAAAGCTCTGTTGACTGTAGAAAATTCCTCTCCAAACCGGGAATTTGCCCACCAGCTCCAATGTAGTCACTACACAAAGAAGATGATACCTAAAATTAGGTAATTGTAGTTTAATCCCATCCGCTGGAAACTGCCCACTTGGTTGCCCAGTAATAACATCCTTACCTGGACCATATCCCGACCGGATACAGTGTGATGAGGTGTGCCGTATGCTGGACCACTAGAACTGTTATGTCAGGAGATAATGAACTAATACAGAGAAAAAAAGAGCCCAAAATAAGCTTTGAAGTAACAATTTCATTTCAAAGTAAAGTTTTCTGTGTACATATATATATATATATATATATGGGGTTTTAAAGCAACACTTTTCTAAATGGGCAGGAAAGTTTTTACACTTGTGGTTTTGTTCATACTGAGAATGAAAATATACTGTGAAACTTTGACATTTGCCATGAAATGGAAATGCTGAGTTTCAGATAGCTCAAGCAAGTTCGGTAAAGCCCTGCAAAGATGAAGTGTACAACATCTTTAGCACAACCAAAACCATAAACTGGCTCCACAAGAGGACATGTAAGTATAACTGCCAGTCTTTGTTGTGTCAGTCTGATCCCCTTCCACCAGATGTTTCTCAGATGATAGTCCAGACACATGAACATAAAGCTTCTCACAAAATTACCCAAAACATAATAGAGTCCTTGCGTGTTTGAAAAGCTCTATTCAGAAACACAGCTTCTAACTTGGCACTTTTCCTTAAAATATTCATGATTGTCAGCAGCTATTAAAAATAAGAATAACAATGGCTATTTCCATAATAGCTGTATTTTGAAATCTCAGAGCACTTTGTGAACTTAGCAGACTTATCTGAGATGTACGGACTCATATCATCTATTAGGGAATGCAGCTCCCTCTGGGGCAAGAACTGGACTGTTCTCAAAAATTCTATAAAGAAATAAAGATAGGGCATGAATACAGATTTCTGAAAATTGAGCCCAGTTTGGATTTTCAGGTAGGCTGAATATGAGTTTTGCTATCAGAAAGTGCGTAGAAACTATACTTAACCTTTGAAAGAGTGGAATGATTTCTTTTTTTAATGGGTGGCAGTAAGTAGGATTTCTCTCTTTTGCACTAGAGAGATGGCATAAGGTTTCGAAGTACTGCAATATCAGGCAGGGGAACCGGTGCAAGGAGATAGCACGGGCTGCAGAACTGTCAGTGCAATAAACAATATTAATTGCTGTTTGTTTTCCCATTGATACAGCACTGAGCTGGCACCTGGAACTGTGTTCCAGTTTTCTGTTTAGGCAAGAGAGTCCTCCGTGTTTTCTTTTCTCCATCTCTAAAATGAGCTCTCTCCTTTGTAATATCTTTGGTGAAAAGCCTGCCTAATAGAAATACGGTTTGGTTTGTTTCTGAGGGAACCACAGCTACTCCAAGTAACTTCAGCTAGGGAGAAGTCTGTCAGTGTGAACTATGCTGCTTCTGGAATACGTGCTAGATGCAGGCACAGCAAGTGACCCCCAGGAAAAAACCCAAGTGCTGGTTTTGTCTGCCAGGGAAAGAATGAAGTGTCTTCCTATAGCATGTCACAGGTTGGTCTTTGGGGAAGCACGACAAGCTAGTGGCTTGGGACAGTTCAGAGAAATCACGTGTGCCAGATAAGTTTCTTCCTAGCCCCTTTCCTTGGAAAGCTCCTTCAATTCACCATTATGTGAACTGTATTTTTCAGAGCAATGCTTGCTTGTGGATCTCATCTGTGCTTAATTACCACATAGCCATTGCAAATATAATGCCTTTTGACTGATAAGTCACCCTAGTAATCATCCTACTCTAATGAGAAGTCCATACCACTCGGCGAAAGCCTCAATCACTTCTAACATGCTGTGTAACTGTCACTTATGCAAGACAAAATGATGGAAAATAAGAGTATTTTGTACTTGCATTAATAGAATTTGCTTGAAGCCAGACTTGGTACTCTGCAATATGCAGGGGAAAATCAATTCTGGAGAGAATTTTTCTATTACATAAAATGCCCCTCATGTGTTTTTCCATTATTAAAAGTATAACCTAAACTCTTTTAGGATGGAATAATCTAAGCTGGAAGGAAAATATAAAAATAGGCTAGGAGGGACCTGACATGCTTAGCTGGGGAAAAGGTTGCAAACATGAAAAGCTCTGGCTTCTCCTTTTCCATAATCTTCCATCATTTTCAATCTTGTCAGCATGAATAATATAGTTGATTTTTGCTATGATTATGAAGCAGCTGCAGAATACATAACAAAGTTGAAAAACAGCTGAAAAACCATTTATCTATTTTGTTTTCAATTGAGACACTCCTCCCAACTGCAGAAAAGTAACCAAACTGACTAGAATTCCATAAGCCACATCTGATCAGGATATAGTTCATGTTTTGGAAGGATTTTTTAAGAAATGTTTTGAAACAAAGCAAAACAAAAAGTTACTTATATGTTATAGTCAGGCAAAATATCTTTATATGTAGTCAAACAAAATATCCTTTTAGCAGCCCAGAACAGAAGTCCTAACTAAGATTTCTTGTGCTGCATGTACCCATTTAGTCTCTCTTGCTGAAGACTTTAGGCATTAGTGGACTAAGTTTGCAGATAGAAGCATCTCAGGAAATTACAGAGGTACATTTGGATGGGAGTCATCTAAGCTAGTCTAGATTCCCTTTACACACTACAACAGGTACTTCCAGGTGAAAGACTCATCTTCTTTTAATGTAGACATCTAAAGGTCAGATGGATCGCACACTAGAGGTGCCTATTTCTCTTTTATCCATAAGCAGAGCCTTAGGTGTCTAGTTTAAAGGAAGTTTTACAGGTGAGGTAATACATTATTCTAAGAACTGGCAAAAGAGGAGAAAAGAAGGTGGATTCAGTTCTGATAGGCCCAGTTTTATTTTATTTTGTAGCAACTGTGTTTCTAGATGACTTCCCTGGTGCTAGGGGTTTTCACCTGATTTAGTAAAGAAATTAATCTTCTCTGGTCACTCTTTCTGTTTGTTTCTCTGTCTTGCTCTCTGTCCTGGGAAATCGTCCCTGGCCCATGCTAACTCCTAAACTGCACCTGGAAATTGCTTAGGAGAGTTTTAGTTTGCCTGGACCCAAGCCAGGCCAGTACTTTGTCAACAATACAGATGGATTGAGTTCTACTGCCTTGTGCAGGTGTCTGTCACCGTTTAATTTGTTGGTGTAGCCTGGCAGGGACAGAGAGGTGGATGGATAATTTCCAAATGGCAACTGGAATCTAGTCACTCAGTGTTGGAGGGTAAGAGAAATTCACAATAGGACATGAGCAGATCACACCAAAAGGCCTCCAACCAGCAAAAAAGCCCTGCCACATGCAAAAACCATGTCAAGAACCAAACAATCAAATAATATCCAGTCAAAAGCAAGCAGAACATCCTCCATTTTGAGTGAGGCGCGTTAGTCATTAAGTTCTTTTTATCATGTTTTCAAGTTGGTCTTCAATCCTTGCGCCTGTGAAGAAACTTTTCCATAAATAAATCATGTGTAGTTTATTTTATCTGGTGTGGATGTTTTATTTTAAATTAAGTCCATTAGGGATACACCAAAACTAAATAAAGGAACTTTTCGTTGTTATTCATGTTCAGCCAGTTGAATTGAGCCTGAAGCCAGTGTTATCAATGGAGTCTAGAGAGGGATTAGCTGACCAAATGTAGCAGGTAGACTGCATTGCCTAAATAAAAGTGTTGAGCCATTTGAGATGCCCTGATTTATCTTGCTTGGTCCACAGATGCTTTTCCAGAAGGGCTCCTTTTGACATTGTATCTGTCATATCTGCCAGTCCACACAGATGTCTCATGTGCCCTATGGCACTTCAGTGGTACCAGACACCCATGTTTAGGCAACTGAACCATGTCTGGAGTGGCTGATGAGCTTAATTACTCCCTAGGGTCTACCCTCTCTAAGGGGAGCTTAGACATCTGCTGCACCTGTAGGCACATGTGGTGCAGGTCTCTTAATCTGCAGCTCAATCTCATTTTAAGGACTTTAGTCAGTTCGTAGATGGACTTCTAGCACTGCTTTAAATGTTCTGTGATATGGGAGATGCTCACAGGGCTGGCCACTATGACACAATTAGGATACCTGCTCCTTCTAGACCAGCAGCAGCAAGAACCAGTAGGGTAGCCTAGGGCTTCTCAACCAGCCCAAGGCATCTACCTATGTGCAGGTAACTGGACTGAGCCTCATGTCTTCATCATAACCTGAACTCCACCAGCAAAGCTGGTTGCTTCCTGCCTGTAAAACACGTACTTTAGTCTTACACGCTCCACTGAAGAAAACTTCACACAGATGGTAAATCATTAAATTCCTTCCCTTAAGCAAATATACTTTGCTTCAGCTGTGGGTTACCCAGCAACAGAAAATTTGGCAGCAATACACTTATTTTTATGATTAACCTTGTCAATCCACAGGCACTTGCTTTCCCAAACAGCTGACCTTTTCCTACAATATTATTTTTGACAAGTGATGGCTCATTACTCTCTGTTAAACTGTCAGTATTTTAATGTTCAGTTTTCAAACTATTATCGAAGGCAGAGGCACCAATTTCCTATATTAAGATTTCTTCATGCTTTCCACAATAAAGTCTTCCTATACTGGAACTTTCAAGCAGAAATTTCCTTTGTCATATTTGTTTCACATTGATATTTTTTCAGAAAGGTTCAATAAAAAAAATCAGTCATTACCAAGACCAATGTTAAGAAATACTTTGTGTATGTAAAATAACAAAAAAATACAATCAGTCGTACACTATTGCTGAAAAGATCTAGCATTTCTGTGCTTTGAAGCAGGAACTTGAAATCGAGCCACACATGTAACCCTGGGGACAATGTTGTGTCTTTGGCTGTGTTATGTTCTCCCAAACGTGACACAGCTCTGAACCCCTGGAAAATCAGTTTATACATGCTCAGGAGAGACTTAAAAGTTTGACAGCTATATTGTCCAGTGTGCTGGCACTGAGGTCCTCCCAGCACAGCTCCTTTTCCCACCATCCCTTGGATCATTAGGCACAACCACCCTGGGGTCACTGGGGCTGAGCAAGGCCTTCCCTGTAAAGATTTCTCCAAGAAGCTGCAGGTCACCAAAGTGCTGGTCAGTGATACAGAGAGCAGAAGGAATTGCTGGAGCCCCTACCATGCAAAGAAAGGGGTGAACTGAGTCAAATGAAGATTTCTGAAAAATTAGGATAAGAGTGGGAGTTAAAAGGTTTAGGAGAGAAAGAACAGGGAAAGAGAGGACAAGGAGAGATGAGAATCTGAGAAATGAAGAAAGAAAACTGGCAGGTAGGAAAAAGGGACAGAAAACTGAAAAAGAATAGAAATAAGAACAGAGGGAAGAGCAGATTCTGCAATGTTTCTTGCAGAACATGGGCAAGAGATGAAGAGAAGTGCACGGCTTATGCATTTGAGCATGTATTTAAGACACAGGACCCTCTCCCTTCTAGGGAAACAGCTGCGACCAAGACTGCATGACAGAAATATTTGGTATCATCTCTTGTTCCTCTCTCAAACTGCAATAAACCCCACAACCCAGAATTTTTGGCTAATTGTTCAGATCAAAACAGGAAACAACATTTAGTTTTTACTATGTTACTAGTTCTTTCTGCATACCTTCAAGAATGGCAACTTTGGTATCTAAGTGGGGCATTAGAAAACACGATCCTTTGATTCAGAAGTTCTCAGATTGGTGTACTTGCTGGCAGAGATTCTCTGTCTTTCACATCAGAAAGGCGCAAGAGAACTGCAGGGAGAGAGAAAGAGCAAATTCAGTAGAATGGAGTATGGTCAATTTACCAGAGAAAGGGCTGTGTATTTCCAGGTTTTCCTGAGTTCTACCTTGGATATATTTGTCTCCTGATTTAGGGAAATGCTGTGTATGGCAATAAATCAAACTCTGTTTCCAATTACCAAGAGCTACAAACACTTACATAACAGCACTGCACTGTTCGCTTAAATCAGTGTGAAGAACTTGAAATGCTTTGCAAGCAATAGTGCTCTGTGCAAACCTGCACAAAAATCAGGAGTGGAAATCAAACATCCGGGCTCCTATGCCCTAACCATAAGACTGAATTTCTTCCCCAGTCTTACAGTTTCAACATTCAAGGTGAACTTAATGACAAGGAAATCAGATTGGGGCAGAAAGTATTGAAAAGAAGAGTGCGCTGGGGACTTCGTGTGACTCTCTCAATCCCCAGCTGCATCTCTCCGTGGGCGTTAGGTGTTAGAAGGCTCTGTCCCTAAGTGTTGCTCAGCTCTTTGTCAATGACTAGCTCCTCACTGATGCGTTTTCTTCTCTTCCCTCTGGAAAAGCCTTTAGCGAAGCTGTTTGCAAAAAAAAAAAAAAAAAAAAAAAAAAAAGAAGAGTCAGTGGGAGTGTGAAAAAGAGAAAAACAACAACCCAGCAGGTTTTACAATAAAAGAAACCATTTACTTACTAAGTCTTGGTTTGTTATTGCAACATCCTGGCTCTTAAAATGCTGTCAGTCGTTGTAGCTCACAGTCCTAGTGCCACTGATATTGTGCTGACCAACCCTTCCAGAGGTATTTTCCCTCTTTGCATTAGTTGATAGATTAATGGTTTCATTTTCAACTCATTCAGACTGCTTCTATGCTTTTCCAGCTGGATTTGTACTCAGCTACCACTTTTCCTGCTCTAATTGCCAGACCATAACTGCTCTTACATTATTTTCCTAGGAACAATTCTCTGACTCTCCCTGGTCTAAAAGTGACATTATCTTTTATTCCTGGGGTGTCAGGCTTTTTGCTCAACTAAGATATCTCCAGCTTGATTTTCTGGTTACATGCCAAACCCCCAAACGTTTAGCTGAAATTACTAGGAGCAGTGGATGTCTATGGCCAGATGACAATCTGAAGGCGTCTACAGATGACCATATTTGTCTTGAGGTTTTAAACAGCACATTGTAATGCCTAGGAAAGGACTTGTATTGCCATCTGCCAGCATTTACAAATGACAGGTTCTGCTGGTATCTGGGTGAGTGATAATGACACACAGGCACTAATAGAAACGGAATCAGGAGCATGAAATACAAAGAAGTGGCGTATGCAAGTGCTGCAAGAACAGTATTTATACAGCAGCAGCACTTAGGGCTGTAATCAGACTATATGCTCCACTAAGCAAGGTACTATGCAAAGAGATACAGAGGCAGAGGGCCACAAATACTCTGCCTCATTTTAGTCTTCTAGGCAAAGCTTGCATATTAGGAGTGTAATTTCTGTAGGTTCTTCCATAATCAAGACACACTCTAAAAGGTGATTCAGCCTAGCTGATCTCTGGAAGAGTACCTCACCTCTGCTCTCACTGGACAGCAATGGTTTTCAACCTTCTTCAGCTTGCAGAAGTCTGAAAGTTCCCTCTTGGAGGTACAGAGCCCCTTCTGGTAAACTGAAGCATATTGATGTTATATCCTTATGAAATTACTGTCACAGGCCCTTCCAACACACAGCAGTAGATGCATGTGGATAAAAACACTGCTCTAGAAGCAGCCTAGGGTGACTGCGCTCTCAAGTTATGCATTTCAGGTCAATACCTTATGTTAGTTGAGTAAATCTGGGCCACCATTCTGGCCCCAGAGATGTCAAAAATCCACACTTCAAATAATTACATTTTATTGGGGATACTTCAATTTCTCATAGTGTCCAATATTTTCCATATTGTTTTTCAAAATTCATTATCTTCCATAAATACAAGATACATATTTGACTGTTAATCAGTGCAGACAAAGTTTTAGTACAAATCAATGCCTGGTTTTTATCTTGCAGACAGAAAGCTGTAGGTTGCTGGGCTGTTTTTTGTCAAAGTACATTTTTCAAAAATGTAATATCTCATATGCATTTTCCTGTTTCTGTCACTGCTGTCTAGGAAATCAAAAGAAAAATCATTGTCCAAGACACACACATGCCCAGATAATCATAATCGAAGCTCATAAATAAAGATCTCTGGCTATTAATAACTAGTGGCAACTTCTCCTCCAGTTAACAGTGGATCTGAAGATGCCCTCTTTCTCTCAGATTTGTCGCACAGTTAGAAGGCAGAGATGCAGGAAACACAGAGATTCCTTACAAGATACTTTCTGCAACTCTATTTTTTCATGCTGGAGTGTGGGCACAAGCATTGTTGCAGGCAGATTTCTTTCACTCCACTGCAAGCTGAATTTGCAGAACATAGTTTTGTGCAATGGGCTTGTGAAGGCAGCTCCACTGTTCCCCAGACTCACTTTCCATAGGCCAGATTTATTCTTCAGCCATCGCATGATCATGTTATTTGCTGGATGATGTCATCAAGGAGAAGTAGGCTGAGAGTTATAGTTTGTTCCTTTAAGAAACAGAGTGGAAATCCTCATTTTCAAGGAAAAAGGCTTGTCATTTATAGCTTTGTAAAGTTTGCACAGAGTTTTGCAGGGTTTTTTTTGTGGGGGACATTCTTCAAATAAGATTGTTTAAAAGTTTATGCTTTAAAAAAGAAAGAATGGAAACAGATATTAATCTTTCTTTTCCTCATATTCTGCACTTCCTCAGATGCAGACCCAGGTTACAAGAAACACCAGCTGTTGTGACATCCTTTTCAGCTGTTAATCCCTGTGCTTTCAAGATGCAAATCTGGAACTAGCTCAGGAAAAAAAAAGATTCAGCAAATGGCTGAGACCCAAATCACTACAAGAAATCAGTGTATACATCACTGAGAATTCAGATATGACTCACAGCCAAAAAAGAAATCCTATTCACAGTGGATTTCTTGCAGTTTAGCTCTAAAACAGCTGGGTTTTGTGCATTTTGAAAGTCACCTATGGAATGAGAACAACAAATGTGTGGGATATTACCTTTCCATTAGCTTTGATGATTACAACTGTAGCCTGATGTACTTTTCCCCCTTAATTTCTACTTGAAATTCAGATCTTACCTGCCACCTCTTCCCACAAGAGGTGTTCTGGACCAGCTGAAGGGGGACAGGATTTTTTGTGATCTCTCGTGTTTTCAGGTTCTTCCATGGCAGAGCCTTTCTCAGCACCAGCACGGAGCAAACCCGTGGCTGCAGAGCCCTCTTGTGGAGCAGATCCAGGCAGTTCTGGAGGGAGGAAACTTTTTTGTTAGGGTTTTGGGGGGGGGGTTTGCTTAGGAGGAACAAGAAATATGTCCTATGGATTGCTGTGGCAGGACAAAGTCTAGGCAAGACATCCTGCTCACTCCAGCATCTGCTTCACACAGCTTGGAGTATCAACAAGTCTTGTAACTCTGTAGGAGATTCCCAAATTCCCTGAGACCTGAAACACAGAAGCCAAGATTCCTCTCATTTTTGCCTAATTTAATACTTACAGTTAGGAGGGGTTTGACAATGCTCCTGCCTAAAGGGTTGCCGCTTCTGTCTGAAAATATAACTATGCCACCTGAATTTCACAAACTGAACCAATGTTTCTATCTATAATAGCAGGAGAAAGATGGGTATATTTCAGTTACTCATTCTAACGGTCCTGTAGTTTCATATTATCTTCTATTAAAAGGAGGCTGCAATCCTGCCTTTAGGAAATGCTACCTTATTTTAAAAAAAAGGCTTCTAGAACCTCATGAGGTTCAACAAGGCCAAGTGCAAGGACCTGCACATGAGTCGAGGCAACCCCTGGTTTCAATACAGGCTGGGAGATGAAGGGATTGAGAGCAGCCCTTTGGAGAAGGACTTGGGGGTACTGGTAGATGAAAAGCTGGACATGACCTGGCAATGTGCATTCGCAGCCCAGAAGGCCAACTGTATCCTCGGCTGCATCAAAAGAAGTGTGACCAGCAGGTCGAGGGAGGGGATTCTCCCCCTCTACTCCACTCGTGTGAGACCCCACCTGGAGTTCTGTGTCCAGCTCTGGGGCTTCCAGCGTAAGAAAGACATGGACCTGCTTGAGAGGGTCCAGAGGAGGCCACAAAGATGATCAGGGGGCTGGAGCACCTCTGCTATGAGGACAGGCTGAGAGGTTGGGGTTGTTCAGCCTGGAGAAGAGAAGGCTCCGGGCAGACCTTATAGCAGCCTTCCAGTACTTAAAGGGGGCCAACAAGAAAGCTGGGGAGGGACTTTTTAGCAGGGCCTGTAGCGATAGGACAAGGGGCAATGGTTTTAAACTAAAAGAGGGTAGATATGAGGACAAAGTTCTTCACTGTGAGGGTGGTGAGGCACTGGAACAGGTTGCCCAGAGAGGTGGTAGATGCCTCATCCTTGGGAGTGTTCAAGGTCAGGCTGGACAGGGCTCTGAGCAACCAGATCTAGTTGAAGATGTCCCTGCTCGCTGCAGGGGGGTTGGACTAGACCTTTAAAGGTTCCTTCCAATCCCAAACATTCTATGATTCTATGAATAAAGGCTACCAACATACCTGTATGTAGAGGAAAATCACTCTGCCTAGTATGCACCTGGCTAGCATTCACAGAAGGAGAAAAGTACAGTAGACAAACTTAGAAGTAAGCACATATTTGGCTTTGGATGGTACTGCCTTTCTCTACCCTCTTTTAGCTTTCCAGCTGTAATATTTCTGTGCATATAAAACAAATTTTTGCAGATGATGACTGGCTATATGCCAAAGTTAGCAGGGATTTGGTTGAATTTTAACTGGATAGAGAAGGTTACACCTTGTCCTTGCCTATATCTAATATCCATGCATGTTTTGATCAGACCTAATCAAACATTGCTGTATGTTAAACATGTTACAATTTTACTTTAATATAACCCAAAGCAGTACTAAAGTGACCTACATATACAAAGCCTGCCTGTTGATAAAAAAAATAAATGGGTGCAGCTGCATGCATATCAGGAAGCAAGGCACTGAAGTTAAGGCCTGTAATTAGGTACTTACATGCTTTTTATGGGGGGAAGGAAGATGGGGGATAGAGGAAATTCCTCTCATCAGAATGGCTAACTGTGCCATCCTCTTCTGGAGGCACCATTAATGAGTACAGAGTCTGTAAAATGAGAACTGGAAATCCTCGAGCAGTGTAGGACCTGGGAGCGGTGATAAAATATTGTCAGGGTGCCGCGTGGCCTGGTTGCTCCCTCAGGACCAGGGAGCAGAGGGATGGGGCAGGTCCGAGGTGAGGCTGGAAACACAAGTCAGCAAGTCATGGTCAGGATCAGGCCCCATGAGTGTGGCCAGGGTCAGACATAGCCTAGCGATAGATGGGCAAGTCTGTGGTGCTGAGGGGGGGCCTGAGACCAGGCTGGGCAGCGAGCCCGCAGGTCAGGGTCAGGGTCCGTATTAGCGGGTCCATGGCCAGGCACTGTCAGCGCTGCCATGCTGCGGCTGTAGCTCAGGCAGGAGCCAAACACAGAACTTTCAGTTAGTGTAATTCAAATCTTAAGAGTCTAATCGTTATTAGTCGAGATCTACAAAAAAAGAAATAATAATCAATTAAAATTGTTTTACACAGACTTAGCTGCCCCCATTTCCCTGGTGGTGTGCTCAGCCTTCCCCTGCTCCTCCTAAGGCAGTTAACTTCATTCTGGGGTCGTGGGGGGTGTTACAGCAAACTGTCCTTTGCCCAGAGGAAAGCTCACTGCACATACAAATCTGCATGAGTTAAGTTTGGGAATATTTAACTTTTCTAGAGATTTTATATCCATGTTTGCAGAAATTGTAAGCCTTTAACTAAACTGTTAAAATAAAAACAGGACTAGGAATCTGAACCAGATCAAGATTAAGCCCTGTTAGCTTTGAAAATCATGTTAGCATAGGCACCCGCATGATGATTTTCTGATCCAGCATAACCATGTCATTTGCAATTTGCAACCATTCTAGATGTAGGGAGCCATGTTATCACAAAAAATGGGAAAGAAGCAACAAGCTATGGCATGTGCCCTCAATCACACTGAAAACAGTTCACTTTGTGTGAAAAAGTGTGTGGTGCCAATATGGACCTTAGAAGACTGGTCTTATATCATAGGAGAGAGTCCAATTACAGCTTAGACAAAACATACACCCTTGAAGTACTCCATGTCAGGAAAAAAATAGGCATGTTTCAAGTCTATGGACCACAAGGCGGATCCTTGCCTTAATGAACTGGGGAATTACCATGAATTAAGGACAGATTCTGTCACTCACAGTTTATGGGCTGTTAAGTATGGGAGCTGAACATGAATGCCCACTACCGCAGGAAGAAGAAACTGGCAACATCAACATCATATTCTTCCCAATGAAGGAGCTGAGGATGACAGTTCAGGTGTTATCCTCCTCAGTCAAAAACTTCTGACTTTAATACACAGAGAAACAATGAAAGGGTGAGCATAACAGCAAGAAAATGTGATAGAAACTAAGTGCATGTTTTACAGTTTTAATTGCATTACTATTACTGAGATTTCTTCTCCACAGCAGTATTCTTTCTTTGTTTCCTAATAATTAGATCTAGACTAACAATGATTCTTGAATTAGACTGTTATCAGTTGTGCTAACAATAAATTCTTTGCTTGATATATACATATTAGGCGTGCTGCTGCTTTGGCCATAAACAAGACTTAGAGCACAACACCAGCTATTGCAATGATCCACACACTACGTGTACATATACACATATATACAGTATGCACATAAATATATATATGTAAGTATACCCTTTCCATTAGCAGAATCCCACTGTGATCAGGCAGTGAGGAGGAACAGGATCAGGCCATCCGTACCATTCATATTTGTGTGAGTGCTTCGTGGTTTCCATTCGAGTTTATCTGTGTGGCTGACCATGTGTGTATATGTATATTTAGATATGTATATATATATTTGTGTACTGGGTGTATGAATGCGTGAGTGCCTTTGGGGAGTACACGCTCAGCCTTGCTACTGGCTGGATCAAGGAGCATGGAGCTGCAGCAGCCTCCCATCTAGTGGACTGTTGGATTCAGCAAACCCTAGCACTTTTCTCTCAGGCCTTGCATGAGGGATTCACTGCATCCTCACCTTGTTATAAGGGACTGCAAGGTTTTGGCAGCATCTGAGAGCTCATTAGACCAGCTGAGAACAATCTCTTCAGGGCAAATATGACCAATGATACTCTCATTACTGGTTTACTTTTTATTTCAGTTTACCTTCCTTTGCTGTCTTTTCTCTCAACAGCCACAGAGCACGGACAGTCGAGCAGTAAACAAAAAAGCAACAAAATCTCCTATCACTCTTAAGACGGCCATCAGCACCTGCACTGGCACTGGCTGGGATGGAGTTAACTTTCCTCATAGCAGCTCGCGTGGTGCTGCGTTTTAGATTTTGTGGTGGGTTGACCCTGGCTGGATGTCAGGTGCCCACCAAAGCCGCTCTATCACTCCCCCTTCTCAGCTGGACAGGGGGGAGAAAATATAACAAAAGGCTCGTGGGTCAAGATAAGGACAGTTTAATAAAGTGAAAGCAAAGGTCGCGCGCGAAAGCAAAGAAAAACAAATGATGTTATTCTCTACTTCCCATCAGCAGGCAGTGTCTAGCCACTTCCTGGGAAGCAGGGCTTCAGTATGCGTAGTGGTTGCTCCGGAAGACAAAAATGCCCCCCTTCCGTCTCCCTTTACTTAGCTTTTATATCTGAGCTGACGTCATATGGTATGGAATATCTGTTTGGTTAGTTTAGGTCAGCTGTCCTGGTTATGTCCCCTCCCAAGATCTTGCCCTGCCCCAGCCTGCCATTGGGGGGGGGGGGGGAGCAAAAATGTTGGAGAGACAGCCTTGATGCTGTGCCAGCACTGCTCAGCAGTAGCCAAAACACTGGTGTGTTATCAACACCTTTCTAGCTACTGATGCAGAGCACAGCGCTATGAGGGCTGCTATGGCGAGTATTAACTCCATCTCAGCCAGACCCAATACAGATTTGTAACTAAACAGTGTTAATAACACACAAGGTAGTCATATGGTGTAGAATGACCCTGTCCGTCATTTGGATCAAACTCCTGTGGGGAGTTTGGGTCAGCTGTCCCAGCTGTGTCCCCTCCCAACCTCCTGCCCACCCCCAGCCTGCTCCATAGTGGGGCAAAGAGAGAAACAGTGAAGGCCTTGATCTTGTGCAAACACTGTCTAGGCAAAATACTGGTGCATTATCAATGCTGTTTTAGTCACAAATACAACACACAGCACCACACTGGTTGCTAGGAAGAAAAATTAACTCTATCACAGCCAGACCCAGTACAATAATTTACTTCACTTCTGTGAAACCGTTTGGGCTGAATGACACAATGACTTTTGTTTTTTCATCAGATTATAAGCTGAGCTGGCAAGGACATGGCACAGATGAGCAAGTAAGAGTGGGGCAAAGCAGTCTTTAAGCCCTGAGAAACCATTCACTGACCAAGAAATCCCTCCTTCTGTATGTCCTTCAGGAAAGCAGTACACTAATTTCTGAGCTCTGACCCTCACCAACACACTCTGAATTTCACTCCTGTTGCATCAAAGTGTAATGAAGTTTGGCAGAAAATAAACCCCCTTGCATTCCAGGTTGTCCTCAGATGTCAGAGGGGCTGGGGGCAGCTAGGCTTAGATTCTGAGTAATGTCCAATTCAACGCTGTAAGTCTGGTTGCATTCAATATCTTGAACTACCGCAATTATGCATGCACTAATAGTGCACTGTACTTTCAGTTTAGCCACGTTCAACGAACTATAACGGCCAAACTTAGGGAGTTTGGTCGTGTTCAATGAACTATCACGGCTAGATTTTAATGAATAGTACGATTTATTAAAGCAACAGGAGTACAGATTCTTTTGGACTGCCAGTGATAAATACACTGTCTGCAAAGCACGTGCAAATAATAATACAGTTGACTACAAGTGCATTAAATTATGGAAGAAAAGAGTTCTAAAGAATTCTAAGTTTCCAGGGAAGGCACTTGGTACAGCCAAGTGTTCGAATCTCACCCAGTAGGCGTCCTGATGAGGATGAGAGGTTCAGCCCGTCGACTGATCCCAGAAGTCAGCAATGTCCTCCCGACATGTCCACGATGATATCTTCCCTCACAGTCCCCCTCTCTTCAGGCCTTTTATATTCTTTTCCTGTTAGGTGGAGCTTGAGTCACTCTAGTCATACATACCTTTACTATGATTTGTATAAAATCTTCTCGCTTTACTTTTAAAGTTACATGCTAAAAAAAGTTCAGAGCGCATGCTCAGTGAGGGGTGGGCACACCTTGGAGGCGGGTAACTTTTGGGATGGAGGTGTGTTTTGGCATTATAATGAGATTATAATGAACAAAGTTCGCCCAGAGGACATGATGTTGCATGTCAGTACCCCAGAATGGGGCACTTAGGATATAAATCAAAAGTAGGGCAGTAGGCCCACAGAACCCCCATTATTTCACCTCCTTGCTTCAGTGGATTCAATGCAGGGACCTACCATTCTTGTTCCTATCTTGTTCCCTATCCCTGCAGCGATATCACAGAGCCTGGCCATGGTATCTCCACTCTGCTCCACCCTCCGTGTTGCTTCTCTTAAGAGTCAACATACCAAGCTCCCTTGGTGTTGCTAACATCTAAGGTTGCAGGTTATGTGGCTTAGGGAATTATTATGGAACAAATTCCTTGCATATCCCCTGCATTCCACACTGGAGGTTTACCTCCCCTTAAGAGGGGGAGGGAACATATTGATTAAGTCACTTCCAGCAATCATTCCACAACTCCTGAAGCCATCTCTGAGGGATTGTCCACAATATCTATGGAAACAGCCGTCTGGGTAAGCTGGAGACCTCGCAGCTCCCCATCCTCACCCAGCAAACATGTCTTCAGGCCTGCTCTGCAACCGCCTCTCCCCTCCCCTGCATGTTCTCAGACCTCCACCTCCCCTCCTGAGAAGCAGGGCCGAAGGAAACGCGGGTTTCCAGGGCCAGACCACCACAGGCATCTCTCCTATTTCTGCCTGACCAAAGAAGCGCTCGGGGGCACCGAGAGGCCCGAGCCCTCCACTGCCCGGTGGATGGGCTACCTTATCTTCTGGTTTTGCTTAAAATGGGAATCGATTTTGCAGAGCTTTCGAAAACCCCTCACTGCCCACGGCTGGGGTATTCTGGTCCAAGTAATGGGTGATTAAACCCATTTTTAAACCACTTAAAACCGCTGACAGCCAAACGACCCAGCGCTACCGAGCAGCTCCCTCACTGAGGTGCACGTCCACACCCTTCCCGGGCCACACCCCCTGCCGATCCCTCCAATCAGGAGACGGCAGCCGTGCCCACCCTCCCCCCCCCCTTACCCTCCACGAACCTGCGCGGCGGGCAGCGTCCTCCCCCGCCCCTTGCGCATGCGCGCCAGCCCGGCGCATGCGCGACGCCGCTGCGGCCGAGGGTGTTTGATTACCGCGGGCAGCCAGCCGGGCCCGGGCCGGGAGATGTCGGTGGGGCAGGGGAGGTCGGAGCCGGCGGACGGTAACGGTAGGTGCCCGTTTCCCTGGTAGGGATCCCGCGGGGCTCCGATCGATCGACCGGGCGGGGGCCGAGGGGAGCGGGACCGGGGGGGGGAGGGGGGGGAGAGTGGTGAGGCGGCGGCGGCCCGGCCATGCGCATGCGCAGTGGCGGACGCGTGGGCACGGCTGGGGGTCGGCGGGCTGCGATGGCTTCGGGTATTTTGGGAAATAGTGTTAACGCTCTCGTTTTCCGTCCGTAGAGTCGGATGTCTTTGAAATTGTTCTCCCCATCACTGTGCTTGTACTGAGCGATGATGACTTTCTCCAAGACGATGCCGAGGAGCAAGTGGTATCGTTTCCCGAGTTGAATGAGGATGAGCAAGAGGTTAACTTAAACAGTAGCGTTTTCCTGAAAAGCAATGCGACGCCTTCAAATGACAGTAACAGTTTAAGCATTTGGGAAGAAAACAAAACGGCTTCAAATAAGGATAGTCGTACTGAATACTCTGAAGAAAAATGGGTTGCCGAGAGTGTGTGTAATGGATTAACGTCACCTTTAAGTGATTGGTGTGATGCAGGCAAGGATAAATATAGTCAAAATTATGTGTTGCCTACATCGTCTTGCAGAACAGAGTTTACTGAGATAACTGAAACCAGTGATGGAAAAGAAGGTGATGGTGATGACGGCTTTCAGAAGATTCCGCCTCTCCTTTCTTCTGCTGGCAACGAGGGTAGAGATGAGACCATCAAGACAAGCAGACAGTTGACCGTGGCAGCGATATCCAGACATGAAGAGGAACTTGTTAGTGTTGCAAGTGTTCTTTCTGGCGGTGGTCGAGAGGAACAACCAGAGATCCACAAGGAGATGGAGACAATTGTTGAAATGGAAGGTAACTTCTTAATAAGACTAGTGCAAGAGTTTAAGAAATCTGGTACATTTCAAATTTTTGAGATGGGTAGGAAAGTGTATAGGAAGAATGCTAAAGCTGTTTATTTTACAGTAAGCATTTCAACATAGATTAATGTCGTATGCAGCAGAAGGAGAATATTGGCTGGAGTGTGCTTATTTCTTTCACAGACTCCTGTGAAACTGCAATAAATTGGTGCTGTTTCATTCTGCTGCAGTTTGCAAAAGGGTGGCCTTTCATTAGGGAAAACGATCTGAAAAAAAAAAAAAAAGCAGAAGGAGCATCATACTTGTGAGAATGGAGCCCTAGCAAAGTTAGGTGACAGTACTTTCAGAGGAATTCTGGCATAAAGCTGTTTCATTAAAAACTGTAGGGATGCAGTGTTGTTCTGTGAAATTCAGAGCTTTGAGTGAAAAGAGGAAGTGGATAGGAGGAGGCTTCTAACTAGAATTTCTTCTCTTAAAACATTATTTAAATGTTGGGGTGGGAAGCATGGAGAGAGACATTAGGAAAGAAGTGGAGATAGGAAGATATTAAGGAAGTAAAAGGAGTGAAGAGCAAGCAGGTCATTAGACAATTTGGGATTATTACTACCAATTAATCATGAACATCGGTGGTTGTATGAAATGTTACATGTGTGATTTCTTTTCCCCCTGTAGATCCTGATTCTTCAGAGAATGGAGACAATGAAGCTAATAACAGAAAGAGAAGCAAATTTGAAGATGAAATTCTGACTTCTCTTTTGGAACATGGCTTGAAAGAAGAACAAAAACTTACTTATAAGTGTTCTGCTCCATTTCTTAATACATGTTCTTTGACTTCAAAAGAACTGCTAAAAGATGTAGGGAAACCAGAGATGAACGCTTCCACTTCTGCTGAATCAAATACTACTGGAGAGCATATTTATAAGACATTAACACCATTTCCTAGAAAAAGGTATCGGCAACAAAATGTTGTTTCTCCTCATGAAGACCCAAAGGAATTCCAAAGCCAGCAGAAGGGTTTAGCATGGCTAAGTAATAGTGTGACCATCAAACCTTTTTCTAAAGCATCTTGTTCTATAAATAAGCATGAAAGATTGAAGTGCAGGTTTTGTAGTTCTGTATATAAATGCAGTGCGCATCTAAAGAAGCATGTTTATTCAGCTCATAAAGATAAGAAAATACATAAATGCTGCTTTTGTAAAAGAACCTTCTTCTTTTCTGCCAACCTTAAGAATCACCTTAAATTTCATAAGAAAATGACTAGATTGCAAAAGGCAAGAAGAAATAGAATAAATGCAAGAAAAGTTAGGCAGAGATCTAAAGAAAGAAAATCTGACACCAAGAAAAAAGAAAGTAAATACGAGAAATTTTTCATCAAAATTGAAAGGGACTTTACACCTCTGGGTGTTCCAGTTACTTTTTCCTGCAAACTTTGTTTGTTTGCTTCATCAAATCCTAGAGTTTTTATTAATCACATGAAGGGACATAAAGAGAGACCACCTTACCAGTGTCCTCAATGTGATTACTCCTGCATTAGCTTATCCTATCTGTTAAATCACATGTACTGGCATGCTGGGTATAAGCTGTACCAGTGCAGGTTTTGCACCTTTTTGTCGTTATATTTTGCAAGCATGGTAAGGCATAGCTACATACACACAGGGGCTAAACCATATTCCTGTGAGTTTTGCCAGTCAGCATTCACAAGCACCACTGCGTTAAAGAGACACAGAAGATTACATGCAGGCAAAGAAACATGCCAAGGGCAGCAACTCGACGCCATAAGTGAAAGAAAGAGAACTCAAAGACCTTTAAAGAGTTATACATGTGATGAATGTAACGTAGTGTTTTACACTAGAGGACATCTAAGCTTTCATAAGAAATTCCATGAAAAGTTTAAGGCTACTGCTAATGGTTATACGAATCAGAGCAATGAACATCATAAAAGCAAAATATGCAAAGTTGCCAGTGATTCCCAGGATCGTTTGTCTCTTTCTGGTAAAGAAAATGATTGTCTCAGTGGGGGAATGCTGGCTTCAGAAGTAGACTTTGAGCAGGCAGGTGATGTGCAGGGCAATAAGAAAATGTGCTCTGGGAAGAAATTCCCTGAAAACAGCCATGGAAGTGACAATTTACATATTACTGGGAATAGATCAGAAGTTCCTCTGAATTCATACAAAATGGACACTGTCATTTGCAAAGAGGAGCCTCTCTTCAACTCCAAGGCCTCTCATTCACAAGATCAAGATGATGATGCATATAATAAATTTGTGGAAAACTTAAAGGATACGTGGCCTTCCAGTTTGTCTACATTCAAAACGTACAAGTGCCAACACTGCAGTTATACTACTGCTGTTCATAGTGACTTTAAGCTGCACCTAAAAATGCATAGAGATGAAAGGCTATATGTATGTAAAGAATGCAATAAGACATTTAAAACATCAAACCATTTGCAGAAACACAGCCTTATTCATATAAAGAATGGATACGAGTTTGGCCATTGCCTCTATGCAGATAGCCATTTAGAGAATCTTGAATTGCATCATGAAATCCGTGTAGGCCTGTGTCCAGAAAGAGATTTTGGTTCCTCAGAAGGTTCAACCAGTGTCCATTCCTTGCTTGGTTCAGAAGTCTGTGGAGTACAGCCAGATGTCCAGTGGGGCAAAGAAAATGATTTGCTAGCACAAAGTCAGCCACGGTTCTATCAGTGTGCAGAGTGTGAGTACACTACTTACATTTTAAGCAACCTTGAACTACATGTCAGAACTCACACAGGTGAGAAACCTTACAGCTGCAGTGTTTGTCAGAAGAAGTTTCGTACTTCCAGTCACCTGAAAAGACACAGGGTCACCCATTTTAATATGGAGCATCTCAAGTGCAGGAACTGTGACTATTCAACAAACAAATGGCTGTCCTTGAAACAGCATCTGGCTTCACACTCTTGTGAGGAAAGCTCATCTACTGGCTGTCTCTACGATCAAAAGCAGCTACCTGTCAAAACGTACACGTGTGAAGAGTGTGGCTATTCCACAGCCCACAATGGTAACTTGAAGCCACACTTGAGAATTCATACAGGGGAGAAGCCATTCAAGTGCAGTCAGTGCGCTGTTGCTTTCCGCACATCTAGCCACCTGAAACGCCACTTACTGACTCATTTAAAGTTGCACTGCAGAAGGTGTAAATTTTCTACGGTAGATAAACGTGCTTTCCAAAAGCATATAAAAACACATAAAAAAAAGTACAAGTGTGTAAACTGTAATGTGATGCTGCCTACCAAAAAACTTTTGGAAAAGCATAAGCAGCAACATAAGCTTGGAATGTAAGTTTGGGAATTGCAAGTTGGCACTCGCTTCTGGAGAGGTTTGCATGTCCTGAATTTGTTAATTGCTTTACATTCCCCTGCTGTCCCTAGAATGATGGCTGGTGATCAACGCATCCAGTGTTTTGGTCTGGAGAGTGAAACTCGGGGTACTGGTTTACTCCAGATTCTTCTCAGAGCTTTACTTACAATTTGGCCGAAGTTACCAGTTTAAATGGTTACTCTCTGCCACTTATTTTCTTGTAAAAAATCAGTTAAAAAACCCTCGTCTGACTGAAAGAATGTTTAAAGGGAGGGAAGGAAATGCACATGATAATGTATAGTAATAACTTCTCATTTAAAAATTTTCAGTGTGTTTGGAAGCGTAATGCTACCTCCTATCTGCTGATGGTTGCATTCCCTACTCCCAGGTTCTCCTGCAATACTTGAAACAGAAAAAAAAAATAGTATCTCACAAAATTACAGAAACAAAAGATTTTTGTCATCACTGGATATGAAAATGAATTGATATGAATTGGGATATGAAAATGTTTTCTATATGTGTGTATATATAAAAGGTTTATTAGGCAGTTATTTTGTCTGTACTTTTGATAATTCTTTGAGTAGTCTGACAGAAATGGTAATATTGTCCTTAATCAGGTATTTTATGATACTGAGAATCCTTAAACTGATCTTCAATTTTATGTAAATGTCTAATGTTAATCTAGTATGAAATGCCTCATCTTTTCTCAGGCTGGTAGTTTCTGTGGTCTTTGTTTCTTAAAATAGACAACATCATACTTTTCAGAGAACTTCAATTTAACAACTTGCTGATATACTGCAAATACTACTTAGTTACATTGAAAACCTTGGCAGTATCTTGAACTGTAAAATTTATTTTTTTAGAGGTTTACTGTGCATCTAAAATAGCATGTATAAGGACCACTCGTGCCAACCAGCAGTTGTTAACCTGGTATGGTGAGGGCGGATGGGTGCTTCTTCCACTTTTTATTCAAATCTAGATAAATCTTTGCTTGTTTTACGGAGGTATATGGTGCTAGAAACTCTTGTGTGGACACCACTGACTATAATATGCTCAGTGGTATTGATAACAGCGGTGTTACCCTCTTGTGTGAGGAAAAACAACGGTAAAGGGCTGGTGCTAACTGTCCCGTAATGTTACAGTTCAGTCCATGAAACAGCTGAGTAAACCTATAGCTTAATTTAGAGAATGTAAACATGCAACTACCACTGCTTTTTTACTGCTCTCAAATGTATGCTTTTTTTTATACATACAGATAATATCTTGCAGAGGCTTTCTGGTAACGTAGGAGCCAGTTTGGAAATGGTTTCCCAGAGAGGTGGTGGCGTCTCCCTCTTTGGAGATTGTCAAAAGCCGTCTGGACGTGGTCCTGGGCAGCCGGCTCTGGGTGGCTCTGCTTGAGCAGGGCTTTGGACCGGGTGACCTCCAGAGGTCCCACAGCCATTCTGTGATTCGGAATGCAATTTTCCAAGAGTGGATTGAACTCAAGAATGAATGCATGTATTTAAGGCCAGATCAGCAAAGGTATTTAAGTGATCTAGTTCTTTCTAGCTGCAGTAAAATCAGACAAGTAAGTGTCTGTGACTGAACCCTGGTAGTTACAGATGTCTTTACTACAAGCTGGGAAGTTGCTACTTGGGAATGAGTGATTCAGATCTTGGAATGATTGAGCTAACTGCCTGATAGAGTTGTGAGAAAGAGCAACATTATCCTGATATGAATAAAGAAAAGCACTTCTGGGAAATAACAACAGTGTTATACAAGCATGGAGGAATTTTTATCTGCATTACTGTACAATTCTGGTCATTTGAAGAAAAATTCAAAAGAACAGGTACAAAGAGGAAACAAAAATGGTGAAGAGGATTGTAAGCCTATATATCAGAGACTAGGAAAGCTAAATCTGATGGAGAATGATTGTTTACAAGTACGGTATACAATGAGGAAGAAGGAAGCCCCATTTAAGGGGGATAAATTAATTGGACATTTTTAGAAGAGTTTGTAAACAGCATAAGTTTATTTTAGTTGTAAGAAAGAACAACAGAAGACATTTTTCAGCTGGAGCTTGATGAGTTTGTAAAAATAATTATTCCAGGTGGTTGCTTCTAATAAAAATGGTGTTTGATAACTCATGAGGTTCCTCTCTGTTCCTTATGCAGTGCATTGCACTTTTGGGGATTGGAAGTGATTCTCAGTCTGCCAAGTCAGAGGAATTTAAATGTAAAGGCATACTTGTTTTAAAATAAGGGCACAGGCTGTTCTTGATTATTTTTTTTTTGCTAGCGAAAGGTGTAATATTTTTTATTCTTGCAGAGTTTCAACAAAAATCAAAGCCTTTCCTAAATCATACTGTGAAGCTTTCTGTTTCAACCGAAAAAGCTTCCTTAATTTTCTTTATTAATTTGGACCAAACAGTAAAATGTAGTAGGAAATCACACTAATGACAAACAACTTGAGCAAATAGGTGTCATTTTATCTGCCGTGCATCTACTAAATAAGTGAATAAAAGTTAAACACGGGGTGAAGTAAATGGATATAGGTGAATCGGACCATGCTGCAATATGGTTAACCACCAACCAGATTTATCTAAAACAGAAGAAAGGAAATACAATGTTTTTTTTTTTTACTTTACTGTATGTTACTATATGCTACTACCTCAGTTTCCATTTGGGCTAGAGTAAATGCACGTTTTTTTCTCAGATTAACAAAGCACGCCGTAAACGTAACATTGGTGAAATCTGATTCTCTTCTGCCGTCCCCTACCTTCCCCATTTGTGTCCCTTGGGGAATTTGACAGAATTTAATGAATCCTCGAGTTCATCCTTTTAAGAGCAGGCCCGGGCCCCTCTGCCGTGCGCACCTCCGGCCCACAGGGGGCGCTAGAGCAAAGCGCCTCTCCCAAGCCTCCCCGTCCGACGAGGCGCATCGCCTGCGCCTGCGCAGAGCAGCCAGCCGCCCCCCCCCCCGCCCCTGTGCGCCTGCGCCAGCCGTGCCGCCCCTCCCCGGCGCAGTCGTCCCCGTACCCCCTGTGCGCCTGCGCAGAGCGCGCGCCTTTCCCGCCCAGGGCGCCTGCGCCGGCTGTGGGCCGGCCCCGCTGAGGCGAGCGGCGTTCCCTTCCTCCCACCGCTTTTTCTCTGCGGGACTTTCAGCCCCTTCGCCGCCAAGATGCCGCGGATTATGATTAAAGGCGGTGTGTGGCGGAACACCGAGGTAGGACTTTGCTCGCTTTAATTCCCCGTGCCCCCCCCCCCCCAAGCGCTTGGCCCTCAGCGGGGGGCGGGGGGGGAGGTGGGGGTGTCCTGCGCCAGTGCGCAGGCGCTGGTGGAGGGGTCGTAGTGCGCATGCGCGGGGCCCTCATGGAGTGGGGTGTCTTGTAACAGTGCGAAGGTGGGGGCAGAGTGGGATCTTCCTGGGCCCTCGGTAGCGGGGCATGTGGAAGGCTAGGCTTCTGCGGGCCGCTGTGGCTCTGGTGGGCTTGGTTCCTCAGTAGCCTGGAGCTTTCTCCTCGCCCCCTGCCTTCGTGGGCAGAGGTCAGATCGATGGTGTTTCTCCTGAAGGCTGCGTGCTGGGGAGGGCAGGAGGCTCAGCCCCTGCACGTGTCGTGTCCCTTCCCCCTGGAGAAACTGTCGCCACAGCAGCTGGAGGGGTTGTGTGGGCCGTGTTGTCCTCGGAGATGTCCCTTTTGCAGGCTGGAGTGTCTTACACTGCATAGGCAGGGTTCTTGTTCTCTAGGGTATGAGGGAGCTGGAATCTCTTGCCCTTGAAGACTCTTCCAAATGTGGAAATGGTGAAGATGGGTATGGGCTCTTCATCTGCAGCTTGAAGTGTTTCCTACACAGAAATTTATGTGCTGTTCAAAAAAAGAGGAAAAAACCCCACCCCACTCTCCCATTTTTGCCGTCGCATGCTTTCAGAACTGCAAGTGATGGTGAAAAGAAAAATAATAACACAAGAAATCAAGGATGTCAGTTTTATTAGATACATGTTTAAAGCAAAAGGATGTACCCGACACTGTGTAAAATCCAGAACTCTGCCACTGTATACTGTGAACACTAGGCATGTACGTAGTTCCAGAAAGCAGTGAGAAAAGAACAATAGAAGGTATATGTACTGTGTGCTATGTGTGCTTTTAACCACTTGTGACATATCAGCTATGTGCCAGGAGGCAGCTAAATTGGGGCCAGCAGAGGATAGGAAGAACCACTGTGTGCTTACCCTGTTCTCATGGTCTTCCATAATTGACTAATTTTGGTGGCTATTAAGAGAAACAGCAGTGCGTTAAATAGATCATTGTTTCACCAGTTCTTGTGTACCAGAGATGAATTATCTCTCTTCGGTGCTGTTCTTTTGATTAATGTTTTGATTATACATACAACATTAAAAATACAGAAAGTGGAACTGCTTGATACCAGGTCATTCGTAAAATGACCGATTACTTGTAAAAACGTCTGCTAATGTCATCAGTATTGCTACTGGATGCCATATAACACCAAGTAAATTTAAAAAAACGAGAGGATTTATTATTTATTTTTTAATAGAAATTACATTAATTGTTTCCTGCAGCAGCTCAAGCCAGAATTCATCATCAGCTTACATTTAAAGCTGCTGTGTGCTCTGAGAGATGTCTGTGCTAGACAGAGTATCTGTCCTTGATGAGTAGCATCTGCGCAGTACAGCTGAACAGATTCTGAACACAACTACAAGTACTTATTGGATACAGAAGAGGAACATCTGTGGTTGACAAGGCTACAATAATAGCTTTGATGCATTGAAAATACCACTTTCTGGCCTGTGAGGAAACCAGAAATAATGAACCCATTTATCTGGGGGGAGGGAAGAGAGGGATTGGTGGATGGATTGACAGACAGTTGATAGGACTTCTAGCTTTTGGTGAAATCTCAGTGCGCACTTTGATGTATACAAACAACCTGGCTCCCAAGCTGAATCCATTATGTTTTGGGGTTTTTTTTCCCCCAGAAGTTTATAAGCTTGGGATCAGCACTTTAGATGTTACATTCTGAACATTAAAGTGATTTATTTTAAGATTCACTTGTAAAAGGGAAACTTACTATAAAGTTACTTTATTTTTGTGATACTTCTTTTTTTTTAACAGCATATTCCATTGATAGGTAAATATGCTATTTGCATTAAAATATGCAAAAAAAAAAAAGATAATTTTATGGTATTATTAAAACAAGCCACCCAGAGGTATCTATCAATTCTATTCTTTTTCCAAATGTTGTGTCATTACCAGACAAACACCTCCCTACTTCTTTATTGCCAAGGAAGACATACAGAAACTTTAAAAACTGTGTTTTAGAGAGCATTGAAAGGAATTGGTTTTGGAAGTTCTGTCTGGTCTGTGAAGTCGGCCACAATAATCATCACTGTCTTTTTCATTTAATCTTTATTGATTTCATTGGCTTTTGAAATACAAATCCTCATTCATCTTGAGAATAAAATGTGGAAAAGAAGTAGCAGTGCTGTGCTGTTTCCACTGGGTCAGCCCATTAGATGAAATCCACCGTGTTCTCCTCTGCTTAAGCTCAAACTTTCTGTTTTGCAAGTTCTTGTGATCCATAACAGTATTTTTTTTTTTTTTAAGGATGAAATTCTGAAAGCAGCTGTGATGAAATATGGCAAAAACCAGTGGTCTCGTATTGCTTCTTTATTGCACAGAAAATCAGCCAAACAGTGCAAAGCCAGATGGTAAGTGAGAAGTGCCATGTCTGAGAATATGAGATTCATAATTAGTGGGAATTTAGAAATTACCACAGATTAATTTATGTCTACAGAGGAACAATAGTTTTAAGATTGTTTCATTCCTGCTATTGTGGATATTGCAGATTCCTATTGCTTGAAAGTAATTGAACAAAAGTAGCCAAATGTTCTCTTTGCCAGTGACTGCAGTGTTGGCAAATGGAGGATCACTTAAAATTGTGTACATGATTTTTTTCCCCATATTTACACATTTTTAATCAGTGAGTATTAACAATGAAGTAATATTGTAAGATATTGTTGTGGCTTAACCCTAGCCGGCAACTAACCACTACACAGCTGCTCACTCACTCCCCCTCAGTGGAATGGGGGAGAGAATTGGAAGGGTAAAAGTGAGAAAATTCGTGGATTGAGATAAAGACAGTTTAATAAGTAAAGCAAAAGCCATGCATGCAAGCAGAGCAAAACAAGGAATTCATTCACTACTTCCCGTCAGCAGGCAGGTGTTCAGCCATCTCCAGGAAAGCAGGGCTCCATCACGCGGTGACTTGGGAAGACAAACGCCATCACTCCGAACGTCCTCCTTTCCTTCTTCTTCCCCCAGCTTTATATGCTGATCATGATGTCATATGGTCTGGAATATTCCTTTGGTCAGTTGGGGTCAGCTGTCCCAGCTGTGTCCCCTCCCAACTTCTTGTGCCCCCCCCAGCCTACTCATGGTGGGGTGGTGTGCGAAGCAGAAAAGGCCTTGACTCTGTGTAAGCACTGCTCAGCAGTAATGAAAACATCCCTGTGTTATCAACACTGTTTTCAGCACAAATCCAAAATGTAGCCCCATACTAGCTACTGTGAAGAAAATTAACTCTATCCCAGCCCAAACCAGCACAGATATTAATCTCTCTTACAGATAATTTTCTGATTGTTCATAATAAGAGTTTGGCTTGAGGATAAATGTTTAGAAATTGCACTGTGGAATTTCACTTTATATAAAAAAATAGAAGTTTAAAACTTATGCAAATACATGCAGTATGAATCTGAGAATCAGATTTGATTTCTTGAGTACTGAACTGCACATATTTATTAGAATAATTCTGTATAAAGGTAACAGTACTGGCACAGTTAAAGATTAGTAAGGTAACTGCTGAAGGATCCAGACAAAACAAATCTACCATTTCTGGTACATTAGGTTGTTGCAATTTTTACTTTTCCTTTTCTGGATTAATTTTGTGACTCCTTACTTTGCCAGAACAGAGATGTGGAAAGGAAGGAGAGGCAATAACTGTATGAAGAGTAGTGGATAAATAACACATTTTAAAGGTCCAATACATATGTCATAAAAATACTCTGGAGTAACATCCTTTTGTACAGAAAAAAAACTTGTATTAAATTTGCATGACAAGATTTTGAAATCTCATTGTGATGATTTGGGTAAACACTGTTCTGAATTAATTCAAGACAAATGTGGATAGCTTGGATCTATTGTCCTTAATTTTTTCACTTTTTAACAGGTATGAGTGGCTAGACCCGAGCATCAAAAAGACAGAGTGGTCACGGGAAGAGGAGGAGAAACTGTTGCACCTGGCCAAGCTCATGCCAACCCAGTGGAGGACCATTGCCCCCATTATTGGGAGAACTGCTGCACAGTGTTTGGAACACTATGAATTTCTGCTGTGAGTTACTGTTTTACTAGAGGTGCATACCAGGAACATCTGCAGAGTTTGTTGTATAGATGTGTTAATTTCCTTCTCCTGTGGTTCTGAAGTATGGTGGTTTCAAGTTGACCAAGTCCTTTTGTAAGCAAGTCCTTAAGGACTGTTTCTTTTCAGTCAATGTGTCTAGCTTGAAAGAAGCAGCTCCTGAAACTTGGGAGAGCAGGCTTGAATAGCGATAGGTGTATATTTTCTTGCTTCTCCTCATTCTCGCTAGAGGAGTGTCAAGACTGATACTTTCTATGGGCTTCCATTTCAGGTTTATTTGGGTATTTTTTGACTGGCTGATCAGCATGAGTGAGTGTGGGAGAGAGAATAAAAAAGACAGACATGTAGACATAAAACACATGTTGTTGAAACAGCTGAATGTGCAACCATCATTTCTGTATGCTACAGAGGTTTTTGTTAGGCCATGAGAAGAGAAGGAAAGTGCCGTTTTCCCTTGTGAGCTCTCTTAATTCTGGTGTGATTGGTTGAGTATAATGGGAAACATTCGATTGTTCGTTTTGTCACACTGCTTGAATTCTTGTCCTTACTGTTAAAAGGTTACCCAAGGAGAGTTCTCTACTATTAGCTTTGTCAATGTTGTATTTTATATAGTATTTTATTGTTGTAATGTAATACTATGTTGGCTTCTTTATCTTGTCTAATATAAGATTATGTAACTGTACCATGTTCATCTTTTGTGCAGTACTTGTATAACAAGTTTAATGTATGATACATAGTACAAGGTTACTTTTTTGATCAGTCTTTGGGGCCTTTAAGGGATCATTATTACGAGCGTGGAGGAAAGCAAAGAGCCAGTTGTGATGTGTACATACAATGTGTTTTTAGGGACAAAGCTGCTCAGAGAGACAATGAGGAAGAAACTGCTGACGATCCTCGGAAACTTAAACCTGGAGAAATTGATCCAAATCCAGAAACCAAACCAGCCAGGCCAGATCCTATTGACATGGATGAAGGTAAGAGATGAGTTTGTTTACTGCTTTTGACAGAAATCTGATTTCTTTGTTTCTTCTTTTTACACAGCCTCTGTACCCTGGGTTTGTTTTGTTTCCCCCTCTCTCCCCCCAACATTTTTTCTTACAGGTTTTGTCTTATTTCTGCATCTGGCCAGTCAGTTATACTTTTCCAGTTTTCTTTTCCTTTTCTTGGTTTGTTTCCTGCTTTTCATCTGTCATCTCTTGCCATGACTGACTGTTCTTTGCTTTGACAACTGCTCTGCTTGTTTGCATTCTTATTTCATTCTTATTTCTTATTCTTCATCTTCTTCCATCGGCTCATACCTCCCAGATGAATCCCTGCTGAAGCACAGGAGGACTACACAGCTTTTTTTCCTTGCACATAGCAATATTTTGAACTAAAAATGAACATTGCTAAAATTCCATGAGTGGAGCAACGGTGTTTTTGAATAGTCACAGGTTCACAAGCGTAGCACTCTTGAATCTGGATGTAAATGAAATTAACAAATTCTATAATACAGTTGTATTGGTTTTGTGTGGCAAGGTTTTGGTAGCGGGTGGGGTTACAGGGGTGGCTTCTGTAAGAAGCTGCTGGAAGCTTCCCCTGTGTTCGACAGAGCCCATACCAGCTGGCTCTAAGACAGACCCGCCGCCGGCCAAGGCCGAGCCAATCAGCGATAGTGGTAACGCCTCTGTGATAACATTTTTAAGAAGGAAAAAAAGTTGGGACGGCGGTATTCGGCAGCCGGAGAGAGGAGTGAGAACATGTAAGAGAAACAACCCTGCGGACACCAAGGTCAGTGAAGAAGGAGGGGGAGGAGATGCTCCAGGCGCCGGAGCAGAGATTCCCCTGCAGCCCGTGGTGAAGACCATGGTGAGGCAGGCTGTCCCCCTGCAGTCCATGGAGGTCCACGGTGGAGCAGATATCCACCTGCAGCCCGTGGAGGACCCCACGCCGGAGCAGGTGGGTTCCCGAAGGAGGCTGTGACCCCGTGGGAACCCCGCGCTGGAGCAGGCTCCTGGCAGGACCTGCGGATCTGTGGAGAGAGGAGCCCACGGAGCAGGTTTTCTGGCAGGACTTGTGACCCCGTGGGGGGCTCACGCTGGAGCAGTCTGTGCCTGAAGGACTGCACACCGTGGAAAGGACCCATGCTGGAGCAGTTCGTGAAGAACTGCAGCCCGTGGGAAGGACCCACGTTGGAGAAGTTCGTGGAGGACTGTCTCCCGTGGGTGGGACCCCACGCTGGAGCAGGGGAAGAGTGTGATGAGTCCTCCCCCTGAGGAGGATGAAGCGGCAGAAAATAACGTGTGATGAACTGACCGTAAACCCCATCCCCGTCCCCCTGTGCCGCTGGGGGGGTGGTAGAGAATCCGGGAGTGAAGTTGTGCCCGGGAAGAAGGGAGGGGTGGAGGGAAGGTGTTCTGAGATTTGGTTTTATTTCTCATTACCCTACTCCGGTTGATTTGTAATAAATCAAGTTAATTTTTCCCCAAACTGAGTCTGTTTTGCCCGTGACGGTAATTGGTGAGTGATCTCTCCTATCCTTATCTCGACCCACAAGCTCTTTGTTATATTTTCTCTCCCCTGTCCAGTTGAGAAGGAGGGGGAGTGATAGAACAGCTCTGGTGGGCACCTGGCATCCAGCCAGGGTTAACCCATCACAACAGTACTCTCCGATGAAGATGTAAATGAAATTATAATTTCATTAGTGTGGTCAGTTTGCCTCTTTCTGTAGATGTTTTGATTTACTGTAGAAATTAGTTGAATTATTTTCAACATTAGGCATTTTTTCTTAAAGTATTCATTTCATCTGGGCAATGATTTATAAAATACATTGGAGCAACTTGGAGAAAACTAATTTAGTGATCATTCAGAATGCCTGTAAAAGCATTGATTCATTCAGCTTTTAAAGATTGCTTTCTGATCTTAATGTCACTTTTTCCCTTACTCCCATCCCTTAAGTGCAAATTCATAGCTGTATTTATCTGCACTATTGTAGATGAACTTGAAATGCTGTCTGAAGCTAGAGCTCGTCTGGCTAATACACAGGGAAAGAAGGCCAAAAGAAAAGCAAGAGAGAAGCAGTTGGAAGAAGCTAGGTAAGCCTATGCTTAGTTTCATATATTGGGACTGCTTTTGTTGACTGGAGCATTTACAACGCATAAAGTCAGGCACAGCCTTAAGTCATTGCAGAATTGGACTTTTTGATAGTCATTTGTGACAAGACCTTCATTCTTGTATAGATGTCACAGCAGCAACTGAAAAAAGTAGTACCAGATCTTAGGATACAGGAGCCACCTATAGGTATGCACTTTAAATCACATAGTATTACCTTTTCCTTAGACGGCTTGCTGCTCTCCAGAAAAGACGAGAACTTCGGGCTGCTGGAATTGAGATCCAGAAGAAAAGAAAAAAGAAGAGAGGTGTGGATTATAATGCAGAAATCCCATTCGAAAAGAAGCCTGCCCCTGGTTTTTATGATACATCAGAGGAAAACTACCAGTCCCTGGATGCAGATTTCAGGAAGCTACGTCAGCAAGACCTGGATGGAGAACTAAGATCGTAAGTGTGTGTTATACTAAGGAGGGAACAGTATATTTGAAAAAAAACCCCATATATGTATCTAAGTATTAAGTCCTGGAAATGTCTGAAATATAATGAGGGCAGGAGTTGTATTTTCCATGGAACAGATACTAGTGCAGGTTGCTTCTGCCTTTTCAGTCTCCTGTATTTTTTATGTTTCTAAAAGGTCTAGTTGACCTCTTTTCCATCAGAATAAAGTTCCTCATGCACATTCTTGCTCTTTAAATTGAAATCTTAAGTTTTTTGAGGTACATTTTCTTTTAGCAGTAGATTTGCTTGTGTATTTGCAGTCCTTTGCTTACAGGAGTAGATTTTACTTGTTGTTGTATTACTTTTGATGGAATTGTTCTTAAGTAGAATTTCCTTAAATGCGTGATTTCTTTCCCTCCCCCCAAAAAATGCCAAAACATGCAGGTGAGAAATTAAATGCCCATCTTCATCATGAGCAGTATGGTACATATTTAATTGTACTGTTGCATTTCCCACTACTTCTGCCAACTGCTTTTTACTGAGAGAGTAGGTCCGGTACTACATATGATTTGCTTTATTAGCTTGTGATCTAATTGATTCTTTCTGTATGGCTGTTAGTTCAGAGGGTCTGGCAGGAGCTTCAAACTGAAGCTTGTGATTTCACAGGCTGACTCCGTTGCTGTTTGAAGAAAATACCATTTTAATAAATGCTGAAGAGAAATTGCTTCCCATATCCCACAGAAATTGTTTGTCTTCCCTTAGCAGCTGCTGGAGAAAAAGGGACTGTTCACATCCTCTGATTCTTGCTATCTGAATTCTTGGACTGACATTTTTTTCTTGCTCCAGTGCCCCTGTTTATTGTAGCTGAAGCAACCACCTGTTGCCTAATTCCACAATTTAGAAGCATTACACTGCCTTGTTGTAGGTTCTGCTGCAAGATCTGCAGACCATATCTCATCACTTAACATCTGCACCACAAGGTGGTTCACTCTTCCTGCAACATGTCTTATTTCAGCATATCCAACTTTTGATTAGGGCGCAGGCTTTTTGCTTGTTTGTTTTACTTTGTAGATGTTCTGAGTGTTCTAAAATGATTCTCTTATCCATAATGACAGTGAAAGGGAGGGAAGAGAGCGCAAAAAAGACAAACAACATATGAAACGGAAGAAAGAGTCAGACTTGCCTTCAGCTATTCTACAGACCAGTGGAGTGTCAGAATTTACCAAAAAAAGAAGTAAACTAGTGCTTCCAGCTCCTCAGGTAAGCTGTTCATTGATCAATAAACAGCTTGTAAGGCCAATGCCAATCAATGATTTCTGTTCTATCAAGTGAATCTCGTGGTTGTATTTTATCTCACTATGCCATGGAATTTTCTCTTTTAAAGATATCTGATACAGAACTTGAAGAAGTTGTAAAAGTAGGCCAGGCAAGTGAGATTGCACGCCAGACTGCTGAGGAATCTGGAATTACAAACTCAGCTTCCAGCACTCTTCTGTCTGAATATAATGTGACCAACAACAGCATAGCACTAAGGACTCCCAAAACTCCGGCAGCACAAGACAGGATCCTGCAGGTAGAGTATAAATGTACAGAATGGGCTTTTAGTTCTAGGGCAGTGGTCAACTGAATAGAAGGTGTAAGCACCATAGAAACATTCCTTAGATTATGTGTGGTACTGGGACTTGAACTGACACGTGATATCCAGGATGTACTGAAAGGCATAGAAGCAGATCCATTTCTATCTGATCAGTTGTCAACATGCTTCAGAACAATATGATACTTTTTTTTTTTGTATTATATATTGTGTGCAACTTCTAGCATTAACCATTCTCCTGGTGTCTTTTATAATTTCTCCTTGTCTTGGGTACCTCTCAGCATCAAAGTTCTATGTGGTGTTCATGTCCTTAAAACAATGTCTTTTATGTGTTTCCTACTTAGTTTTGCTGTTCAGCTTTTATTTCAGAAAAAAAGAAGTAATTAACTGCAACAATGCAAGACTGTTTTCCAAGTTCTTTATTGGCTTAAAACCACTTAAGACGAAGATTGTTGAAAAACTTAACCTTTGCAACCTCTGAATTGCAGTTGTGTTACACTGACTGTGTGAATGTCTGGGTTCTTTCAAAAACTGGTGGTGTTGGGTAATGTTTTGTTGAGTGTGAGGAAATGCCTAAATGTAATCAGTGCAGCTAGTGTGTAAAACAAACAAAACCCCACCCCAAAACAAAACAAAAAAACCCCTTTGTGTTGATAATGAGCTGTATTTCAACAGTTTCATGATAGGAGAAAAGAAAAAGTTCCTGACTCTCCAGATTGTGACCTAAGTCTCTGTGCAGTGTTTGCAGGAACGGTCACATTCACCTTCAAATGGAGTACTCTGACATCACATATGTCATAGTATTATGAATATACACAGTTCTGTAGATGGATTAGTAGTCTTCTGTGAAGATAATTGCTACATGCAGTAGTTTCATTATCTCAGCTCATTTTCAGAGTGCCTTAATTCTTTGTTGTAAAAAGGAAAAATAAAATAAAAAATAGAAGGCTATTCATAAAAGCCCCAGTTGAGTCATGGACCAAAAATCTGAATAGCAACCATCTCTTTTGGAACATTCATTTTGAAGTGCAATTTGGATAAGCTTCATTCATGTTGGATTTCAGAGTGCAAGTGTGTTGTTCCCTCTGAAAATGAGGATCCTTAGGATGACTTGAGTATTCAGTCACTAATAAATCTTGGAGGTTTATGGAGTCTAGCAAACTGAAGGAATTTGAAACATTAAGTAACCCACTCATTTTTGCAACTCCAATTTATAACATGTTTTACTAGAGATGAAGATTTCAAGGAAATGATCCCTTTCAGTGGAACAGTAGGGTTTGTAAATACTAGTGTATGGGTGTTAAGTGTTATTCAAATAACTCTTCAGCTGTTCTTACTGCTACTGAATCTGTTAAACATGTATAGTAGAGTGTGACTGTGAAAGTCTTAGTGATGTACTGCATGTGTTGCCTCTTATACAGGAAGCCCAGAATTTGATGGCTCTCACAAACGTGGATACCCCCCTGAAAGGAGGTCTTAACACTCCCTTGCATGAAAGTGACTTTTCGGGGGTAACACCACAGAAACAGGTGGTTCAGACTCCAAATACTGTGCTTTCCACACCCTTCAGGTAAAGCAGACTTTTTTCTCATGGGTACTTGGCTGCGCATGTGTCTAGTGGAGGTGGGTGGAGGGAGCGGATTGCAAAGTGTGAAATAGTAGGTTATCATCAGTGCTTCAAAACAAATTTTAACTTGCTTTTATTTCAAGCCCTGTTGTACAACTTTCTCATTCTCTGTGTCTTTCACAAGCTCAGCTATGCCATCTTCATCTATACCTGTACAGTGTATAGCTCACTGGAGTTTTGGTCCAAAATGAGGTCTTCTGTGGTCTGGAGCAATATAAATTATGCTGAAGTAATACAGGAGTATAAATAGTAAGATGGAGTGTCATTCTGTATGTGGATCCTAGCCTTTCCAAAGTATTACCTCTGAGTCGAAGGTGTGGGAGGTCCCTTAGCCAAACCCACACTGAATTTTTGAAAGGCTGGAGTAAACATTTTATAAGCTGTATATATCCAAAATAAAATATTTCTTATATTGCCAATCTAAATAGTATGGAATTGCTGGTTTAACTCTTACAGTGAGTCCTGAATAAATATATATCCCACAAATGCCAAATACCATACAGCTAGAAAATATTACTTGGTACATTTTGTCTGTCAATTTTTTCAACTTAGGTTCTAATTTTACTTGTATCATGCTAGTAGGAAAAGTGGAGAATGCAGTAAAAGGGACCTTTATGGCAGCTTTTCAAAAGCAGCTTTATTTTGTTGTTTAAAGCTGTGTGCAAAAGCCCTGCTCTTTTAATTGGATCTACATAAACGAATCCTTTTCTGAAAATCTATTGGCGTCAGTGTGGTGCAGAATGAATGTAGAGTTTGGCCTGGAGTGATCTGGCTGTTCACTTGGGTTATTTTATATTAAAAAATGTAAGGACATTCTAATTTTGTTGTTTGTTCGGGTTTTATTTTTTGGTGGTGGTGATGTTTTTTTAACTTCTGAAGTTCAGATTTGCACATGTAAATATGGTACCTATGTATCAACTTGGCTTGCATGCAGAAATGCTATATCCGTGTGAAAATCTAAGACCTTGAGCAGAGAGAAAAAAAAATCCATTAAGTGGTTAAAAATAAAACAAAGGGAAGCCATAACTTTTTAAGGAGGCAGAGCAGTGAAGCAGAGCCATCATCTTATTTAGACCAAAAGAGCAAATATTTAAATTTAGTACACTTTTTTTACGCTATGATGGTATGAAATTTGTAAGATTTTTATGGAGGTTGTTGCTTTGCACTAGGTTTTTTGTTTTGTTTTGTTGGGTTTTTTTCCACATCCTAGTTATAAGAATTTTCTTAAAAGGTATTAAGTTGAAAATTGTAATAGGGTTTTAAACGCTGCATGGAACTGAGACAACTAGAAAAAAACAACACGCTTACTTGGAAATTTTATGCTGAGTTTCCAGAAGAAACAACTGATTCTGGTGGTAATCAACAAAGTACATATATCCTATGAAACATTCATTTGAAAACATAAACATTAATTTTTCTGGTTTTTTGTGGGTGTTTCATTTTGCTTGTATTTGTTGTCCTAAATGAGAGTTCATAAAAATCCGTGAACAACCTCAAGCAAGAGGAAAGTATCACTTGCCTCTCACAGACATACCCAGTAAATAAGACACTGTTGTATCCCTTTAAAAGAGGACCAGTAGCGTGTGTCAGGCCTTATATACAATTGTGTTTGTCCACCACTATGTCATCTTACTGACACTACAGAATTACAGTAACTAGTAGTGGAAATGATGTATTTAATCATCTTGTCCAGTCTATCTCTGCCAGGGTTATTGTCTACAGCACATAACTTGTTATTACTGTCTGAAAATATTTACGTAAGCATAGATGAGTACCATAATGTAGGCTTTTTTCTAAAAGCTTTTCCCCTTCTTTACCTTCTTTTTCCCCTTTCTTTGAGACACTTAACAATGTCTTAACAGTTTATTATTATTATCATCACTATGTGAAACCTCATTATAAGTTGGCAACAGAAAACTTGTGACTATATCCAAGACAATGTCTGCATGCCTTTCATGTAGTAGGTTATTGGGATAGAGAATGATATTTCTTCCCAGTCTAGAGGAAAAACAACTGAGGCCCACAGAATCTTAAAACTTAATCTGTCTTGCCTAATCTTAAGTGCTTAAAAGTAATTATTGTAATGTAATTACTCCTTCAATAATCAGTGAAAGCAAAGAGGCATCTTCAGAGTGATTCATTCAATTGTAAGATGGGACAGCTGTTAAGCCAGATGAATTCAGAGTGAATGACTTGCCACAGGTGGTAGGGAAATCAGAGCTTGCAATTAAATCCCGATGACTGTATCCCAGAATAGTGCCTGGTGACTGGATAATCTCTTCTCTCAAAAGTAGCAGTGGGAGTTTGTGTTGATGTAGCTCCTGAAACTTCTCTTAACGTAATGATGTGCCTAGATTTCAGGTTGACAGGTCCTTGGTTACACCTTGACAGGTTTAAACAATTTATTTTTTTGATTCTTCTAATTGCATATTATAGTTTCACTGACTCCCAGGAAGAAAATCTAGATTGAATTTATTAACAGTATTTATGTAACTTTTTGCAGCGTTCCGACTTTTGTAAGTAGAGCTCTTTAGGGAAAAAAATAAATTACCGTATCTGCACTTTCTCTAGAACACCTTCTCATGGACCAGAAGGCTTAACTCCTCGTGGAGGACTAACTCCTAAACCTGTGGCTGGTACAACTCCTGGTAGAACTCCACTGCGTGATAAATTGAACATCAACCCAGAAGAGGGAATGGCAGATTACAGTGACCCATCTTATGCAAAACAAATGGTAAGAAGTACTTAAGAAGTGGAAACCAGTGCTCTTATTAATTTTCAGGATCTTTAGTTCTCATCTCCTGAACAGAATTTTATTTTACAATAAAAGCAAGTGTTATTTCTACCACTTGTCTACAGGTCTGTACTCATCACCTGATAAAATCAAATCTTTATTTGAAAGAACAGAAATCTTGCCACTTAGACTGGCTTTCAGTGTGCTCAGTAAAAGCACTCTAAAGCTATTTGTCAAAGAAGACATAGTTAAGTTTCAGTCCTACTTGTATCTTTGAAGCTGAGCAGGAAATATATCTGGAGCAAAGATTCATTTTTCTTGCAATCCTGTGCAGCCCTCAAATCCCTCATCATCTTGGCTTCCCGATTTACCTGCAGGACCTTTTCATCAGTCTGTCGTGTTGACAACATTGAGCTAAAGGAGTTTAATTTTCGCCATTAGGAGCACTTGGTTTTGAGATATCCAGTAATCTGAGTCCCATCCAGATTCTTTCATCGCCTTTGACAACAGATGTTTCCATTCTTGGAGATTCAGCCAGATGTACCCTGCCAATTAGACACAGTATAAAAGGGCATATACCTAATAGGTAGCACCTTGGGAACTCCTTTTATGTGGCTGATTCTGCAGCCTTAATTGCGGCTTTGGATATCTCCCACCAGGGCTATTGACATTTTTCTTTTGGGGCTAGTGAAGGATATCCACTTCAAGTTTCTGGCATGTTCTTCTCTCAAAAATAACTCTTCAAGTTCAGAATTTCAGGTTTTCTCTTAGCTCGAAGGGCAAGGTTTATTTGATGTCCTTATACTTACTTTGGTTCTGTCTTAGCCTTTTTATAGTAAAAAGTTTTTTTGCTGCTAGGAGGAAAACTGGGGCTTCAATTTCCTGCTGGACTACACTGGTTTCCAGATCTGGTGCTGTTTGTCTGATTTTCGTACTGTGCCACAATGCCCAGATTTGTGAGCAACTGCTAGGAGAAAAGTTCCTATTAGACTTGCAAATACCCCTGTGTCCATCATTAGTGTGGACGCATTTTCACATTATTTTCAATTTCTTGAAAGGTATTTATGTGAGTCTCTGCTGTTGTACTGAAACTACTGGGATGCAAAGGTGCCATGCTGTTGTTTTACTTGAGTGTATGTCAGCCTGTTTGATGATTTCATTAGCTATCTTTAAGAAAGCTGTCTGTTGGTTTTTTTTAGTTTCTGTCCTTAATAGTGCATAAACTTGGGTGGTGGTCTGTAGGCCAGCCTGGATTAGTAACACGCCTCTTTTGTCAGACTTTGTTTCTCTTGGCTTTGTAGCAGACTAAGATGGCCAGATGGTATTAGTTGTGTATTGTTCATGTCTGTTAATGTAGATGAATGGAACTTAGTGCATGAATCCAGAAGCATTATATCTTACTGTTACTTCAACAGGAGAGAGAGTCTCGTGAACACCTGCGCCTTGGACTCATGGCCCTTCCTGCTCCAAAGAATGACTTTGAGATTGTTTTACCTGAAAATGCAGAAAAAGAACTTGAGGAACACGAAGTAGATGAAGCCTTTGTAGAAGATACTGCTGATATAGATGCCCGCAAGCAGGTAGGTGTGTGTGATGCGGATAGTGCCTTTTGTTTAAAATAAAATGTGTTCCTTGTATGGTTCCCATAGTTTCATTCTTGTTTAGTGGAAGTGGTACAGCTTCTACAGGATAACAAAGTAAAATGTACCTGTTTTCTTTGCTGCTGTAAGGGTATACACGCACAGAGGTTAAATCAGTTTTCTCTCTGAATTCTTTTCTTAATTTGTTAATGTTATGTATCACATGTCATTTTCTATGATGAATTCTCTTAAGAGTGTGTTTGTCCTACCTCCTGCATTTGTCCCCCAAAAGATAAAAATATAATTAAAAGCATTTTTCTACAGAGGTATGTGCTTGATTTTAAGCATGTGAGAATTGTGGGGTTTTGTTTGGTTGTTTTCTGGTTTTTTTACCCCAGTTTCAGGTTATTCTCTCAAGTCTCTCATTAAAAGTTACTGTTTGTGAACTGTAAGACAGGTGTATACAAATTCAGGCAGGCTGGTAGCACACAGATAGAAATCTGCCATGCAGTGAATTGGTCCCTTTTGTATGACTTGTACCACAGGATTACCCAGACAGCCAAGTTGTGAATGGGTCCCTGTTCTTTTGTTTTGTGTTGTTTCAGAATCAAGGAAGGCTGGATAAAGTGCCAGCGTAAATTCTGCTGGTTAAATAGCTGTACTGGTCAGTAATTGGAGACACTTTACGTTTTTCTGTTTATAACAACAGTCTCTTTTCCTTTTAATGCTTACCCTAATTTTTGTGATGCAAATCTGTTTTTGTTATATGCCTTCAAATAAATGGGTTTTTGAGTTCAGAGGGGTTTTTGCCAATGACTGTGCTTTGACAAGTGAACAAAATATTTTGAAAAATCCTATGCTCTGATGTCTTCTAATACTATAAGCATTTCCCAGAATTTGATTCCTAGCATGTCCTGTTTGGAGAGGAACACATTATATACATATATATATGCATATCTTGTGCATACACACCCTAATAAAAAGTCTGAATAAATACTGATAATTTATGTGTGTAGAACAGATAAAAGAATTTGAGTTGTAATATCATACAAGAGAATAGCATCTTGCCTTTCAAATAAGGGTGTGACATGGCTGGGATTAGAACATGGAAGATCTTGGTCATTGTTTCTGAAGTTTTAGACAGCAGTGCCTTATCATGTTATTTATTGCCTGGAAGTGGAGTGTAAGGAGAAATCTCATGTGTTTACACTTTCACAAGTATTGTTTTAGTGAAGTAGGTAGTTTATGTTGTTGAAGAGGACAAATAGAGTCCTGGATGCAAATTTAAGAGTTTTTCTTTTCCTGGTGGATTTCGTGTCTGGAGAGTTAGAGCGGTTGTCAAACCTGATGTGGAAAAATTTGTAAAGAATGAAGTCTGCTGGTGTTAAAGCTGAAGGAGAATTTAATGAATGGAAATGACTTTTTAGGATCTCTCCTCTTAGAGCTAGTCTGCTGTGCTCTTCCCGTTTATTTTAGAGGCAGTAAATTATGATGTCATCACTTTATTTGTCTCTGGCTTCATAACATGAAGTCTTTAAGGAATCTTTGCTGCAGTAATCAATTAGTTTTTATATCATACATTTCTAGGAAGCATCTGATTGTATTACAGTAGCTGGAGTAACACTTAGCTTGTTTGCCTAGGCTCTCCGAGATGCAGAGCGTGCAAAGGAACTGAAGAGAATGCACAAAGCTGTTCAGAAGAATCTGCCACGGCCCTCAGAAGTAAGTAGAAACAAAATTCGCTTTTAAGGAAAAAACCAGAAATAAAGGTTTTAACCATTATAGGAGGAAAACAGTCTTAAGTAGATCATGAGAGAATGAAATCTTTATTTGAGTGTGCCGATTTTAGCGCTATGGGAAACTTTCACAGGGAAATCATCATGAGGTATTTCATATGCACAAATGAAAGCACAGTTGGGTGTTTGGGTTGCTGTATGTGTGTCACACCGCAAGGGATTTTGGCACCTGTTCTGCATGGTTTAGCTGATATATAAAATTCATACACTCAGGTGGAGGTATATGAATTTAATGTGATCTTTGGTGTATATGATGCTTATGAACTTTTTTTTATTCCTGGGCAGGTTAATGAAACAATACTGAGACCCTTAAATGTGGAACCACCTCTAACAGACTTGCAGAAAAGTGAAGAGCTAATAAAGAAAGAGATGATTACTATGCTTCATTTTGATCTTTTACACCACCCATTTGGAGAACAGCCTAGTGGTAAGAAGGGGAAAGGCCCAGGATTTGGAAGCAACAATGCAGAACATATGGCTTACTTGGAACAAAATCCTTATGAGAAGTTCTCCAAAGAGGATCTCAAGAAGGTGAGAATTGTGTGGCCTAATTAGCAGTGACCTAACGTCTCTCTATGTCATGGTCCTGTAATCTTGCAAAAAAGGTGGATTCAAGCCTGCACAGACTTTGTTTGGGAGATCTCCAGAGGGTTGTATGAAGACCTGTAAGGATAATTTAAGTGCGCGTTCTCTTTCCTGTGAGCTAATGTTAATCTAGGCACTCAGCAGAATGATGAGGATGCTGTATTTGTCCAGAGACATTGTCTTTTGGATACAATTTTGAATGTGGTGTGATTGTTTATCATTTTAAGTAAGGGTGGGAGCTATAATACCCAGCAGTTACCAAATTCTACTTTGCTGTTTCTGGAAATTGATGTTAAATCATTGAGAGTTTAACTACGTGTGATACCACCTTCTGCTGCCTGTGTAGTTTGTTAATCCAGAATTACTAAGCATTTTTTTCATAGCAGTGCAGACTAAATATGACAGTGGTAGCCAGCTTATAACTTGGAGCAGTAAATCAAGTTGTTTAATTATGCTTGTCAAGCTTGATCCAACAGAGCTGTGCTAGTGCAGAGACTGCTGGGCTATGGCAACTGATCTTAAAGCATACCTGCTTAAAAAGCACTGAATAGGCAGAATAGGTTGTTGCTGGATGAAATGAGTAGGCTGTCTGGGCACTCCGTCCTGTTTTGCATTGTAATCCCAAGTTAAATAGCAGTCCTGTACCAAGGGTTCCAGTTCAGGTTGTTCATTTATTTAAGCAGCTACAGATGTTGCCTTTTGCTGCCAAGTGACAGATAGACAGTTCAGACACACAGTGCTGTGGTTAGCTCTTCAAAGAGTTTCACCTGTGAAGTTGTGCCAGTAACCTTTGACCAAATGCTTACAGGAATAAAAATGAGTGAAAAGGACAAAATCACGTGCCACCAAGTCATCTGTTTTATGCAGACTCCTGCTATCGAAGACTTGCATTCTGACAATAGCTGTGCTATCTGTACACCTAAATCCCCTACTACTTTAAAGTGACTCTAAAGATATACAAGCAGATTTTAAATCCATCTCCTTGACCATATCTGACCAATGAATCAAGAGCCTAAAATGAGAAACACTGAACAGTATGTACTTCCAATTTGCCGTTAAATGAAAAATTATACTTTAAGATTTCTGAGCAGGAGAAGTTAAAGATGGAAAATACAGTTAGATCATGAATTTCACTGCCCTGCCAGTGTCAGATTGTTCCCTTAGGAACACTCTGAGTGCTTTCTCTGGTTGTTTTGAAGTGCAATGAGAATTAGTTTTTCTATCACTTCCCTTAGAGACTATTACACAGTCTAGTAGTTTTTGCGTGGAAACTTTCTTCAGAGTCCCTGGAAATTTTGTCTCCTAAATGATGGGCAGAAGTTTTTTGCATCCTTGTTCCTGCTTGCTCTCTAACATTCAGCATAATATTCCCTCTTTGTCTAAAATCAAATTGAAACCAGGAAGTTTTCCTATCTCTGCACTCTCATCTGGGGCTTGTTTATTTTCCTTTATTTCTTCATTTGCTTTTAGAACACCTTCCTACTAAAATCCCTTCATAAAAATGCTCCTTTCTTTTCCTGATGTGTAGTGCTCTTTTGGGAAGGATTAGCAGTGGTGCTAAGCATAGTATGCTGAGCTCTTAGCTGTGGAACTGTTTTGGTGCCACAACTAAATAGCCATAAGTAGTTCCTCACAGTGTACAAATAGAGGCTAATTGAAAGTGAACCTTTATAAGAGTTAGCTTTGTCAGGTGTGGTTAGAGTACTCCTATTTTATCTGTCTTGACCATCGAGGACAAGTAATTAATTTTCCTTTCCTTGGTATCGCTGGAATCATCTAATCTAGTGATAGCTGAATTACTTCCTGGGCAATACGCTATTATAAAATATATGTCTGCTTGCTGATACAGAAATTTCTGGTGCACATATAAATCCTGTTGAAAGAGAGGACAGGTGCTTAAAACCAATGAAGTCCAGATTGGCAAAGATATTTTAGTTTTTTAGTTACAAATAAAATTGGAAGGACTTGGGTGCCTATGGAGTTTTGTGGGCCAGGCTCTTTGTCAAAAATATTAAAGAGTTGTGAGAACAACATGAATCTTTTCAGTTCACTGTAAGCTACTTTGGAAACTAAACTGGAAACGGCAGAATGCTCCTATTCGCTAGTAGTTCTCTAGCAACACAATGCGTGTTAGTTAAAGTCAGAGTAGTATTTCCTGCAATGGAGCTTATACCGCTCACCCGTTAATGTTTAGAGTTGACTTTCTAGGTTGTGTGGAGAAGGGCAAGCAAAAGGAAATGAAAAGTGATTTTTGTTTCATAGAACAGCTGCTTCTGTCTGTACAGTCCTGCCTCCCCTCAAGGTCCTTGCTTTTATCTCTTCTTCTGCAGCAAGATGAAGTATCTAGCTGTGCCACAGCTTTCATTAGCTACAGAAGAGTGATGTCAGGTTTGGCCAAATTATATAAAATGAGGGATAGTTGCTCTGTGAGTAGCCTTCTAGCCTGGGTTTCATTTATAATCCACAGCATCTGTGTTAGATTTCATAGTTAGCTTAACCTGATGGTGAGCTTTTAGTATGAAAAGAGAAACCGCCCCCGTGAATTGCACACTGAAGGATTGAAAAGAAGAGGAATTTTCTTGTATCCTGTGTATTGTAACTGCAATTTATTTCTCATCATTTCCACAGGCACAGGATCTACTGGCACAAGAGATGGAAGTGGTAAAGCAAGGAATGGGGCATGGAGAGCTCTCAAGTGAAGCTTATAACCAGGTGTGGGAAGAATGTTACAGCCAAGTGTTATACCTGCCTGGACAGAGCCGCTACACAAGAGCTAACCTGGCCAGCAAAAAAGACAGGATAGAGTCACTTGAAAAGAGGCTTGAGGTCAGTGTCACTTTTTTTTGCTTTTTGCACCTGCTTTTTTTTTTTTTTTTTTTTAGTGTCTCCCCATGTGTTTTGGGTTTTTTCTGTGTAAGAGTTACAGGTTATTTTATAAAGCATTCAGGTCTTTTGGTGGGACTCCTTTGGAAAGGTTGTTGAGGAATTCTCCTGGGGAGTTCATAGATGTTCCTGAGGTGTTTAAATCACCTTCTCTCATCCCCCTTGTTTTCTTAAAATATCCCTAGAGTATTCCCACACACAGTTTCTCTTTGCAGTATTAGCTGTAACACTGCCTATCTCGCCCACTTTATTCTCAACTGAGAGAAGGTCAGGTTCTGCTCACTCTTAATTCCATGCGGATTTTTTTTCCTGTTTTCTTGTTCTCTGCTGTTAGCGGATCAGATACCTCATCTTTCTAGTTTTGCACTTTGTCCCTGATAGCAGCCGGTATGAGATACTTCAGAGGGGGATGCTTAAAAACAATGTCTTTGTCCCAAAACTCCTCTCAAATTCCCTTTCCAACTTAAGCTTTGGTTTCTGACTGACTATTACATACATGAAGGTCTGGATAGTCCTGAATTCTTGCCAGACTGGCATCCTCTGCCAGTTCCAGTGATTCCCTCCAAAAAAAGAGAGCAATGGATGTTTGTGATCCAGTTCCACTTTATCAGGAAATAGCAGGCTTCCTTATGAATGCATTTTAAATTCAAATTTTGAGTTTGCTGTTGTGCATTTGTGTAACTAATATTTTCTGCAAGTACAAAACATCAGAGTTCAGATAGCAACGTCTTACCAATTTGTCTGCATGCAGTTTGAGTGCTATGGCAGGGCAGTGGTACTAAGGGACCAAGAACTTGAAACTACATCTTTTTCTGCTGAGCTGTAGAGTACAGCATTCTCCAGTGTCAACATACTTGCATTGGTTTATTCAAAATGCAGCAGTCACAGGCCTTAACTCAATGAGGCATTAAGATTTGGTAAGGTGTCCTGGGATTGAGGGAGTTGTGTGTGGAGAGGAAATCATTTGAGATACAGTGCACTAAGTAGAAGAAGGAAATTCAAAGCCTTTGACACTAATTTCCCTTGCCCTGTCCCCTCTCTAGAGTTTCACCCAAACACTCCACACAAAACACAAAAATATAAAGCTTTCATGATAAAAAGTAAGCTGGTTTTAAATGGTTTCTTCCCACAGAACACGTGTTTGTTCAGACTTGCAGTAAGTCATTAACTGTTTTCCAAAATACCACTTTAGCCTAAAAGTCTCTTTAAATTATGCAGGCATCAGATTATTTTTTTCCATGGTAAAAGGAAACTTTAAAAAAAAAGTTCTTCTGTATTTAACATCAACATAGCTACTGTTGCTAGAAGTAAACCTCCTCAAACAGCTACTACCACAGAAATAACATGAGAGAGAGGCTGAATTTTCACTTGATTCATACACGTGAAATACAGCGTGACCGTGTGTTTTGTAAAGTCTGTCAGTCAAGAATGTCATCCAGGTATAGACTCCGCAGTTGTTAGTCAACCACTCGGGCCAGGAGCAGTTCACCTGCCCGTAGCCCAGTAGCCGAGTGGTTCAGCGTTGATGCCAGAGCACTTGCCATGCTGCTGCTCACCCAGCAGAGAGCACCATTGCCCTGCCCAACGCTGCCCGCTCTCACGCTCTGCTCTGCTCTGGTTTCACAAAACCAGTATCTGAGCACAGCAGCAGCCAGCTTGCATGGCAGCAGGGGCTGGGCTGGCATCATGCCAGCAATCTGAGGGCTGTACCTAATTTGTGTACAAATGCTTTTGAAATTTAAATATCTTACGCCCAAAACTACATTAGAAGTGCCTTATTGAAGTTGCACAGTCAAACAGTCAAAAGTTAGGGAATGCGCAAACAGCCTTACTCTGGCAGCCTTAATTTGCCTATGCATATGCATTATGAGACAGTCTTTAATTTCATGATTACAGCCTAGTGTTTCCACAGACTCATTTACTGCACAGGGTGGATGGTACTTGCTTAATGAGTAGCTATTGAATATTTTGTTTTCTCTTTATTGTTTAGTGTGTGGCCCTGTGCCTTTATGCTGTGCACTATTTCTGCAGTCTAAATTGGTTACTTCTGTGTGGGCTTTCTTGTGCTGTTGATTTCTGTTCATCCCGATATTTAAATGAGTAGTTGGCGGTGGTATGCTTGTTAAGGATATTGAAGCAAAGAAAGTAAGGTCAAGTCATCCGTTCGTCAAACTCCTGCTGTATTTGTTTGTTCTGTAAGTTCTCATTGCTCTGTAGTCACAGGACAGTCACCCAGGAAGCAAAATACAAATTGGAGGTCTTGCCAAGAAAAAAAATTGGGTTTCATTTGCTGCCAACTTTGCATGGGACTCCATGGAAGACAGTTAACAAAATCCAGCTAGCTGTGTCCACTATCAGTTGCTGTGATCATGAGACTCTATGTCTTGCTAACGTAGCTACATCTCTTCAGGTTAGCTGGGAGCTTGGAGCGCTGCTAGAAAAGGCTAATTGCTTGGTGCAGTTACAGGAAAGTGAGAGAGCAAGCTTGTGTATGTGTTCAAAATACCACACACCCCAATTCAGTCAGGCACCCAGGGCCAGCAGAGTTTGCTGTGCCCCACAGCTGCAGGTGCAGTGAGAGTACGGCATTGCCTTTCACAACTCACTGTTTGTTGAGTGCAGGTGGACTCTCTGCAAAGTTAAATTTGAGCTGAAAATCTCTCCCAAGTGTGTGCAAAATGCAGTTTAGTGCAGCTTTGTTGCCTGACCTATTTAAAAGGCCCTTCTTAAAACCAAGATATACATATACAGTCTTCTAAGTATAGGTCACCAGCTGAATAATTTTTAAAATAATAAATAAAAAGCTTAGCAGTTTAATGAACAAAAAAATATACAATGAAAAAACACAGCAACTATTTTTTTTCCTAACCCATTCTCAGCAATGGCAAAACCCACCTTCATTTTAATGTTTTTCCAGGGAAAATTGTCTGAAAGCAATACCAGTTGAAATAGATATTTTAATGGGAAGTATCAGACAACCTTAATGAAAAGCAGGGATATTAGCTCAGCTTTCAATACCCCAAGATACTTGCTTGTACTCTTAACTTCCTTTGAGAGAAGAGTAGAAACTGTAAAACAGAGTTTGCCAGCAACAGAAACTGATGTTGGTCAGCTTTTGGGGCTGCTTCTTCCCCTTCATATTGCACTAAGATCATTAGGAAAAAAACCATGAGAGTTTAGTGATATTTGCTGGAGACAGCTGCATCGAGTAATCGATGTAATCACCGTCTAATACTTCCATATGGGACTACTAACACCCTGCAGATCCTGTGCAAAAAAGCCAGCTATTTCTAGTGCTGTCTTCATTGCTTGGAGATTACTGGGTGGATTGATGGTGTGGACAAACAGTCGTCTTTCTCTAATGGGCCTGTTTTCACTGTCTGAGTGATTTAGTGGTGGCAGCCTTGTATATGTTGACATGACATTTATCTTTCTGAAATTGATGGTGATATCACAAACAGATTTGTGCTGTTATTGATGAACTTGAGGAGGCAAAGTGGAGCACTTGTGGAGAGCTTCTGTTTGGCTAGATATCCTGTCCAGGCATCATCAGCAGTAATGCACAACTCAGCAATAGTTTTAATATTGGAATGTACTGCTATGTATTAGTAATACTTTTCACTTCTCCTTTATTTTCATGGTTTTGGACTCTTTGAATGTGCTACTTTAACGTGGCTTAACAGAGCTACAAGATTAGTTTGTGAACTATTTTGCATTACGGATGGGGAGTTTCGGGTGCATGCAAGTGAATTCCTGTGACCTCCCTATGTGTCTGTGGTACAGTTTAGATTTGCTTGAATCCTGGTGGAATTTTCTGATCTTTCCAGTAGCTTCTAAAAGTCTAATGTATTTGTTCAAGGCTAGGCTACGCTGCAGAGGTAGTCATTTTAGAAATGGGAGTTTTCTGATGCTCACAGTTGCATTTATTAACTGCTTCAGTTCTCTGCAATACCTTGTACTCCTTTCTTCCAAGTAATACATTTATAAAGAAAAGCATTCCTACCTAAGATGTATGTTAAACTAGGAACCTTATCAGATGAAATGAGATGGTAGAGGCATCTATTTAACAAACTAGTTGCTTCCCTTTGTAGTTCGTAATGCAGAAACTTCCTGCCAACATTACTTTTCCTTTGAAGACAGTTCATAATGTTGGCTTGCAGCATACAAATATTTTTATGAAGACTGTGGTAGTTAATGTCATCATTTCAGTTGATTGCTAAATTATAAACACTATTGAAAGTCTACAGGGGAGGAAGCTCTAGTTACACTGTATACGCAAAGCATAGTAAATTATCCATTCTTTGCAATAACCAAGATACACAAAGATGGTAATTTACCAAACCGAAGTGTCCATTTTTGCTTTTGGTTGCAGCTCAAAGTCTTCTGAATTAATTTACATTGAAAACCAGCTGCTTAGCTGGAGTTTTGTGGTATACTCTGCTGCAAGGTGTATCACTTACTAGTTTATTAGAGATTGTATTTTAGTTTTCTCTCTAGTTTACATGCTTCTAAAGCTTTCAGTTTCTTTTGGATTTTCAGGTGTTCTGTTACTGAGAAACACCTGGAGAAAATAAGAGAATTTATAAGATTAAGAATAGAGAAATTACTCATAAAACTGAAATATGGTGGAATCCCTGAGTAGTCTGCTTTTATGGTCACATATATTCATTCGTACTGCGTTGCCTTTGTGGAATACGCTTTTTTTAATAAGGCCTGTTGGGAATGTAGTTGACATCAGGGGATCACAACTGAGGGTTATCAGTGGTCTTTACTGTGAAGCTTTTCAGAATCTGATAGAGCTGACTGTTTATGCAAGACCACTGTTGCAGTGTCTGATCTCTGCTTAATGTACAGTTGATCATCAGAGTACATGTATTTAGCATAGCAGTTTTGGAGGGTATATACTTCTCTTGGGTAGCACAGGTATATGGCAGATCCCTTAAGAACTGTCTTTACCTGTGTGTGAAAACACTTTTACTGTTTACCAGAATGATTACCATGCAGTTTGTACTATAGCTGGGATGCTTTTGTGCCAAAAAGGGTCAGTGCTACTTATTTTTCTCCAGCTGCCCCCTGCCATTACTTCTGACCTTGTACCAGTGCTCTTGTAACTCCGTGGTAATCTGGATCAGTTCATTGAATTGGCAGAAAATAAATTATTTTTAGATTAAGAAGACGACCCCTTTCCACAGTAGCTGGATATCAGATCAGCTTAGCTATAACACATCCCATCTTTGCTTGCAGAATTTTGGAATATTTGTGAGATCCACGATGAAGGTAACCCATAACCTATACTAAGAAAAGCAATAAATAAAAGTTTTTGTATTGCCAAGGATAACTTCTGTCTACAGTAAGAAAAAATGTGCCAGAGAAGATAAACGGATTTAGCCACAAATCTTGTGTTTTCGTTCTAGCACAGGTGTATTCATTGCCTGGTTTTGAGCAAGTCCCATGAGTTCAGATTTGATACACCTTATTGTAGCCTCCTAACTAAAACAAAGCTGCAATTGCCTTAGGCTCCCTTTGGTTTTGGTAGAGATGAGGCATCTCCTGAGAGCAGCTTGGCCCACTTAAGAGTTGAATTTCCCCTCTCAAGTTTCCCGTTTTTCTCTTTTTATTACTGAGACACCTAGAGCACGTTGGATCAGTGAAACAAAACTAGGTCTTAATGTCTCCCTTGGTTCCTCTGTCACTGGAAAAGGAGTAATGTCTACCTTATGGGGCTCTGTAGTTTTATTTGCAAAGCAGTTGTAGACCTGTGACTGAAAATCACTACCTAAAACTGATAAATCTTTAAGTGTACTTGTACTATCTGGAAAGTAGTTGTCTTTTCCATTTACAGCTTGTTGAGTAGAGGTGGAGCTTTGTATCTTTGCCTGTTAGAAGTCTGGAAAAAAACCCCATTGTTCAATGTCCTTTAGGTGAGTTAACTTATTACATCATTGTTTTTCCCCACAAATTACATTTGCAGTTAGCAGCTATGCCCCGCCCCCCCCCCCCGCCCCGCCATGTCCCTGAAACCTTTATCACCATGACCAGGAAGGAGGAAAGCAGGTCTAGTTTTATTCAAATGTAACCAGTCAACTCTTAGAGCAGTGATATTTCCCAGACTGCCAATTGGAACAGTTTTGGGAAACAGAACAATACTTGCGCTGTTAAACAGTTATTTTCAGAGGAAAATGCTGCTAGTTGATTTTATACCAGTTCTCTTGCTATTGACTTGCTTTGGGACCTTTGGAAGGAAGCGGATGAACACTAATAAGAGGGTTCTTCATATTCTTATTTCAGTGATCTTGTCTATGAGTTTCAAATTTGTCTTCAAATTGGACCATTGTACTAGCCTTCTTCTAAGGTCACAATTTGGGGGGGGCTGGATAACTCTTTTTCTGTAGAAAAAAGTCTTTTTCTGCATGTCCTCAGTACAGGATGTGCCATAACATTGGAAATGAGCAGCGAGAAAGTTCTTCAAAAATAAGGTTAGACTGCATAGCAGTTACTTTTAGTTTGGCCCGTTGCTCATAGTGTGGTGGGAGGTTTTTTCCCTCCATGTCTAAAACCATTGATTTCCTCTGCGGTGGTTGGTGAAATCAGGTTTCACATTTGGAAATGTAGTTCATAATGGGAACTTATGTGCTTAGAAAAAAAGTTCAGCATTGACAAAGGTCTTCATTGCAAAAGGTCTTTGTACACCATCACTGTTGAAAATTGTGTTTGGACAGAGAAAAGTATAAATTGATACAGTCTTTTCCTGGAAGCCACCTCATCTGCAGACCTGTTGCTCTTTAAAGCCTCTCCTAAAGTGAAGCAGTGTCGGAACCTGTGAATGTTGGGCCAGTGTGAATTTCTGCTCACAAAGTAACTTGCTTCGTTTATACTTGTGTAATAGTAGCTGCTGGAATACAGTACTAATGACTGCTGCAAGGTTATCATGGGGCTTCTGCTATGTATTGAGAGGGAACCAGGCTGTTTGCTAACTTGTTTATTGCATGAGCTTCCACAAGATTGTTAGCCTCTTCTCTGGAAGAGTCCAGTCCAAGGACTCTGGGTTTGCAGTTATAGTTTTTGAAAGTAATTACACTGTGCTTGCTGCCATATTATCTCATCAGACACAGCAGTAACCCATGTTTGCTTACAGTTAATCAAAGGTATTAGCCTGAGGTAGTTGTTGCTGTCTGTGATCTTACTGTAATTTTTTTTTTTTTTTCCAGGGAGAGGTAGAGAGCTTTCAGAAAAGCTTAGTAAAAATAAATTATTTGTTTTTCTTCTTAAACTGTGCTCTTCTAGACATGTTTCTACTGTCATTGTGATATATGGGTATCACTGATAATACTACTAGTCTTAGAAGCAATTCCCAAATAAAAATATTCAAAGTGGGCTTTAATGTCATCATTGTAGATCAGCAGTGACTGCTAAGTTATCCAGTAACTTTCTGGATTATTCTAGCTCTAGATAGTTGGATGCTATGAGCTTCCTGTGGGAACACTTGCACTTGATGTACCCTGTACTGTCTTTACTCAGCAGTCCTACCAACTCGCGTTATGACATTTGAAGGCAAGTCATCATAACTGCTGAAACATAGTTCACATGGAGACTGCTCTTGGCTTATTAGTTTTGACTGTCAGTAGAGAGAATAACCTTCTGCAGATACCAGTAAGTTGTAATGATATGTGATCTACATAACAAAGTACAATATAGGAGTGTATGTTGAGGCTTCCCTATTAAATTGGGAAAGGGTAGCTTTATATTCCCATCAAGCTTTGAACATTTGGTCTAGTTTCAGTTGTGAAGTTACAGTTGCATAACAGCAGTGCCTTAATTTGAGGATCACCTATGATTGAATCTTTCCGTGAGAAACTTTGTGATCCCAGTCAATTAGAATTAAATACTACTTTGTCATCTCTTGAAAGTTATACACGCTGTCCCTTTTTGGCTGCTCTGATACTGATCAGCACCTTTTCTCAATGATCCTCATACCCCCTCATACATTAAGTAAGCATCATCTTCAGTGTCGCAGCAAAGTGCTGAAACTGTGTCAAGCCATGGAGTGGTTTCAGCGGATTAACTGAGCTAATGCTAGTGTTGATGTCAGTTTGATAGATTAAGCCCATATTGTTCTGCACTGGAAATGCAATTTCTTGTTTGATGGTAACCCCAAGCCTCAGTTTCCAGCAGAGTTGACTGTTACCTGTTACTAACTCAGAGGTAAGAGGCAGGCTCTACAGAGAGTCTTGCCTGGTTACACTGTAGACAGGTGAAACAGTGTTTCAAGCCAAAAAATGGAGAAATCTGTCCAAGAGCATGGAAGTGGAAAAATATTTTTAAGTAATTAATGATTTTTGTTTAAAAACGTGGTACTGTAGAGTGCATCACCAAGCTTGTAAAGGCAGATCACCTAAACATGCAAAGAGGATTCCCTAGTGTTAGGGTCATCGTTGTTGCTGGGGTGGTTTGAAATGCTGGTGGAACCTGTTTGGTGCAACCTGGCATTGAGCAGAAGGCTGTCACCTTAGTGTGTATTGTCTCATTCCAGCTACTCTGACTGACTGAGCCAACATGAGGCAAGTTCAGAAACCCTGCTATTTAAATTAAGTTAATCCAGTTCCTGCCAGCAGAATTGAGTATGGGAGGGCCACTTGTGGGTCTGAGGTGAGGAAGGAAGTTATAGTAAAGTTTGGAGTAGTCCTATATAGGTTCCAAGTGTAACCTATTCAGCCAGCATAGCTGAAGCTGACACAGGATTTCTCTGCACAAGCTAAGCAGCTTTATGATGATATGTTGATTCTCGAAGATCATGGAACAAGTTGTTTTACTTTTGACTATGGCTCCGGTAAGAACATGCAGCAGTTTTTCTTCCATGTTTTTTTTATCCATCAGGGATGATTAAGATCAGTTAGAAGACAAGAGAGCTTAATGCTGTTCGGGGATTACCAGAAGCTCCACATTTAATGGAAGGAAAACAAAACAGTCAGTACAGGGAAGAAATGCCCTTTGAACTGAGGAGGGGTGTCCTCAGTAGACTTAGTGAGATGAGGAATTGTGAAAATGGAGTTTTGAAGGCACTTGAGCCCTTCCTTAGGGTCAGTTTTTCTTAAATCTTTCCCAGTGGATGTTTGTTCTCATAAGCAGTCTTTCCCTGTTCTTTGTTGTCCTTAGTTAAACCTTACAACTAACCTCCTATCTAAAGTTTCCTTGCCAAATTTAAATCCCTCTTCCTTTTTCAGTGGACATAAGAACAGACTGATTTTTCACAATGATCTTTGGGATATTTAAAACATGTTGTTGTGTCTTTCTTCATTTTCTCTGTTAGATGGAGAAAAAAAAGAAAACAACCCTGTTTTTTCAGTCAGTCTCCCTTTTCTAGATCATGTTTTATAAACCTCTGATTATGTCTGTTGCTCTGTTTTGGTTTCTCTTCTTTGGATCTCTAGTGTAGTACTGAAAACTGAACACAACTCTGCTAGGCATGAGGGAAGGTTTTACATAAGAGATCTGGAATGGGATGAGGCTCTCACACTTGCCCTTACATCATATATCATTTTACCCCATGTCTGTACATGCTGTTCTCGTTTTGCTATAGCTGGTACAAAAGTCAGTGGAACCAAAGCCAGCCAAGGAGCAGTACAAAATAAATAACTAAGTGGAGAAATCTTTCAAATGTCTTTACATTTTCTGCTAGGTTCAGGGGGGAAATGGTTGTCAGATTTTAGTGAAATCTATTTCTTAGCTTTAAGCAAATAATGTAGGCTACTGTTTAAACACACCTCCTCGTAACTGCTTGGAATTTTTAGCTTGGTATCTGAGCCTTAAAATTTTACGAAGCTTGAACTAAAATTGTATGCAGTTGTTGGCATTAATGCCGCAGTCAGCAATTTTTAATAAATAGTATTTGTTACAAAAGCTGAGACCTCCTTTTGACCTTTTTGTAGTAGGTCCTAAAATCTTGTAGTTGGGAGGGAGGAGGAAAGGTGGTGAGTGTTCACATTTCTCTCTATAAGCAGAGAAGGAAGAAAGGGCTGTTATTTCTGGGTTTAGATACTTAGGAGGCTTTTTTTTTTTCTCTTATTTTTCTTTTTACAGCAGTGAGGCCTATGATAATCCAAGATAGACAAGGAACCGAGTAGAAAAGCAAGGGATGAATAGCAGTATACAACCTAAGGAGCTCTGGTGGTTAAAAATAAGAATCTATATCCAGAACAACTCGGAAATATTAAGTCCAGTTCTCATTGTCTGAAAATTTCAAGAGTGCTTAAATAATCAGGGTCTTATACTATAATCATTAGATTTGAACTGGCTTTGTTTTTTCTTGGAGAAAAAAAAATGCTTTATTGTATCTCATACATTAGAACAGGACACACTTAGGGTGGGATTGATCCACTTGACTTTAGGTAACAGTGTCTGAGCAAGCAGTCTGTGCTCCCATCTTAAGTCAGTGAAGGGCACTTCACTGCCATGCTCAGTCTTGTTCTGAGGCTCCAGATCAGATGAGCCATGCCCTAGAGTTGCCAGTTTCCTTCCTGATTATGGAAAGACCTCGGGTGACAAGCTCAGATGTTGATGTCTAAAGCCAAGCAAAGTGACTCCCAGCTGAAGTGTGTAAAAGTGCGAGACCAACCCAGTACTGCCACTGCTACTGGTGATACTTAGAGTGTGCAGATAATTCAGGACTTCTGACCGCAGTTCCCTGATCCTGTCTCTTTTCTGTATGGTGGCGATAGCGCTTATAACTGTATTTCATGTTCTCAGGTACTCGGTGTTTAACATTTTATTAGAAAATTATTTTGTTGGCAGATCTTCACTCAGGACGACAGAATAGTGGGACTTTTCTAAACTTTTTTGACCTGTTCTAGAAAAGTGACATTCTGATTGAAGTTTGATTTCACACCAGGCATGCTCTATGTTGTCTGTAATGCTGTGAAACAACATGGGACAATCAATCTTTGTTACGTTAGACCTCTGTTACAAACAAAATTCTGTTTGCCTGTGCATCCATCTATTCCATGATCTCTAAATGTCAGTGGCTCTCAACACACATTTTTCATCCAAGAAACAGTAATTGGAAAATAGTTCATTTACCGCACAGCTGTATTTGTTGTTGCAGTAATAGCATATTATTTACCAGTGAAGACATTTAAAGCTTTCATACTTTTCCATCAGAGAGTATCCTCACAAATCCCTAATCTATTTATTTAATTTTCTCTAGATTTATATAAATATTGAAAAAGAGGCGCCTTTCTGTATGCTTAAAGCACCTTGGGCATAGCTTAAGTCTACATTGCAAACAGAATCTGAAAAGCATAGCAGTCTGCATCTCTCTCCCCAGGAGCAAACTAGACAGCTCAGAAAGTCAAATTTCTCTTTCACTCACCCATTAACAGTTTGCTCCCTTGACCATTCACTTTGTTTACCTCTGCATCACCTACTAAAACTGTTTTAAATGAGTGAATAAATTCTTACAGAGTAGGGCAGTTTACAGAAACATGCAGCTGTATAATAGAATGTACTTCAAAAAAGTTGGACAGTTGAAAGGTTTATGAAATGAGCTTTGCAATAGCTTGGTGCATAAGACTGTGATGGCTGCACTAGTCCTAGTGGCTAGGGTTGTCTGGGTGACTGTAGTCACCACTGTGAAGGACAGATCAGAAAGTATTTCCTTCCCAATCAATGGAGTTTAGTTTCCTTGGTAAAAGATGATACCTTGGGTAATTGTAGGGTTCAAAGCAGTGAAAAGCTTCTGCTTTTTGTTTGATCAGTGGTAATTCCTTTGTATGTAAGAATGTTCATGAGTAAAGCTTTCATTTTTAAAGACACGAGGCAAGGTTAGGTGGCGATTTAGCCACTGTGGTTTTGAGTTAGGCTTTTATATTTTAACACTTGAGAAACTTACATGTTTTTCTTTAACTCCTGCAATAATATATTTTTAACTGTGGCAAAAATAAAAATCTGAGAAGCCTGATTCCTTTTTTGTTGAGTTTTGCATCTTTCACACAATGCTTTCTGAAAAAAGGGTTTGTTTTTTGTTTTGTTGTTTTTTTGTTTTTTTAAAGGAAGTAGCATAAAAAAAACCAACCGGGAACCTTATGTCCATATTTAGAGATGTGAAATGCTACACCTCTCCACAGTTTTGCTCAGTGGTATAGTCCTGTGTTATCTGTTGGTTTGTGATTCAGTGTTAAAAGATTTCTTTGATGCCGTCTATCAGGCTTTAAAAATGCTGATGGCTATTTCATGGTTTTACTGCTCATTTAATTTTGCCCCACCCAATACATGTATGAAAATATGCAAAGCCTTCTGTTACCTTTGATATTTATAAATGTTATATAAAACATTTATAACGTGTTAACATGAGTATGCTTGTTTATTTGCGTACTGTCCCAGTTGGCAAAATTTTGTAGTTTGTATCAGTCATCGGTTTATGGATTATGTCTGGATTATGGTTTTAGAGGACTGACCTGGACAACTTTGGGGAAACCAAGACTTCTAAATCCAGGGCACACCAGGTAGTGCTTACCAGAATGATACAGGAAGGAGAGCTTCTTGTCTAATATGCCAATTGCTTTGTGGTTTAGATACCACATTTTAATCTCATCACTTTGTCCTATCTGTTGTGTATGCTATTGGGTTGTAAATTGTGGGGGTTTGCTTCTGGCTTTTGCCACTGACCTTAGGCAGCTGATTCATTGTGCTATCTCAGTATTTGTCTGTTACCTAAAGATAATCTTACCTTCTTGCTGTGAGATCCATAAGGGAAAAGCCATGTGTAAAAGCAGTGTGTTACTAGAGAGGCTAGCGGGGAGCTCCAGGTTTTTGGTATGGCTCAGGAGGGAATAATGTTGCAACGTTATAGCAAAGTAGTAAAGGTGAATGGGAGATCTTATAGATGGGTGAGGTTACTTTATTTTGAGACAAAACCAATTTCACTTATTTGCAGTCTCATGCTTACATGCTTACAAACACTAAGATGCATAATCATGGAATGGTTTGAGTCAGAAGGGACCTTTAAAGATCATCTAGTCCAACACCCCTGCCATGGGCAGGGACATCTTTCACTAGATCAGGTTGCTCAAAGCCCCATCCAACCTGACTTTGAACACTTAATCAAGTAATCTGTGCAGCACTCAGCTACCAAGACATTTGAATCCAAGCAGTCTTTCTGAGATGCTTTATGGTGACACCAGGAGTGAAGGGTCACCACCTGTTGAGTTCTCATCGTGGCACCTGGATTCTTCTTGGGATGGTGACCATGCGTTTTTTCTTTTTTTTTTTTTTAATTTTATTTTATTTTATTTGCCTTTCATATCTCTTAAAAGCAGACAGTAGTTGCTGTCTCCATCTTGTCCCACCTCTGTGAGTTATCAGGATTTAGTCTTAGTCCTTTGTCTCCTGATGTGACTGTCCTGAGAAAGTGCATGCAGATACGTGGTAGGATATAGTTATCATTCTAATAGACCTTCTGCTGTTCCTTGCAGTGCTTCCATGCCCAAACATTGCCATTCCTTTGCCACTCAGACCAGTCTAAATGTTTTCATTATGGTTCTCTGCAACAGAGAGACAGATTCAGAGCTGTCTTGGTGTTCCTGATTGCCTTTTTACTTTATGGAATATGGTTTAGATGAATCCTGTTGGGATAAGCACAGGGACTGAAAGATGTACCTGGTTTTGCAGATTAAGAATGTAATTTTGAAAAGGAGGGTTATAATATCTTTAATTTCATTTACTAAGGCAAAGAACATCTCCTGTGTAAGTGGGATGTGGCATAGCAAGCTATCATGTGACTTGGCTGCTTACTTAGCTTAGCAGCTGGAACAATTCCTGTCTATAAAGCTGTGCTCATATAGTGTGTCATCACCCCTGTTTTGGCTAGTGGACTTCACCCCTGGAATAATGTCTTTTCATTGTAAAGGTTTTAATCCAGAAATCTATGTTGTTGTAAGATGTACAGTATGATTTGTTAGTAGAAATCAAAGAACTCAATTCGATACAGTTCCACAGATATATTTTTACTACTTTTTTTTTTTTCCTCTTGACTCTTGAGTTCTGGATAAATAAAATAATTCTTGGGTTCCTTCTGACAGATAAACAGAGGTCACATGACAACTGAAGCAAAGAGGGCTGCCAAGATGGAGAAGAAGCTGAAGATCTTGCTTGGTGGTTATCAGTCTCGAGCAATGGGCCTCATCAAACAATTGAATGATTTGTGGGACCAAATCGAACAGGCACATCTGGAGCTACGTACTTTTGAGGAACTGAAGAAACATGAAGATGCTGCAATCCCTCGGAGACTGGAGGTGAGATTCCTAAATGTAATACCTTAGGTCAAATACAGGCACTTTGTGGAAAAGATGTTTTTACAATGCGTGGGCTCTGAGGTTCACAGCCTGAGTTTGTATCAAGTTTTTAATGGTCTTCTTAAATTATACTTTTGGCTATTACCAGATTCCTCTGCCGTTCACTTCAAAATCAAAGATTCTGTGATATATATTAGAAGCTGGGACTAATCTACTAGTGTGTTCTTTAACTTTGTTTTTATTTTATTTCCTTGTGTGGTTTATTTTATTAATCTTCTGCAATGCGTATCGGCAGAAGTTCTGTATCTATCCTAATTTGGCTTGTTTTGTTTTTAATTACTGTTAGAACTTGGGGTAGATCTGAAACTTGTGTAAAGCCGCCTACTTCCTTAAGTCAGTGGACCAAATGCCAGTATATACTACAAGAGATTCGCCTTTTTTTCACATGTTGATTGTATTACTCCCTGAAGCCAGGGTTGTTGTCAGACTTGCAGATGGCTGGACTTTTAGAAAGCCAGTACTGAAATGGGGTTATTGTACTGATTTAAACATGGTGCTCGGTTTCAGAAGCTGCGCAGTTGTTCTGTAATTATAGTTCTGAGCCATCCTCAGAGTTCAGGCCATTTGCCTGCAGTCCTGTTGCTGGCTAACAACGTGTGCACGTGTGATCTGGACCATTGCTCCTGAATAACACCACCTGCCTTACCAGCTTCTAACTGGTTGGCATGGCTTTGAGGAGGAAGGTATCTTTCTCTTAAGCAGCCTTAACTTCAGCCTGGAACTAGCAGAAACAGGTACACTGATATACCTGAAAAAAAGGTCTCAGAAAAAAACTGTTCTTAGTTTAAGGATCTCCAGGATATTCTTCTCTACTTTACTCAGCTAACAAGGCAACCCTCAACCAAGACTCAGTCCTAGGCTTGAGCCAGTGCCAGGCTTGCTTTCCAAGAAATAAGTACTCATCTGAGCACAGTTTCTGTTTTAATTTTTTTTCTTCCAGAAGAGAGGGTTCCATTGAGTCTCAAATCTTCTCAACCACTTTCTATAAAAAAGATAAAATACATCAGTTCTTAAAAATGATTTTGTGAAGACAGTTTAGAAATGCTGATAGATGTGTTAACAAACTCAGAAGTGATTAATTGATTTAGTGAAAGTTAACAGTAAAAATATATTAAATAGCCACTAATAGCACCTGGTTTCAGTAAATGGCACTTTACTCGGGGCTAATCCTCAGGATACATTTACTGTCTCTTCTGATAGAAGAGTGAAGGGAGATCAAATGAACTAGCAGCTGGCAGTTTTAGAACAAGCAGTTAGTTCTCCTTCATGCACTGTGTAGTTAGTGGAAGAAGGCCTGTGGAAGGCCTTGTTGCAGGATGCAGGGTTAATTAGGAGGGTTGCCCAAAAATAACTGTTAAATACAGTGCACTGCTTGTGGCAAGTTTCCAATTTGAAATCTCTCCTTTTGAAGAATTTGATATTAACTGCTGTCAAAAACAGGGTAAGATACGTGACATTTGAAGTAAGATAACTGTGATACTGATACTCTACATCAACTGCTCTGTTTTACATTTATATTTAAAATAAGTAATTTTAGCAATGTCCTGTCTCAGTTCTGACTCCTTCCTCTGAAGGAGCTAAAATATAACCTTTGGTAAAGATCTTCATGGGTGTGACTATTGGAAAAACTGACTGGTTGCTTAATTACATTTTCCTAAACTGACTGGTTGCTTAATTACATTTTCCTTACAGTGTCTGAAGGAAGATGTGCAGCGACAGCAGGAGAGAGAAAAGGAGCTCCAGCAGAGATTTGCTGACTTCATGTTGGACAAAGAGACTTTTCAAGCAAAGTATTAAAGCACAAAATTCCATTTGTCACTGATGTAACATTTTTGAAGTGTACAGATACTTCTCCAGCAGCTTTTGCCATCAGTTGCAGAAATTAAGTCTAGTCTACTGTTTGCATCTTGTCAAGTTTTGTTCTTTTAATGGACTATTCCAAATGCTCTAGGTATGAATGGCTTTAGCCAGTATTAAAAATTGGATTAAAATGTCCAAAATTTTATTAAAAGGAAAAAAAAAAAAATCACTCTGGTATGATTCTAGCCATGTCTTCATTTGCTAGGGTTATCACATTATTCCTAGTGTTTTATCAGTCTTAAGATGTGTAAGATACATGCGTGCAAAATAATGTCTTTTGAATAAACCTGGAATGTTAAAAAATAATGAAGAAATAAACCACCTGTCTTTTAACTAAAATTGAATCCTCCCCTACCCCAGGCCTCTCTTGTGTTTCTGGTAAATTGTCTTTCTTCCCTTCCCCTGCTGCTGCTTTCATTTTCCAGGACTGTAATTTGTAATAGGAAGGACCTGTGCGGGATAATTGTGGTCCATGTAATACCCTGTTCCCAGTTCTTCTCTGTGCATGTGACTAAACACTCCCATTTTTATCAAGATGTTCAAATGGTCATACTGGCAGTAAGCATAACTTCACCATCCTGAAACGGGGTAGGTTTAAGTTTTATAAAAGCACCCAGCATAGCCTAACGGTTCCCATAGATTTCAGCAGAAAATATACCCTTAAATTTTCTAAGTATTAATGCTTTTAAAATCTTCTGTGCGTAATGCATGTTCCCTCCGTGTGGTTGATGAACCTTTTTCTGCTCACTTTTATACAGTGGGCTGAAGGACTTGGGTAACATCACAGTTCTGCCTTGGCCCAGACCTTGTGGTTGATTGTTGCGGAGGCTATGTTGATGTCTTACACATCACAAACGCTGGAACTCAGTTGCTTGTTCTGTTCAGTTTTTAGAATTGTCCTTTCCTCTGTTCTGGCTCTGATCAGCTGGTGTCTTCAAAGCACCTCCAGGTCACGGTGGCCAGCCCTGATAGCTTGGTTGCATGTGTCTGTGCTTAGCCTGAGTGCTTGGGAGCATGCTGTCAACGGTTAGTTTACTATTGCAGACACGGACACATCATCTCACGAGGTCACCGTTGCAAGCCATCGTTTAGGGGTGTATGGAGTCCCTCCTGAGCACATAGTACTTTTGAGATCCTTGGTAGTAGTTCCTGTTGCTCCCTGGGAGTTGGTTACTCAGCATGCTTTGTTGCCCAGAGCAGCCATGGAGTGGGGTGGAGAAAAGCTCCCTATTTACTCCTCCTCTCCTCTCCTCTTACCACATCTTAACAGGTTTTCACTTTCTCCCTGCTTTGACTGTTCTTCTGAAGGGTAAGGATGGGATTATTGAAAGGGGTGAATGCATTATTTCCTATTCATTGAGGTAGTTTCTTCCAAAATCTTTCTCTGAGTACTGTTTAGTCAGACCACACTGGAGTTAGGTGTTACTGTTTAAAATTTTGTCAGCTATTCCCAATGCTTTTAATACATGTATTTGCCAGAGTCAGGCATCTCATTAGAGGATCGCTTTCATGTTTTATTTGTGTGGAGGTGTTGTTCAGTTCTTCAGGGATCCATCTTATTTCCAGCTCTTACACTTTGGGTCTTTTGAGCAATTGTTTGTGGAAATGCATAGGGAAAAAGCAATACTGTATTGTTAACAGCACAGAATTCAGCAATTAAGTACATCCAGTTGCATGCATCATGCAATTTTGCTTGTACATATTTGAATTTAAATGAGGACTTCGCTGTTCGCAATTTTACCATGTTATGGAATGTCACTTTGTTTAGGCCTTGGGAATATTACTGGGGGATGCTGTCAGGGTTGTGGTTGTGTAGCTGTTTAAATGCCATCCGCGGTGATCAATGATAATCGGAGAGTTTTTTTAAAGGCAACCTGTCTGATTTCTACTGATCACCGGCAGGAGTAGATACACAGCCAGCCTTGGAATATCTTTCCCTTTACTCACCAGGATATCATTCTTCTGAAGTATTAATGCAATTATACACTACATACTTCTAAAAATGTGTTAAATATTTAGCTAAACCAGAGCACATCTGGAAAGAAGTATTAAGCATCAATCTTTTAGCATATGGGGTATTTTAGCTTGGATGGTTATACCCAAAAGGAAAAATCATATAAATGCATATCATGACAGTTCTTGTGGTTGTGTGGTAGCTAGAGATATTAACAGAAAACCCTTGTAGGTTTACCAATACCACAACTACAATTATTTCCTTTCTTTCTAGGGCTGCAGCAGAGCCTCTTTGATGTTTCCTGTATTTTTGACAGCTTTGGAGCTAGACAGGTATTTGGACACTCTGCCTTAGCAAATATTTTTAATGGCACATTCAGAAGGACTGATGAATCACGAAAGACTCTTTTCTTCCTTGAAATGCATACAATTAACCAATCATTAATTGCAGCAGATAAGCATTTGTGGTGTGCAAAGCAGCAGATATGAGGTGGTTATATTTGAAAGGTACCTGCAGGAGGTTTGTTCAGTGTTTTCTCCAGTTCAGTTTGTTTACACAATGCTTAAGCAAGTTCGCTGTTTTCCCTGTCTCTAGTCAGAGTTTTTGTCCTGAAGTTTCTGCCTATCTCAATAATGAAAGAAAACTAATGAATCAGTCTCTTGCCTTACTTAAAGCTCAATTGTACCCTGCTTTGGCTTTTTACCTTCCCTGAGCTGCCAAGAAATACTGCTGTGAGGCAGGGAGAGACCTTTTGGTTCAGAAGGTACTCAAGGCCCTGTGGTGCTTCTTGAGCTCAAAAGGAGTGCTGGAGAAGGCTTGGTGTCAGGTACTGCTGAGGGTCCTAAATGAGCCCTGCTGTAATCAGGACTCGAACGACCAGAGGACAGAAAGTGCAAAGGTGATGTTAAGCTATAGAGGCTCCCTCTTCCACATCTTGACTTTATCCTAGACAACTACTACTAGAGCTTTGGGCCTTTATTTTGTAGACACAAAATACTGACAGAGGTGTGACTGACACCATTCCTGCCTCCTTTTCCGGAAGTATTTCAATGCTGTGGGACAGTAACTTATCACAGGCAGATGCTTAAGATGTTGTTGTCTGAGGTTCTTAGTCCTGGGTATCATTCACAGCTTCAGTGCCCACTCTAAGGCAGTCAGTCTTCGATCTGCTGAAATCACCCCTCAAACTTCACACTGGATGCTCAGTGCATGTGTCTGTTGGATCCAGAGGGATGTGAATGGAGCAGCAGAGCCTGGCTAGGACATCCCAAGATCAAGGAATTCAGGTGTGGTAGCTTAAACTGGAGTGCTTAGGAAATTTGTTCAACCAAGTTTGGATGCTGGTAGATGTCAGTGCTTCCAACAGCAGGTGGTGATGGAGCTTGGGCTTTCTAGATCTCTTTCTTGGGCTTAGGCCCAGTTTATGTCCCAAACAGTGCTCCCTGAATCTCTTTCCAAAATGCTTAGTAATTGAATACAGATGTTTGGTGGACACAAGTGACCAGCACACCTTGACACCGAACTTTTAGTTAAACTTCTGAAGCCAGCCACTAATTTATCTTTATTCCCAAGAACAATAGTAAGTATAACCACAAACAGTGCGAACTAGTTAACAGCTTACTGCAGTGGGTAAACCATAACCTGACTGACAGAGGTGGGGTGGGGTTTGTGTTGTGTGTCTTCACAATTATTTTGAGAATTGCTTAACATTCTCCTTGAGAAATTCCTTCATTTCCACTTAGCATGCCAAGATGTATCTGCAAGTCTTTAAAGAATTTCAGCTGATGATTTTCCTCCCTTCCTGGAATCAGACTTGGCGTTTACTTATTGGATCAATCCCGTAGCTGGAGCCTGCTTCAAAGTCCATGGAGTTGATAAGACTGTCATTTACTTCAATTGAGTTGGATTCAGGTACCTGGGAAAGCTAATAGGACAGCAGCATTAAGTTATAACAGCTGAGCGTCTCATCCATACCCAGCAGATAACAAAAATCAAGCATGAGCTAGAGTTAAGCGGGAGACTTTTCTAAGGCACAGGAGGTTCCCTGTGAGAAATCCAACAGAGCTGGAGTCAGCTCTTCAAAACATGGCAAATCTCCAGAGAAATAAGCACTGTTCTAACTGTAATTAGTAGCTCCAGCCAGCAATGGCCGAGATACACTGTAGTTCTCTGGCTTCCTTAAGTAGAGACTTACAGTGCCAACAGAAGGAGCACCCCGTCTTGTCTTTGCCCATTGCTGCTTGTTCTGTTTTTGCACCCTTGTTTGCTGGTGCAAGCATTGGGGCAGCCACATTTGGTTTAAGATGTGTTAAACTGGCTTGGTTGTCCAGTCCCCTGTACAGCCATCGGTTGGGCCAACTTTCAAGGTAGGAAGTAGAAGTGAAGGTGGAAGTGGGGCAGAACTGCCTCTGTCAGAGGCTGTCCCACTTCACTGTCTGCTTAAAGTGACTGAAACATGGTCTGCAGTGCTCCAAGGCAAGTAGCTAACATGAGGCAACTACCCACAATTAGGCGCTTGGTAACCGAGTCAACTGGATCTGAGCCCCTGATGATAAATACTGGAGATTCATTGCTTTTTGAAAACATGGCCTGATCATAAATTTCTAAATAAAATGCATCAAAACCCATGTCTGAACTTTTTGTTTTGGCTGCAAACTAGCTAGCAGTATCTTAAACTAGTGTGTGAACTTTGGCTTGCCTTCGATATCCCAGGACAGTGATGTTGCTGGAGAAGATGACATTATTGTGGTCTGGATTTAATCTGCCTCACATTCATCTCAGGAATCCAGCTTGCAGTTATCTTCTATACTGTGGGTTCAAAGCAACACCTGTCTTCCAAGCAGGATTTAAAAGTGAAGTATCAAATAGCATTTCCCCCTTTTTCTTAGTTGAGTGAAATGCATGATGAAAAATAGCCAGATACTCATCTAAAAGCAAAGTGTCCTTGTAACTGATTCCAGACTTGTACTTTCTGCTTTTCTAGGACTCCAGCTTATACCCTTGCTTACAAACAACAGAATACCCGGTTCTGCTGGTCTTGAAGACTTGCATTCACATTAACTCACATGGGAGCGAGATCAGACCCTGATTCAGAAAAGGACTTAAAAGATGTGCTTACCATATATGTAAGCCAATCCATCCCTGTATCTCCGCTAAGTACATAGAGTTGTTCCACCGCTTTAAAAGTTCAACATGGTCTCTTAAGCGCTTTGTTGAATCAGGGCTTTAATGACTTTGAAGCAAAGGGGAGTAGCAGTGGATAAAAAGAGGAGATTCACTTTTTGGTTGCATGCAAGCACTGCTGTTAGGTAAGTCTCTCCTCTCCCCTCCAGCTAGCCTATGGCTCATTAATTTTTTTAATGTATTTAAATGAGGTGGTTTAACCAATTCGTGCTGCCTCAGGCATAACTGTGATACACACAGTAGGTGAAAAGGTAAAGAAGTGGGTACAAGCAGTGTTTTACAGCATCACTTCTGCTGCTGGTATGATTACTCATAGTGGGTTTGATTGTTTGCCAGTTGTTGGAGGGTGTTTTCTGGGTTTTCTTTATAATTTATTAAGAGATGCCTTAGTGTCAGGGTTTAGAAAAATGTCACTTTCAAGTCAAAGTCAAAGGTTTTTCACATATCAGATTAGATAAGGTCTGCCTCATTAGATCACTTTCAGGTTTCCAAGTTACAACCGTGGTTCTGATGTATTTGGATTCCTTAAAGATTCCTCAAAGGAAATGCAAGTACCTCTTTTAAGATCATTTATGTACATTGAAAGCATTTATGAATTGTGACACGAGGAAACACAGACTATTTTATTATTTATTCAGTTCATGTATCAGATCTTTTGCCAAGTACATGCTACAGGTAAATGCCTCATAGGATCAGACAAACGTGTGTGTTAGGTTCCCCTCTTCTCCCACTGCCTCTCGTCTCCCGAGAAAGAAATGTGGAGTCTATTTTGTGTAATTATCATGCCAGTAGCATTTTAAAGCATGTTATGCAGCTTAGGTGAGATTGTGGCCCCAGTGAAGCCAATGGGAGATTTGGCTCCAACTTCAATGAAGCTGAGATTTCCTTTCCTCTTCTCTCCTCTCTGTATTTGATGAGCCTTTCTGTCAGGAGAAAAAAGAGATCCTCTTTTGAAAAAGAGTCATAGATGCTTAATAAAGCTGAGCAAGCCAGCCAGGATTATGTTTTTAGCTCTATGGACAGCAAAATCTATTCCAGAACTAACTCTGATTAAAAGGACTGAATCCACTGGTTGAACCTCAGACACAAAGGCACCCCTGGAGTAATTAAACTGTATGAGGTTGGTTTTTTTTTTTAAACTAATTATTGCACTGATCTTGCATAATACCTGGCCCTTGTGTAAAGCATTGATTTCAAAGCTGACTCTCTCTTATCTATTAATGTTCATGAATAATCTTAGGGCTTGGGGAGGACCATCACTGTAGCTGAATCTTAAAAAAAGAGTGAGTTTACTGGCCACACTAATTAATCTGCATGGCAGACCATAAAATGACTATAAATAGAAGTTAAATTATTCCATAGATTGTCCCCCCTCACTTTTCTTTCTTAATTCGAACTCAACCAAATCAATCTCTAGCACAGAACAGGCTTGCCCCTCCTTGGTCTGTGCACCTACCAAAGGGCTTTCAAGGGCTTGGGAAGAGGTAGGGTCTTTCATTAGACCGTATGGGTGGAGAACACAGGTATTCATGAAGTCCTGAACTCTGAGACTAGAATCTCACCTCCCTTTTCCAGCTGGTTTATTCAAAGATATTCTCCCTTCCAACCATGCTGCTTCTATGTCCTTAGCTCATCCTGGCTACAACAGTGACCTCAAAGATTTTCATTCCCTTTTTTCCTGGTGCTTTAGTTGAAAAGAGACAATGCTGGTCTTCTTGCTTTAAGTTTAGAGGAAAACAAGTCCTTTGGCGGAAGAGGGGAGAGTTCCTTAAATATTAATGTCCCCCAGCTCTCAGACATTGATGGATCCCGCATGCTTCAGAAATCACTCTGTTGACCTGGAGTGAAGGAGCTTTGAGCACAGAACCTACCCAGTCATGATCAACCTGCTTATTTTTCATCACTGTTGATGAGCTGAAGATGGCTCAAATACCCTGACCACACCATCGCCTGGTGATTGGGGAAATGGGAGAGGTGGGTTTGACAGGTCTCAGCTCTGTGGGCTACATCCCAAAGGTATTGCTTTGTGGTGCATCTTCACATGTCTAAACCCAGCCTTGGGCTTTCTGGTGTTACAGAAACCTGCCTCATGACCATGTAATAGCTCCATGGTTTTTCTTTTGGCCATGTACACCTCTGACCAGCATCCTAACAGAACTCAGACCTGCACCACTTGCAGCTTGGCCAAGCTGAGTCCTGCAGGGTCACCAACCTGCATAGCAGTTAATGGAGAAGGGACACAGGTTACTGGGCGAGCAGAAGGAAAGCCTCGCCGTCCCTGGCTGTGTCAGAGCTGAAGCATTCCCTTAGGGAGCCAGAGCAAAAATCTTGAAGATGTGACTTGGAGCAGAACATGGACCTTGCTTTTCTCCAGACCAGGAAAGCCCCAACCCTGCACCTCTCAGAGCCTCTCTTCCTCACGCCTATCGGGTGTTTTCACCCTTTGTATCAAATGGGTGGTCACTGCGTTAGAGGGCCCCAGCCAGTTTCTGTCCCTGTGCTAGCAGATGTTTAGTCATGCAAGAGTGTCGTTTCTGTCTGATAAAGCGCCTTTCTGGAGGAGATGCCAAACCTTCAGCACTGTTACGAATTTGAAGGTCCAGACCTTCCATGACACTTTTGCCAGTCCCAGACATCAGCCATCCGGCATCACTATGGTGCCTGGAAAGCATCCAAATTCCGGTGAAGGTAGAATTTTTTGGCTCTAGCCTCCTGCCTGGTCTCTAGATAGGAAGGTGGCAGTAGCTGGCCATCCTCTACCTCATGAAAGTAAGGTACGGAAAGGAAAGGAGGCTCAAGAATTGTATTTTATGTATTTCATGCTTGCTGTAGTACATTCTGTGGGTTTTATTCTGTCATTCTTAATAATGGCAATACTACCAAAGTTGAGGCAAAAAAAAGGTCCTTGAACCTACTATCAACATAAAATATCCCACTTAATTCTAAATAACATTAAACTGGGGGTGAACTTAATCATGGGGGTGAGGATAGAGTAGTAAATCCAATTTCCTAGCAGGTCCCAGAATGTATTGTTAGCAGCAAAACAACCCCCCCAGCACTGTATTTCACTTCCTTGTATTTGCAAATGCCTTTTGGTTAACAGCAAGGATCTGTTTTAATTTTACAGTTACCCAGTGACCACAGGACGCAAATTGTGCATCACCAGAGAATGCGCAAACGTCTGTCTGCCTTCCCTTGTTCCAGCAGCAATGAGTGATCACAGGAGCACAGCCAAGCCGATGCGGCCACACAAGGGGTGGTTGTGACAGTAATTGAAGAAAGTGCTGAATCAGCCAGAAGAACAAGGGTTCACAGCAAAAGCTTGAGCCAGGCGGACACGTGTCTTGGAAATACGAAGTAAAAGACAACCACGAATGATGATGGAGACTTGATCAAGAGATGCCAGTTGGTTGGGAGGCACCTACCTACCCGTTGGGAAGGCCTCTTCAGCAGGACAGCAGGTTGCCAACCCTTTGGTGTTGTAAGGGACAGATTTTTCTAAAGGACTTCCTTGCCTTTGGATGCAGAGATACTGAGTGGTACCTCCGAAAGTCTTGAAGCATAAGAATGAATGTAGTCATGGCCACTTATGCTGTGCTGAACTCTAAACTGGGGGCTGGGTTATACCATACCTGGCCCTTCTGGGGACACTTTGGCTTGTGCAAATCGTGGTGGTGTTTAGACTAGAAAGATGCCTCCAGCCTAGGCCAGTTCTGGGCACGTTTGTGACAAAGAAATGAGGGGGCCTAAGGACTGCAGAGAGCTTTTTGGGCCAAACTAGCTAAATTCTGGGCAAGTCCCACTTGCAAGTGCTAAGGTCTTTCTGTTGATCTCACCCAGTCTAGTTAGGCTGTTTCTGGTGTATTCAGGAACACAAAACCAGCACCTCTGTCCCACTGTTTTCCAGGAGAAGCAGACACCCAACCTGTTTGGACACTGCTGAGAAGAGCCCTTGGCACAAAAGGAACGTTGCCTTAGGAAACTGGCTGAAATGGTTCACAGGAATTTTAACCTTTCGGACAGAGAAATTTGATCTGCAGTGGCCTGAATATCCAAGGCCGTATGATCAAAGCCAGAGAGAATGCTTTAACAAGGCTTGAACAGCTTCCTTCGGAGTTTGGTGGTATTTGACATCCAACCAGACCAAGTCAGTAACGGGTCGAGAAGGTAACCAAATGGGGAGAAAGCACGTGCCACAGACAGGGCTTCCCACTGCATGGGCACAGCACATACAAAATCCTTTTTTGCCAAATTCACCGCAAGAAGGGGAGATTCCCCAAGCAGCCATTAGACCTGTCTTGCATTAATGGTGTGGATGACACCAGATTGCTACGACCCACCTTGCTGAAATCTTCCTTTCGCTCTTGTAGCCCTGTGCATCACTTTAGCTTCTCAGAAGGGTCCTGTGCCTATTGCTGGCAGTGTCCAAAGGCAACCTCCCAACTCAGGCTCGGGTAACTGCTCCTGAAGACAGTCAGCAGTAAGGATCAGCCTTTCCCCACCCATCCTGTTGGTTTAGGGAGCAGAAGCCTAAGAACAGCTGCACAGATGCTGAGAGCCTGTCACAGCCCACAGCTGGAAGCAGTTTTCTTGCAGAGGCTAAGAGCAGCTTCCAAGCCCCAGGGTGGAAGGAGGATACTGCAGGGAAGCGGGGAAAGTGGAGGAAGGGAGGGAGACAAGGGGCTGTAATGAAGTGCACACATGCGTATGTGTGAAGGAATGACCTGACACACGAGATGTGTGCCAGTGAAATTAAAAAAAAAAAAATAGTGCATCCTGATGCTTTTCTGCTCATGTCACACGTGCAGGGCTGACCTCAAATGCCTTCTGTCTGGCATCACCACATTCCCAGAGACGATGGGACTCAGGTGACATATTTGGTCTTTGGCCATCTCTGGCTCAAGCTCCTCGGCACAGCACTTGGCCCAATAAAAACTAAGAGGAGGGACAGCCTCAGCTGGAAGAGACTCATCCCCATAGCTCTCTGCTGGGGAGCAATGCCTGGACCAGGAGCTGCCCAATTTTGCACTGTAGCAACAAGGCATTCAGCTCCTCTTCCTGCCTCCCCAGACCAGGCAGACGGGAGCACTTCAAGGAAGAGTTTAGCAGACTCTGGTTGGGTTTGCCTTTGTTTCACTGTTAAATGAAAAATATCTGAGCAGTCTTTGGACCTGGGTATAGAGTCCAGAGCTGCTTGCTGCTTGCTGCCTGCCCTGCTGAGGTTACAGGGTCGTCCTTGCAGTGCATGGCCACATGTCTGCCAGGAAACTAAACCATGCCTATCCCTGTCCCTAAGGTGGGGTATGGCCATACCCTTATTAAATTCATTCTCCCAGAATGACGACTGTGTTAAAAATTGGCCCCGGCCCCTGCTAACATCTAAGGAAAGCTTGGGAATCGATGGTGCTAAGGGAGCATCCTACCAGCTGCACAATACAGACCTCCATGTCCAGCACACTGGTGACCCGTGGCCCTGTGTTGTATCTGTAACTGCTTAATGGAAAGTTGGCAAGAAAGAGCTGCTTTCTCAGCCCAAAAGGTGACATGGTGATGGGAGCCTTTTTTGTGGCTGAGTGTCCTACCCCGTGGGCTGCAGAGCCACATTATACATCCCCCTGCCATCACTTCCAACACGTACAGACCCAAACCCATCCTCCCTGGGCTGGCTCGTGCCTCCCTCACGAGGGAACAGCTATAAACAGCCCTTGACCATCTCAGCAGATACTGGCACAGCCACAGCCTAATACTATCAGGTAGGATAGCATGATTAATTCATGATAGACTCATCTCTCTTAAAAGAAGGTCTTTTACCACAGTGAAACAGCTACAACTGTTGAAACAAAGGACTACAGTGAATTATTTTTCTAACATGGGCTAAAGGGTTTAGATGGTTTCAAGCATGTCTAGCTCACATTTTAAAATGTTCCTTTTTTCTGCCAATATTACCAGCCTATTTTCTTAGAGCTCTCACTCTACCTGAGAGCTGACCTATTTCTTCCCTCCTGCACCCAAATCTTCATTCATGAAATATTCCAAGATTTGGAGCCAATTAAGCAGGTTCCCTCTATCCTGCAGGAGAGAAGATGGGGCTCACTTGCATTACCGGTGCTGGTTTTTGGCAAACCCACCATTTGCCAAGGAGCCCCTTGGAGCTAAGCTGCAGGACCACCGTTGTGTCCTCCCTCCTTCTGTATCAGCTAACGGAGCCTGTGGCAGGGGGATGCAGACCCGTCAACTGGTATTTCAGTGGGCAGCATCACTGCTGGATTTGAAGTTCTAAGATTGCATGAAAGACAGTGACAACACGCCCTGGGAGACCACAGTGGCCTCTTGCCCATGCAAAGGTGTTCATCTAAAGCCATGAAAATGCTTCAGAGGTGAAGTCCATCTCCTTGTCCATGTTAATAATACAGGGGTGGGAAACCTCAGAAACACTAAGGGTATACCAGCAAATGGGAAATAATACTCTTATTCATGTCCCCTACATGGGGGAACTTATCCCACATGGTGGGATGAAATTTAACCCTCTAAAACTCACTCTAAGACTAGAGGTCCTCTCCACATAGTGCCTAAGCATGTGGTCAAGTCTCAATGACCAGACGCTAATAAATGTCAAGAACATGCTGAAGGACTCTGCTTGAGCAAAACTGGGTTTCCTTCTGAATCCTGACGTGTTTTAAGGTAATGGCTCTGCCCTGCAGCCATATCTACTGATGTACACAAAGCCTTCCCAGCCCCATCCAGCAACACTCCATTTCCACAGCCTGCAGCAGGACACCCTCCTCCGGAACCACCACGTCTGCATGTCGTTAAAGACAATGCCAGACACTGACTTTCCTAGCTGTGTAAACTGCAGAGGTACTGAAGATAGCATCAGGTCATTTCTCAAAATCACATCTTTTCTTCTACGCCGAGGCTAGAAAATGGCAAACAGGATGCGGAATTTGGCTCCACATTATTCGCTGTTGTCATGACTCATGAGTTATTTTTATCTTTTTTGTAACAGAACAAATGGCCGCGGTAATTAATCTGTGTATGTTTTGATAATGGCGTGGCCAAATCACATTATGTTCTTGCATACAGTCAAAGTAAGGAGAGAAGCACAGCAACATCATGTGTGCAAGTCAGTATTTTAAGTCTTTTCTTTATATTTGCTTTTTTACATGTCTTTAAAATATTCTTATGTACTGCACTTAATGTATTAAATAAGTCAAAAGGAGCAACAAGTGCTATTACATAGGTTAACTGCACAGATATAAATCTCTGGTTTGAAGCTCAACCACATGTGAAACAAGAGCTAATCAAATCATGGCAAAGGCAAAATTAATTTGAGTCTTTTCAAGAAGATCCAATGAGGAAGCACCCAATCCCAGTGGAAGATTTAACTCTGCCAAGCTCCTTCCAACTTTATTGGCTAATAATTATTTCTACAGAAAAAAATGTTGCAATCAAACACTCCCTCAACAGTACTTTTGTTTTCTACAGAGCTGGTTGAGCAATGAAAAGATTTATTAGTGGAGAATATATTAGTGAGGAATTTGAGGAGAAACAACCAAAAAGTCAGTGAGCAGGATTTCCATGAAATATCTCTGGGGTGTGAGTTTGCCTTGCACACAGCTTGCAGATGCCCAGCACTCCCTATGGGATAACAATCACACCCAAAACTCTGGAAACAAGTATTTTTGCCTAAAGGAGAATACCAATTTACAGTAGGAGTCCAGATTACTGATATGAACTCACCCGTGAGCTCAGAGGAGCAAGTTCAGGCAGCCCCTAATTATTGGCTTAGCAAAATACTTCTGCACAGGACTGCTCATCCCATAAGCATAAATTATGGTTTCTTGTCCCTTCCTATGAAGCATCATGTTCTCATGGTCTAGTGGATATGAGCTAGACAAGCCTGTCTAGTAAACTTGCCGTTGTATGAGAGTCTCTCATATGACCTATACAAGCACGTCCTAAAATAAGAAACATCCATTTTCAATACCCACTACTCACTACTAACATACTATCTGAACTATCCTGTCACTGTTATTTAATAGAGTTTTCCTTGCAATGACCCATGAGATAAGACAATAATTAGACTTGCCCTTAGTTGCTCGAAGTCTTGCACAATAGGGCATTAGTATAATACCATAATTTTTAAAATCTCAGAAAACATCCTGCAAATCTGTTGTAGCAGTTTGATGCTTTGCTTCCTTCAAACTTTGTAAAAGTGAGAGGAAAAACTAGTTTATCGCGTTGTCTAGGCCTTTCATTTTTGTTTATCAAAACAAAGGATCTATTTTGGAGTTGCCTTTTTTCCTACCTATGGGAAAAGTTTGCAGGCTACATATTCCTAGTTCTTCCAGTGCTGAGATATCTGTATTTGTGTTGAAGATAAACAGTGACAAATTTATCTTATTTCCAATTTAAAGAGAATTTGGACTGATGTATTTCCTGGATTTTCATGAAAGTGATGTGTTTGATAGAATTCAGAAGATATTTTTAAACCGTTAAAGGAAAATACACAAGTATTTCCTGAATTTGTTTCTTCTTATCCCATAGTTTACATGAACTGTTCAGCAAAGGGAAGCAAAAGCTGAGTTTCAACCAAACCCAGACCAATACAGAGCTTCTGGTGGAAACCATGTTGGGATTAAATGATTTCCTTTGGTTTCCATCCAAAACCAAGCTGAACGTGGATTTCTGGGTTGAGTTTCACTTTGAATTTTTGGTTTTATTCAGTTATGAAGAATTAAGTGAAACTTGGGAGGTTCAAACCCTCATTGAATGATCCTGAAAAACGATCTGCAAAACCCCTTGCTATGGAGTCCTATTTCATACCTTTGATCTCTGTGGATGCTGGGAGCAGCACTGGTGTCTCTTCCAACCTATAAAAAACAGGCCAGTGAAGCCACTACATTTTTATGCAGAGGCTTTGATATCCAAGAGACAACATCCAATCCCAGTCACCATCCTGGGGCCAGCTGGAAAGCAGGAAATCCCAGAGTTTGCCCTTCTCCCAGCCAGGGTCCATCAAAGCCAGCAGGTACCACCCTGAGCACACCATGAGAAACACAGAGAGAAGCAGACAACTAGGACTCCTACTGACTTCTTCTTCCAGGAAAAGGAAAGCATGCACCTTCCTCAGCTCCCAGCTTGTGCTGAAATCACAGGCAGTGCTCTTTGGGCTTCCCATCATGGTCAGTATGATCCATGAGATCCCAATTATGTGGCGTAGCTGTCACTGAGCAGCCCACCCCAGGTGATAGGAGCAATAGGGCAATCATTGAGCTGCCTGGCCATCCAAGTACTAGGCATTTTACTTTTGCTTATCTACCCATCTATACCCTGGGCTGTAATCCCACGCTGTGCCAGCTTTGGCAGGAGAGATGGTGCAAGAGCTTCATGCCCCACCACCTTGGATCTTCACAGCTTGCTTTTTAACTGGGGTCATTTCCATGATCCGACTTTAAGCCAGACCCACACAAGATGGTATGATGAAATTGGGGATGGGCTAAATGCATCATAGGTTGAGTAGCTTTTGAGGGAGGAGAAACCTTTGAAGCTACTGTCTCCCTCAAAATACCCTCAGGTACTCCTGTTGGACCTTTCTTGAGGATGTGTGACACATGTCTTCCAGTTAAGTCATCTTTATTGAGCACGTATTTCCTGCTCCCTCGTGTTTTTATTTTCTTCTCCCTCTTCAAATACTTCCTGCCTTTGGCTGTCTGTGATTGAATTCCCTGGAGCCTTAATAGTCTTGGATTCTCTCCACTTTTATAACTTGATTTTACTATGTAGAAGAAAGTTTGATCCCCCCCCCCCCAAAAAAAAAGAGAGAGAGAAGAAAGGGGGAAAAAAATCCTATTCACCCACCAACAAAGAAGCAAGATACAAACCCCCAAGATTATTCTCATTCAGCTATTCATAGCATTGGAGTGCATTTCATTTCAGTGTCTGCACAGGCCTTTGTAGCAACCATCTGATTGAACATTACTTATACTGCATATTATATGCACTAATGAGAAAATGATTCTAAATTGCCCCTAGGGATGGTTATGATTAAACTATTTGCCTTCACTTCCTCTACTAAATTAAAGCAACCAAAAGAAAGAGAGAGAAAAAAAAAAAAAAGACTCAATCTGGAAAGCAGTCAGAATAACGGTTTGGTAAACTTTCTGAATTCCTAGGAACATTTTTACTCCTAAACCTGGTGATTGGCTGTATATTTCATGCTGCAATTTGAAGCTAAAGCTGTGACAAATATGTGACATGGAGAAGCATTTTGGAGGGCTGAACTGGGCATGATTTTCTATGTTGTCAACCAGTCCAAAGCCCTGATCAGCTTTAATTGCACAGGACTGAAGCCGCTAAAGCCCTCTCTGCCACTGAGGAGCTCCTCCAAGGCGTCAGACGTCTGTCTCTTAAAAAGAGCATTTCAGAGGCTCACATACACGGAGCCTCATTCAGACATTTTATTTAAACTCTTAAATCTTTTGAGCTTTGGATGAATAAACAAGTCCCTGAAATGCAATCCATTCTTGCTGGTCAGAATTTGCAAGTGTTTTTCCCAGAGAAGAAACAAAATGTCATTTGTGTTTCCTTTGGCCTTTTTTAAACACAGCAGGATTTGGGGAGCGGGGAGCAGCGTTACATTAAATGTGCGTGTGCCTGTGTGTGCTCATGCACTGGGACTTCGGTGGGAGTTTTATACGTGATTGTCCCTGGCTGTTGAATTACCTAATGAATTAATTAAACGCGTGCAAACTCCATGGGGCAAACTGCCAGGTCCCACAGCTTCTGAAGCACTAGTTAAAACATCTGAACGGACAGTTCCCAAACTGGAGCCCACGTCTTTCTGGTGGTCCCCAAGTCTCTGCAAGGTGACCCTCATCGTCTTCACACTCACCAACCTGGGCACTGTGTCACTGCTGTCACCCAGCCCACACGCTGGGGTCAATCACTGCAGCTGGTTTATGGACTCCTCCTGTGGTCCCAGTGACGGGGAACCCCCCTGAGATGACCTGTCTGCCAACACACCAAAGCACCATGGCTTCTCTGCTACAGCCTGGGACAGGCACATCCCCAGCACAGAAGCACGCTTACACCCAGGCTGTACAAGAGTTTGTCTCACGAAGCCCTGCAGATGCCTTGGTGGTTCCTCAAAAGATAACTAGGCGCAGAGTTTAGAGACCCAACAGAACAACCGAAAGCTGTATCATAGAGTCTTACTATAGAAGTACTAACTATGTTACATCACAGCTTTCAACAACGTGTCCCTTGTTTTATTCTTTATATATAACAGGGACATGAAAAAAATTTATTGTGAGCTTATCTGTATGATACCAGAGATCACATGGAGCTTCAATAACTCAGGATGAGAGTGACCTGCTCTTCCTTTCCTTTGGCCATGAAGAAGGGATAACTGAGTAATTCAGACGCAGGTGTCTGCACCAGCAACACCAGCGCTCCATTTTTCTGGGGTAATGGAGAAAACTCCAGGCTCAAAAGGTCTCTGAGGTGCCAGGCAAGACCTTGGCCCGATGCTTTCATTAACACAGATGGTCACTGGGATTTATTCACACTGCTTAATTTGGCATGGACTACGTCAGGGAGCTGAGGTCCACATCACTGAGGCCTCAGTCTGTGCCAAGACTATAGGTGTCTAATTAATTGGTTCCCTTGAAGGAAGCCATTTCTGTCCCCATACAGTCAGTGGTGAAAGAAAAAAGCCTTTGAAAGTCTTGCAGGGAACACAAGTACCCACAACAGCCCAAAACACAAACACCCAACCTACCTGCCCAAGGTAGACAGGCTTTTCCCTTCGGAGGCTCTCAAAGGTGCTCACCATTAACTACCCAAAGAAACGTGGATCTTGGTGATGGAAACATCTACAATTTTGCCATTAGTTAGATGGCTGAATAAGACGGGCTTTGGGCTGCCTGTCAAGAAATGAAACCGAATGTCATGCTTTTGGTTAACAGCGACAAGGTCTAATTTCATGCATTTGACTGACGTGCAGGCATCTGCACCACCACGTCCCCCGTGGAGTCTGGCAGTCCGTGTTTCTGCGCGCGCGTGTGCAGTCGGGTGTATAGGTGGAAGCAGAGAGAGGGAGGAGGCAGACTCTTCTGGACATATGCATTACAACTGAGAAGCTGTCCCTTAAATCTGGCCTCTTGTGCAGAAGGATTCTGGCTTTGGTGGCAGGAATGCATTTTCAGCTGACCCCAAGCTCAAACTCAAAGGCAGAGTCTTCTTTGTTTCCTCCCCGTACTGCTCCCCCTCTATAACTGGAAGGTTATGTGTTTCTTAGCTACTGGTCAGACTGGTAGTGCCTGCCAAGAAGCTTTCAGGGAATTTCCTCACTATGTAACAAATTTATGAGTCATATGAAAATCTGGGAAATGATTCAACCAGCTGTCTTTCGTTGACTCAAAGATTTTTACAACACCTCGGTGCCTCATCTTTGATTTGAGCCAGCAGAATGGTTTATTGTAACATCAAATGGTCTTATGTTCGCTCGAAGGATGCTTCCTACTACCAAAAAAAAAAAAAAAAAGAGCTGTAAAACTTTTGAAAAGAGCCCGCCACTAGGTGAATGATGCACAGAGCTACTATATTTATTCACTACGAACTGATGAATGTGACAGGAGTGCTGCTTCCCTCCAGGATGGCTGTGGAGGTGGCTGTCACTGAGCGGTGTGGCTCAGGTGCTGCAGGTACAGCCTTCGTGCACGGCAGGGATCAGGCTTGCAAAAGCTTTTGTTCAGTTTTTTTGGGCACATTTGGGGTGAAGCAGCTATGTCAGGTAATTTGAGCAGATCCCTGCTGAGCAGCAACTCAGTTAAAGCCGGGGAATGTTGTTAGTTGTTATCTTTTCATCCGGCAGTCTCAGGCATTGCCTTCAAAACCTTGGATTTGACGGAGCAGATAGGGATCCCGGCCAAATGACCACCAAGCAGCCTTTGGGGAGAACTTTGCAGGGGAAGTCTGCACTCGCACGTGGTTTTGGACACCTCGGTCCAGACAGCACACAGCTCCTGCTCGCAGCCGCAGGGCCCGCGGCTGGGCGGGAGGGGATCCTGCCCTCCCAACCACACTCCCGAGATGATAGTCTCTGCCTTAGATCCCAGGAGTGCAATTTGCACTGTGTTATTTGCCCAGGGAGCAAAGCCTTAGGGTTCCTCTGTCCCAGCTGAGGGTGCAAAAAACCTGCTTTCTCTTACCTGGTTTCCTCCTGTCCTCAAATATCTTGCAGTCCTGCCTGCAGAGAGGGAAAAGATAAAAAAAAAAAAAAAGGTCTTATTCTGTAGCCTGTCCAGGTGGGAGAGAGAGGTTGCATCCCCTCAAACAGAGGCAGGAACGGGACCAGGACCTTCCATCACCATGGAAAATTCTCACTGTAGGAGACAAGACATAAAGAACATTGTTTCCATCATCCTTTTCGAGCAAAACCATCCCAAGCTGCTCTTTGTTGTGCTGGAATCACCGGTAGCCGTGTGCAGGAGCGATGCTCACAGACTGGGTTGGCTGAGGGGCAATGGGGAGCCCCATCTTGCAGGTACCTTGGGATAGTCCCGAGCACGTGGAGCACTTGGAGAACAGAGCTTCAACTGGAAGAGAGTTGGGCTGAGGAGTAGGCAGATATCTACAGCTGTGGACACTAGGCGAAAGGAGCAAAAGGGGTTAACCCTTTCATCGAGGACATTCACTTGGGGGAATGCCTCCTCCTTGGGTGACACAGCCAGCTTTGGACACCTCTCCTCTTTCTAAGGGGACTTCAAGCACCAAAATATCCATCTGTAAGTTATCGCAGGTGGGGGATGATCCCTCAAAGCCTCACTTGGCACAAGGACAGTGTGCCAGCCAGGGCTGAACCTCTAGCCAACGGCTAACGTGTGCCCCTATGGTGGGGTACACTATTACAGTCCTGGTGGCGCAAGTATGGGAAAGCATTCCCTTAAAAGGTTTTCAATCTCCCCCTCCTCCAATTTCTGTCGTTATTTTCCTGACAGAGTAAAAGTTGAATAAAGGTCACTGGATTCAGGCCTAGAGTAATATTCTTGTAGGCACTGAAATTGCTTCCTCAGCATGGTAAAGCGGGTCTGTCAGGAACATGTGAGCCTCACCAACAGCCTCCTGCGCAGGGGTCGGGGGAAAGGAGACCCCTGAAATCTCCATCAGGAGCCCGTGGGCAAGGCCCTTATCCCACAACAAGTGTCACGAGCATGGCCAGTGCTCACACCCAGCAAACGCTGTAGTTTTATAGGTCTAGGTGAGACAAAAATGGGGTCCTGCACGCAGCTTGCTGTGGCATGGCGCCCAGAAGAAGGACACCAACGCACCCTGAGATGCTGATTGAGGACAGTACCGCCAGCAACCAGGCTTTGCTGGAGGCAAAGCAGGACTGTGGGGCTTCTGCTGCTCACCCAGGCACTGCAGGCAACCTCCTACAGCCAGGGCTGCGCTCAGCAGACCTCAGTTCTTTATTACCACTGCTGTTGCCAATAATCATCATTAATGGGAACTGCGCTTTTTGCTCAAGAGAACCAGAATAAGAGCAATGAAATTTTGGCAGAGCTAGATGAGACCTGAAAAGCCAGCCCACCTAAAGAGCCAGAGCACAACAAGGGTGTCATTAAGCAACTTCAGCCGGAGTTTAATCACTTAGGGTTCATAGATTCGTATTCACTAGTTTGATATACTTACAGAGAAGTCACAGGGATCCTGTGCTTTTCAAAACTACATAGGTGGATAAATACATTTAATAGATAGCACTAGAGCTAACCAGAGGGTGGGAAGCAGAACAGAAACGATTCTTCCAGTAAGAGTTAAATTGCTGCAAACAGAATAAAAGTAAAACTGGAATTTATTATTACAGAACTAAACCAACATTCTATATTAAATATCCAAATGAATTTAATGATTAGAACCATGTTTCCAGCATGAATTTCAATGTCTATGAAAGCAATCAGCCACACAAAGAATTGCCCACAGTAGCCCCAAATCCTTTGTTTTAGCCACTCGATTTCACTGCCAAAATGCTTGTGGCAAGCAGCACTCAGCGTGGCTGAAATTAATGCACCTCTTGCAGCAGTCACCCAGCACATTGCAGGTGTAATGTGGCTTACAAATCTTGAAATGCTTTGTGTCAGCACCTGGGGAATCCACTGTACAACACGGTAAAGGCAAATATAATATACTTTAAACAGACAGGACAAGTAAGGGTCCAGAGGAGAGCAGTATTATTTTGATTTATTGAGGATCACAGCCTATATTCAGTGAACTGAACCACTCTTTTCTGTCCAGGGACTCAGAGCAGCTGTACTCTTAATGCAAGTATTCAGATAAGCAGTATAAATCCTTGTCAAATTTTTTATCTGTATCACAAATACACTTATACTAACTTGCATGAATCTCTCGTTTCTATCCATTTCCAAAGGATACAAAGCTGGGAACGGTGGAGGATGAGGGAATTAGAAACTTGGGGCAAAGAAGAAAAGTCCTAAATGGTGATATTGCCTCGTGACTATTTTCTGGTTGAGAATTCCCCTTTCATCCTTCCATCCCCTTCCTGTTGAGCAGTTGTGGCTACCATTTGTAACAGGCAGAGCGCGCAAAGATATCTGACTTCAGGGGATTTGGCAAAGATTCTGGGCTTGAACCTAGCAGCAGATATGGAGCACTTGTAACATTCAAAACAGGCCCTCTCTTTCTTGACCTCTGTGATTTTTATTGCTTATCTGGGTATACATAATCATTTTAAGATGTCTCCCCTTACTTACCATAAAATAACCATGAATTATTTTTAAAAAGGTAGATAATAAACTTCAGAATGACTCTGAAATGTACCCAAGCAGACAAGGGGGAATGCGAGGTTACTGTCATGAAGGATAGCTTCTGGCAACTGATCTGAGCGAGCTGTTAATGATTTTAATTAGCTTTTGGAAGCACAATCCACCCATTCTGAAGCCGGTGCCCTGCTGCCAGTGACGATGCTTTGGAAGATCAACAGCATAAAACATTTTCTGTAATGAGACTTCGTACAACTCCACGCGTCACGCAAGAAGCGATTTGTCTCCTGCAGAATTGCAGTAGGAAATCTGTAGCTGGAAGGCTTTCCAGCTGTGGACCTCCAGCAGGTAACACACGTGCTCCCCTGGGCAGTTGGGGATTAATGACTGGGCACGGAGACCAGGCGCCGTCAGGTGCAAATCTGAAAATCAGCTTTTCCTCCTGGCAAATCATTTCACCTCCTTATTTATTTAATCTATTTAGGTTATAGGCTTTTCAGAGGGATGTTAATCTCTGCCTACGTGTTTGTACAGCGCCTAGGATGTAGTAAGGACTCAATCGCAGTTGGGGCTACCAGCCTAGGGTAATAGGAACAGTGAAGTAGCAATAAATTGGGCAAAGCAGCAGTAGACGCTGGTCCCTTGGGGGTGGTTGGGATAAGGTTCTCCACTGGAGGACCAAAGCTGGGTCACAGTTCACCAGGGAACAGCAGATCTATTCTAGTGAGGCAAGTACAACAGGAAAAGATATTTAGACTATTAAAAAAAATAAAACCTACATGAAGGACCTTTGCCTGCGTTCTCATTTGGAGTCTGGTCAACTTGTCAATGTTTTGCATGTTTGTACAGCCATATGTGTGCTGGCCAGAGCTGGGAGCAGTCCTGCTGCCCTTCAGGGTCTGGCTGGCCTCAGGTTTAGGGCAGAGAGACAGCTATCCCTGCATGTCCCGCAGTCCATCACACTAAGAAGCCACCCTCACGATTCTGAGAGTGGAAAGCGGGTGAGAAATGAATACACGCAAGAATGACAGGCAGCTGCCCAGCCCGGCAGCCGGTTTGCAAAGGCAAGAAGTTATGGCTTCCCAAAAATCAGCCTCCTGCTGAGGTGCGTCAAGTCAGGTGATGAAAAGCAGAGGCACCCAAAAGCAATAATATCTTTGGAGGCTTTCAGCATGTCCCAGCAGGACAGTTAGCAGAACTGGATGGCCCGCAGCACATGTTAACAGCTTTGCCATCCTACAGCACCTTCAACATCTCCATTACAGTTCAGTTGGGAAGAGCCAAGAAAAACCCAGTGAACCAGGGGAAAGACACTTAAAGGACTTCAAAAACAGCCTGATGTCAGAACATACTGCATAACCTGGAGAACTTCAAAATGACCTAACTCAACACCCCTCCAGGTCTGCAGATAGATCTCTAATGCATGCATTTTAGGAGGCAAGCTTGAAGCAATGTCTGAGACAGGGAACAGTTGGTCCTTCAACACAGGCAAGGGTTTACAGCAGGAGAATGCAGGAGAAAAAAAAATATGCAAGGAATTTATATTACTGGTGGGGAAACAGACATTTAGACTAGGAGACATTTAGACTAAGAGTTAATTAGCTCAAGTGTTTATGTCAAATTTTTGACCGGGTGGGAGGACACCAGACAAAGACAGAGATATCCCTGTGCTCAGCACGTAATAGCTGCTGCCCTCCCAGCCTGCGGGGGGAATTTGAAGTATTCCAGAAGAGACGAGGAGGAATCAGTGGATGCAGAAGTGGACTCACCAACAATTTTGAGCACAGCATGACTATATGCTGAGTGATGGAATCATAGATAGTAGATATTGAACACGTTATTATTTAAAATGAATCAGATCAAAGATAGAGGAATTGACCAGAATTTTCACTGAAAATGTGCATGAAAGCTGGACTTAGTATTTTCTACAACTTAGAAAAAGTTTAGGTTACTTTTATACCTTCTATTATAAATCATTGGGCCCAGAGCACATGTTTAAGTACTTTGCTGAATCAGGGCCATTATGAATAAGAGCCTGGCAATGCTCCCCTGTTAATGAGCTTCCAGGAAATGTACAATTGTTTTTAAAAGAAGTCTAATGAAGACAGATTTGTATGAGATCTCATTTGATGCAGCCAGAAAACCCAAACTCATCAACCAAACAAAAGCATGGGAGTAATTTTTTTCTGGTGCCTGATTATACTTCCAGGAGTGCTGGTGTGTAATGCTTTCAAACTTTCATTGAACTTTACTCTCTCACTCCAGGCAATTATTTTTCCTTGATGTCTGATGTTGAATGATATACGTGCACCTGCGTGATAATGGCTGGTTAGATATATCTTTACTGAGCTGGGAAAACCCAGAACGTCACCTCTACACTTAACCATTTTATTTCTTTTATGGCTCTGGTATGGATGCCTTCTCTAAAAGCTACCGGTGGAGCTTACATTTGTCAGGGGAAATGTGGGTGTTTTATCATACCAGCTGTTTAAAGTCTCCTACAACTTTGCAAACTGCTTTAAGAGTCCTTGCTTTTATCACCGCTCAAACTTCCAGGCAGTCACCAGAACAAAGGAAAGAACAGCTGGGAAGTTTTAAAAGCAGCAACATTTGCCATTTCACTCAGGTTTAAGCACAATAATTAATAAAACTTCCCCCTCAGCTCAGTGCACAATCACTTTGGAACAGGACTCCTTGCCGGCCCCTTCTGCAGAGTTTTAGCAGTTATATTCCCCTATTCCAAAATAGCAATTATTATTATCGTGTCACATCCATATTGTGCTAGTGTCCCCCATCAACCTGCTAAGAGGCAGTGTGCTCGGGGCAATTTTTTATTAAGCATAAGCAAATCTTCTGGCATTTCATTCATCTGAAGAAGAAATCCTGCAGAGGAGCAGGAATACAGCGCGCATGGCCCAGGGAGGCGAGAAACGCCTCGCTTCACTTCAGCCATCTAGAAGTTAAGTATCTCACAGAGGCGAATCGTATGGGCTCTACCTACAGCCAACACAAAGATTTGGGGCCTCTGAAGGGTGATTTATTTCGGCTGCCTCGGACACCTCTCTTAGCATGGGATGAATCATCCCCTGACCCTCTCCCGCTCTCTCTGCCGACTAGAGAAGGATATCTGGCTTTAGCCAAACCTGCAGGCAGTTGCAGTTAGGTCAGGCAAATCCCGTCTGGGCAGCGCGGTGGTCTGTCCAGCCTGGTTTTCCGTCAGGCTTTCCGTCAGCGGATGATGACGGATGCTCCGCAAGGATGCAAAACAAAGAGCAGCACCGAGATCCGTAACGTACGGGGCTGCGCAGTAATAAAGTGTGAAGAAAATTGCTTCCTTCCCTTCTGCAGTGATTAGCGTATGCTCTGAAGTATGAGGGCTGGATTGATGGCTGTTGTAATTTTATCCCAACCGAAGCTGCTGGAGTAGATTTGAGGGGCGGAAATAGCGCTGCGGATCCCTAGAAGATGAGGCTGGGTCCTCCAAAAGGACCCAGAGGCTTGAAACGGTGCTTGTAAGGAAACCACATTTTGGGATTTTAATGGCAAATAGCAGTGATCATGTTTTCACACAGTACATGCTTGGAGAAATATCGGCGGCAGCAGGTACAATTACGAGTATTTCCCAAAGGCACTTAGGGGTCTTAACTGCCACTAAATACAAACATAGACATTGAAATAACTGATTTTTTTTCCTTTTTCTGACAATTAATTCTGGGATTGATGGCTTTGGCCTTTTTGCTCTCCTCAGGGCATCCCCACGGCTGTTCTCCATCTCAGCAGGGCACTCTCCATGCCATGAATTGAGTCCTCCCTCCAACAGATGAGACGGGTCCTTTATTCACACAATAGCATGTCCAGCTGCGGTTGCAGCAGGGATCTTCCAGTGATGAGTTGCATTCACTCAGAAATGACCCGGTGAGTTGCCCAAGATATTCAGCTCCCCAAAGCCCAGGCTAATGCCATCTGCTCCCTCTGGTGACCTCCCATATGCCACCGGAGGAAGGGACGGCTGAATCTAGCCTGAGACCTTGGCTGTTCAGCAGAGCATCATTTCACTGGGGCCACACAGGCTCATGGCATTAACAGGCGTTACAGCAAGGAAAAACTCTCGAAGCACATTAAGTAACACAAGGTACCTGTGTTTCCCAGCCGAGACTTTTCCAAGATAGTGGCAGCGACACTTCCGACAGACGGCGTTTACAAATCATTATTAACAAAACAAAGCACTTTAAAGAGAGTCACCCCAGGGCACTCTGGCTTCTGTTAAAACAGACTTTTCAAAAACATTTATGGACTTAAATAAAACTCATTTCAGAACGCCAGCGAAATTGCCTCCAGGTTGCACTCTGGCTTTGCTACCAGTCTAGTCCTTAAAATTACTCACCGGGAAAGGGAAAGGTTTTTTTCCCCAGCTAAAGTGTTCCTGTGTGTGCTGCTGAGCTGTGAGAGTCCTGCCAGAATGCAGCTGGCCAGATGCGGGTGGCTGAGATTTGATGCAGTGTATATACCAGATTGTCATTAATGTTATTACTATTATTATTATTATTATTATTATCATGTGTATTACAGCCTTGCCTGAAAGTTTGCATAGGCAAAGAGTAGGAGTTAGAAATGTTACAGCAGAGGGACCGAGGCACAGTGAGATCAAATGGTTTGCCTTGGGACACGCAGGAGGTCAGTGGCAGAGCTGGGAAATGAGCTCAGCTTTCCTGAGACCCAACCTGGCCTCTTTAAAACAGGTCTAACTACAACATTTTTAAGGTGTCCATCACATTGGCATCCAAGCTCCTGTCCCAAGACAACAACCTGCACGTAAACCACTGTGCTCTGGAAGCTGTTCTTCATCCTTCTGCCAGTAAATGCAAAAACCTCATTAATAAGAGCGGGAGAAATGGTTGCAGAAATGCATTTGCTGGTAACTTTCACTCTCTAGCTCATATTGTTAACACACCCGGCTCCAAATGCTGGATGGCAGATGGAAATACTCATTGGCCTGATGGATTTATGAATGTCTGAATCCTTGTGGCAGTACATATTGCCTTCAGAACAACATTTTCTTCACAGTGAGCCAAGTCCTGGTGCAGTTGAAGTTATTGGAAGTTTTGCCACTAACTTTAATGGGATCAGGATTTGGATTTGTGTCTGCAGATACAAAATAACCCGCTATTGCAAATTTGAAAGCAAGAGTTGAATTAAATGGGGTGAGACTGAGGAAAAAGAGAGAGAAAAACTGAAGCGCTGGTAAGATTTAGGATCGAGTTTTGCCCCATCTCTGTGTCTCCTTGTGCTGAAGGAGGTAGTCCCACAACCACGCAGATGGGATGAGCAGATCAGCATTCGGCCCAGAAAGAAATGTTTTTTCATCTCCAGGCAAGTAGGTGTAACCCCAGCCTATACCAGTGGTGACCAAAAGCTGTTACTTGTGTGGCATTTGCCTGGTGCGCTGCATGAAACCAGGTGGTGGTCTCTGCCTGGTTTGCAGCAGATAATTGTGTACGCTATATAAAAATTCTTAAATCCAAGTATAAGATGGACACACTGCTATATATAGCAGGGGACTGAACTGAACAGGGGACTTACTTTGGCCTAAGAACAGTCCAAACACTTTCTTTGAAATAAATCTTTAGAAGAAATAAAAGAGTGCAACAGGGACAACTGACCAAAGAGTTTTAGGTAAGACAAGCCCAGGCTTGAACACTGATGACACGGACCCCAGGACACGCCAACAGTCCTTTTTCTGTTGCCTCCTCACCTGAAAGAGTTGGCCTGGGAGGCATTTCTTACTGCAAGCATTTCTCGTGGGGCAAATACCAAGAATCAAAAGACATTTCAGACAACTGACACTTTTGGGGTGATTTCTAGCATATTTGGTATAAAAGCATGGTTATAAAACTCACCACGATGTAAATAAGTACGCTGGTGTCAGACAGGGAGGGGAGGGTGCTGCTTTGGCGTGTGCTCATGCTACCGTAGAATTGCAGCAGGGACAGACAACAGGAGGAGGCTGGAGATGTCCAACAGATCCCAGAAGTCTGCGCTCAGTTGTGGTGAGCGACACCATTTCCAGGCTGAGACGTGAAAGGACGCATGTGGCGAACTGGCCTTTTATGACACCCAATGTTTCTTTTAACTCTCTTGCCGGTGACGGGGGTTTATGTCACAAGATACCGCAGCATGTGAAGGTGGGTTTCGCAGTCAAAGCAAACCAACAGGAGCTGATAACGACTGGACTCGGCTCCTGACGTTGCCTTGGTGATTTTGAGGAGGCTGCTCTGAAACCACCAGGAAAGCTACAGATTCATTTTGTGGGGGCAAGGGTGGTGTGTCACCTCCTGCAAGTCACCTCCATCCCCTCCCAGGGAGGAAGAACGCTTTGCCTAAAAACTATTTCAGAAGCCGAAGCAAAGGCCATCCCCCAAGTTCGCTGAGCATCTTCAATCTAGCTAGAGAGGAAAAACCCATCGAGTGCAAGTCTTTTCACGGCTCTGCCTTGAAAGGGGAGAGGAATTCCTTCCTCCTGAGCTGCTCGGCTCAGCCAGCTCCAGCTGTGAGCTCGCAGCCGCTCTCCTCCTTTGGGCAGAGCGAGATAGCAATGCGGAAATCACCGCCCGTGGCTGATTACACGAGGCAGGTGTGATGCCAAGAACATCGTCACCCGCTTCGCTTGCCAAGTACCTGGATGCAGCATGAACAATCGCATCCTGCAGATAGCTCCGTCAGCCGATGAGCACATTCCCCTTGGAGATAGGATGACTGAACATGCAAACTAATGTGCTTGTGAGCCTTTCATGTGCAGAGCTGTAACAGATGTTTAAAGATCATCCTCTGGCACTGGGAAAGTGTCTAGGAGGCCCTGGATAGGAGTTTTCTTGGCACACTTTTTTTTTTTTTTTTTTCAGATGAGCTGAAGGGGGAAAGTTCCTGTTAGTGATTATTTTCTGTCTGTGAGCAAAGGGCTTACGATGAGTGTTTCAGCTCATGTATCAGGGAATGCCAACCAGATAAATGCAGCTTTCCTCTTCCCTGTGGGTCCCTATCTCTCAGCAAGCTTTACAAAGATCCATAAGACATCCTTTTTAGTGATACCAGCAATTAAAAACCAGCAGCTGGAAGCACTTCACACTTTCCCTGACAGTGCTCCACACAAACGTGAATCACGGGTGATGCCCACAAGAATCTCGGCCAACAATAATAGGGATTTATGCAGAAGTTTTATTGAAGCTGAGAAAAAAATGCCAGTGTGAGTGTGTTCTCCAGGGCTGGCCCCAGACCTAGACACTTCGAATTGCAGTGTTATGGGCCCTGTTGCATATGATGGTCAATCCCTTCAGTAAGACTTCTCCAGCCTGGCTGCTCCCTTCTCCTCAATAACTAAGGCAGAGTTATAGCAGACTTGTCTTCTGACGTCTTGATGCAAAGCAAGTCAGCCCTTGTGATAACTAGACCCTTGCCAACATCACATGAGCATCAAGCTTTGCACCTCCTTGCGATTCCCCTGCCAGCAGAGCCCTGGGTTTCTTTTGGGATGCAGCGATGGTGAGCATGGGCACAGGCAGTTCAGCACATGGATGGCCTTTGGGGCACAACTGGAGGATGCAACTCCTGTCTCAGTGCTCCATTCAGTAGGACCTGTCCTCAGAGGTCATCAGGAGACCATGACGCTGCCCTGATGTGTAAGTTAGTGAGGGCAGAGCATGTGAGGACCACCACTATGTGATGCTGGTGGCCAGAGATGGCAACAGTAGGTCACCCAACCTTTAGCAAACACGGCCACTTATTTGAGCACCTAAAGGGTGAACCCCACTGATGCTGCATGAGGAGTTCATTGCAAATCTGGCCTGATGTTCCTCTGACTCTGTTCTCCACGTGCAGTGGGGGGATGCCCACAGTTCCTTTCTTTAATCTTGTCCATCTCCTTGCATGGTCCCCAGTGTATGGGCTCTCTCCAGCTGTGGGTATATTTGATTTGCAGGTTGCTGAGGCTTTAAAGTTACTATTTGCCATTTCTACTGAACCGTCAAATGGGTGGTACAAGCACAGGATCATGTCTAACCAAAGTCTGTATTCCTGCTATGAAACCCTATAGCAACAATTTAAGCTGTCTTGCTGAGGACTGCCCATCCCATCATGAAATAGTGCCTGCAGGGCACCATCACATGCTGCAAAACCTACAGGGGCAAGTCCTGTTTAATCAGTGAGGGTTTTTTTTGTAGGGCAGCTAAAATGTCTTCGACTCAACTCAATGGGTTTGGTAGCTTATTGCAGAGCTGCCTATCTTTAAACAAGAAGGAGCATTTATCCTCAGGGTCTGATCTAGAGCCACTGCAAAGCACTAGGACCCTTTTAACTGATTACACAGAGCTGGGAATAGACCCCTACTGACTGCTGCAAAAATTTAGACATTCTTTTTCATGCTGTTGTTGAGTAGAGACAGAGATGACACAGACATAGATAAAGAGGGCATAAAAGACATTTTTCTAATATAGCTTGGAACACCATGGGAAAAACTCACCCACTCCCTCTTCTTCATTTATCAGTGGTGTGTTTTGAACACTGGTTTTTGGTAAAGGGGTATTTCACTATTAAGTTGTAAGGGGAAACCTAGCATCAACTGGCCATCCAAGTTAAAGGGAGTTTTGCCTCACGTGTCAAAAGAAGGACAGAGCCCCAAAATAGGCTTGTTACAACCTCTAATAAAAACTGGAGGCAGTTGCTCTCAGTTTGTATAAGTAAAACGGTGATTTCTCTCCCACTCTTCTGGATTTTGCTTTTAGCAATGGGGCTCTAACACTGTAAGTTTGCTTGCAGCCTCATTGAACACGGAGCTTAATTCATTAATGTTTATAAAGTGCTTTAAGATCTGCAGCTGGATAAGTGCTAAGTAGTCTTATTGCTGTAATACAGATGAATTTGCTTATCTCTCATGTAAATCAGCTTAAAACATTACCCTGAAATTAACAGCTCTGGGGTTAACAATAGGCTCAACCACACACTAAACTGCAGCACTTATCATATCACAACATTACCCTTATTAATTACACGCCCTGCTGTGGTTTTTGGACCAAAATCAGCTACACTTCAGATACGGGCAGCCGGACAGCGCCGGGAGGAAAGCGTTTGTAGCTGCACGACACATATGTTAATCGTGAAATTAAACAGATGGCCCAGTCACTCATCAGTGAAAGTCCACCAGGGGCTGTAAGAAGGAAGGAGATTTCCTAAGTAACATAACAATTTGGACATCAGAAGGTTTCGAGTTACAAGATTTTTCTTTATCCTCCACCTGAAACTTTTAAGGGGTAACGTCAGGGAATTTCATCCGGACTTCAGATACTAATCTAGTTTTATGCTGTTTTGATCTGTCTGTTGAGAGCTGGCAGCCAGCTCCGCCGACTCCACGTAAGCGTACACCGTTCAGCAGATGGACCGGCCTTTTGCAGCCACAGAGATGTGTCTGGAGCTTGCAAATCCCCCCTGTCTCCAGAAACCCTCGCACGTGATGAGCTCGTAAAAGAGCTAGACCCAGCACTCACTGCATCATGCGCCGGCAGGACAGGTTTAGGGGCTGAGACGCAGGGGAGCGAGAGCAAGCATTCACTTGTTGCTCATCCGTGCGTCTCTGCTGAAACCATGAAGGTCAGATCTAACATTAAGCCTGGTTTCAGGCTGTGTAACTGCTAAGCTTACATCAAACTCAGCCTGCAAGTTTTGCTTACGCTAAGCAGCACGCACAAGCAATACCTACTGCAGGAGTGCCTGGCATAAAAGTGGGAATAATGGGCCCAATTAAGATTAAAGTCAATTTATGTCTGAATTCTGCATCCTTCTTCACTTATAGACATGAAAGGGATGATTATCAATATTTTTAAATGTATTTCTGGCAATGGTTAGCAGTTCTAACCAAAGTCAGGGCTCTGATGCACACATGCACGGTAGAGACAGCTTGTACACAGAATGATTTACAATCTAAGAGGACACCAAAGAAAGACTAGATGAAGGGAAGAAAGGGTTATTATCCTCAGAGCACCTACAGCCAAACCTTCAGTGGTATTTAAATGCCTACTGGTGTTTTCAAAACTTGACATCTAATTCCCTTTGAAAACCTGTTCCAGATTTACAGAAGTGGTCAGCTCTCCCAATTGGAGATACATTTTCAAAAGAGCTCAGATCCCAATTAGACAACGGGCAGGTTTTCAGAAGTGCCCAGTGTGGGGCTTTGAGATGTTTTGGAAAAATGTGAATAAGAATCAAAACGTGCACCGAGGGTATGAAAAACCAGGTTTACACAGCCTCTATCAGTTGCAGCTTGAGATTATATGTTTGGACTTGTTTGGACTTAATCAAAAGCCTTTCTATGAAAAAATTATTCATTTTAACTTCAATTAAGCAAGTATCTACCATTCTCCTTTTCTGCAACACAGAAAACAATGGATAGCCTTTTCTTCCCATTGCATCAGTTTTCCCACACAGTACAATTTGGGGAAATGAGAGCATTTTTCTCTGTTTAATATTTACAGAAAAGGAATTTTTATTTTATTATATTTTATTCCCACATCATCTTAATTTTTTCAGTTTCCTTCTGAATCCTGAAGCTTTTCATTTATCTATGTTCCTTTTAAAATTGACTGGGATTTAGTGGAAGCCTTAGAATTTCTATTTCAAAAATATCAATGAGTATGAAAAAAAGTGCTCATTTTACTTATATTTTCCATGTGCGATAAAATGATTTCACAATGAGCCCAAATTAGAGAGCCATTGAGGAAAACAGAGCTGGGAAATGCAGAAAAAGACTCTGTGTGAACTCTTTTCACACACCCACTAAAGGCACAATATTGATTTGAATTTTTGCCATTTTTCTTTCAAGTAGAAAAAAAATTCTGGATCTGGTACTGAAACATAACCTAGCTATTCTTTCGCCAAGAAAAGACCACGTAGTGGATTTGCCCAGTAATAATATCAGCTCAAAAACCATCATTGCCAGGTCAATGTCTTGTATTAGGCTCTCTGGGTCCTATGTAGGTGCCCCAGTAAGCGGCCCAAGGTTTCAGATTGGGATCCCATGGACCATGAAATCCCAGGGAAGAACATTTCACCTTTCTTAAAGGTTGATCTCTGCAGAGCCTCGGCATTCGCTGGGCAGTGTTGTGAGCTCTGCTGGGTTACAGCAGGGAAATTAGGGGGTGGCGTGCCTGTCACCACTTCTAACAGGGTTCCTGGCAAGTGCAAGGCGTCGGGGCCACATCAGTGCTCAGCATCTGGCACCGGGAGCGCTCAGGGTGGTGGAACACCATGCAGAGCAATGAAAGACGAGTCGAAGCTTGGTGAACTGGTCATGCATGATGCACCTTGTGCTTGGGCCCAGGTACCTGGAAAACAACCTGAAAGCCACGTAGAGGTCCCTCTGTGACTGGGACAAAGCTGTGTGTATCCACATCCAAATATCTGGGAGGGGGGCCCTGAAACCCTACTGCCTGCTCAATTGACTAGCTGGGTGTATTAAGATGGACTGCACTTACCTTTTGCACTGGTTTTGAAGTGGGGGACGTCAGGGATTGTTCCTCATGTGCAGAGTCATATCAGTTTCTGGGTCCAGCTTAATCTGTCAGGGGTACGAGGTATCTCTCTGCTGTCTCGCCAAGGCAGCGGTGCACAGGACAGGATCGCAGGAGCATCGTCATACAAAGCCAAATTGCAATTGCCCAGGAGAAAAGCCAACCAATCGATCAACCATCATCACCTTGTAGGTGTGGGAACGCACAGCCACGACCAGTGCAGGTATCCTGCAAACACACAGCTGGCACTGCCCCATAGCCAGAGAGTCCAGGGTTCACGGGCAGGCTTTGCGTTGAGGGCCCATCACATTTTGGCAGTAACATACTACAGATGGAGAGCAGAAAGGTCTTCCTAATGCACAAACAGATATCAGATGCTTAACCCAAATTTTTCACTGAGAGGATTTGTGCCATAAGAAATCTCCCCTCTTCAGTTATACCAACACCTAACTGCCAGCAGAGGGAATAACAACAGGGCATGCCTTGAATGAATAATGCTGCCATTCCTGTTAAACTCTTTCTTTTATTTACTTCTCCTTTCCTTCTCTTTTTTTTAGCTTGTAACACCAAATGGTGTTGGAACAGAGGCTCCCTGATGTTGTCACATTGCAGCAGGGCAGATGAGATGATATCACAAGGTCCCCTCAACCCGTTTATCCTCCAGTTCTCTGATGAGATTCAATTTCCTGGGGATTAATGACCAGGTGGGGTTAATGGTGCTCAGCTGCAAAGCAAGCCATCAGCTCCTTCCAGATGGTCAGTGTTTATCCCTGCATGTCAGTCATGACTGCTGCCCTCTGGGTCTAAGAGCCCTGAAAAAGCCATCACGTTTTTCCATAGCTATCTAGGCACACATCCTCCCCCAGAAAAGGACTAGAAACAAAGCCCAGAAGTAGTCACCCAGCGTTGCAGGACAAGCACTCCTGCATATGGCACCTTGTCGTGGTTTAACCCCAGCCAGCAACTAAACACCACGCAGCCGCTCACTCACTCCCCCCCACCCAGTGGGATGGGGGAGAAAATCGGGAGAAGAAGCAAAACCCGTGGGTTGAGATAAGAACGGTTTAATAGAACAGAAAAGAAGAAACTAATAATGATAATGATAACACTAATAAAATGACAACAGCAATAATGAAAGGATTGGAATGTACAAATGATACGCAGTGCAATTGCTCACCACCCGCCGACCGACACCCAGCCAGTCCCCCGAGCGGCGAATCCCTGCCCCCCACTTCCCCGTTTCTGTACTGGATGGGACGTCACATGGTATGGAATACACCGTTGGCCAGTTTGGGTCAGGTGCCCTGGCTGTGTCCTGTGCCAACTTCTTGTGCCCCTCCAGCTTTCTCACTGGCTGGGCATGAGAAGCTGAAAAATCCTTGACATTAGTCTAAACACTACTGAGCAACAACTGAAAACATCAGTGTTATCAACATTCTTCGCTCTGAACTCAAAACATAGCACTGTACCAGCTACTAGGAAGACAGTTAACTCTATCCCAGCTGAAACCAGGACACACCTTTACATTTTGGCCCGCTAAGCAAGCCGTTAATCAAAAGCCAAAGTGCTCTAGTCATGGGCACCTTGCAAATAATTTCTTGTTGATTAGAGAGGTCTTCAGACACCGCTTATTCCTGGGACACGCTGAGGCAGCAGGTATAAAGCGGTCCTTTGTCGGCACCTGGAACTCCATCTAGCATCTCACAATCTGCTGAAGGCAGGGCTTGGCTTTCTCTGCCTGCACAACAGCTGCCGTGACCTTGCCATCGGCACAGTCTGGTGCCAGTGGAGGAGTTTTGAAGTGCCTATGACTGCAGCTCAGTCACTGGATGGGGACACAGGGGGTTGTTCTGGCAGAACTGGGATGCTGGGATGAGGCATGCGGACAACACGCCCAGGAAGCATCGAGGATCTCATGACGCAAGGGAAGACAGCACACCCCAGCACCCCTCATCAGTCCAACCTGGGGAAAAACTTCACTAGATCCGGTATCAGCCTGACCTGGAGCAAAATAGACTATTTACTGTGCCCAGCCCCATTATTTATCAGGGTCCAGGGTGCTGCCCACACCCTGGGCAGCTGTGTGCCTATGTTGTCCATACCAACTCCAGTCCTGCAAAGTGCACCCACCAGTGCTGAAAGATTTTCCAGCATCCCACCCACCTCCTGCTCTGGGAACTGCTCCCAGCAGGAGAGAGGAGCTGAGCTGGGAAGGGGTTTTCTTGCAGTAATAGCAGGGCAGTGAAACCAAAGCAAAGCCTGTGCCAGCCCCCAGCTAGCCACAGGCACAGTTTCTGATCTTCATGAAATCATCAACCCTCTGTCCTGGGAATACGGACTCGGATAAACCACCCAGAGGACCTGTTGCACAAACAACAGGGAGGGGGGGAGTTCTTTCCCTTAGCGGGCAAATTATGTACGTAATAAGAGAGATTATTTACCTAAGGGCTTTAACCAGTTCAAATCTTGAGATCGGGAGCATCTGGGCCACGGAGCCCCACCGCCCTGCGTCCAGGCAGGGGGCACGGGCAGAGACACCCCCCCACCAGCTACCATGGCTCCTGCAAGGCAGGACAGCTGCAAATAAATGTGTAACTCATAAAACTGAAGGGGATCTGCAAGCTATTAGGTAATTAGGCGAAGTGAGGGTTCGGAGCGCCCGGCTGCTGCTTCCAGCCCATGGCTGTGCTCTCTTTAGAGTCTGATTGGATAAAGGATTTTTATTAACTTCATATTTTTGCTTCTAATTTTCCTCTCTTTGCCTTTCATATTGCAGGCCCTGAGCTCCTCTGGTCTTGTGGTGATGTTTATTGGCACTGGCAGGTTGCAACACCCCTGCAGGCTTCCCACAGACAAACCCCAGAGTGCAGACCACGAACCGAAGCAACTTCATACGCTGCCTTCGCTGTGAAATTGCTCAGGCACTTCCCTCCCGGTTTTCCTCTCGCCCTCCCCACCTTCCCAGCTGGAGCCTCCTCCCCCCTACTGCACCTCTCCTTTTCCAGCAGAAGAGGCAGCAGGCCTAGAAAAGCAGCTGGTTTGCAGGGCATCGCCAAATTCATCTTTTCGCTGCTCCTTGAGGCTGTGGTTCGAGGTAGGAAACAAGCCCCAGCGGGCTGCAGCAGCCACCGCTTCTGTGTAGTGCAGGACAGACTCCAGGCAAGGGGAGGGATGGAGGGAGGGTGGCTTCGAAGCAGCAGCAAAAGGCTTGAGCATCTGCTTTTGGCTCCACTATAGACCTGCTTCAACTTGGAGGTCATGTAAGTCAACCCCATCCAACCTGGACACCTGGGAACTTGCACTTTAACCCCTTAAATACACTCCTATTACCTTCAAAGTGGGTGTATAAGAGCTTAAAAATGCAAGGGTATATTTTTGGTGCCATAATGCCAGTATTCGGGCACCTACTATCTGCTCCAGGGAGCTCCCCAACCTTTCTTTGCGGCAATGAGCACGGGGGAGTCCCAAGCACTTTTCTAGAAGCTTTCCACAGCTTGCAGAAGTTGTGCCCTGGGATTTATTTAACCTCCTGCAGTCGCTTGTTGTGCCCCATCGAACAATGGACTCCGGTTTGCGAGCAGGCTGGATCGGCTAAATTGGCTTATTCTTCGCAATGTTCACAGGCACATCTGTTAGCAACAGCTGGCTGCGAGCCCAGCCTCCCTTTTTTTAATATCGCTTTGGGGTTTTACTGGTAGTGTCTCTGGACAGTAGGAGGCAAAGAAAGAAGCAGCAAACCCCCAGAGTGCCCCCAGTGAATCCAAATAAAAGGCGAACGGGAAAGCGCCTGTTTGACTAGCAGCGGTGCCCGGTTTTGGTGGCCCTCCAGCTGCTTGTTATAATAGCAGGGGAGTGGCTGGGTCACTTGATGATTTATTTCAGCCCCTTGTCCTGGTTGGAAGGAAGCATAAAAGATGCTTTGTTTCCACGAACAGGAGATGGGGAGCGCTCCAGTCTCCAAATCTCCCGCTTGCCAACGGAGCCTGATGCACTCCCCCATGTGGGATCCATTTGAGTCTGAAAACTTGACAAAAAATGTCATAGCAACACCAGGATGTTCCCCCATCCAGCACAGCAGCGGCAGCTTATTTGTTCAGTGCTCAGCTGCTGTGCACAATCAATGCAACATGTAGCGTGCAACGGGCTTTAAAGATGTATGGGTAATCTCTGGCTGTGTCGAAAAGATGGTCTGTCCACAGGGAGTGCTTTCTGAGCTGCACTCAGCATTGTTTAAGCTTCTAGGCATCTCGCCTGGCTCTTACAAGCCCTCGTCCCTCCCAAGCACTTGTAAAATTTTGAGCCGAGCCATTTGACCCTTTGGGGGCTGCTGCTGTATTCAGTGTAAATGCCCCAACCCAGACTCAGCAGCCTTTTTAGGTTCCTACCTTCTTAACAAACTGAATTTAGGACCCAAAAGGTGATGTTGGATCTGGACCGACACATCTATGATTATCTGCTAATTTTTTTTTTTTTTTTAAGAAGTCCTTCATGGCTGCAAATAAAAGCTGAGGAGCACAGAGAGACATAACCGATGCCTTTGCCAGTTTGGGAGCAGCCTGGCGTAGTAGTTCAGAGGAGCAGCGGCTGCTGCCTTCACCAAAATCTGCTCCTGCCCTGAGGCGAAGCAGAGAGGTTCATCTTTGGAGGAGGCCTTATACAGGGCCCCTTTTCAGATGTGCAGCGTTGCCTGTGCTGTGGCACTGGCACTTCTCAGAGCAGTCCCGTGGTGGGTAAGCCTATGGAGTTATCATAAACTTAGTTAAAAGGAGTTTGTTCATATGTAGGGCATCTACCAGGAGAAATCCAAAGTGTTCAGCGGTCTGTTAGAAGACCTGCACTGGCAGCAGTGTCTTTTTTAATTCAAATAAATGAGTCTAATTTAAATAATTTTAAAGGCACCATCTTTAATGGAAACGGCAGGGATCTGTGTATTAGGAACCCTCTGACTTGGTTTCTGCTTCCAGTGTCACTGCTGCAGTCTGAGGAGACATGGGGTGTGGTGTGAGATGACTCTGAAATCTGAGATTACCCCAAAGAAGTAATACATCGTTATTTAAAAACATCTCTACACAGTCCTTTTCGATCTCTGAACAATGGTGCTGTACTCTCTGATCTGCAAATTACTTCATGGGGGTGTTTCCTGCAATTGCTGAGGCTGCCTGGCATAAATGGAAAATCCCAGGCGGGTCAAAAGGCCTGCCCAAGTCATGTAGTTGAAGAGTTCAAGGTTGAATTTCAGTTTCTGGACTTAGGTGGAATCCAGAAAACAAATAAATATATATTAAAAGACTCAGTGATGTGATTAGATGCATTTTCCCCACCCTGGACATTCACCCACCTGTGTCTGCTATACTGAGAGTCACTGCAATGAGATGTTTCTCTTATCTGCTGGAAGAAGCTTTTCTCCTGGCAAAAAAAAAAAAGGCCTTTTTGTGTTACATGGCAGCCCCTAAGGTAATAGTCAAGAGAATAGTTTGGCGAGCAAAGAGCTCTGCTCAGAAATGACTCAGTCCATGCTGGTTAAGCCGACACTGAGCTTCAGTGACTTAACTTTGCTGTGTAATGCTCATTTGTCTTGGGATGTCATTTATCAGCCTGGCCTGAGCCCAGGGACATCCAGATCCTTCTTCCATCCTCAGTTGCAGGACAGCACCAGACACTGATGGGAATGACCACCCAAAAGGATCTCAGCCTTTCAGGATTTTGCATTCTAGTGGGAAAGGAGCAGCTGTATTTCCATAGTTTCAGGATCACCAGCCATCACAGATGGTCCCAGCACTGCTGGCGTCTGAAAGGGGCAACACTCCTCAAGGTGTCTTCCTGAGTTGCCGTTCGTTTCTTCTCTGCTGACCTCTCTCTCGGTCACAGCTTCTGCCACTGTCACTGAGGCTCTTCACCCAAGCAGTGTTTTTTCTTGCCCAGACTATAGCCAAATCCTTGTTGGTTTTGGCACTCACTACACATGGAAAGGGCCAAAGCTGCAGCTGACCTCACCATGCCCATCCAGGTCAACCTGCAGATCCCTTCCACATGGGTATTTCCACCTCTGAGAAACTGCCTACCACCATCTGACTAGTAGTGACTCAAGTGATCTTTAATGACAAAGAAAAAAACCTCCCTTTTTATTTTTGCTGTTTCCTTTAGTGTTTGTGTGTTCTTAAACTACCGGCTCTTGCAGGCCAAGGATGCTGTGTGGCTGCCTGGAACGTGCTTAACTCTCTGGAAGCACTGCCATTAACAACTAATAAATGTCAAGATAAACTCTGCAATCACTGATTGTTGCATCCAGACCCGAAAACTCCCTGGATTGCTTTACCTTTAAGCAAAACCACCACCTCACTGGATTGACACATTTTTTAGGGCCAGAAGGCACTATTAGATTTTGTAACTCAACCTCAAGGGACAGATTTCAGGCAGAGAGCATCTAATATCCACAACAGACTTGCTGGAAACGGCTGAGCGCAGGGCTCGAGTGTGGGTACAACAGTCCCAATGTGTTATCGGGAGCTGCCCATGTTCAGCCATGAACTGATCACTGTCATAAGGTGACCTTGTAATCCTGGTCACCTGCTGGTCCAATTAAATTATGGACATCTGCAAAATATAAGCCAAGAGACTCCCCGTGTCCTTGCGGTGTGCAAGTTGTATTTTATAATGATTCCAAAACAGTTCTAAGTGAAAATAAGCCACCCTGCACAACAGCTAATGCAGGCAGGGTGCAGAGCTGAAAAAGAACTGGAAAAAATTAACTTCTGGTATATATTTCCTATGGTTCCTTTCAGTTAACTCACTGCAATGCTTAAAATACTTCCTTGCCATATGAATCTGCTGCGGTATATTTAACACATTACCAGTATAAAATGATTCAAGCGCGAGCTTCTTTTATCAGCAAAGTCCAAACTATTTTCCTCCCTCTAAACCAGTGATGGAGCTAAATCAAAACCACAGATGTGATCACTCCCTGAACATTTGGGCAAGTTTGGATCTTCAACCTAGCATCATGTACAGTCCTAATTTGTTAATAGGCCCACACCTAAGTCCCAAATCCAAATGTTGTTGGATTTGGAGGTTGATCCTTACAACAAAAGTGATCCAAAACTCCATTTCTAAGAGACTTAGGTTTTAAGAAGTTTGGTTCTGACAAAAAGCAACCACTCGTGACCTTTCTCTAAACAAAACAAAAAGGAGAAACTGGATTTTCACCCCTCTTGTGTTTGGACAGAAGATTTAATTTTGTTCCAAAATTCTCCTGGCAAACGCAATCATTCGAGGCAAAACAGTGAAATTTTACAAGGTGAGGAAATTATATATGCCTTTGAGGATTTGTCCTAAGGGGATTTGGGATTTTTTTTTATTAAGGAAATTGTACCAGGTCTTTTCTTTTCTGGCTGGTACAACTATTCTCTACTAGTTTTGATATCAGCATAGTGAGAACCAATGGATAGAGATGACCAGTCACAGGACAGTTTGCTCTTTGCCTTGGTCTCATTATGAACAACTGGTTCCTTGGACAGACCTCGCTGATGGCCTCTGCTGTCATGTTGCCAGGCTGGTCCTCACCAGGCTGCCATATCTCCTCCAGGCTGCTCCCAGGGATGGTGCAGGAACAGGAACACTCCTGGGACCACTTCCAATAGATGGTTGGATGTGGTCACCCTGTTTTAGAGGCTAACAGAGTTTAAGAGTGTGAATGTAACCAGACTCTTAGTCTCCAAGCCAGAGAATGACTCCTGGCAATGTTTTTTTTATTAATACAGATGTAGCCATTGAGGTCAATGAGACAAACTGGAGAGACAGACACATTTAAGTACTCTGAGAGATGAAGGCTGAAAGAAGATAAGAGTCTGGTCTATAAATCCTCTGCTTTTTCACTAAATGAGAATAACACAGGCAGCAGCACTTAATGTTGTATCGCTAACCCAAAATCACAATTCTGAGCAAGATGCTGAGCTCTCCCTCCGAGACCATCTTCAGCCTCCCAGACCCAGTCATAAGCTCTTTTTGCCAATGCTGTCAATAAGACTCATCCGATGCTCTAGAAACCCTTAAACACTGAAGCAGAACAAGCCAAACACATGCCATAGAGTCTGTCAAAAAAGACACAGATCCTTTCTATGTCTACCATGCCCTGTCATGGTAATCATCGGCAATAATTCTAAGATCCCATCCCCTGTCTTGTTGTGCCCTGTCATGAATGCTTTCCCAGTAGAAAGATCAAAGAGGACGCCCTAAGACCACCCTGTCCTTTAAGTGCTCTTCAGAGGATGACATGGTCTGAATGACCCCATGCCCCAAATGCCCTTGGTCTTCCAGCATGTGTCGCGCAGGGCAGTACCACGGAGATGGCACCGCTGCACATTGAAATCGCATTTCTGAGCCTCTTCACAGCATCCTGGTCTGACCTTCTATACCACAGATGAATGCTATGCCAGATTCTCGCCACTTATGGGACCACTGTCAAAGTCACGTTGCTTCACCATCACAACAATGCCTGGACAGCCCGTGTATGCCACTCATGGACTTGCCTCCTTATCTCTTTTCAACCCTCTTGACCCACCTGTTCCCACACAGCCAGGTAGACTTGTTTGGGGAAGTTCTGCTTGGGTGCTTTCACATCACCCCGATTCTCCTGTACCGCAGCAGGGGAAACAGAGGCAACATTCACCTACTCAGTCTGGAGTATTAGCTTAAATTGCTAATGAAGATCAGTTTGCACTAACTCACCGATCTCTGAGCTGCCTGAGGAGGAGGACAGGCAGCTGAGAGAGCAATATTTTAAACCTCCTTGCACAACTCCCCAGAATAGCCTTGTAAGAATCCCAAGTCTTTGAGTTTAAGCTTAGAAAGACTTCTTCACATCAAAAGACCTTCTGCATGTGGTTGCAGTGCTCTGAACCACTGCGGGTTTCCAAAAGGTTCCACAGAAGCTCTAAAGAGCAACTTTTTTCCATGACAGTTTATTTCTGTGCATCTATTTAGCGGAAAGGACACACTCCTACTAGTAACCTAACTTGTGGCTGGAAATCGTGATTTTGTAGACCTTCTGGCTTCAAGCCTATGGGAGATATGTGCACCTACAGCTCATTGGGAGAGGCTGCTTAGCTGCTTGGTGGTGGATCAGGCTCTCTTTGGATACACCGGGATGAAGGCAGACCTCAGATGGGTACCCCGACCCAGTTTCAGAGCTCCTTCTCATCTGCTCCATCTCAGATCTGCATGCCTGAGGCACAAACAGGGAGGAGGCTTTAAAACCAATCCTGACAGCATTTCTGTTTTTCAGGTTCCTCAGTGCACTCCTTGGTGGCAAATTCCTCTGTGTTGATAAAATGCCACCAGCCTCCCCAGGGCCCATACAAACAGACGCATCTCAATACATGAAGGTCACCAAGGCACTGCTGCCAATAGTTTTTGCTGGGTTTTTTTGTTGTTCCTTTTTTTTCACTCCAAGTTTCCCTCTTGTTTTAGACCACTTTCACCCCCCTCTCTCTCACGCACTATCTCATCGTGCGTCTGTTTTCCCTTTGCATGTTCTCCCTTCCCCCTATGTTTACTTTTGTAAGCAGACTGTTGTTTTTATTCAATTCCCCTTGGTTTTCTTTGGATTTTTCAGTTCTTCTAATCTTCTCTGCAGCTCTCCCATTCTCTCCACTTACCTTCCATCCCGGAGTGCCGCTGGGGCCCTGTTTCCAATTAGGTCTGTTTTGTCTTGTTTACTGGACTTTTGCTCTCCCCTATGTTGCACAGCAGCCACCTTTTTTTCTCTGCCCCCAGCCCCCAACCTTGCTGATCAGAAGCCAGGAAGCTACTTCTTCGCTGTTGTTGGTTTTATTCATTTATGTATTTTTCTTTCCCAAAGAAATGGAGTAGATGGCTGCTTTAAAATGTTTACACTCTAATTGTAGCAACTGCTGTGGAAATTACTCTCACGCATATTAAATTGTAGTAAAAAAGTCCATCTTAATATCTTCTCTTTTTCTTTTTTACCTCAAAGCACCTCATCAAATATAGACCCAATCCTACTTGCTACCAAATTTCCTTACCAAAAGACCCACAGACCCTGGTTGCTGAGCACCCAGGTCCTCATCAAACCTTCTTAAAGACGGCCACTAAAAAGTCAGAAGCATCCTTCTGAGCCGACAGAAAATAACACAGATTTCCAGTACAACTTCTTGCTTACATCTCCTGCAAGATTTGCCAAAACCAAACCACCTCCAAGAGCCATTCAGATACTAGCAAACCTGCCTTTCCTGGCAGGAAAACAATCTGAGGGGAGAATTTCTCACTAGATCTGGTTCATATTCAGTGTTACCTTGTCCTGGGTAGTACAGCAGGGAAAAGTTAGCATCACAAGGGAAGGCAAATTTCATTAACAAGAAAAAAAGCTTAGAGAGGAACGTGGGTTTCATCTGCTCATTTCCCTTGTTTTTTTTTTTTCTTTTAAGAAAAAGGAAAAAAAATAAAAGTTAGCTTCTGCACTTGGCAGTCTTCTGTCCCCTCAAAGCTTAAGGGCTCTTTTCAACCTCTGGGCGAAAACGTGGGGCTGACCAAGATGCATAAGGGTAGCAGAATCAAATTCTACAGTAATAAAATTTGTGGGGAAAACTATCCACCAGCTTGGAGAATTCCAGCAGTGCTCAAAGCCATAAATGTTTGGCAACACAAGGCATTCAAGAAATCTGAACTGGTGATGTTGGGTTTGGTTCTTTGAAAGCTTTCCTCCTCACTCCCCTTTGTTATGGTTTTTTTCATACTTGATTCTTATGAGCAGAAGTGGTTAACTCAGGAGTTTATGAAACAAGAAACTTGGCTTCCGTTCCTGGCTCTTGAATTCACTTTCTGCCTAGTCTTGGAAAAGTCACTTAAACCTAGATCTATAAGCAGCCTCGGGTTGTTCCAGGCATCAGGCACTCAGGATCTCTGTAAGCAGATTAGATGAGTGAACAGGATTACCCAAAGCCAAAACCCAGAGCTTAAAAATAGCTGAGGCAACCTCTAGAAAATAGGAAGATGGGCAAGACTCGGGGCTTCCAGATACCTGGTCCTGGATAAAGGAAGACATGGCTATCTGGGAGTCTCTAGCTGGGATTTTCAGCTCTGAATCTTTTTCTAGATTAGGTACCTACGTCACATTAGCCCAATTTTATGGAAACCTGCAGGAAGATGCATTGTTCTTTGACAGTGAAAGAGGAAAGTGGGGAGTTGTCTTCTCAGATATCCCCTACACTTGTATGAGGCAGGAGCTTCAGCCCACATCTTGACTTTGGGGGTAGTTTTTTGAGCATCTCCATGGCGGGGTAGGCAAACCAGCAGGAAACCAGTCCAGTTCAGTCACTGGTCTGTGGGATACAATGGGACGCACAAGGCAACATCAGAAAGTTTCATAACTACCTCTGCTTGGTGCAAAGCCAAGTATAATAACTGTGCTCAAAGAACAACATGCCCTGAAGCAGGTTCTAGAGGAAGGACCATGGAGCGAACAGGCAGTCCGAGAGCTCTGCTTTGCCTCTGATGTGACACTGGGGTCTGAGCCGGGTGACGGTTTCAAGGCTGGTGTAATTTCTCTGATGGAGACAGGGCTCATGGGGCTTTGCCAGCACTAATGTGAATGTGCAGAGCCCTCAGCCACAGGAATTTGAAGGATCCCTGTAAAATACCATGTTGGAAGTAGCACTTGGGTCCATTTGTATCTTTAACTCAGAAGCCCGATTCTGTGATCTGCCTGCACCCATGAGTACTGGATTTCTTTATGAAAGATGTGAATATTTATACAATCCAGTTGTGTTGAGGAGGTGAGCTGGAGTCAGCCAATTGTGTAGCATGTGTGTGTTTAAATATTTCATTAGAAGTATGTTTTGGAAAGCCAAAAAAGAACTGCACAATTTTAATATATAATCCTATCAAATGTTTATGATGCCAAAGCCATAATATAAATCAATATGTTTAGATTTCAGTATGATAAATATACCTTAAAACAAATGATTTGAAAATAATTTCCTTATTCCCTTACCTGCCAATTTTTCTGTACAAAGGCCTTTGTTTCTCCAGCTACTCCTGATAACATCACAGCCCCGTGAAACAGCTCTTGGAGCAAATCTCACAAGCAATCCAAAACTCATGAATCATGTAGACATGCATGCACAATGAGAATGGGACCTTCTAAAAATGCTGACTAGTAAAAATCATTATTATTTATAACAAGTTAGGGAGCAGGGACATTCATGTAGTCCACAGGTTGGGTGACGAGCCCAAAATCTTGGCAACAAGCAGTGCACAAGTTTGTTTATTTTGCTTGATCCCCTACAATGTGACAAGGATGGAAAGAATGGAAGAAGCGTTTTCCAGTGATCAGTAAAACAATTAAAGGCTTCAATCAAAATAAAATGGTGCTTTACCTCAACAGTATGTGCTAGGCCTGGGGCTTGGTGTTTGCTTTACGACTTTCTTAGACATGTAGCTTTTGTTTCTGGGTACAGACTCATGGCTATTTGGCATCCACAGCCAAAACTGCCCCCAAGGTCAAACCTGGCTGTGCTTGCATCTACCTGGGGCTCTCTGGGCAGCAGTGGGGATCCAGGAGAAGATGCCAACTGCAGACCTCCATTTTGCGAGGGAAACTTCTATAATTGTATTTTTGGAGTCCACACCCCAATCCTGTCACATAATGTCAATGATAGGGTTTCTTCCAGTCATTCTTGTCATATGGTCTTTGAGTGCTTGGACCGGAGAGCTGTTCCTTCTTGTCTGAAAGCAGCCATCCCCTTGCTAGACTAGAACGACTCCTACTTTTCCAGGATGAGAAGCAGATGAGGTCTATGTCCTAAAGCTGTGATAGCTTTTTTTTGTTTTGAAAATGTCCAAAAGGCAGATATTTTGCTCACTGTATATTTTAGCTACTGGCAAATGTTTCTAGCCATGCTAGAGAGCTGATTATATCCCTCCCAAGCTTCCACTTCAGATGAAAAAAGTCTTAGTAACAGTTGCTAGCAAAAACATTCTGGAATGGATTTGTTGATAGAAGATGACTGCTGTGCTTTCAGAAGGAAAATTAAACTGAAGAACAAGTATATTTAAGCATAATTGCTTTAAAAACAGAACACATGCCATATTATAATCTGTAGTTTGCTGGAAAATGGAATAATCCAGAAGGCTGAATTCAGTACAGTGCACTAGAAGAGTTATGTTAATATGCAACAAGTCCTGCTTGCAGCTTTCTATCAGATGTGTAAAATGCCTCAGTGCCACTGGGGAACAACTCAGCTTGGATTCTGGTAGGACAGTGCAGTAAGCTTCAGATGGAATTTTCAGGAAGGTCATTTTGTAGATCAAGATAATCTTACCAAAACCTGTTTTTTAAACAGGATCCAATTCCCTCTGGTGGCTGGGTAACCTTGATGTGACTGAGCCATGGGGTCCGTCTGTGCTCCAGACTTGCCACATAATGTCTCTGGTGTTATGTAGCATCTTCTCATTGGCCTCTGTTAACCATACCACACTATTAGCATGCTGTAATAAATGCTAATAGTAATTCTTCCCTGGGGAAGTTTTTAGTTTCCATCTGATACAAGATCAACTTTGAGTCACTACCAATTTTCTTAAATTCTGATACTCAAAAGGAGATGATACCAGCACCTGATTTTCATTTTGGAAAACTGGAGCTTCCCCAGTTTGTACATGAAATAGAGGCAGACTCAGACAAGTCCATTTGTCCGGTGGGCCCGAACCCTGAAGGTCTGAATAATGGCTCAGACATCCATGAGCCTAAATATTATTTCAAACCTCCAAATGATCATTGATTGCATAGCTCAGGAATTATTTACTTCAGCAAACAAATAAATAAACCATGTCAAACCACTCAATGGTTTTTTGCTTGCCTTTTCTACTTACTTTTTCTACCCTTTCCTCTCACTTTGTATTCTGCATCATATGCTTTTTGTGGAGAATGAGGCCACCTCACAGGAATGGACATTATAGAAACTTTTCTAATCAGTGCTGTTGTAGGTCAAAATGAGCACTTTCTAAACAGCAAAACCAGATGTAAGGCATGACAGCAACAGCAAATTCCATTATAAACCAGAGTGCTGGAGACGCCGGCAGGTAAATGGGCCTGTGTTGGTCAGACTTTACCACACTGCAGCCTTACTGTGTTAGAAAGTAAGCTTTTTCAATGAAATGTCAAAAGATACCAAATCATGAGCAACACCAGCCTTCTTGCAGCTCTGAAGGAAGGAAATAATCCATCTCAAGATGCATTGAGCCTGTTCATGTATAATAATCTATGTCAAGTTTCTCTGGAGCTTGTAAACCAGGCAAGAATAATAAACAAGCTAAAGCTGAAAGGGGGTGGAAAGAGCCTGGTGTATATAACAGGAATTCAGCTTTGCTGCCACCAGGATTTCAGCAGGCCTTCTTATGACAGTCTTACAGTAGTCTCTTCTCAGTTCAGCAAGGTTTAATCCATTTTCCAAAATTCCAAAATTCTTAAAGACCTGATTTTGAAAGAAGTTTCAGCACAACTTAGGACACTTCATGGTATTTGGTCCCACAAAGAACTGCAGAACTGCATCTTTTTTTTTTCTTTTTCTCACCCATGAAAGCATCCTGAGCAAATCAGAATACTCCATCAAATCAGTGCACCGGTTCTCTTAGGCATGTCTCTCACTGAAGTTGAGACTTCTCGCTGGAGAATTGGGGGGCTCAAGCTCTGCTTAGGGACACTGTTGAGTTGGCATTAGATGAGCTATGCTGCTTTGGCACCATGGTGGCTGGGGTACAGCGCTGAGCCATACCCTGTGGACATATTTGTTTCACAGCTTTCCCCAGCATTAGCTGTAGATGCGAGCCATATATTCATATTGGCTGAAACTCCACCAGCATTTCGTAAATACTCAGAGATTATTCATCCAAGAGCCTAAGACGTTCATTATGATTAGTAGCTATGTTCTGATTGTCTGCTAAATGGTGTTCAAGACAATGAGGAAATAAAGGAGCTAAGATGCTTAGACGTGCATGAACACATTAATTAAACTCTATCAGTACAAACCTGGGAAGCTGTATTGGCTGTATGCATTAACATCACATTAGAGTGATGGGTAAACTGAGGCACAGAACAGTGACTTGGCTTGCTAGTGCCACTCAAGAGGTTGGACCTGCACCACAATCTCTTTTGCAGTCGATCATTGCTGCCTGGCCCTACAAGCTATAGCAAGGAAGATACATATTGCCAGCAGTAAGCATCCCAAGAGTGATGAGATTATTAGTGTCAGACTTCTCTTATGCTCCCTGTGTATAGAACCACTGTCCGGTAAGACTAAGGATTATTTTGATAAGCAGTTGGTCTCAGGCAATATTAGTTTGTGGGAAAGTTTCTTGGATATAACAAGTCTTCTCTACAAGGCTCATTAAATTGCATTTTGCTACATTTACTGCACGTGGCCAGTTTCCCTCATATGGATTGACTGTTTATGCTCATTTCTCAGCTGTGTTTATTGGTAAAGTTTCATAGCCTTAATCACAAATGCATAACAGCCCTAACCAATATAGAGCATCCACCATTTCTAATAACATATGGTCTGACCACTTGATAGTTTAGATGCCATGGTTCATTAATTCTCCACAGGAGTAATAAGCATTTGGTATTGTCTTAAATTTTAAGCCAATTTATTGTTCCAAAGGGATAAAAAAAAAAAAAGGACCTGCTATAATCTGAGTTTAAACAGTCCCTTGCTTAGTTTTTCAAGAGCTATGCTGCTGTGTGACAACAAAATCAAAGCCACAGGACTTTTGTCTTGGTTAAATAAATGTCACTCCCAATTGATTGAAAGCCTTCAGAAGCAAAACTCTAGTTCACCTCTAAGGTCATTCTGATGTGCTTCTTTCTGTCACCCTGTTTTGAAGAACACCCATCCTTAACATGAGGACATGAGAAAGAAAGAACGGTAAATTTAACGACAAGTAAATTTAGAACAAATTGGTTGCTGCACCACACCAAAAGCATGGGAAACTCCCACTGTTGGAAATCAGAAACTCAGAATGGTTGAACCTGAACTCATGAGCCTCACCACACTCCTAGGGATATGGAAGGAAGGTTTCTAATGAAGAAGAGCACAGCATTTTTACCTCAGTTCTTTACGGTGTTAATGCCTGGATAATTTTATGGCTAATGCCATAGTATATTAGCACTCTAATCAGTCTCCATCAAGGAATCAGTTGATTTTGGCAAGTTTGAGGAGGTATTACATGGCACAGCAATTACTGCATGGCCAACAAGCTGTAAGAGGAAGAATTACAGCTTCCTCTGAAACTTGAACCACCACCTGAGAAAGTGAATAGCCAACCTGATCAGCTGGCAGTGGGATTGGTGCAGACATCAGCCAGGTTTTTCGGTACTTTGGGCCATTTGACTGGTATATTGTTGACTTTCTGCAGTTGCTTCTCATCCTTCCAGGACATCTCCTACCATAAACCCAGCAGTGCAGTCTCCTTTGCAAATGCTTTCATGTGGGGAAGTTGATTCACTCACAGATCAAGAGGATGAGATGTTATGTGGGCTGTGGACCATGCTTTCAGGTCAGCCCACAAGATATGCAGGACTGCAGCCAACTTATCCTTAAAGAGAGAATACTCTTGTTTGGGTTTTCTAAATTAATTCCTGAAATATAAGGTACCAATAGAAACGTGGTGATGGAGAATGACATCTAGTGGCTCCAGTCCACTAGAGTCTTTAATCGACTCCAGTTTGTAGTGTTTCTGTGCTACATTTGGTTTGTTAAAATACCCACTTGTACTACCACTGGTGGTAACAGTGGTGAGAGCTCTAGTATTCAAACAAGTTACTCATAACCACCAGAATTTTTAGACCTGCTGAGGTAAGGTTAGCTAGGAAGGAAGCTAAAGGGTGGTAGCAGGTTCATAACAATGCTTAGACCTTTGTTGTCCCCAGTGTAACTTGAATATTTCTTTCAAGTCATTTGTAGCAATTGCTGGGGACAGGCAATGGCCAGGGCTGTTGATTGTAGATCTCCCAGTTATGGAGGTATGTGATCTTTCCCATTACCAGTCTTCCTTTTTTTTTTTTTTTTTCCTTAACTTGTGAGGAAAGAGCTAGTAAAATTGAAGCCTATTTGCTCTTCAGCCTTCTACTGGCATTGCTGACCAGAATGAAAATCACCCAAATGACAGCAGATCAGAACTGAATAGAATAAAAGGTGAGGAGAGAAAATTTTTACTTCAAAACCTGTTGTCCAGGGCTAATTGATACTTCTGAATAAGTAATTTCTCTGTCTTGACAACTGTTAACAGCTCTTGGCTGAAAGTCAACTTAGTTCACTTGATTTCTCTAAAGTTCTGTTCTGTCTGGCCAGAAAAAGAGCTGTCTTCTTCCCTTGAGAGGTGTGAATCAGATGAGATGTTTGTGGCTGTGTCTATGCTTCAGGATTTGAGTGCCTTAGCCTCATCTGAACCCTTTAGCTGCACAAGATCCCTCATCAGAGTAAGACCCCAAATCCTCTCATTTCCCCTCTCATGTCAACTTTGCACTAGATGTGGTATGTGGCCAAAGGGCATGAGACACTGCATCCAAGCCCTGAGCCCACCGTGCCCCATTTCTCCTGCTAAACGAGGTGGATGGGAATACCCCCTACACATGAAGGCCAACAGGCATGGTGTGATCTGCGTGTAGCATGATGTCTCAATCTTCAGAACAGGATGGCTGGGTGCAACCTGCCTGTTGGGCATGGTGCCTGCAAGGTCCTAGTTCCCAAGCCATCCAGGGACACTATTTGGATACTGCCAGTTGGCCCCGACCACAAGCATGGCAGGGTGAATGCCAGCAGCGCAATGGCAGAGATGATTGCGTTCCCAGGTGCCATTTCGCTGACTGGTGCAAATGTACTCTTGGGGTACCAGGCTGTGCAGACTGTGGTGGGATACACCCACCCTTCATTCTCTGTATAGCCCTGAGAGTGAATAAAAATCAAAGCAAATCACTTCTGTGGAAAACCCTACCTGAGGAAAATGAATTTTCCAAAAGTGACAAGGTCCGTTTTGGTGCATCATTTATAGGAGCTCTGCTGGAGATAAAGCAGAGGAGGCAATTTTCAGGGGATGTGTGCTCAACGCTTGAAAGTTGGATGCCTGTGAAATGGATCAGTTTTGGATCCATAAACTGAAACACTCAAGATCACCCTTGAAAACCCTAGCAGGTTGGTAGATGGTAGATACCCTAACAGATGGTAGATAACAAGGCATGCCTCCGAACTTTCTGCAGTTTTCAAATACAAAATGAGTGGCTAGGCTAGTGATAACACAATTGCACAGTAATCTGTAACAGGCTAAGAAGGTATTCCACACAGAGATAGAAAAAGGGGAAAACTATTATAATTTTGTAACAAAATACTAAGGCAAGTGAGAAAAGTTAAGGTTAAAGCTCTGAGAAAATAGTATGGTACTACAAATTCTTACACACATTGATGTAACTGTATGGTAGTATCATATCACTCTAGAACTTGTTGATCCCTGAAATGTGTGTTTCCAGTTATTAATGTACTTTGATTTGGCTTATGGTTCTTTTTTAATGGGCGCATAGTGAACCACAGTGTGCAAATGGTTACCTTTCTACTCTAAATCACTGATTTATGTCCATAGGTTTTACATGGTGGGCATATATTTTGGATCTCTGTAATACTTGACCCATCTTGTTGGCCAGTGAGAAAAAGTACATAATGTGTGTTGCTTGTTCGCATAAACATTCAACTGTTTAAAAATATCTCTCTGACCTTCTTCAACTCTGCCTCAATGATTTCCTGTGGCAGGGAATTCCTCAGGGTGATTATATGCTTTAAACAGAAGTATTTCCTTGCATCCATTTTAACTTTGTTGCCTGTGAAATCGACCTAGCAACCCCCTTTGGTTCTTGCTTTATGGAGTTGGATACAGAGAAACTTCCGGATGGTTTTTCTACAAACCAGTCATTATTTTGTATTCCAGCATTATTTATATATAAATATATATACAAAAAAGAAACACACAACAACAACCCACTTATGTAAACAGGAAAAAATCTAAAAGTTTCTCCAGAATCTTTAGTCACTTATATGCAAGAAAGAAAGAAAACTCAAGAAAATGACCTTGAAAAGTTAGCTGTACCCAGTATACACAATAAATAGAAAAAACAAGATGGCTTTTCCGTCTTTTTCTTTCCCTCAGACTGAAAATATATTTGTCTGGGCACCCATCTCTCACACTAAGAGAACTGGCCCTCATGTCCCTCTTGTCCACTGTGGGTCTTTCCTAGACCCTGCCACCGCCAACAGTAAGGTTGCTGTTGCAGTAACAGGCTTAGGGACCAGCTACAGCTGCCCAGCTCTGCGCATTCCCCTTCGTCCCTATGGTGGGGACACAGATGCCAGGAGGAAAGGTGACTTATCCAGAGTCATCCCCAGTGGGGGGACAATGGCCGGTGCTGGAGGACACCAAGACCCACAGCTTCTTGACAATTTTGGGTAGCTTTTCCACCCCAGCAGTACTCCTGCTTCCATTTACTTTCACTGCGCTTACTGGTGGTTGAAAATGATAGACTTCAGACCATGGTATTTTCATGTCAAGATGGGCAAACAGGTTAATAAATTTGCTCAAGGTTATTGCGATCTCAGAAGCGGAGTCACAGACAGAGCTGAAGACCTCCACCTCTCAGTCGGCTTTGTAATCCTGATTACTAATTGCCTGTGTGATGAATTTTACTTCTACAGGTACTGTAGAAGTCAGTAGATGGGTGAGAGAGGGTGGGATGGGTGGGAGATGGGTCAGGAGAATGGTGGGAGAGGACCTGTGCGAAAAGAGTCCTGCTTTAGCTTTACTACAGCTCTTAGCTTTAGTCTAGACCATAGCATCTCCTTAAAGGAAATACTGGAATCTACTGAGGAAACAGAAATTATCAAGCAGGAACGTCTGACTTCCTCATCAAGAAACATAAAATCACATCCCTCTGTGGAGCTACTCTGGAAGATCCATGAAGTTCTGCTGGAGAGGACTGGCCCATTGTGCCAAACAGAAACAGTAAACACACATTTATATAATTAGAATGGGCTTTTATGGTCCCTGGTTTTTAGTAAAGGACTTCTATCTCCCAATTCACCTTTCTGGAAGAAAAACGGCTATCGTCCCAAATCAGGGATCTCAAAAAGCTTAAGAACTGGGAAGTCTTTCTTTGCAGTCTCTTCCAAGCTAGCCCCAAAGGTTTTGTGTTTGAAAAACAGAGCCTTAACAGAAAAAAAATAGTATTTTTAGCCTCATTCAGTAACTCAGATGAACAAGAACCCATCGGTTCTCTGAAGACCTCAGAGCTTCAGGATCAGCCTTGTGTCAACCCTTGGGATGCGGAAGCTTCCCAAAGGGCACCATACCGTAGTTGCCATCAGCATATATGTGTTTAATCAGGCGCTTGACAGGTAAAGACTGTGAAAAGAGGACAGTTTGTTCTCCCAAGCTGTTCGCTCTCTGAGCCCCCTGTTTATTTTGGAAGTGAATGAATAACATTGTGCTGGGAAAGGAAATTAAAAAAGCAGGGTTGTAATTTACAGTAGAGAAAAGAACAGATTTAGGGGGCTTTTTTTTCACCCTCCTATTCCCTCCTCCTTTCCCCCTCTTTTCACTGCTCTGGTTCCAAACATCCATACGTGCTACAGCTGAAAAAGAGGACCTCAAGCCTTCCTTACTGCTGGCAACAAGAAGTGAGTTACAATTGCCAGTCTCTGTATTCATGCCAAGAGAACAAACTGCTTCAAGGCAAAAGAAAAAAAAAAAAGGAGGTTTATCAAAACCAAATGCCACTGGAAATCCTAACGCTGCGGAGCCCAATTCAAGATGTACATTGAAACCTATCCCCAGCCATTTAAGGAAAAAGAAGAAAATGGATTCTTTAATAGAATATTTAAAATATAACAATTGCTTTGGAGTGAGGAATTCTACTCTCTCTGGTTCTTATAAAAGCCCTAATTTTTTTTTTCTTCATCTCTAAGTAAACTCCCAGCAGTTTTCTTTGAAAGTGGATCCTAGGCAGGCACCTCTTTTCCAAAGTGCTCAACATTGTTCTAATGAGATGTGATAGGTGGTTTGGAGTAGGAGCTGGTCCAAGCAGCGGAGGTATCGCTTTATTGTGTGTTTGTTTTTCTTTTAAAATTCAGTGATCTGGCTACTCTTCATTTTCACTTTAATGCTTTTTATTATTTTGTTTCTAACCTGTCCCCTGGATCCAAATCAGATCCAGCCTCCTTCCTCCTTCCAAGCATTCACTGCAGAATGGAAAAGGGGGAAATTCGAGGCTTTTATTTTGAGAGTAGTCACAGTTTTGAAGGCCAGAGGGAATGAACTATATCTGGACCATCTAGTTTGATTGTTGAAGACCACAGACCATAGAATTTCATGCAGTGATTTGTGCATTTTGTGCAGGAGCTGGACAACACTTTCTGGGAAACCACCCAAGCGTCAAGTCCTGCAGGAGCCATCACAACCTTGGGTGTATAGACCTAATGGGTAAGTCTCACCCCTCCAAGTTGTGCCAACTTTTTGCTTAGAACACTTGCAAATCTCAGTTCAAGACATTCAAGCTTGCAGTAACTGTAGAAGATACTCTATCATGTGCTGTCTTTGTCCCGAGCTGTATCTGCAGGCCATGGTTAGGGCTGTGGCTCCTAAGTTTCATCTGAGCAAACATCTGAGCTGGCCTGCTAACTTAAGCGTCCACAGTCAATGTCATCTGACAGGCAAGTGGCATTGGCTCACAGTGACGTAGCAACCATCAGCAAATGGAACCTTTGAGCTGAGACCGGAGTCCGCAGCCAAACCAACAGACAGAAATATCCCAAAGTAGCGGGCAGAGGGAGAAACTGCACAGTCAGGCTCTAGTTTCAGCTGAGAGATGGGGAAGTTCCCGGTGCCTGTCTACAATGAAAGCCTTTCCCACCTTATTCCTGCCCGTAGGGAGGAGTATGTAATTGCAATCCGGCCTCAGCCAACAGACAGCGCTACTAACCATCAGGCCAAAGCCCAGACCTGATGTTGCTCAGCATCACAACCCAGAAGAGGCAACTAAAAGAGGCAAACCAGCCAAGGGTAGCTTCCCAAACCGGTTGTGAACTTGGAAGCCATCACCCATGTTGGATATCAGAGCCCAGGGCAGCAGGCTGAACCTGCTGGGTGAATCTCAGAGGGTTTCTTAACTTAAGCTATAGGCATAGAGGTTTAACAGAGTATACTGCAAGTGATGTACGGCGAAAGGTCAGGGTGAGATCAGGCCAGCTCCACCATGCAGACCCAGTTTAAATCACTCCCTAGTTGCCCCATGGACAAACTAGGCAGCTTCACTAGCAGGTGTGTTTTCCAGATCCTGAATCACTTCTTTAAATCTTTTCTGAAGCTTTCCCATTTACTCCATGTCTTCCTTGAAGTTCAGCAGATCTACAATACAATAACAGTCCCACTAATGCAAATACAGATGCAAGGCCATCTCCTACACGTTATTTTCCTACTTATTGCTGGGAAATATCCCTGATAGATGCAATCATATTATTTTTGCTGGGATATTTCAAAAGATGTCCACTATCCATGTGACCTTTTTAATGTGTGAATATACTCATTCTTCCATTATCCTGTTGAGGTTAATTGAGTATCAAATCATCTGTTTCCAAACCTCTTTGGCTGGTCCTTCAGTCTTACTTATGCCAACCCTTCAACGTACAAGTGTGCCTCTCCAGAGATATCTCTGCATATATTTGCCTCTCCAAACTGCAACACAACAAAGCTATCACAATGTTTTCTTCCACCACCCAACCAGATGGCTGTGATGAAGAGAATACAGTTTAGACCTGGAGAGGAGAGTGCCAGAGGAAATAAGAGGTTCTGGATGCAATCTTGGGGCCTTGTAGGTTGATGTGAGTTCCAAGTTTTGTTTCCTCTAGTAAAGTGCCTCTGTAATTGTTACCCTGATATTTATATTTTCAGTTATTAAATCTGTGTCACGTAATAAAATGTGCTATAAATTAAAGGCAGAGTAGGAGCTTTTTCATCTGTTCTCTGCTCCGTGTCAGCCTCAGCATGTTGCATTATGGAGCCTTTCCTTGTTCACCAAGCCTCCTGCTCCATTATGTCAAAAGAGAAACCGGTGAAATATTCCCTTGTTATTAACTGTTAATGTCTGATTTTTTAAAATTTTTTTTTTTAACACACAATGCTCTGAAATTGAAATCGGAGCTGCAGCACATTAGCAGCTGTTAACACATCTCTGTTAGCTTGTCCACCAGCCATGGAGCACAGATCCCTTCTGCTCCGCAGCTGAGCTGCCAAGTTCTGTTTCAAATGAAAGCACAGCTCAGCTTCAAAGTGTGCATCCAGAGCAAAGTTTCCTCAGCATCAAAGGTGTGGAAAGGCCCTTACCAAGATGCACATCAGTCTCGACATCTGTATCCCAGTGAGGTTTTCCTAGGAGCTAATCAGGATTTGCATAAGAGCAAGAAATCAAGCAAAAGGCTTGCCTGGATTTAGATGTTGGATTTGAACTCAACGTTATCTGTCGACTAAGCACAGATTTCCACCCGCAGGTCCTGACTGTTTTTCCCCAGATTTATGGAGAGAAGTGACGAGCACAAACATTGCCCATGTCTGTGGGTGCCCCTCTCTGCTTCTTTGCTTACACCTGAAGAGCGAGACATGGCTCACGTGGAGGTGGTGTAGAAGGGTGGGTGGCTAGCTTGGGTGGCACCTTGGGATAGTGGCTGTCTCCTCAGCTTTTCATAACTGCAGAGGCAGCATGTACTTTCAGAAACCAGTACAGGGAAGGCAGCTTGGTATTTGAGTGTTCCTGTATCACCACTAAAATCTCTACAAGGTGGCAAGAGCAGAATTGCCAGAAATTTCTCTAAAAGTTGAATAAGATTGTCAGCTACCTATAGGGAACTCAGGGGACCGTGGAAGTAAATCTTAGGATATCCTTGGTGATATCTCAATGAAGATTTTTTTATATGCTCAAACCATATGCCTAGCCTGGGTCCAAATTCAGATCTGAGCTCTAATCAGACTGTGGAAGTCCTAAATCCACGCTGCAATAGCTCCCTACCCAGGTTGCGAAACCCTTGAGCCCTTGGGCCAGAGCTCAGCAGGGTAAGTTGACTTGCTTCTCATTTTCAGTTTAAAGAGGCAGTGCAATACAGCTGAGAGGGGCTTGGGAAGCTGCTGTTAATAATTTCTTGGCTGCTGGCCCTCAGCTGATTCAAGGTCCAAGAATCATAGGGAGAGAAAAGGAGGGGATCTTCTGTCCACTTTGACCTGTTCCCAGGGTCCAGCTTTAGGTGGCAGTGACACCAAGCGCTAGAAATACAGGGAAGGAGGATGAGGACGTCTCCCTTACTGTTCCTCATCTGTCATGTCTCTGAGCTCTGTTCCAGCAGCTGATACCAGAAGCCAAGACTGTGGGAAGGTACCCACCATAAGGTGTGGGTCTGAGCTGGGCAGCTGGGACCTGTGCCTCACTGCAGAGGAAAGATCGGCAAATTCATCAATAGCTTAATAGCTTCGTAGTGATGTTTAATGTATGAAGAAGCTACGTCCATTCTGCATCGCTTCTGAAGAAGCAGCAATCCATACCTGAGAAGCGGCAGCTTTTTTCGTTGTTGTAATTGCTTAGCAAGTGAGTATCCGAATTGATCCTCAGAATGAGTACAGCTGTCTGAAGGACAGTGCAGTTGTTCTTCAGTTGTCATTTAACAATTTATATAAGGGGCCCATGATCATCTTCTCCTCCTTTCATATTTTCAGAGACCTAACAGGACAATTTAGTCTGCAAAGGTATGGAAAATTGTCCAAGCTATGAATCCAAGTGAGTAAATTGGACCTGTGAATTTCACCCAGGGACCAAGCACCTAAAAGATGAGAAGTTTTTCAACGCATAACCAACAAAGTCTTTTCATAAAGAGACTCCTAAGCTCTATGTATGTCATTTTTCATCTTTACTTTGAGATTAATAACACCTATATATCTCAGAAAGGGCAAAAACCACATCACCTGAGGTGTCTTGGCTAACATCACAAGGTAAGACTGGGAGGTATTAAGCAGTGACGTGAGAAGGAATGGGGGAAGAAGCATCAGCGTCAGCAGGTGCTGTGCACAGCCTAAGTCCAGGTGACCTGCTAGTCCTTCTTGCTGCTCTGCCACCTCTTGGTGCAGAGGTCAGACACAGCACTAAAACAGGGCAAAGGAGTCCCTAAGGTAGATGGAATATAGCAGTGACCAGTCTCAGGGAAGAAAATTGTTTCAGCAGTATCGCTTAATGAGACCAAGCAGAGACACAAACTTTGCTGGTGGTTCTGGTTATCTTGGAGGAAGAAAGGTTTTTCTGTGGCAAAGGCAATCAATATGTGAAAGCAAGGTTCAAACAAAGAATGGTTTGCAGTGAAGGAATCTCATTGCCTGGGTGAGTACCTGTGATAAGACTACAGCATTATAAACCACTGATGTTAGAAGTGATACCGGGGTGAAAATCAGTGTTTTGGTGATGCCACTAACAGTGGGACATTTGATTCTGATCTGAAAAGCCACATCATAGCAGCAATGGGATCACGGGACCACATGTTCAGTCAGTTACAATCTCCTATCAAATATACGCACATTATGCAGTGTGGTTTTTTTTCTTTCCCATCCCTGCAAGTGTAGCCTCAGATCTGAGATGCAAGGGGTTGTCTCCTTTCCTGTACTGTTACTTTCAATGGGGATCATATATAGAATAAATGATACCCTTATTTCTGTGCACCTTACAGCCACTGAATGAGATATTCAGGTGTATGTGTCCAACTCATTAAACTCTGGTGGATTTGATTAGAAACAACTAAAGGGAAAACAAATAATTTTATTGACTGCACAGGGAGTGAGAGACAGCTGACTCGGTCTTAAATATGCTTGTTCTGCAAGCCTAGGAAGACTGAAAGCTAGTGGCTCCAAATGCATACAGGAGTAGGAATGCAGGCTAAGAAAATGCCATTTCCTATTAGCTTTTCAGTGTAAGAATCACAGCATGGAACAAAAATAGCTGCCTCTGAATCAGCAGAAAGAATGCAATTGTAGCTTCAAATGAATCTGAGCAAGGGGGTGCTGTGAATCCAGGATGCAGGGTATGGAGGAAGAACAGGTTATATAAGAATTTACATTAAAGCCAGTTAAATGGACATTACCACAGCATCAGAGCTCTGCATCTTCCAGTGTCCTGATTCCAGCCAGTAATCAGGAATGCATGGTTTTAAATTTGTGAAAGAAAATTCAGCAGGTACTCCTGTAATCAGTGTCGGATTTCAAGCATCCTTATATTTATGCACAGCAGAAATGTGGTGTTTCCAGGTAAAGCTTAATAATATCTACAAGAACAGGAGACAAAGCTGAGCAAAGTGAAGCAATTAGAGACACTAGCAAAGAAGCAGGGAAGTTAAAGACTTTTTTTTCTGTTCCTTTTGGTGCATTATTCTTCAATCATAAAAAATAATAGGGAAATTCCTGCTCTCAGGGAATTTTTATGGAGAAATCTGAATGTGGTCTTGAAAGAAACTCCAAGTTCCCCCCCCCCCCAAAAAAAAAAAAATTATGGAGAAACCTGAGAAGTTCAAGTGCAGTAAATCAACAGGAGTTGATGATCTTCACCCAAGGGTATGGAAGGAAATGAAGTGTGAAATAGCAGAGATCTGAGTTTATGCAATAAGGGACCATTCCAAGAGCCACTGAAATCAATGGAAAGAGTCTCCATGCTTCTCTGAAAACTGGATCAGACCTTCCCAAATTAATTCAGAAAAACAATAAGTACTCACAGGAAGGTGTTCATCACCCTTTCAGGTCAGATGTGGGAAGCACAGTGGGGTGAGGAGGGCTGTATCGAGCAAGATCAGCAGATCAGGAGCAGCCCAGACCATACGGAAAGCTCTCTGTAATTACAGAGCTCCATCTCGGCCAGTGCAATGCAGCTCTGTGGGATTTGGCCCCGTAATATTGGGAATGACATGTGACACTATGAGCATCGAGCCAAATCCTGCCACCCACACGGCATGGTAAATGCTCTCAGGATCTGGCCCATCTCAGTGGTACCACTGTGTTTGCATGACTACAGGCTCTTGCAGCTCAGCTTAGCTCCCTGGCTTGCTAGATGTAGTACATCTGAAAGCTGCTCTTTCTTCCCCGAAATCACTGCTGGCAATCATTTGTCACAGCTAAGGACAACATCTCCCGCTGCTTGGCGATAGGGCTTCTGCACAGACGATGCCTTATGGACAACTTCAAGTTTCCAAAACAGCATGAGTGCGGAGCACAGGCCAGGCTTCCCTTTTCAGACACCGAGAAGCAAACACTCCCAGCTGCCAATGATTTTACTTTATTGTCATTTAAGTTGGCTCCTTCTGCACAAGTCACTGGCGGTCTCACAGTAGCAGGAGTTGAGTAATAATAGTATTTCCAGTATGCTCACCTCCAAGATATGCTTTAGAGGAGAGACTGCTGGGAGAACAGGATGAGGATGGTTTGTATTGGCTGTTCCTTCTCAATTTCTCATCAGACTGTGATTCAAACTAGCATCAAACTACAAAATCCATCACTCACGTCCCCCCTGCAGATTTTCCATGTTGGCTCCTCAGCAAGTGGGACTAGACTACCATTCATCAGTCCTCGGAGGTGCTGAGAGGGTCCTCTCATCTTGGAAATTCTGAAACAAAGTCATCCACCAGCTTTTCAACAGTGCCATGGCCTTACTACACAGGGGCTGGGGATTGATATATTTTTCCCTGAGAAGATTTCTCCAGGAAGTTTGCAAAACCTAGACTCACCAGGCTTCACTCAGCTAAATACGGGACACTCCCTCTTCTTGAAACTTTCCTCATACTCAGGGAAATGCAAAAGAAATCAAGAAAAGTGTCTGGGAACAGGGTAATGTCACAGAGCTCCAAAATCACCCCCAAAGTAATCAATGTACCATCTAAACCAACCTCTAAATGCAATGTTAATATAGTCCCTGACTGCAGCGATCCAGTGCTCTTCTCCATTTGCTGCTTTGAGAATGCAAGGAGATCATGTCACATCCCCATCCTCTTCCTTAACATTGGCTTCCACATTTCCGAAATACTCTTTTTTCTAACTTAGAGGCAAAGTCTGTTGTGGAGCAGAGTCCTTTGAAAGCAGATCCCCACTCGTGGTGCTTACCTGGCCTTGCTCACTTAGATTCAGAGGAGCACCACGGTTTCTTGCCTGCTCTGTGATCAGACCTGGCAAAAAAGATGCACCAACCGGCTCCATCTGCAATGCAGCAGAACAAGAAAGGACCAGCCAAGTAAATGCATGCAAGAAATAAAGCCATAGGGAAAGGGGAGCAAGGGCAGGAGGTGACTGTGTTAATATATTGCTCACTGAAGGAAATAAAGACTAATGATACTGTCCCACCTGGAAGTAATGGGTGTTGTGCAGATTATCAGGGGATGTCTGAGAGAGACCATGATTTGTGAAGGGCTGATCTCAGCTATTCAAAGCTGTAATGCTGCATTCAGTGGTGCAATCTGAGAGCTGATAGTGATTTACAGTTTCCATTTTCTGACTTTCCTGGGAGCTGGGAGACTCTGCTTGGAATTAATGCAAGTTGTCTTGCATTTGATTTCCTAGGTTGTTCTAAAAAGTGAAAAGAAAATGAGGTATTTCTTATGGTAAATAATACTTCAGTCAATACCTAGATAGCCCTGACTAGGCTTTAATGCTCACAAGTTGTTGAAGAGAACTGGGAGAGAAGGAAGGACTTACTATTACTGCCTCAATTTTTTTCTTTTGTGGCTGAAAATATTTTTATGAGACAGCGGAATGAAAGATCAGCTATTGCCTTGCTAGTTTGGTGATGGTTTTCTACCTCATAACAAAAAAGGTAATGAAAATTTACACCACGAGACACAGTCTTACAGTTTCTGGGATTTTCTGGACAAAATTGATGGGCCTGCGTGATGAGAGAGAACCAGAGACTTCATGAAGTCCATTGGGAATTAGGATGATTTATCTGTTTTCCACACAAAACCCCAATCTATTCCCAGCAGTGCCACAGCCAAACTTCTTAGGAAGCCAGTCCTGGGAAGGGACTTCACAAAACAGTTTGGTGCTTACATGCCTTTATGGGAAGTAGATGATCAACCAGGGAGCAATAGGAGTCACGTAGCTGAGTTGTGGAGGGGAGCCCACCAGTCAATACAAAATGCTGCAAGATGGTGTGGTGTGAATTTATGTCTCCCAAGACTGGGTGCCCAACAGACCCCAGAGTTAAGTACCTCTGTAAAGCTGCGATTCGCAGGCTGAATTCTCCTGTTGCCTTCCTGCCTGTACTTGGGTTTAGGACACCTCAGGCCAGATATGTCCTGTTTTTTTCCCAGAAGCTCTGTCTGGGAGGACAGAGGATTATGTACATCTTTGCAGTGTGTTTCTGAATCTGCAGAAATACGGCACCTGCCTTACTCCCTGGATCGTAATGGAGAGCGGGGTGCAATATGCAGTTGGTAGTTTGATGCCTCCCACCTGGGAAGCGGGATACCTGGATACATCTGCCACCTCAGTCTTTACAGCTTCAAACCCACCCTTCAAACCCTCCCAGAACAAAGCCCTGACCAACAGGCTATCATCACCTACACCATGCAACAGAGAGGGGCCAGAGACAGAGCAAAAGGCAGAGACCTGTCCTCTGTGCTCCCCCAAGAGAGGCAGCCCAAGATTTCATGCACTAGCTCTTCTTGCACTAAAGAGCTATTCAAATTCATACAGAGAGCTTTCTAGGTGGGACAGCCCCTGGATAGACCCACCAAGAAGATTTCCCCAAAGCCAAGGTCTTCAGGATTACAGGGTCTGTAGCTGTAGGGCAGGGAGAGATGCCAAAACTTCCAGACAGTCTCTCCTGGAGCCAAGAGCCTGGAAGAGTAGATATAATCTGGGCTCAGCTCCCAGGTCCACAGCAGGGAGCCTAGAAGCTCGGAGAAGCCCAGCTACAGCCAGAGCTCTCCAAGCACGCTGGTTCCCTGCTGCAAGGCTGCGACTCAGAGCTGGGGCAAGGGGGACAGTCTTTAAGGGTGGCGAAACCAAGCCCAAATGCAAGCTGTCCTCTTCTGGACCTAGCTGGACCAGTGCATGAATTATGGAGCAGTATGCCAGCAAGAAGATGACGGCAGTAGCAGGGCTTCAAGTGGTCTCTTCTAGCACTTGCTGGAACAAGGAAATTCTCTGTGTCAAAAAAGTCCATTTCTTTTCAGAGCCATCATGTTTTGGGTGTCCTGCAAGCAGAAATTTGTTAGAAATTCAAAATGCTTTCTGGTTTATATCCAGCACAGATGGGAAAAAAATTTAAAAGATAAATAAATAAAAGACGGAATTGGAAAAGAGAAAAAAAAAAAATCCCTAAAATTCTGAAACATTACCTTTTGCCAGAACAGTATCTGCTCTAGGCATGGATGGAAGGAATTGACTAATTTGAACAAAACACTTTTTTTCTTCTGTTTCTAAATGAACTGATATAGTACTCCAAAGACAGAAATGTGGGCTAGGTTCCTTACCGGTGCGTGTGAGTGCAGCTCCGCTGACTTCTGGCAGGATTTCCCCAAAGCAAGTTATTCAAGAACGAGTGCAAAACCCATCAGTTAAATTATTCACAACTACAGTCCCTGCTTTATTAGACGGTTTTTAAAAAATAAAGAATAATTTATTTTAACTAATCACAAATTCAAATCACTTCGCTGGAAAATGATATGCAAACAGCTCTAGTCAGCCTTAATAAGGTTTGGGAGGAAAGCCAGGCATTGATTTGGCCTCTTGGAGCTCTGATATCATGCTGGCCGCTGTGCAATGGTTATAGGAGTCAGCGATGCAGCATGCTGGTTTTTTCAGAAATCTCTGCCAGCGGAGGAGACAGATGCCTTTTGGACTAACACCCACTGAACTCTAACACACACACATGCACAGAGGAGTGTTTATTCACTTGTCCGTGGCTCTGTTGCTAAGTGGATGTGTTCACACTCTCTCTGCTTGTTTCATTAAGTCTGACATATTGTTGTGCAGAGGCAGCGCTCAGCATGCTGCAAGAAGTGGCTTCCAGATAAGGTGAGTCCTTCCCACTGAGCTCTATGTGAATTTGGTAACTCTTACATTCACTCAGCGAGGAGGGATTAATAACTGACTAATGCAAGACGCAACCAGGCACGCAGAGCAGGCTTCCCTTCGTGTTTTTCTGTTTAGAAGTTTTTCCTTCCCATTCTTTGACAGGTCTCGACTGCAATGAAAAATTACATCTTTAATTGAAACACAGGCTCCACTAGCAGAAAAGAAAGGAGATCTTGTGGGACAAACACAATACTAGGAGGCAGGAGATGTTAGTTCAGGTTCTGGCTTTCCTACAGCCTGCCTGTATGAACCCCAACAATTCATTCGATACCTCTGTGCTTCTGTTCTCCTGGTAAATGAGAAAAACAAATTGCAGACTTCCTTCCTCTCTTGAATTCGTTTAGCCTGCAAGACTCTTTGGAGCAGCCAGTGTCTCCTATTACACGTAGACACAGGGCCTTCCCCAACAGGTTGCAAACTCAGAGAAGATTCCTAAGTGCTACCGTAATAATGAGTCATTTATCCCCAAACTCCCTTAACAGGTTATTGTAGATAATAAATAAGGGCAAGACTGACCTATACTGAAAGCTGAAGACTTTCTGAAGATTTACAAATCAGAGCATGCCAGGACAAGAATGTCAATTCAGCTCCCTACAGAAAAAAAGACAATTATCTCTACTTTAGAGATTGAAAACTGAACAGGAAGAATAAGTGATAGTTTCCCAGTTCCCAATTTCCTGTGGAGTTTCTGGGAATTAAACATAAATCTCTGTTACAGAGCTCTTACTAACATGTTTCTTCTTTGTATTTCAAAACAAAAAAAGCCAACCATTTCCCCCAGGTTCCCAGCAAAGTCAGAATGAGAGAGTGAAGTGTTTTTTTCCAGTCCTTCAATTATTTTTTGTTGAGATATATTTATAAATTTTAAATTCAGTCAATCCCAGGTCATTTTTGGTTAACAAAATGCTTCTGTATCAACCACAAGGCTACTCTTCTATTACTAAATGAGATTACAATTAAAAGAAATGCAGTTTAAAATCTTTTACCTCATAGTAGAATATGTGTATATTTCAATGGATGTGTATACATATACTGAGATATATATATATATATTCTCTAACTTTGAACTGCAAATATTTATCAAGCACACTAAATATTGTAAATGAGTACAGCTCCAGCACTCTTTCCAAAGACGTGAATAACCCTTACAGAATAATATACATGAATCTTGCCTGTATGTTTAGACTTCTCCTGTATATTAATTTCCTGAATCATCTCTGTCAGAGTCACAAAGCATCTTTTACACTGCTAGGTTCCACCACGCGCATTACTATAATGTGGTCAGGAACTATGAATTTTTTAGGTACCATTCAGGGGGCATTTTATATGCATATTTCATGAGAGGAGGGGGGGGGAATAATATTTTTGGCAGACACTTGCCAGGATATGGATGGGATTCAGGAGAAGATGGCTTTTCATATAAGTAGTCAACTCCACTCAATTTAAACCATGGCTCTTGGGAAGCATTTAAAACACAGAGCTTAAATGGAGCTGCACTGTAAGCAGTACAGAGCGAGCTGTCCAGAGTGTGTGTGTATGTATATATATATATGTATTTGTATATAGCCAGATGCTCAAGGTCAAACGCACAGAGCTAGCCATTTGGGGACTGAAACTATGAAGCAGTTTGCTGAGACAACTCGCTGTTCAGAGCTGCTTACCCCCGAGAGCCTGCTCGATACTAGACGTTGTCCTTGGGGTGAACTATGGGATCTAAGTCACTGCAACAGTGCCAGCGACAAGGCACATCTGAGGAGCTCAGGCAGCAGCTGAGGAGAAAATAAAAGTGCAAGTTGCCTGGGAATTAAAGTGTCAAGCCAGTTATCCTTGCACAGATGCTTAGGACCTATCACACTGAGACATCTTCCCTCCCAGTGAGCTACAAAGCTCTGAACCTTACAAATGGTGCACACACAGCTACGTGCTCTGGCAAAAGTGCAATAATCCATCTGTGTCCAGAGTCAACATCCCATGAGCAAAACTGTGGGGAAAAAAAAACCTTCATGAAATAGGCTTAATGCTCAGTGACAGCACTTCGGAGTACCTGGTGCATGGCATCAGGCAGTCAGGCCTTGGGCATGGCACTGAGTGCACCAAACCAGAAAGCAATCTTGTCTTCTTAAGGTAGTCAGTGGAAACCAGAGAGATGGAGAGGCACACACATTACATCACAAAGATGGAAGGAATGACTCCTCAGGACGCTGCAAGGCTACAGAAATCCTCAAAATCAGATCCACCTGAGCTCCATCAGGGTCCTGTCCAGACAACTTCGTATCCTGCCCTCGGCGCTTGGCTTTTGGCCTGGCCCTGAGTAGACTCATCCTTGCTTTTTAGACCATTTACTATGTAGTCAAAAGATGGAAAGAAATGAAAAAACTTGGCAGTCTGAATACATTGCTAACAGATTTTGGAAATAAATACTCTGAATATGGTTCCAAAGCCTGTATTCATCCTGCCTAACTTTAGGCACACAGTGGAGCCACAAAAATTAGTAGCATAATTGCCTTCAGCTCCTCTATAACCAGAGTAAAGAGACAACTTACAGAGGCGATATGTCTCTTAACTGGACCAGAGGTTTTTTCTCTTTTCATTAACTATAGCGGAACATTTCTGTCTTTCTGTGATCATTGCCAATTTCGGCCTTCTTGAACTTCCCCAGTCCTGCCAGAAAGTACATCTCGGATGCTCTGGGCTATTTCTTTTGAGATTTTTCTCTCTCAAACACTTGGATTTATTTTCACCCTCTCTCCAATCATCACCTTTACTTCATTAATGGTCTGGATCTAACCCAGACCTTTCCTAACTCTGTTTGGCCAAATCCAGTTTAACCTCTGTTATCAAATTCAACTGTAATTTCTGTGTGGGACAGTAATGGTTTAGCAAATCTACTTTGTCTAGTTGATTTCCCAGAAAGAACTGGGGATTTAAAACTCTCCGTTAGTATAAGGCCAAATAAACTGCAGGTCAGCCACACATTCTTACTTTGTGGGGCAGTTTTTCGCAAATTCACTTTCTAAAGATGGCAAAAGCAAGTTCATGAGCAGAGAACAGCTAAGTGTACCATTAAAATGGGCTGCTAAGATTAGTCCTGTACCACTTCAGCTTGCTGGCGAGCACTCCCAACAGCCCCCTCCGGGAGCAGTCAGAAACCAGAAAGCATCTGCCTTGGGACCAGTCAGTCATGCCTGCATCCGATCCTGGCGCCTGTCCTGCTGAGAAAGGGGGCTTGTCTTCACTAATTTCATGATGTCACCATTAGAAGAGTGGGAAGCAATATTTCTATGAATAATAATATACCATGAAGGGCAATCAGTGCTCAAGAACAACGTCCTTGATCGTCGGCCAGCCAAGCAACCTAAAGAGCTCTCCTCCTCGTGGCGTAGGGAAACGAGTTATTGATTTGCACATTGTTACAGAGGGCAGTTCTTAATCATAATTAGGCCACTGTGAAAAGTCAAAGCATTCAAATCATGTGAGGGCTTTCACCATTGCAATCTGGCATCCATATGTTCAATGGCAACTCAAGCAGACTGCTTTAATTTTTCCGTAGTTTTTTTCTCTGAAGACTCAATATCATTTACCCCTTTAAATATGTCAGTTCTGTGTATTTGGATATGCAGCCCCATATTGTCTTTCAGAAGGCTAAGTTAAAACACAGCACTCTATTTTGATGCACTATACAATAAGAAATCCTCTCTTAAAGAAAAATCAGACATGACAATCACCATTGTATTGTGAGATACTCCCACAAACTTGCATGTTTTAATCTGAATATAGTTTGCTTCAGAACCTGACCAAGTTTCTTAAGTAAATTCTGAATAAAAGTAAGAGTAGCCAAAATACTTTTAGCTGATTGCTAATCTAGGGCAGTGAATACATCCTTCAGATATTTCCAGACATCACTCAAATATTTCCAGCTGAAAGGTTTAGTGTTTATGTTCATCTTGGGTTTGGGTAAGAAAATTTGAAAAAAACTGTTTAACTAATGTCTCCTCCTGAAAGGAGTCTAAAGGTAGTTGGCTTTCAGCAGTGGAGATTGGTGCTTATTCCCTCTCATCAAGGAAACAGAACTATATGAGTGAAAGAGTGATGGAGGCTCAAGCGCAAATGGGCTTCTGTTGGCCTGGAGTATATTTACTCTAAAAGTTAGATGTAGTTTTCAGATTTTCAGATGGCTGAGGTCTGAAACCATCTTACACTTACCTCGGTGGGTTTCAGGGGAAGGATAATCATTTTATGAAAGTGTTGAGACTCTTCTTAACAGAAAGGACAGGATTCCTTAAACCCTGCAACGCACGTGGTGGCTGCCTCCTTTTATAGGCAAAGGGAATGGAGGGACTCCTCCAGGGCACTGGTCCTCTCAGCCTAAGGTAATGTCTAAAACAGGCTTCAGAAATCAATTCCTAGACATACCAGTTTCTTTCCACTGTCTATAAAGTGAGCCCAGTGTGACTAGGTAAGATGGACAGAGCTACACCATAGGCATTAGATGATATGAATCCCATCAATGGGGCAGTACTTAATTTCTTTCTATCGGACATATCAACTTTTTATCCAAATCTAAAGTTTGAAAAAATCCACGTCTTGTCTGAGATCTGGAGTACAAAGTAGAACTGAAGATGACATCATGTATTACAGAAGCAAATGTATCTTAGCTTGCCTGAAAATCACTGAAACACATCAAATTCATCAGTTCTGCTGTGGGCCTTTCTGCCCTGAGTTCCTTCAACTTCCAAATACCTCCCCAGGTGTCCTGCAGTGCACATACCCCAGGTCTCTTGCTTGCAATGCTAGCAGCTTTTCCTCAGCAGCACATCACTCAGTGAATCCAGTAGGAAGCAGGAAAACAAACATCATTTTTTGCATGCACTTTTGAATCACATCCCAGTGAGGATCTGAGCTATATGAGCGAGGCTGAGATAAGGTCATGGAAGGGATAAGAAAACAGAGATTATTAATTTATGCCAGCCTAAAAGCTCCAGCAATTTTATTATGTAAAAATGCTAAAATGGGATGAGATCATGGACATATACTTTGAATGCAAGACATTTTTTTTAGTGATCCAAAGCCTTAATTAACAATAAAGGGTAGAGCCTTAAAGCATCTCAGACTCCATTTGAATGAGCAAAATATTAAAAACTTGCCATGTTCGGCATCCGTTCCTTAGAAACTAAGAGTGGGAAGTTTCAGAAATGTGGGAGCTTAGGGCCACTGACAGACTGAAGAGCCCTGAACTAGTCTTAAAACTCAGTTCCTCTGGTAGGGCTCCTTTTAGTCTGTTTAGGGAGTTATGCTACATGACGTCTCACTAGTACGTCTCCAACTCTTCGTGTTGATGAACTTCATGACATGACAACCCTTTCTCCCTGACCCTGAAAAAAAGATAGTACTTAACATAACCATACAATTTTTTTATTTATCATGATGCCAGGTTGGCTTAGATGATGTCTTCACAGCTCTGCAGCAGCTGACAGATTGTGTGTTTTACAACAAGAGGCCCTTTACAGCAGTATATTGGGATGATAGAGTTTTTTTAATAGAAATTGGGAGTGCCACCTCCTTCATAAGGCCTCAGTCTTGCAAATACTGAAAAGACAAAGCTGAAAATGCCTTCTCCTGAAATCTCTAAGCATATAACATTATGCTCTACTCCAGCATGGATAACCAAATTGCATTTCTGATTTCCTCATGTGAAGCCCAAGAAACCCATGGAAATAGAAGAGCCTGCTCCTGGGTTATCATAATGAATTACATTTGTTAAGCCTGCTTTAGCAAATTAATTGATTTGATATGATTTAGAAGGACAAAATTTTCCACTTCCTTTGGCATTTTACCTCAATGCTGCCACATCCAAAAGACCCACAGAGAGCAGAGGAGTTAAAATGAGGGACAGAGGAACTTGCTTCTCCTCTGGCTTCCTATCCCCTGCAAAACCAAGAACCATTCTGCATGGCAGCATCCCCTCTCCTACCCCCAGCCCGAAATACTATGAATAAGGACCACAGTTCTCTGTTCACTCAGGAATGCCAGATATGAAACCACAATCAAGCTTCGATCTCTTCAGCACAGCATGCTCCACATGCCAATCTACATGTTTGTTGAAAAAAATGATTCTGCTGGAATAAGTTTCTATTATAAGCTCTCACTGTATACATTTTTTGGAGTTAGTATATAATTCCTGCCCCAGAACCTAATATCTTTTCTGTTTTACAACTGCACATAAATACAAATGCCTTCCATCTAAAAAAAATAAATATTCACAATGTCTGTTCAGTTTGCCTTCTCGCAGCATCTCTCTCCCTCTGCCCAAATATAATCGCACTTTCTAACCCCAATCACTCGTGGGGGGGAGAGCCAAACAAATCTCACATTCATAAACTCAGATGACAGCCACCCTGAGCCATAGGAATAGCATTGAATTTATTGGAGCCGTTAGCACAGTACAAAGCAACTGGAGTAAACAGTGACTTCCAAAAGAGGCAAAGTTATTTGGAGCGGCTCCAGCATGCAAATGGCAGAGACATTGATAGCTGTAGCAATTATTATTTCCTTTCCCCATACCCTTTTCCTTTTTGCAGTTTGGCCAAATGAGTTTCTCTGCAGATGCTGGAGGCACTGGAATCTGCTGAAATTTATGGTGATTTCTATGGCCACCCTCAGGTTTCCAGTACAAGAATTAAAAAATTTCTAGCTTACCCGTCACCATGAATTTATGGTGGGAATAGTGTTTGGCCCAATAATATGTTCACTGGGTCTTGGTTTCTTCTTGGAAGTGGTGAAGCAGGTTGTCTGACCAAGTGATCTGTGAGCTAATCCTTGTCTGTATGAAGCAAATAGGAAAAGGGCCAATTTGTCTGGAATGAATTTTTTTAAAATAACTGAGCTCCCACAAATATGAGCTGAGCCCAGAAAGATGACTTCAAGGTTAAAGCACAAAATTGGAAAATAAGATAATTATTCCTATTGGTTGTATTGTTACTGCCCTTAGCAGCCTCACACCCAAACCAGAAAGCTGTTACAACAAGAGTTGTGCAAACACTGAACAGAAAAATAGTCCCTGCCCCAAATAACACACAATCTTATGCAAGAGACAGAGAGACTAACAGGGAAAGTACAGGGCCACAGTGAGCAGCTGGAAGCCTGAATGAGATGAAATGAGAGGGACTCTGGAGTTACTTTCTTTTTCCATCTGTCTGGTTCCTTTACACTAGCAGACCTTTGGGTCAGAGTGTCTCTCTTTCTATACATTTATACAGCTCCAAGCATCATCTCTGTTCTGATGGAAAATTTGGGGAAGCTTTCAGCAAGTTCCTAAGTGAAAGGTATGCAAATGGATAAGACAGTCAGCCTGGCCTTGTTTATGGTCTTTATTCTTGTGTTAAATTCATATGTACATGGGATTGTGCCATATGTTTCCAGTCAGCCCTCGGACATGGGATTTTGTATGGGCGGGGAAGACATTATGCTGAGAGGAGCAAGAGGTTTCAACAGCAAAGGGTGCTGCAGCTGATCTTTTTGGCTTAAATGCTGGAATTGTTAGGTTTCTTTTGTGCTAGGAAGAGGAGGAAAGCTGGCCTAGTGTGACAAGCTGAAAAATTCTTTGGTTTGATGTTTTGGACACAAATCTCAGTATGAACCAGTGGGCTAAGCACTGAATCAAGACCTGCCTGATACTGTTTAAGTTTCTAGCTCTTGTTGATATCTTTGAGGAGATTTGGCAATATACATGTACATTCCCATGGTGTTTTGCCCTACCTGGTACTTCTGCTTAGCACTGCACTCTGTGGTCTTGCTGCAGCCAAGACAGCCCTAACCCAAGATCTGTTGCACAGTTAGATCCTGCCAAAGATTTCTGGGCCAGACACAATTAATTCATGGATCAAAGAACTAACATGCATTTGTTATCTCCTTTGCAATGCATTATTAATTGACATCCTAAAAATCATCCGTAGCACCTCAAAATGTTGCACACAACAGCAATATAAACATCTCATTCCTAAAACCATCATAGAAAGTATATGACACCACAAAATCCTATAACACACAATCCTATAACACAGTAGCTTAATGAGACGTTAACTCACAGAGTGCATTAATGGAGCACAATGTGGGCATAATTAGCAATACCACAGCATGCTTCAGTACCAGCTGTGGTCTTGCATCAAAGGTTTATAAAGACCAGCCTGTTAACTTGTTCCAGGATAAAGGCCAATGTTGTGTAATCCAGTACCTAGAGGGGTGATGCAGTTGATGGAGGCAGAACAGAAGATTTCTACATCAAAAGGGTCGTCAGCACCTGAGCAAGTGTCATGCACTCAGCTTGCTTTATACTTTTTCCAGATTCAAATTTTATATGGGTTATCTGTCAGCAGGAGGCATTTCAACAAGAAAATCAAACTGATCTCTCCTGAAGAGGTCAGCTCAGAATCCAGTTCAGCTCACCATCACCCACTGGTTTTATTCTCATTTTAAAACTGGTTTAAAACATATTCTGGCAGGATTTGTGACTTCAAGGATTTTCTTTCAACATAGGAAGCTGCTGTCTGTAATTCTTAAAGCTATTTATCAGCTAGATAAAAGCCAGAAATTTGACCATCTGGACATATTGCCATCGGCATGTTGGCAGTCTTCTGGCACCATCCCCGCGGGCTGCAGCAACAGTTGATAGCAAGTCCCACAAGAGATCGCCACCGAACACAGAGAAAGACTTATGGTGGCTGATGACTAACTTCAGATGAGATATACCTTTCAAGCACCTATTTTATCTCCCAGGGCTATAATGGGAACTTGGCTCAGATGCCGACATTTCCATCGTGGAGCTATACAGTCAGATGAAATGAATTCCAGGCTCAGGGTCAGGCTGCCTCGCTGTTCGCTGTGAGTAACCCCGAGGGGTCTCTGAAGGCTGCGAGTTCTAAGCCATGACAATATGGGCTCATACATGCAACCATGACATCCTCAGATGGATGCACAGGCCTTGACGTCCTAAGCGCACTCAACAGACCCGTACCCCCCATGGCACACCCAAGCCTGCCCTTTTCACATTCCTGATTACTCGACCCATATATCTCCTCTAGGTAGTCCCAGTCTCCACTCTCAGTAGTGTTTGTCACAGTCTCAATCCATTCCTGTCTTCCTCTCAGGGCTTTTGGTCCCAGTCTCCTGGTAGTCCTCACAGTTGTGTTCCCAGATGTCCTGTTTCTCATGATCCCTACATCTTTCAATGAATGAGGATCAGAATTTCCCCTCCTAGCTCCTTTACCATTATGTTGTTTTTCTTTTCCCTCCTAAAATGTCCATGCCTCCCCTGTCTTCATGGCAGATCTCCACTGGATCTCATACTCAGTGTTTTTCCATATCTATGATTCTTGTACTGTTCTGCTCTTCATCTTTTCATTTGGTCCCAGATTACAAGAAAGACATTGAGTTGCCGGAGCGTGTCCAGAGAAGGGCAACCAAGTTGGTGAGGGGCCTGGAGCACAAGTCTTATGAGGAGCAGCTGAGGGAGCTGGGGTTGTTCAGTCTAGAGAAGAGGAGGCTGAGGGGAGACCTTATCGCTCTCTACAACTGCCTGAAGGGGGGGTGTAGTGAGGTGGGTGTTGGTCTCTTCTGTCAGGTGTCTGGAGATAGGACAAGAGGAAATGGCCTCAAGTTGAGGCAAGGGAGATTTAGGTTGGATATTAGGAAAAATTTTTTTACTGGGAGGGTTGTCAGACATTGGAATAGGCTGCCCAGGGAAGTGGTTGAGTCACCATCCCTGGAGGTATTCAAAAAGTGAGTAGACGGGGTACTTCAGGACATGGTTTCATGGGCATGGTTGATGGTTGGACTCGATGATCTTGAAGGTCTTTTCCAACCTAAATGATTCTATGATTCTATGATTGATTACATTCTCTTTTCAGTTTAATATGGTAGCCTCTTTGCTAAGCCTGAATTTCACACAAACAAAACAGCAATTCCCCTCTCTCTTTCCACTTCTTCTCCCTTCTCCCACCAACTTTGCTCTCAGAAATACTAGAACGATTTTTGCTAAAGCTTAAAAAAGAGATTCCAAAGTTTCAGTTCCAAGAGGTGAAGTATGGCAGTATTATAAGCACCAGCAGGAAAGACCATAAAGGTTAGTCAGCTTAAAATTAGTGGCATGTATCCTAACTAATGCATCCATAACGTTGCAAGTACACACACATACACAGAGCCTAGCTTTGCTAAACAGGCTTAGAAAAGGTGGCTGAAAACAACCTGACTGGCTCTAGACCTGCAGGTGTTCAGTCACTGTTTTAAAGCCACCTTTTACATACTTGCAAGAGGAACTGTTTTAATCAAACCAATACTGCAAGAAATAAACACGTCCTTTAACCACTAAAAGGTGCTTGTGCAGTTTGTAAAAGTCACCAGCACCTTGAAACCATTTAAAATTCTGCCTTCATGGTGTTTCCCCTTCAGCAAAGTAGTTGCTGAGTTAATGGGCAAGGTTGCAGCCAGTCTGGGCTAGTGTGGTGGGAAATACAAGAAGCTACTTGATCAACAGTATGCAGGTCTTTGAACTATATCTCAGGCAAGATTTCCACTGAAAATTCCACTCTGCATATTCATAATCCCCATGTGCTGTCACTCCATTCATAAGTATTAAATTCTTCAGTCATATTAAAAAAAAATATTATTGCTTTCACAAAACAGCAACATTTTTAACACACCTATGCACTATTTTTATTGCCTAGTTCCTGTCACTAACATCCATACACCCTAGAAACCATTAAAATCTGCAAAACATATCAATTTATCCTCACTTCAAGGGAAAACTATTGCAAGCAGGAGTAGAAGGCATGAGCAGCACTTGTTTCCAGGTTCATCTTTACACTGGACTGTTGTTAAGAAACTTTGTCCTGTTGACAACAGACTGTCATTCCCCCTTCCTTTCTCATTTCCAAAAGCCCATGACTCCCAATGATAAATGACTCCCAACCACAAATGTTTGGTTGGGCTCAGTGCAGAGGTAACCAAGCAAAGTCCTGAAGATCCCTTTACACAAAGATCATTTATGTTGAGCTGTTCTTCAGGATTTCCACAGGGAAAAGGCAATGTGGAACCAATATGTTCCCATCCCTCAGCTTCAATGTATATTTAGAGCGAAACTCTCATGAAACAACAAATTTCTTAACCAAACATTCCCTTAGGTTGATTCCATGAAAAAAAGAAAAAAAATAGAAAAACTTCACAAGATTTCAGGCTGCAGCAGCCTACTGTGCTGACCATTGTCACAGAGTAGTGTAGGTTGGAAGGGACCCTTGCTGGAAGGGTACGTCACTGACACAAATGCAACTTATTGTCCAGCCTGTCACGTTCCTACTGAATGGCATCCCTATCTTCCACTATACCTGTCATTTTCCCTAGTTTAACGTTATCCATGATCTTGCTGAAGGTGCTCTCTGTCCCATCTTCAAAGTCATTAATGACAATGTCCAACAGTATCAGTCCCACTGTTGACCCCTGAAGAAAACTGCTAGCAACTGCTCACCAATTCACTTTCTGCTGATGACCATTGTTCCATCCTGTCTGTTTTCACCTACCTTTCAGTCCATTTATCCAGTTCATATCTCTCTGAATTTACGGTCATCTCATTCGAGTGTCACTGCTTCCTTTTGTTCCCCACCTCTCTGTCCATCTGTTGTCTCTTCTCCTGTATTTAGATAAGCTTTCTGCAGAAGTGTCTTTCTGTTCCATGTTTTTACAGTGCTTAGCACAGTGATATACTAGCATGAAAGTACAGCTCCTGAGGAGCAGGAAAAAAAAAAGAATCCTAACAAAATTGTTGAGTTTGGGCTTTTTTTATACTGCTTTAGGAGAACTGGAAAATGGAGCTTTGAGGTAATACAAACCAGAGCAGCAACAGTTGGTTCAGCTCATATCCAGACTTCTGAAGCATTAGAAGTTATCAGATACTCACCTTGCCTGTTGTAAAGGTGCTTGGCATCCTAGGAAGTCGGGAGCTGGCTTTAAATGACTTGGGATGTCTTTACCTCTAGAGTTCTCTGTTGTGATTCCATATGTGCATCTGATAAGCATTAGCATGTATCTTCGTACCTGTCAATCTCAAGGCCTGACACCGAGTTGTACCAGAAGAAAGTTTGTTCGTGCACTTTTTTCAGTCCAGTGAGGGGAAATTCCTGAAAGGCTGAGTAGTTGCTTGCTCAGTTACTGGTGGCCCACAATAGGTAAGTGAGACCTCTGGGTAGCATTGAAGGAAGAAGTCATCCCAGGAGTACTTTGGCTGGATCAGATGATGCTCATCTGATACTCCAGGTCTAACATGCAGTTTGGGACAACATCCTTTGCTTAGCCAAATCCAAAGTTCAAAGTCTATGACATTTCCCTGTCATTCTGCAATAGCAAAAGCCTGGATCCACTTTACCTCCTGCCAAACTAGCAGCACTAAGGGTACGTCTATATAACCTAAATACTGCCAGGGCACACTCTCTGACCCTGAGATTAACCGGCACACTCTGGTCATACCCATATTATTAAATTCCCTTACCTACAAAACAAGGTGGTTGCATCATCTTGTCTATAGGGAATGGATCACAGATACCAATGTCATGAGTCAAGAGAAGTACAAAGGCATAAATTCTACTTCTTGACATTGTATATATGTATGTACATATTATATAGGTATAAAAACACCAAAATCAAAAGTCAAGGCTTTGAATGCACTCAGCATTGCTGATGATGCAGCTGACTTCAGCAGAGGCCATTAACTTAATGCTGAGCACTTTTGCCTCAAATAAAACAGTTCAATACAACTATTTTGGGAGAAAATGCAGGCGTAGGACTCGGGCACTTTGAAAGCCTATTCTAGGCTTCATCTCTCTTCCTGTGAGAAGGAACAAATCAGATCACTATTTGATGATACTCCTTTTCTACTTAGCAATCACTATCAGGATAATAATCTACTAAAATATATAAAGAACATGAAAAGCAGAAAGCGCCAGCAATGTTATCTGTTGTTGTTATTATTATTTTATTATATAGGTATTAATTTTGGATTTGGTCCCCAGGAAATGAAATTTAGAAGCACAGTTATAATAGGCAATACAATTTGTCCAGTTCATTCCAGAAAGTTCAAGAGTAGCAAAGTGTGATACAACAGTCATCTCCAATAACTCCTGAAACATAGGTGAGATTACAGACAACTAGATCAAATCGAGTGCCTATCTTTGAAAAAAGGGGGGAAAAGCAGACTTTGACACTTGTGTATCAGTTGGCTCAGCATCAATTCCCAGGACAACTCCTAGAATCTTAAATATTTTTTTCTTCATTAAAATGAAACCTAAAAATGTTTGTATCTCAATTTGTAAAATCACAGAAAATCACAAAACATATCTGAGAAGAATTTGCAAGAATAAACCAAGCCAAACTAATTAAATATCCATTTATAATAGGCTAAATATCTGTATGCCATATCTAGACTTTAATAAGGTTTTTGACATTGTCTTATACGAACTTCTTGTGAACAACTTAAAGAAACATGATGTAGAAAGGACTACAGTAAAGTGGGTATGCTCCTGTTCATAGTCACAAAGCAGTTAGTAATAGTCACAGTCAAAGTGGTAAAATATATCCAGTAGTTTTCCTCAAGCATCTGATCTGGCTCCGTACAATATACTCATTAATGACCTGAACCATGAAACAGGTTTGCAACAGCTAGAAAGTTTGTAGTTAATCCTGGTTTGAGTTTCAGGGTGGAGAGATGACCAGCTTGCTAATCATCATTATTCATCTCTTTCCTTTACTTTCCTGTAACTCAACCCAGATGATTATAGCATGGAAAATAAAATAAAATAAAAATAATGTATTTTAAATAGAATATGCAATGCTACCCAAACACAGGGTTTTGGGCTTATTCTGCAAAGTATTTGCACTGTCCATTCATTATATCCTGAATAAACACAACTGGCTTTCTATGCTGCAATATTTTTCCCCTAAGATTTCCAAAGCACTCTTCAAACATAGCTAACCAATTTTGCAAACCCTTCATAGATTTTTAAAACTGAAGGGAACCATTTTAAGCATGTAGCCTTATCTCCAGCCTAATACATGAAGGATATGAATACTTGAAAACAGGTTCAAGACATCCTAAAGTTTTAAAAAAGAGCAGTAATTATCTGGGATTGATGTATTCATCTTCCTCTCAGGCCACCACCCTAGAATCTTCTTCTGCCATTTCCAATTTACTGAGCTGGGCGTGGATTTAAGCCATTGCTGACCCTGGAAGAAAACCACAGCTACGCTGCAGACTGGTTTAGATTTAGGCCAGGGAGTACAGGCTCCAACTTGAAATGCAGAGGTCAAACTTCAGTAACCAGAAATAATCTTCAGAGCTTTAAAATGGCAGGGATCCAAAGATCCAGCTTTCTCCTTGGTTTGATAAATGCTGCCCAGAAGTAAATCCTAGAGGATTTGTGTGTTTTTCACATATCCGGAGGCATGCAACATCTTTGCGAGCTCTGCAAGGCAGAATGTTTCTAGCCAAAGCAAGCCCTCCCCGGCACTGAGGACCTGAGCTGCCAAGTTGGGGCATCTTTGAAGAGGCGGAGGTGGGAGCTAGTGCAATGTAACTGTGATGGGCAGATTCAGGAGGTACCAGGGCCCCGTTACTCTGTTGGATTGCCACGAAAGATTGTAAGAAAGACAGCCACCACGCTATCCCGCTTTGCATGTGCTGGGAAGTGAGAGGTCCAATGGCTTTCAGCTCTCACTCCCATTTATATTCTCATTATCACAACTGAGAAGGTAACACAGAAGCAGCAAGAGTACTTTATGTTTAGGGCAGGTTTTGAGTAGGAGGGTGGGGAGCAGTATTTTTGGGACATCTGTAAAAAGGGAAAAAAGATTCCTGATGAATCTTGGTAAAGGGCAGTCCATAGTAATAGAAATCCCTGTTCCCCTCCAGTCCCCTGTCATCCCTACTGCCTTCCCCACAAGTCGAGTTAAAGTGCTCACTGCAAGCAGGCAGGACCTCAGATTTACATTTCGTCTGAGCTGTGGGTCTTCTGAGCACGATAATGGTCAGTTAACGCAATACTATAACACTAGATCAGGTATCATCTGAGGGGGAAATCGTGCCACCTCTGGAGGCACAAATATAACTTCCTCAGCACCTGGGTGTTCTTGGAGAGCTCTAACTTACTAATTTGGTTTTTAATATATACAGCTATTTAACAATGGCAGAAGGGGCCACTGGGTGTTCGAAGAAAATAAGAAACCTTAGCTGAGCAGAGACATGGCTTCAAAATGGATATCAAGAGTAGCATGTCACACAAGGCTCAGAAAACTCAAAAGCCTACTGGGATTTGTTTTCCTCACTGAGTAAATGATGTGACGTGGAGGGAGAGTCCTGCTGGAAATCTAAGCAGGGGATTCAAACTTCAAGTCAAGGTGACAGCATAGAAAAACAAACCCAGGTATGAGAAACCGCCTCTGTTTTTGACTACGGGTTTGAAGATCGCTTGGCTCTCCCCAGCTATTATTATCGCCTCTGACAGGAACTGGTTTGGTTTTCTTGCTTCCTGTGAAGCTTGATATGCAAAGCCTGTATGAGACACAGTGCCTTTGTCCCAAAGGACACAGGCAAGCTCTGCTCCATGTTATTCTTACCTCTCTCAAATCCCTGTACTATGTGTCCATATGCACTGCAGAACAGCAAATCCACTGCAATAACCCCAGAGAACCTTCTGGGAAGATACTGATTTTTCTCGCTATCTGTTTCCTTTCCAGACTCAAACAAGGAAGTGAAAAACCAAGGAAAATATAAAAATCAGTCAGCCTTGCTGTGGATGCACACTGGGGACTCTTATAGCCTTAAATGGGATGTGTGTTTGTGCATATCTGAAGCCACAATAAGATCCTTCAGTTATTGTGAGATGAGCTGGTACTGCAGAGCTTTAATCCAGAGTCAAATTTGGATGCAAACTCTCAAATTATGCAAATCCAAGAGTTTTGTTTTGGTTTATTACACAACTAGAAGGCTGCTAGACAGCTGCTAGAAGGTTTCCAAAGTCTGGAGGTGTTTGAGGCAAGGAGCTGCTTACTTCAATACTGGCGATGTGGAAGAAGGAAGGGAGAGCCTTGTTTTTGAATGCCTCTGCACTTCCCATTTTACCTGTGACTGGAAGCAGAAATGCTGTGCCGCACTGCAAAAACATTCTTCGTGTTCAATTCCGTCTCACGATGGGATACAGCACCCCCTCAAAACACAGAGAGAAACTCAACCAAACGTTTTCAACCCCCTAAAGACTTTCAGGTTCAGTTCAAGGCTTTAACAAAGACTTTGGGTCACTTCTGATTTTATCCAACTCTATTTGCCCAGCCCTAATTGCAACAGCACATCTGGAAATGCTACAGCTAAGGCCCTGCCAGCACTTTCATTATAAACCCTCCTGTTTTCAGGGTTTTGTAACTTCTCCTAAAAAAAAATGCAACAGCAGAAGGGGTGAAACTTGATATAAAAAGTTCTCAGCTGGGGAGCAATTTTGTGTGTGTGTTGCAATATTTCAAGGAAATCAAATCAAAATGAGAAAAGAATTTGTAGAAAAGGGTGGGAAGGTAGAAAAGCATTTTCTTGAGTTTGCTTTTTTCTTTATCTGAAGCACACAGGGAAAAAATATTGCAGCTATAAACCGTTTCTCAACTCTGACCTGTGGCGTGACTTGGATTAAAGTCTTTGGATGACTCTTTGAAAGGACAGCAAGGACAGCAAAGAAAAAGAACATTTGCCCACCACACCTGCTTGGAAATGTCTCTGAGGGGCAAGAAGCATCAATATGACCCTATCTGTTGGTGCAAGGCAATGAGAGAATGGCTAGAAACTCTGGGAGCATCCAGGACCTCCACTGCTTAATAAAGGATGTGGGCTTGCTTAGAAGTACTACTTGACACAGGAATCCCTACAGTAAGCTCCCTCCAGATATGGAAAGAAGCAGAGAGGTCTCTTCCCAGACAATCTTTCCTGGGTTTTCCTCCAAAACCCCTGGCTGAGCGTAGCTCTCAATCACTCATGTAAAAGCAGACCAAGGCCTGCTTGCAATAAACACAGAGTATATCCACAGGGTGAGACTAATTCTGAGGATAAGATAAATACAAACACCTATGAGTAGGTCTCTAAGATCACACTACAGGTAATGGAGATCTGTTTTGCAGGGTGAAATAACTTGGCTAGCCAAGAGAAACATACAAAGGCTGCTAAACAGGACATGGGTCCTGCTGGACCAGCAGCTGAGATACTTTAGGATGGCACCACTGAGACACTCTAGGTGTCATGGTTTAACCCCAGCCAGCAACTAAGCATCACGCAGTTGCTTGCTCACTCATCCCAGGTGGGATGGGGAGAGAATCAGAAGGGTAAAAGTGAGAAAACTTGTGGGTTGAGATAAAGACAGTCTAATAAATAAAGCAGAAGTCATGCACGCAAGCAAAGCAAAACAAGGAATTCATTCACCGCTTCCCATTGACAGGCAGGTGTTCAGCCATCTCCAGGAGAACAGGGCTCCATCACGTGTAACGGGGACTTGGGAAGACAAACGCCGTCACTCCGAACGTCCCCCTTCCTTCTTCTTCCCCCAGCTTTATATGCTAGGCATGATGTCATATGGTCTGGGATATCCCTTTGGGCAGTTGGGGTCAGCTGTCCCAGCTGTGTCCCCTCCCAACTTCTTGTGCCCCCCCAGCCTCCTCGCTGGTGGGGTGGGGTGAGAAGCAGAAAAGGCCTTGACTCTGTGTGAGCACTGCTCAGCAGTAACGAAAACATCCCTGTGTTATCAACACCATTTCCAGCACAAATCCAAAACGTAGCCCCATACTAGCTACTGTGAAGAAAATGAAATCTACCCCAGCCAAAACCAGCAGATTAGGATAACTCAGGTGGCACTAGGCAGCTGAATCACATAATACATATATATTTACTATAAGCTGAAGCACTTACTGGACTCCATTGGTTACACTGACCACATCAACTTTGTGTCCTCTAACTACGGTGGGAATTCAGACACCTACATGTAGATACCTAGAAGTATCCAGAGTCTCCATCCAGCACACTGCATCAGTAACCGTGTAGTCAGAGCACTTTTCATCACTTGGTCTCAAAAAGCAGTACAAAGGAGCGCAGTATTTTGCCTGTAGTATCTATCTATACACAGCATGTGTTAAAAAAACTTGAAAAAAGATATTACTGCAGCTGACCCTTGATCCATATATCAGGTTCAGCTCCACCAAAACCACGTGAACTTATATCTGAATTATTGCATTGTACCAAGTTATGGGCAGATTCTAACCCAGGTGTCTGAAGATAAGTAGTATAAGATGTTATCTGCAAGTGACCCTCTCTCTCTATTGACTACCAAGACAGCCCGTCTGACTAGTAGACAAGGGGCCAGCTCAATATGTTGTCTACTCCATCTCTTCACAACTGACCAGATGCACACTGACTGTAACTAAAGCTTGGATACATATGAGCACTAAATTTGGGTGTCTTAGTCTGGAGCTTATTAAAGTTAGTCGTTTTGTGGAGATGACTTCCAATCCTCATCCGCAGCATCCAACAGCTTACACAGCATAGCTTCAACCTCTTCCACTGCGAGCTAAACTGTGTTGCATTATATCACATTTCCAACAAATACAGTCAACTGTGGCAGCTCAGCTGGCACATCGTAGCTTGCAAAAGCATGGTAACTTGTGTCCCTGAGCCATAACTCTTAAACTGTTCAGATGCAAACATGCAATTTGCATTCTAGCCAAATCAAAGACAAAGACACTTAAATCCTAATGTAGATTGATGAGAACTTGATGGAAGAGGATAGTTTTTATTACAGTTTTTTAAGCCTGTCTCTCATCTAGATGGAGCTGAAAGCACTGTGGAAACATACTGGGAATTGTTTTCATTACACAAACCAGCCTGGCTAAAATCAGAATCTTTTTGACATGTCTTCGCTTGGTTGAACCAAATTGGAAACTGTAGGCTTGTTGACTACAATGGCACAGGTGCAAAACTATTCTCTTCTGGAATAGTAGTCACAATTCAGGTCACCTGTAACCAAGAAAGATGAACTAGAAATAAGGATGGTGCAGAGAAGAGCACTGGGATCATCTAAGGAATGTGGTACTTCATATGTGAGAGGAGAGGCTTGTTTTAAGTATCAGTACAGAAGCTGAAAGATGATATGACTATTGAAACTACGGGATGATCTTGGCATAAGGACAAATGGGTATTAACTGGCCATGAATAAATTTCAGATGGACATTAGAAGATAGTTTCAAACTGTCAGAAGAGTGAGGTTTTCAAACAGCCTTCCCATAGGAGTAGTTATGGCAAGAAACCTAACCACTTTTATGAAGAAGCACACTAAATTTATGAACAGATTATGTTACGTGGGAGGCTGAAGTAGCATGTGGCTGGATTTGATGATCCACAAGACTCCTTGCAGGCTACTTCAGAGAAAATTTTAGCATTTAATTTTCAAATGCCCTTTATACTTTCTGTATGTATGTATGTAATCCTGAGGGTAGAAATACTCTCACTTTGCAGCCAAGTCTTCTTTTGTGTTATTTCCACTTTGAACAAATAAAGGAAGTAATTGGAAAACCACAGGAAAAGCTGATTTTGTGACATTACAGACACTAAAATGAACAGATAACATTAAAGAAATCAGTCCATGTGCCTCCATGGGCTGATTAACATCCTTTGCAAGATTTTAGTATTAAACCCTCAGGAACACCTATTTTCATTTTGTCTTACTAGAACCTGACGAATGTGTGCCAGACTTACATGCTACGTAAGAGCACAGAGAATGAGCACAAGAATTAATGCACAATTCAAGGCATGTCAGTGGTAGGGAAAGCAGCACAGAGAAGAAATATCTGGGAAAGAATCAAATGAGCTAGTTCCAGAAATGAAGGTATTATAGCTGTATTAGCCCAGGGTTGAGCCCAGGACAGCTGGCTAGCTGAGAGGTAGAGCAAGTCATCCTGGAATGAAATCCAGTTCACTTAAATCCCACTTTTGTCACAGACAGCAAACCAGTCCATATGTTTTCCTGGACTGCTCATTATACAGGCCCATAAATTCATTAAATGCACCTTCATTTCATCAGAAATTTTTCTGAACTCTTAAATGTATCAGTCGAACTCTGCTGTGATCAAAGTTCTAGCCTTTCCTAAGCCCACACGACTTTGTCTTCACCTAAGTCCTCTAGAGAGGGCTTTAAAGTCAGAGGTAGTGAGGACAATGACATAGCAGTATCCACCTTCCTCCTGAGAGTCTAAAAGCTGTAGAAACTCAAAGATATTGTCTCCAGGGAAAGTGAACTCATATTTTCCACAATGTTTTGACCAGTACACCACTTTTTTTTCTGGTCAGTCGTGGAGCAGGAGACAGACACACAAAAAAAAAAAAAAAAAAAAAAAGAAGACAAGAGTCTAGTGGTTAGGGAAAGAGCAGGGATGTCAGATCCTGCTCCTTGTAACATAATGTGACTGGTGAGTACCAGGACACACAGTAGTTTAGGTTCATGGAGGAAAAGGAAACCACACTATGCCTGGCCTTGACTTTGTGATTAGGGAACACTTGTGGGCAATGGAGAGTCAAACATCCTCAAGGCTGTGTAGACCCCAGGACCAGGGTCTTGGGGAGACTGTTGGCCATGATGTCATTACATAAAACCTGGGCACATGGCGGCTCCTCTTCATTTTGCATTCCTCATGAGAACATGGTGGGTGGACTGGATCCTACACAGTTGCCATCCCGTATAGTTTACTTCTACTTCTTTGCACTCTCAGGGGAAGAGATAAACAGTGAAGCAAAATGGGTTGTCCTCTGTAGGTCTTTAGAAGTAGTCACCTCTTTCCATTAGCTATGCAGGAATTACAGAAGGTTATTTTATGTACACCTTTTGGAGGCAGGTACCTGAATTTTTCATCAGGCAATACACAGACTGAGCTGACTGAATTTTGGGTTCCATACCACCCAGGTCCTACAGGATCCTGGATCTGAGCTATTGTCTCTCCAGAACTAAGCAGCTCTTTCTCCACAACTAAGCAGCTAACTGCTGCCCATGCTGTAAACAGCCCCTATGAGTCACCATGAAAAAAAACAGCTTTCAGGCTGCTTAGAGACCTCAACTCAAAGCAACAGACTGTCCCAGGCCTGAGCAACAAGAATATTTACACCTGCTAGAAATATAAAGGAAAGGTTAACTAGGTAATTCAAAAGCACAAATGTACAAAATAGAATGGAAAAGACCATTCAACCAGTGATTTGGCCTCTGATTATTGCTCCCCAGTTTTAGTCTGCCAGCTTTGCTACCTGAGCATTATTCAAGAACAAGATCCAGGAAGCAGCATAGTCAAACCAAGTTGTTCCATAAACAACTCTTTCTTTTTAATCTGTCACTTTTGCCATTTTGGTCTACTCTTGATCATTGTGTAAGACTTCTATTTATTTAATGAAGATGTGCACCACTATTCAACATACATAGTTATATCCACTGGTTGGCAAAGTGCTAAGGACCCTCATGAGATGCGAGGCACTTAAAACTCACCATGTCACTTCTCATCTGCCCTCCATTTTGCCTCCAAAAATTCCACCAGGTTTGTCAGACATGATTTTCTGTTCCAGAAACTATCCCGATTCCTTTATATCAGCTCGTATTTTTCCAGATGTTTTGTGATCTCATCCTCTACTAATGTCTCCAAGACCTTGCCTACTGTCAAAATCAAAGTTTATTGCAAAACTGTAACTCCCCAATTTCACCTTAGTCCTCCTCGTATGGAATGGGTTTACATTTGCATTGTTCTTGTCCCTTAGTACTCCTTCCTGTTACAATAAGCTAGTAAGTATTCTTTAGTTGACCAGTATCCTCTTCCATCATCTCTTTCATGAGATTCAGGTGTGACCAGCTGAGCCCTACAGCTGTCTCCTCTTTCCAGTAATTTTTTTTTAAGATTGATCCTCAGATTGCTTTGGCTTTCAAAATCTTTTGTTTTAATTTCTGGCACTGTATTTTGTTTCTTCCTGGAGACCTACTTATCACTGATGGTAGAGGACTAAGGCTGAAGTAATGATGATACATTAGCTAAGACAATCCACAGACTGACCATTGTTTATAGAGCTTTTATGTCCAGACAAGACTGGTAGTGATAAAAGATAATGAACATCAGGTGTCTTCTTACTGCTTTACATGCCAGTGAAAAACTGTTCAATTTACTGAAATTTTTATCTGGAATATCAGATCTGGCAGATTGTTCAGAAGTTCAGTGATCATGGTGCGATGGAGGAATATGCTCAAGTGGATGAGATGATCACAACTAAGGGATATAGCAGCTGCAATCAGCTGATTTATCCACCATGAATGTGTCCAGACCCACAAGGAAACAGTATAACAGATTTGCATTGAGACATTCCCCCTTCTCATCCCAGAGATGAAAAGCCTTGGGCCAGTCCTGGGGCTAGAGGGGTGATTTGAGTCCAGGCATCTTGCAGTCCTCTAGCATCCCCAAAAGATGCCACTTTTACTTTGGAACATCTTGCAGAATATAATAGTAACTAAACCCATGGGGACTACATAATTGCTTCAAAACCCCTTAACATTCAACAAATTGTAAGGCCCATTTGTAATCCATTCTGACAAATTTTGTGGACAAGACACAATTCCATTTTAAGATTATGTGCAGTATTAAGATCCATAGTTATAGTTACATAAAACTTACATATGCGTTTTTCCATAGAGAAAAAAATCTTATTTTAAAGCCAAAGGCTGAGAGTCTAGTTGTTGGGTGGGCTCATAATTCCTCAAACCAGGCCAGGACTCTTTTTCATGAGGCCAATCAAAGGCTTTACACAGTGAAGATGGTTCGACTGGATGCAGGGATCCTTGTGTAAACAGGGACTTGCCAGACTGAGGTCCTGCACAAAGGTCTTGTTTGCTCTGTCCCTTTTCTTTGACTAACTGTGGGGTTTAGTTCTTCATGGTCTCAGTTTAGCATCTTTCATGTGGTTCCAAAGAGGAGTAAGCTAAAGGTAGGGAGATTGCCTTACAATAAGGGACCATAAATCTTTCTAATATTCAGGTGCTCAATTTACTTCACAAAACCTGAATTCCTCCCTCCAAGCTCTTCGTGACACATGGGTGGTTATCGCTGTCTTTGTCATTGCTTTGTTCTCTCAGAAGAAGAGGTATCGGGGTCACACGGAGTCTGATAATACACATTCAAGTCTAATTGGCCACAGATTGAACAATTCACATGGACTGAGATCCTGCACCAGGGGATTTAGGGATCACAGCTCTCAAAGATGGAGGACTATGCTTGATTCATTGCTGCTCTGTTTTGTAGGAAATTTCCACAAGGACTTGCACAAGGAGGTTTTTTGTTTGTTTGTTTATATTCCTCTTCTCTCCAACCAGCATGAGGTTCCTAATATAGCTTTGAGGTTCCTAATATAGCTTTGACTCTCTCAGCTTCATATTCCACCTGAAAAATGGGGATAATAGCACTGTCCTTCTTTATAGGTGTGATTTAAAAAAAAAAAAAATGCACCTAGGGCTGTAAGCTACCACTTAAGGTAATGAGGGATGATGGCAATTTGGTACCAATAGACATAAATAACCAGCAGATGAGACCCCACAGACTTTATGTTTTTAGTAAATTATTTGGACAGTTTAGATTATTCTACCACTCAAATCAGTGACAAAGTTCCCTTGGTTGGCAGTAGGATAAGAATTGTGTTACAGATAAGTGTCCTTGAATAAGAGACCCATATATCTGCAAGCATTAGTTATTTTTAGCATGTGAGCTACACAGAGAGTTGAAACTAGTGATAACTTCCCTTCTTGCTGAGTTTGTGCAAACATTTCCTGAAGCTTTCAATTTTACCACAATAGAAGCCTTTTAAAGCTTAAATAGGGATAACTTGAATTATTAACATCGGCCCCCTAGCCCAACCACAGGCATGTCTGAAGCAGCTCTTGCTGATAACACACTGCAACAACTACATTTTCCTCACACAAATCCACAAAATAAGCTGATATTCATGATTACCACTGAGTAGGAAATCACTGGGTTGCTGGGACTATTGCCCCCAAATAACCTTTCAGTTTCTTTCCTTATTTTTTGCCTGACCATTTCAACATACAACTCAAACAATTTTGCAGTGAAACCACAGGTCAGACACTTTGCTAACAGATATTGAATGCACCCTAAGGAAGTCGATGGCTCTCTGCGGTGACTAACAGCAGCAGCTTTGGTCCTTTGCGACTGAACTTCAGATGTGAGGGTTTACGATCCCGGGATGCAAGAGTGGCTTTGGAAGCCAACCCATTGGTTTCACTCTCACCTTCAGCACTGCACAGCCAAAGGGACCCCCCCAAGTACAGGAGCACAGATTATAAACCAAAGACCTTATTTCCTTCCATATGTGAGCAGAACAGTACACCGTTCCAGCTGAAGCCCAGCAGCACGTTTATAACTCAGTGAACTTCATATTTCCTCACCTGCTACCGGCAACAGTTTCAAAATACGTTCTTAGATCACATCTCCCCTCTTTGCTACAACAGGGAGGAGTTGTAATTGATGGTCCTCAGTCACCCCATGAATGGCTAACAGTGTTGGTCTTCCTTCCTCCTTCCTGCTCCAGGGAAAGTCTGCAGCTTCCAGCAGAGCTCATGGTAGCAGGTGATCTTGCATTGCGTACTGTCACCTACTTTCTGCTGGGTTTTGGTTCGTATCTGCCTCCACACTGCCAATTCTCCTCTAGTTTCTACCAGTGACCAGCTGTGGCATTCTCCTCCCATCTGTATACAGGCCATTAGGAAGTGTTGACTAGTCCTTAAGGCATCTCACTGCTAAACCCCTCCTGACCCAGCAGTTCACTTTTTGGTACTTGGTTATCTCCCCTTCACTTTTCCTGTCCAAATTTCCATCTTCGCCACCTGAGCTTGTATCTGCTCACATGACATGATATGAAAGATGTCAATGAAGACTTAGCAGAATTCTTAGTCTAGGCTTGAGCCAAGCACAGATATCTGGTCAAGGAGCCAGCCCTGGTTCCTTGAAGACCACTGTAGATTTATATGCACCTCTATGCCCAGGCAGCTGAGGACATCAGGGCCATGTTGCAGCCACATATATCACCCATGACTAGTCATTGCTTTTCCACAGAGGTTTCCACATATCACCCTAGATTTGTCACAAGTTGGACACCTATGTCCTGCAACGCACAGCTCTGACCTTGTTAGTCCCACATTTTATCAGCCTCTTCCATTAACAGTATAGTCAAAAAAGCAGCAGCCCTTCAACTCTTACCCATCTGATCGCATTACAGGTTTTGTATTTGCAACTGGCTGCCTCCAGTGGCTTTATAATGCACAGGTGAATGTGTGGTATGGATGGACTTTCCATGATGAGTGATGAGGAAGGAGGCACTGAGCACCCACAGTGAAATGTTTGTGCTTTAGGTGTACAAGCACAAGGCGAGGAAGGTCCAAACACTGTAAGTAGTGTGTTAGCTGGCACCTTCAGCTAGTTATTTCTCCGTCTCCCAAGGCTTTAGTTTTCTCTGGAGGTTACTTCTTTTGCATGCTCACTTTGTATCACGTAATTTCCTTTATGCCCGGCTGCTGTGTTGTGTCCATGCAGCTTTACATTTGAAGGGGGAAGACTTATGAACAACATAAGCTCACATTTCCAGGAGAAGTTTTCTCCCGTGGGGTCAAATGGAGCTGGTAAGTGTGATTCTTTAACATGCTTCACCAAGCTCAGTTCTTGCTGTGGCAATTAGGTCACCATGCTAAACCTTTTGCAGTCATGTGCAAGGGTAGCTAAAAGACACTGTGGTAAATAGCTCATTTCAGCCAGATCAAGCCTTGTTAAACAATTAATTGCTGCTTCTGGGGATTCTTAATTAGCAACTTACATATTCTTCTAGAACTTTAAAAGAAGTTGGGATTTTGCTAAGCTACTGCATATTTATAAAAATGTCTTATGGAAGGCTGTGCTTTGTCATTTCTGAACTACGTGAGTGGTCCTAACATCCCAAATTCCTTACATGCTTCAGGACAGCTAAGTGGCACTGATTTTGGTGGCTTTAGGACATAATTCAAGCCTTCATAATTAGGTTTTCAAAGGCAAAGTAAATGATCCTATTGTAAAGTCTTATTCTATTCATGTGCTAGGGAATGGGAAAGCTGTCTTTCATTTCAACTGAGAAGAATAAGAGGGTTTTCATACTTGAATATTTTACCTTTTCTTTTTTCTCATTCTTCTCCAAAGAAAGAAAAAAAAGAGTATTTTTTCAATCAATTAATTTCTTCTAAAAAATATTTGCCTTTTTTTTTTCTAAGAGACTTCTAATAATCATCTCTATTATGAGCATTTCCTTTCTGTCCTAAAGAATGATGGATAATGTTGCATTTAAAAAAATTCTGGAGAAATGCTACTAAACAGTGGGGCTAACAGGAAGGACTGAACAGGTTTGTTTAAGTCTCAGCAGGACACAGCATCCGTAATGCAAAAAAGCAAGGAAAAAGGTACCTACCAGTATAATATTTAACTTTAAGAATGGAACCACTTGAAAATGAGGAGGTCAGGGTTTTTTAAGAAATAGAAAGTCACAGCTAAAAGGATTAAATGACTGCAGTTGCCATGGAGACTTTTAAAGACAAGATACTATGATGATTTATGATATTGATTAACTAAAATTCTCCCTAAAATTTCCCCTGATTTTATCCCCTTTTAAAAGATCAGAAGTTTTTTATAAAGGACGGAAAAAGAGAAGAGCCTACTATGTTAGATTAAATATGAAACATTAATAAAGCAGGTCAAGAAATATTTTGAGGAACCCCATGCTAAAACCATTAAAAAACACCTTAATAAAAACATTTCACATACTTTTCTTTGAAAACCAGCCTGTCAGAGAGTCCAAAGAAGTAACAGTTGATTCAAAGAAAAGCCAGTTCTTAGGCAAGATAAGACCACAGCAGAAAAGCTAGATAAATTTTTTCTGAGAAGCAGTGAGATGTTCTTGCAACAAAACTCTCCTCTGTGGCGGATTAGGCTCAAGAACTGTGTCAAGATGAAGTGTCATTAGCAGAAATTTTAGAACAAGCTGTCCTGGTTTCAGCTGGGATAGAGTTAACTGTCTTCCTAGTAGCTGGTACAGTGCTATGTTTTGAGTTCAGAGCGAAGAATGTTGATAACACTGATGTTTTCAGTTGTTGCTCAGTAGTGTTTAGACTGATGTCAAGGATTTTTCAGCTTCTCATGCCCAGCCAGTGAGAAAGCTGGAGGGGCACAAGAAGTTGGCACAGGACACAGCCAGGGCACCTGACCCAAACTGGCCAACGGGGTATTCCATACCATGGGACGTCCCATCCAGTATAGGAACGGGGAAGTGGGGGCAGGGATTCGCCGCTCGGGGACTGGCTGGGTGTCGGTCGGCGGGTGGTGAGCAATTGCACTGCGCATCATTTGTACATTCCAATCCTTTCATTATTGCTGTTGTCATTTTATTAGTGTTATCATTATCATTATTAGTTTCTTCTTTTCTGTTCTATTAAACCGTTCTTATCTCAACCCACGGGTTTTGCTTCTTTTCCCGATTTTCTCCCCCATCCCACTGGGGGGGGGGGAGTGAGTGAGCGGCTGCGTGGTGTTTAGTTGCTGGCTGGGGTTAAACCATGACACAAGCCAATAAAATTTAACAGTAAGAAATGGCCAAGATCAGATCTCATTCACTCATGAGTTCTGAAGAAATTCACAAAACAGCAAACCTACTAATTGTAGTATGGGACCTATCACTTATATAGGAGCCTGTACTAGATGAGAAGACAGCAACTGTAAAGTCACCTTTTTCTTTAAAGTTCCAAACATCATCTTGAGAATTCCAGATAATATTTGAACTTCTCTTTAATGCACATTGGTAGACATTGTATTAAATAGTAGAATTAGTAGACAGAGATAGAGCTGATATAAGGAAGACAGCATCGCATTTCTTAAAAGTCACGAGTCACAAATACATTAGAAACCTTTGAAGGAGTAAAAAGGGATGTAGTGTATGGGAATCCCATCGGACTACTTGGACTTTTCAAAAGCTGTCAACAAAATCCCACAGCAAAGTATTTTTGAGAAATTAACCTTTCATAGTGTAAGAGGAAGTATCTTGACATGGATTAATGGTTGAAAGGTTGGAAACAAGCTAAGGACTGAAATAAATGGCTGGCTTTAATAATGATACCAACTGAGAGATGAGTTAAGACTTGTGCTGTTCAACTTATTTGCAGATGATCTTGGAAAGGCTTGACGTGACCAAGTAATGTTTTATCCAAAGTCATCAAAACTGAAATGTATTCATGAAAGAGAGTGACCAGATAATAAAATGACAAATGAAATGCAATGTCAATAAAAAAAGATTGGGCACATATAGAAAAATATTATCTGAGTTATATCCCATAACGGAGTATAAATTAACTTTTACCACCCAAGAATGACATCTGAGTCATGTCGGATAAAATGCGTATTAGGAATTCTTAGGAAAATAAATGACAAAAAAGCAGAGGGATGATTACACAATTGTATATATCTAAGTTTGGCAACATCTTGAATGGACTGATACAGATTTAGTTGTTTCATCTGCATTTTCGTTTTGAGGGAGATGAGTGGTGATGAATTTTGCTACCTTTGAGGCACAGGAGACTGATGTCTGATAGGCACAAAATAGCAATGCTGACCTTTTCTCTATGGACCCCTCTTACTTTGGCAAACAAGGAAATGCCAAGGGATGGTACCAGCTTAGGAGGAGCTCCTTTGCCATCCTGCCTGGACTCCTAGGTATGAAGGCAGTTATTATTATTATTTTATGGAGAAGGAATTTTGTCATGTGGTTAAAAAAAGAGGCCATCTGAATCTTGTTCCTTGTTTTGCCACTCCCTTAACATCAGATTTTGCTTAAATTTCTCTGTGCCTTAGTTTCAGGGTACAAAATGGAGAGAACATTTCTTCCCTTTTCCATGGGGGTCCTGGGATGCTTATCTAATTGCTCTTTACAAAGCTGTTGGAAATCTGAATGTTAAAAGTGCAAAGAATTAGAGGTCATTAATATTAGCTAATGCTGCCCTTGCCCCACGTAACAATTTAACTTTGGAAAGTCAAGTCTCCATAAAAGAGAAACCCTTCTTTGTACTTGGTGGGGATGGATTATGATCATTCTAGGACTCTAGCTATGTTTGTTGGCATAAACTTAGAGAAGTTTCAAACAGCCAAAGTAAAAATAAATCTTATTATTGTACATTTATACTAAGCAGGGTTCACAGTTTCCTCTTTATTTTTTTTAGATTGCTATTTTGATTTTTTCCCCTGAAAAACAAATACTGGAATATAATGTTATTTTAACTTTGAAATTTATGGTCTTCCTGACAACAGGTAGTCACAGTTGCATTCTTGCAAAAGAAAACAAAATTAAAAATATAGACACAGGAAATAAAATTAATTTTAAAATATATGAAAACATTTATTCTGTGCATCAGCCCAAGTGAACAGACAAGTCTCTGACTGATACCCACCACAGACTGCAGTTTCTTGAATTGATTGATTAATAGGACAGAAATGAGGAGGTGTGAATTTATTTTGGACTTCAACAGGGTTGAAAAAGGTTTGGCACAGTTCAGCTGGGCTTAATCTGCATTTTAAAGTCTATGAACAGTGACCACCTACTGGCATCCTTCAATGTGTTAGGTCCCATAGAAAGGAAACATTTTGCACTAGGCTTCATTTCAGCTAATGTTCCTGGATTTATAAAGGTACTAAAAAGGCAACAGCAATCTGATTTCAAACTAACAAAATACCCCTTTTCCCCTAGCGGGATCGAAACTCAACAGAAGAGTTAAGAAAGGAGGAGGAGGGTAGGTGGGATCGGAGAAACAATTTCTCATTGTTTGGAGGTAGATTGTTCATGAGGGCGACGTTACCCTTAAAATAAAATTAAATTCCTTTGGGGTGTTTTCACCATTAAGCATCGAGATTTTCATTTAACTGTGTGAAAGGTAGTAAAGAAGTAATAAATAACAGTTCAAATGGGAAAAAGCTGCAGAGGAGAAAAAAAAATGCTGAAATGCCGAGAATTTTATCTGAGCTAAAAAAAATGGAAGCAGAAAGATCTCACTGTATTCTGCAGCAAGGATAATTAAAAACAAAGCCGTCTTTTAAGACAGAGCAAACATTCCCCACCATCTCCTTTTTCTGGCGAAGCCAGGAAACACCCTCTGAAGTAAAATAACCATAACAAGAAAAGACATCTTCTTGAAGACATTTTGACTCATAGTTTACTGCTTTATAAGCAGTTCAATAGAAAGATGTTCCACGCCAAGGCAACAAGTCAAGAATCCACATTTTTAATGCTGGTTTAGTCTCCTATGTGATTATTTTTACAACATCTGCAATTAAAGACAGATTTTTCAGCTCCCTGATTGTGACCGGATAGAAAAGGGTTTGATGTGCACACACACACACAGAGGGAAGGAAAACGCCACCTCTCCCTGTAATGGTCTTCATTAAAAACAGCTTTGCCCAGCTTCTGTTTTATTTCATTTTGATGATTGAAATTTTCCTCGTTTAGTAGTAGGTGGTGTTTTTTTCTTCCTTACACTTCACTGGTCCAAAGGAAAAATCTGAGAGTCCAAACTCCTGTTTTCCGTCATTTGGTCAGAAAGGGGTTGTCACGTTTTCAGAGGAAGGATGGGGCTGGGAGGGAAGGGAAAAAGGGAAAACTCAAAAAACTCAGAAATCACTGTTCAAACCCCAGGTCATTAGCACTCACACAGTGGTGGGGGGAGCTGAATGCAGCTCCCAGCAGCACCACAGACTTGGGGTGGTAAAACTGGTCACCCCTTTGCACCCTCTTACACCTGCTGGAGAGTAAATGGCTCAAGGCACAAGTTCGCCTTTCAGGCTCGCTTAGCTGCCCACAAGCTGTTTTTACACTGATCTGCAAACTTTGTCCATGTATTTTTCTTAGCTCTCCAGCATGGTTTTAAAATAAAAGTATGTCACTGACCATGAAACTGCCTACTGTGCCCTTCATTGCTTCAGTACTTGAGTTACCAGGAGTTGCATCTGCCTCTGCAAATAAAAATTGCCCTTGTACAAGAAAAACAGCAGAAAACAAAAAATCCAGGAATTATTTTGTCAATTCATTATAGAGTTTTTATAGGCATTGACCTGGTTCCAGGTAAAATAAGACCTTACAAGAAATTATCATTACTAGTAAACTACGCTCCAGGTCAAACTTTCTGTGAATCCATCTCTTTCAAGGGAGACTCTGGAGATAAATTTGTTTCCCTATGATCTAAAAGACAGGGACGCATAAAAATCATATAGCATTGAAGGTGAATGTTCTTTCTTTCGTTTCCCTTTCTGGATAAATCTGACTCTATTCAAGGGATGTGTTTATCCCAATGCTGAACTGGTGTGGGCAGGAGCCTGGCTTTGATCCTGTTGGAAACATCCATGGCATTTCAAGGTGATTCAAGGTGGGCAAGTATATGGGGGGGCATTTGGGGCTTCCATCCCGTTTGCTTGCTAGGATGGGAATACCCCAGAGGTTTGGCAGCGCGTCAGGTGGGAATGAGGATTTTGGGGCTGTGCTGGGTTAGGTGGGGTGGGCACAGGCAGAAAACCTCCAGTTTTGGGACCCAACGTCCCCTGATGCCACCAAAGAGGAGCTTATCAGAGCATTGCATTTTTATCAGCTGGCTCAGGATCCTCCAGTGCCTTTAACTTGCTGGGGTGGCCCAAACCTCAGTGTTCAAGAGTTTAGGATTTGGGGGTTTTTTAAATAAACCTGAAACACCAGTTTTCCCCTTCTTCCTTTGATGTCAAAGCCTCAGAGCCGTGGGCAGCATGAAGCAGGAATGCCACGCTGCCCAGACCTTCTTCCTTGGGATGGGTTTGGTTTTATAACTTGCTAAACCATGTCCCGGCGGGGAGGTGGGAGGCTCCGCACCGAAGCCGTGCGCGTTTGTGTATGTGTGTGTGCGTGCACGTACGCTGGGAAGTGCTGGAGCTCGTAGGGCTCTCCAGGACTCTTCGGAGGGAAATACAGACCTGGAGACAAAAAAGAAGGTAGCATTCATGCCCAAGCACATAGTGGGGTAAACATATTTTGTAAATGGAAGTTTGTTATTCACATTGTACGACGGGAGTTGCTGTTTACCCACCGCTGGTCGGATGCCGACGTTGCCAGAGGCTGAACGATTCAGCGGCGATCGCTTATAAATAGTGCTGACCAGAAACAGGAACAGTGAAGAGTTTTCATTTAAAAAAAAAAAAAAAGCCTGGAATAATTTTTTCTTTTTATTTTAAGGGAAGAGTTAAAGCTTTACATGCTTTTTTTGATATTTCCTTTTTTTCCTCTCTCCTCTCTACACTCTGGTATCCCTCTTCCTATCTTGTTAATTTTGGGGGTTTAATTTTATTTTTTTATTTTATTTTTATATTGTTTTATTTTATTTTATATTGTGTTTTATTCTACTTTGTTTCACCACTGCAAAAAGTAGCAAGGACAGGAGAAAGCAGAAGAAAAAAAGAAATAATGAAACGCAGGAAAATCTTAGCATTTGGGCATACTTTGAAACCCCAAACTCCCATTTTTTAATTAATACAGGTTTTAAATGAAAATTCCCATTTTGTCAGAGAAAAATTCTTGTTATTAAAAAAAAATTCTTTGAGAATTCCTGATAATAATAATTGACCAGTGTTTAGGGTCCCCTGGTAGATACAAAAACTAATGCCCCTTTGTCCTGGGGAGATGGAGTTGCTCAGGAAAGCTAAAACTTGCCAGAAAAAGGTAGGTTAATCCCTCCATACCATGAACCTTTTCTGAGCACCTCCCTTAAATTCCCCACTCTGCAGGTTAGCCCTGGATACTATGAATAAAAAAAAAGAGGGCAAATATGTCAGGAGTCTGGGTTTTGCCCTTCGGCCAGTGAGAGCGTGCACTATGCGGCAGCCATGCCTGGTGATACTGGTTTGCATCCTCCTGCCGAACGCAGGCAAATCTCTCCGTCATGTAGTTCCAAGCTGAAATTAAATACTGCAAATTCCAGGTCAGGCACTCACTCTTTTTGAAAGCTAAAGTGATCGTTTCCCTGTGCCCAGTTTTGATTTCCTGAGCATAAAAGTAATGTGTGTTCTCCAAAACGTTGGCCCACACAAGCTGGGCACGTACCCACAGGTTTTGAAGGTTTCTTTTATGAATCTCACGGATAAGTGTGGCTTCAGAAACCAGACAAAAGTCTGCCCTAAGTCAATGGGAGCTTTGCTTGTGCAAGGACTGCAGGACTACAGCCCATAAAAGCTAGGTGATCTTTCTTTTTGCTTTTTACGGGATGATAATCCATAGCCTTTTATGAAAATGATGGGGTTTACTTGCAAGATAATGGGCAGATGACCAGTCCCTGAGAAAGAAAGGAAAAAAAAAAATACAACGGTGCAGGGGGTGGGAAATAAAAAGGAAATCAAAGATGATATACTTAATTTTGAGAATGAGCAGTGGAGGAACGCACGCTCTGGTTACGGCTCCTTGCCAGCATGTCCGCAGCCCATCGGCTGGTACTGCGAAAGGGCCCCCTCCCTCCCAATGCACAGGACTTTTCATCCTAATTTGGCACAAAGTACAAGGACTGAAAGGTAATTTTTTTTTTCCCCCTCCTAAATGAACAGAGTTGATTCCTGTTCCACAAGGTGGCAACATCGCTTCAGAGCTCGCAGCATCCTGCAAGGCGCAGAGACAGACTGAGACTTCGTATCTTTTAAGCTATTTCAAACACGCTCTTTTGGATAATTTAAAATTAAGCAGAAAAAAGGCATTGTCCTCATTTTCACCATTTTTATGTTTTCTAAACATGTGATTTAAAATTATATCTACCATCTTTTGTACATTTTACTGTGCATACTACCTGTATGATCCCATTTGCTGCAGCTCTTTCTGTACAGCTCAGCTCAGGGGAAGGCAGGTTTAATAGCCAACAGTTTTTTCACCGAGTGAATGCTCACATCTAAAATCAGAGTGGCCAAAATAAGAAATGGAACCAAAGATGAGCCTTGATCTTCAGGGCTGATCAGAAATCAAATTTATACCTAGCATTTTTAGCCAGAGCTTAACTTTACTTTTATGTAACTTTTTAGAAGCCAAACTCTCTGCCTCACAGACTGTCCTTTCATTCCTTTCTTCTCTATGTTCCTAACTCCTATTTCTTTCCCTAAACAATTATACAGTCGTTCTGCTCTCTTAAACAACACCTCAGCTTTTCACTAATGGCTGCGTGGCTATTTCTTCCGTGGCAGTTGAAAGGAAATGAAAGAACCCCACCTTCCGAAAAACCTTAACTCAGCCACTCTGCTTGGCCTGCTTGGACATGAAAGTATGACAAATAATAAAAATAAACCACTTCAGAAAAGAATACGGATGTTGTGAAGTTAATGGCAAGTGCAAGGCCCTTCATTTCCCACTCTGGATCATGCAGGCTCTGATATTGTAAAGGGTGTGAATAATTCAGCATGGGTACCTGACATCCTATTAGTCCCCCTAGACCAAAATGAAAATGCTTTGTGGCCGTGCTGGGCAACATCAGTGGGCAAAGGGCAGGAGAATCAGTCCAGGGATCCTGCCAGCATGAAAGACTTCACCAGGCTGTACCTGCTTGAGCTGTGAATCCAAGTGATGCTCCTATAATCTTACAGCAACACACACTGCCTACTTCATCAGCAGCCTCGTCTTCTACGATCTCTTTGATCTCACCAGGTATGTCTGCATTAGAGCAGTTCAAGGGATGTCCCAAGGCCATGTTACCCTGCCACGGATACTCCATTCTTGCAGGGCATCTTCATGGCCAGCTTTAGGAAACTCGTAGAGCCAAGTGAATGTGTTTCACAATCTTTGTGCAAGCTGCATTTCTCCCAGCTGCCCTTGCAATGGTGGTATCAGGCAGACTTATGAACAGTTTTCCCCAAAATGACACAACATCAGGCAAATGGGATCAATGTGCAAGCAAAACTCAAGTTGCCTTCAGGCTGCCCATGAAGGCAACGTGGTGCATGGTACTGGCTCTCCAGAGCAATAATAACAATAATAATAATGCATTTGGACATGAGGTTTATTATGGATACAGGCATCATGTCTGGGAACAACCCTTCCAAAGTACACAGCCAGGCATTTTTCAAAGGTCTGTTGGCAATATCAAGCCTGGTGTTGGTGAAATGTTTCTACGTCTATGTAGACCAGTGGTGGCTGGAACAGACTTACTGCCAATACACTCCCAAGATAAGAGCTGAGTGCAGACAGTGTCTTTCATTAACCCCTCTACAATCACCAAGTCTCCTGCTGTTCAGAAATGAATCAGGAGGGGGGGCTTTCTGTTGGCTTTGTCTGTCTCTGCCCAAGCCAATTTTCTCCACAGCTCTGTGGGTAACATCCATATGTTTGTTTTTAAATGGGCCACAGGGCCCAGAGATGCCTTGATAATGGACACTCAAAGGATTTGTGTATAAATGAGTAACTAGAGAGGCCAACTCAGCTCTTCTTTTCTACAGCCCTGCCTTCTCCAAGGAAACCTTGGGCATTGCTCTTGGTTAGCAGCAGAGATTCGAGCTAGGAGTCATGAATACAAAACTGCTCCCGTGTTAGAAGCTGAGCAGACTTTAACTTTTCTTTTCTTCCCCCCCTCCTCCCCCCTATTTTTTCCATTGTAACTCAGAGTGCATTTTTGCAAGATATCCCTGAAATTACTATTACTACATCACAATATTAGATCAATGCAGTGGTAACACACTCCAGATTGTTATGGCATTCGCTTCTTGATGCCTTCCATACTGTCTTGTGGAATCTAACCTAATACCACGATTAAAATGCCTTTTCCATTTCTCTAAAGCACACTGCTTGCTGCCATTACATAAACGTCTGCCTATCTAGGGTTTTATACTGGCACCCATCACCGGGGTATTTGAGAGTCTAATGAAAAGGACCTCCGCTCATTAAAGGGAGATGAAGGTTCTTGCCAAAGCCTGGGATTAAATTAGAGTCCGTTAGGTTTCTCTTCTCACTGACATCATTATGCATCAGGAAAAAAACTCCATTCAAGTAAGTTGCATTACAGCAGTGTAAAGCCAGCACGAGTTCAGAATCAAGCCCCTTCATTTTAACACCAGCCTACCTCCATTTTCTCTGGCAGCTTTTTCCCACTCTGCAACTCAACCGCTGAAAATAGCAGCCCTCAGTGTAATGTATCTCCTTCTCATGGGCAAGCACTAAGATTCAGAGGGAGGAACCTTTCAGAAGTCACCCTCAGGTGGGATGGGAGAGGGAAAAAAAATACAAAAAGGATGAAAAAAAGAAAAGGAGACAGTTGATCTCCCACAGACTCTATGTCATAGTCTTTGAAAGTGGCAGAAAGTACCTTGGTTGCTGCCAAAAAAGAAGGGGGGGGGGGCTTCAGATATTGTGCGACCTTGGGGTGACTGCAGAAGGAGAAGCAGCAGCCCATCTCTTGTTGAGAGCTGCAGCCTGAGTCCTGTCCTCCTTCACACCCATCTGAGGACTCTGAAAAACAGCACGGATGCACAGGGAGAGGTACCGTCCACTCCACCAGATTTTCCAAGCCTCCTCTCCAAAGGGCTGTACTCACAGTCAGCTGAGAGTTGTCATCCTTGCCCCATTGTGAAGGCAGATGCGAGCAGCTAGCAGAGGAGCCTTGATCTTCCAGTGTCCCCAGGGCTGAGAATAATCTTTCCATGAGATTAAATGTCCAGCGGGAGCTGTGTCTCAGGAGTCCAGGCATGGCACGGACAGACTTGAAAGGGCAGTTTGACACTATCTTGTTTAAGAAACGGGGTAGTTCCTACCACGTCGAGAACCAAGGATGGGGGAAGGAAGCCCTTGATGACAGTCCAACAGGTCTTAAATCCATTTCCTACAAATGTGAAGCTACTGGCTTCAGTAGGATCCCACAACACAGTTGGCATTTAACTGTGATATCTACATTGGAAGTATAACCCCAAGGTTTCCTGCATCATCAGTGAAGAAAAATACATGCTTTCAAGGGGCAATCGGGGTCTTAAGTGGGAAAAATGGGCTGTTCCAGAGGGATTGGATGAATCTGGGCCAAGGAGAACAAGCCACTTGCAGAACCAAACTGAACTTAAAAGAGCTGTCCATTAAAATATGTCTGTGTTTGTCCACAGACGTTGAAAAAGCCCTTCCAAAGGGTCATACTGTCATTCCACACACTAGCACAACAGTGACCGTGTCCCATTTTCATTTTAAAGCTGAAAAAAGCACCTGATTTTCAGGATTCCCTCTAGGATGTCTCCTGTCCACTCTTCTGACATTATTAAAGCTGGTCAGGTCTTTTCTTGACTAAGGGCAAATTTCTGGGAGAATTTTCAGTTTGAGGGATGTTTGTACATCTGCTACTTCGGCAGCAGGGCCGCCTCGTGAAAACTTGAATTGCTGATTAAACTGCAGTGTGGTTTTCCAAGTGGTGGTTTGTGCTAGGGTATTTGGTAGGATTCTTCGTGTGTAACAAAATGGAGTAGGGCACTCCCCTGCTTTATATGTCTGTGAACCCTGGAGTGGCACAGAATATGTTTAATTTGGTTTATAGCAAATTGAAGCACTGGAGCTTACTTGTGTATCGATGTTACTCCCAGGTTGGGCACTGGTGATGAGCTCTGTTCTGTGCGTTAACATCCCTGTGATATGGACGTTAGTACCAATCTGTCTTGGCTCATAGAGCCGTATGAAAAGCCATGAGATCCAGTGTGAAAAACAGGGGACATGAAAAAAATAATTGCAATGATTACAATTATTTATTACTATTGGCTATAAAGGGAAATTAATAAAACTGCATAAAATGAAAAGATTTAATGAAATAGGTCTGTGAATTCCACATGCAAGCACTGCTATGTCTCTCTTTTTTGTGATAAACAAAATGGTTTTGTTAGTTGGGAGACTTAGCAAAGTGGTCTCATAACCAAAGCAATAATAATATCAATAATAATAATAATAATAATAATAATAATTCAGTTGCACCTGAAATTAAGAAAACCCATAACAACCAATCAGCCAAATTGTCAGCAAATTCTTCTCACTAATATCCTGCAAGGAAAGCTGCTGGCTAAAATCTTAGTGGAATTAAATCCTGGTGCTACTTTGAGTCGCTATGGGATGTCAACATCTTGTCCTTAGTAATTAAGCACGTAGACGAGAGAAGCTATTCTTGGCATCACCCACAAGCTACATGGAAGCACTTGGACACACCAGAAAGTCAAGGCCAGCGCACGCCTGGCATGTTGCAAATTCATTAGGCAGAGAAGGAAACTGAGGCAGAGATGAGTTATGAATTGTAATCACGCTGCAAATCCATAGCGCTCAGACCTGCACGTTCTCCAGTACCAGCCTTTATAACACAAGCAGCACTCCTCATGCACAGCAGTATTTCCAAGTAAAAGCAAGAGATCAAAAGCAAAAGACAGCCTTTCAGATATTCCATTTCATCTGTAAAGGCAAGTGTAGGAAGATTGAACTGATTATTTTTTTTTCTTCTTGCCCATTCGATTAACATATGTTTGTCTGTGTTTCAGTATTTTACCACATATTTGTATGAAATCCCTCTGCCTGTTTTTTTCTTGGCTTCTCACAGGCTTTCACTCATGCTAGACAACTCCGAGAAACTTGCCCACAGTACACCATCCTCATCCACACAACCCTGAACCAGTTCCTACACCTTGGTCGAGTAGCATCCGAGTGCGTCTTGGTTGTCTCCAAAAGGAGCAGATGCTCCTACTTTAAACAACCCCCAGATAATCCCCAGTCTACTCAATGAATTCAGGAGGGTTAGAAAGCATGTACCACTCAGATCGAAACTGAACCCAATTACAACCATGCCACTGCCTTTTTTCCCCTGTGGGAAGGTGGAGTGAGTCACAGTAGACGATGCTCGGTTCTTCTGGCTAGCTCTCAGGATTGTGGTTTCCAGTGATAAATTCAGCCCCTGGGCGATTTACTGAGGAATTACATAGTGTGGTATAGGCGTCCTTCCACCAGTATTCAAGCCCCAGGATCTGATGAGGTTCAGTGCAGAGCATTCAGATTTGGTTTCTTTTTAATAACACTTACTGAACGTGAACGGCTTTAATAATCCCCAACAGTCATTAAAAGCTTTTCATCTTCAAAGTGCTCTACATATGCTAATTAATGCTCACAACCATCCTGTGATGGTATTATTATCCCCATGTGGCAGCAAGGGAAATGGAAGCAATGAGGTTAAGTAATTTGCCTGAGGTCAGAGGGAGCTGATGATGAAGCCACAAGCAGAACGCCTCATCCTCTGCTCCACCACGCATCTTCCTCCTGCAGCACTGTCATCTGGTGCCCAAAGCCCTAGCTCTGTTTTGGCTTATGTGAGCATGGGACAGGTACCAAGAAAGGGGTGAAAAATGACATTTTGCCTTGCATCCCCACAGGCTTTGGCTATGCCACTAAACCTACACGTGCGTGCCAGCCTACGTGTCACATTACCCATGCACAAAAAGCAACATAGGCCAATTTTCAGGATGAAGTTCCTGCTGCAGCTCCCCATGCCAGCACAGGCCCAAGCCTTCCCCTCATGTCCTCCAAACCTAGTAGCCTCAGGCATCCCACAGCTCAACCCACCAGAAAATAACCCAAGGCTGCCTCTTTCTAACCACTCTAGGGACATTTTGGCTACATCAGTTCTAATAACTAAACAGTGCCAGGGCCCATTCCCCACCGCTGAGACCAACTGGGACAGTGTGGCTGTACCTTTTGTCCAAGTCTCAACTCCCTAAGTCTGCCCAAACCAGTGACCATATCCAAAATGCCTATGGGGAGCAGTGTCTGGCTTGGGCTAACTCCCTGACCATGGCTGGAAATTGCTGACAGCAATTTTTGGTCTGGGCCAAAAGTTTGCCAGGGACAATTCCAACAATTTAATGGCACAAACAACCAAGTCGCAGTGCTCAGGCCAAGGCCTGGTACCATTTGATTTTCTAGTCCAGATTTAGCCCCTGTGGATGAACTACAGCTAGAGTCAGCAATGTGGATACCTTGTCCTCAAGAATTTTCAAAGAAGACAAGCATCACTGCCTTTCGACTGTCACAATATAGAAGAAAACAAGCTTGAGAGTCATGATTTACTCAGGATCATGCACTATGTTAGTGCCACAAACATGAGCATCACTTTGGTCCTTGGCTCAAAAGTCAAAACCTTATTATTTGGTCAGCTTTGCCTTTCCAAAACATAGATACCTGACCATTAACCTAAGCACACTAGCTTGTTTCACAGCCAGCCCCTTTATAGTGGGTTCAGCTGCCAAGGATTCACTTTTAGCCCACATGATTAGGAGCTGATGAACTTCTCCTTCTATTCTCTACCCATTCAAATAAACACTGAGCTGTGTTTTATTTTTAAAATAAACAAAGGCAGGCTGGACTGAAACCATGGTAGGAATGGCCCTAATTCTGCTCTTGGCTCATCTGCCACTCGTAGAAGGTTGTACTATGCTTATAGGGAGAAATTACTTATTACTATCAGAATAATAAACTCCTTCCTTTTATGCTTCAAATCAAACTGCAATCTGGTCTGTGCAGAACACATTTCCCACTCCTCCTCCTCATTCTCTTCTTCCTCTACCATGGGCTTCAAACACAGACTCCAGATGCAAGCTATTTTTCCCCCAGCCAAAGGATCTGACTTTTTGGCAAGCTGTGCAAGCTGTTGTGTGGGTGGTTTAAAACTTCCCTCTGGGCCTGTCATGTGGTTAGGGCTGTCTGGGTTGCTCTGAACTTCTGGACACCATTTTTCTTTGACTCACCTTTTATTCCAGCAGAAGCTGGGACCAAGTGTGCCTTGCAAACGGTACTACACAGAATTGCACTTTGGAGCCAGGACTTTGACACTTTTTTTCACTCGTTAAGTCCTTTGGCTGGGTTCACTAGACAATGCTGTCAGAAGGCAATCCCTGCAAATAGCTGTCTCCCTGACTTTGCTTTGAACCACTTCCTACTCATTTTCTGAGCAGCTATTCCATGAAAATTCATGCTCTGTCATGTGTTACTAGTTAAGTCAGCAGCAAAGTCTATTCTGAGTCTATCAGGAAGGCCTAATCCCAGCCGTCAGGGTTGCAGCACTGCCTTTCCTCTGCTGCCAGGCTGGCTTTCCTTAGACAATGTGCAAGCAGTGTTTTGCTTCTGCATCTTAAAATATATGGAGATATGGCCCAAGTGTCTCCAGAGCAACGTGAGTCAGATGATAACCATGCCAGAATTTTGCCCTTTTCCTTTTTTTTAATTTAAATGAGAATAGTGTTTTGCATCTTCCAGGTTAAGAGAAGATACAACTCTGGTAAAGCAGCCACATCTGCCTGAGTCTGCAAGCAGTGTGCTCCAAGTTGAGCAAACCACCCCATGCATCTCATCTGGACTCCATTTAACGTTGGCAAGCCAGAACACTGGGTAGGTCCCCATCAATATCATTTCATCAAAGACCTCTGAGTGCATATTGTGTGTATGCACTCCTTAGCTGCTGTCTTCCCTATCACAGCTTTACAAAGACAGGTCCTACAAAACAATCTCTCTACACTCAGGGTCATCTCCTTTTTAAGTCTGACTGCTTCTGAAAGTGGACGAGATCATTTCTGTGTGAGTAACCTTTGCTATTTCCCAAAGAAAAGCCACTGGATAACCCAGGAGTGCAATGAAAGGATGAATGATGCTGCCCACGGAGGGTGCCCTGCACCCAGTGACAGGGATGGGAGTTGTGATCCAATGCAGGGCTGCAAGTGCTGATACATTTACTCTATAGAATGGATCACTGACTCAGCAGTGAGAGTATTACAGGCAGATGAATGTAGGCACAGATTGTTATTTCATGAAATACCTCTTCCCTACAATGTCCTGCCTCTAGACCCTCACAAACCTCTTCAGAAGTAAGCGTAGGCTCTTTTGAGGGCACTTCAAGCCTCAATTGGTTTTGATCCAAAATGATCAGAGCTGATCGTTGTGGTGCTTCCTATGGGGAAAAGACTTGGTTTAAAACCTTGAAACCAGAACCACAGATGTTATATACCACTGACAGAGCAACATCTACCTGAGCCTGCAAGCAGCATGTTTGGATAGAGTGTCTAATCCACACATTTGAAATTCATGAAGTACAATCTTGCCTGGCAGCCTCACAAAAGAGCTAAGACAGTCACCATAAATATGACAATAGTAAAATGTTTAATTCCTTGAAATGGATTAGTCTCTTCATATGGAGAGAGCTAATTTTCTGAGAGAGGCTGACAACATGCACTACAGAAATGAAAGAATCAACTTTAGCAGATCGTACGATCATTATAACATGAAGAAACATTGTAAATTCTGGCAAACAGGCCACGACAAGTTATTCCCGCAACATGCAAGAGCAGGAAAAGTCGTTATGCTTTGGAATATCTCAGAAATCATGGAGGTCAACTCAGGACATGAAGTGCAGAAATGAGGAGCTTCAATTCAAGTCACGTTCAAGTGAAGCAGATAACTAACCTCAAATGTTTGCTGAGGGCTACTTAACCAGCGCCAAAACCATTTTTTAGAGCTCTGAAAGTGTTTTGATTAACCTTCCCTGGTTTTCAGAAAATACACTGACGTCTTCTGTGCCTATCCTTGAGCTTTGGGCTTCCAGGAAGATGGTTCTTCCCAGGTTCAAAAGCAAGGTGGGCTTCCAAGGGGATTTTTATTTCACTAAAGAGGCTCACATGGTTTGGAGAACATTCAGACACACACCTGTATATTATGATTCAACTGCTCGGTGTCCGGTGCTTGTCTCCACTGATTGCAGGGCTTTGGTATAAAAGCCCAGGCCAAAGTTTTCAGAAATAAGTTGCTCAACAGGGAGCCTGGGTTTGGCTGAGCACACAGCCATTCCCTTCATATCAACATGACTTGATAGACTGTGAACGCTTATTTCAATGCCTTGTTTTGGATTTAGAAGCTTAACGGGAGGCATTCAGGTTTGAAATCTGGCCTCAGCTCCCTCAGTACTTCCATTTCATCACCTATAAAATGGAGGATACCGTTTCCCTACAGGTGTTTTATAAGGCTTAACTCATTCATGCGTGCAAAGTGTTGAGATACTTGAACGAACAGCACCATACCAGAACAATGTCTTATTTTGTGAACGTAACCTCCAAAACTTTTCACACCCTCTTAGGCCTTCCAATACTTCCTGCTTCCCGCCAGGCTGGGACAACTGCTCTCAGGACACTTTTGTGCCCTATCCTGGCTGTGGAAACAGCAGGTGGTGAAAGGAACAAAAATGAATAGAGGTGGGAGGAAAAGTTATCCAAATACAGCGGAACCTCAGAAAAAGTTTCAGCCGGGGTGGAGCAAGATTGTAGAGGGGTTTTCTTTTTTCCACCCCCCCCAAAGCTGTTTACCAGTTTCCATCGACAGCAAGTGACATCTCGTTTCCCGTTGACCGCGTCGCTTTACAACGTGCTTTGGAGCGAGGCGTGCCGCAGGAAGAGTCATCGGGGACTGTCAGCACATCTCAGAGCGTGGGGGAAGAGGGGCTGCAGAGCTGCTGAGATAATTTTGTGCCTCTGCTCCCTTCTGGAGGCACTGGCGGGGGGGGAGAGGGAGGTAGCAGCTGAGGCCCTCCTGCTGCAAGCCTCTCTGGCTGTGTTAGCTGGTGGAGGGCTAAAACAGCCAAAGGACAGATGGGGAATTTGAAAGGCACAAATGTGGTTTCAATCTGGTTCGTCCTTTCTGCTTGTCTCGCACCGAATGCTTCTGGGGCACAACAGCAGCATCGCCCTAACGCCTCCCCTCACCCAGACAACTTCTGCTCCTTCTCCCCGCTCGAACAATATAGGAGCAAGTCCGGAGCAGGAGACAGTGAGTGAATGTAAGTACTTTCCCTCACCCCCCTTCCCAGCCCTGACATAATAACAAACAGCTCTCCAAAAAGCACTTAAATTTACGAACAGTTTATAAATTCACAGACGTTGATTTATAGATGTTGGCTTGACCCAATATTAGACACTTTGGTTTCTTTTCTGTTTTCAAAGTGCTGCTGTTATGGCTTGGGTTCTGAGTGCCGTCACACACCAAAAACAGCCTGCAGGTCCTCCCCGCGGGCTTCGCTTTGCCCGCAAGGATGGGCCGGAGCTGGGTCTGGGCTCCCACTCTTCGAGGGATGGCTCTTCCCCTTGCTCGGCAGGACAGCTTCCAGCTGGTTCGCGAGCCGTGATGACAGGCTTTCTAGGCAGCTTCATTTCGGCTTCCTTGTCTGCAGGAATGGTGGCTGCAACATGGGGCATGAGGAGGAGCTCGTGCCTGTGTGTGTGGTATTCCCTGCCTACAAGCCCCCAGTAGAAGCACTGAATTAACCAGAAAAAAAAAAAAAAACAAACCAAAAAAAAAAAAAAAAAAAAGGAAGAAAAACCCCAAACCCTGCCTGGAGCCAGCATTAATTGGCTAAAAGAAATACAAATGAGCAAATTTGAACTCCAGGAATGTCAAAATTCCACCCTGAAAAATCACGGAGCTGATGTGTCCAGACTTGTCATCCTATGACCACCCAGCGTGAACAGAAAACCCCACATGCAGACCATGCCAGCAGGTGAGATGAGGGTTAGGGATAACCACTTTCCACCCTGTGGAACTTCATGGTCATGCCTGGCTTGGGAACCCAAAATTTGTGGTAACATATGGAGCTGTGGGCTTTGATGAGAGCTGTGAGAGCCTGGCTGGGGGATCGCAACATGTTGAAAGGCAACTTTGACCAATTCCTCCCCACCCCCTCTACATACACACACACACAAATAAAAGATATACTATCGCTATCTACCAATCGCTTCCATTTGCTCTTTTTCTGCCTCTGGGCAAGTCACCCAAGTTTCTCCAGCTGTGAAGAAAAAGAAGTGATGGTTCAGCTTGCATCCTGATCTCAGAGCTACTAAACCAGTAGAGACAATTGCCCTCTTTGGAAAGAAGGCACCGGGCTTGCAGGAAATCCTAATGCTGGATAAATAGTCTGCTAAAGTCAGGCAAAACAATAGTGGTTCCTCATATCAATAGAAATTTGCTAAAACAATGTCCCAGTGATGACCGGGAGTATGAGACATCAGCCCTTCATGCCTCACGCTGCTGGCGAGTCTCTTTTCTAAAGTTGCACCAGCAGAAGATGCGCAGAGTAAGGGCACTAGTAAATTTGCAGCCAGGCTTTGTAGGGTCTTGCTTGTGGTCTGCCATTTTACCCCACTCCTTATGGTACCTCAGGCTGCTCACCTTGATAAGCATCCCCTTATTCACCCACCAACAGACACTTTGCCACCGAGAGGAAAATCTGGTGGAGTCACTTGGAGTGGTAGCGCTGTACCATTTTCATACCTTTATCTTTGGGTATGGGGTCCATATTACTTTATTTTGATTTTTTCCTCAGGTCTTCTACAAAAGACTTTCATTATAATAATTATTCTAAATGTATAAAAGCCTGGAGTTTGCCATCAAAATAAAATTAAAATTAAGAAACCAGTCTAAGTTCTTCTTTGAGAAATGAATGTATTTTTGGAAATGGGAAGAAAGTGAAAACTCTTTTGTTTTGCTTTTCATGAAACAAAAGACCACTTCTCACCAGGTCTGCTATAACTTAGGGACTTTTTTCTCCTTGAGAAAAAACTACTGGGGAAACTGAACATTTAAGAACACTTGATAAGTTGGTCCTGTACAGGCATGAGTTGTTTGCAGGCAATTCTGCCTCTGCATAGCCTTTCTCCATTGCTAATCCGGCCCTAACCATGTTGTAAAGATAGTCTGCCATCATGCTGCGGTTTTGTAACCGTTAACAAACTGGAGCGTAGGCACTGCCCACCCAATGCATTTTAACTTGTGATTTAATACAGGATCTGAACTCCAGGCCACAGTTTCCTCAAGAGTCAACAGGCTTGAAACCTTCATGTTCATGAGCTTTGCCAACCAGAATTTAAATCAAATATCATCCAACCCACCTCAGGAATAGGATGATGGATCTGTGGCCAAGACAACGGACTGGGATCCAGGAGACCTGAAGGTTAAATCCAAACGCACCGGCTCCTTCAGTCTAAATTTCAGACCTGCTTGAGCCCTGAGGAAACCATCCATTGGGAAGCCCAGTCCTGCCTTAACGTTTATTCAGTGTGGGGAAGACGGTGGATTCACTAACAGAGCAGTATCCAATTCAGTGTTCTCTGGAGATCCAGCAGACCCACAGCAAAGAGGTGCAGACACCAGCAGGCAGGGGCAAAGGGGCTCACCCCAACGCTTATTCAGGTGGTGTGCAACCATGTGCCTTCCAGAAGGGGAAAAAAAAAAAAATCCTTGTGAAAAAGTGCACATAAAATAAATTACAGCAGCCCCCGTTCCTAATTGAAATAACTCAGCTCTTCTTTTCGTGTGTGCCTGTGTTTAAAGAGAAACCTGAAAGGCACAAGTTCACATTATGGACTAATAGCCTGGAAAATTTCAGTTTAAAAAACAAAGCTGGCTTTGAGTTACACAGGAGAGGCCTGAAAAAAGCATCTGAAACCACTAACTTCTATTTTTTCCTGCACTTTTTACAACATAATATGGCTGAACGGATTTTATTTTATTTTATTTTATTTTAAAAACTTGCTTTAAAAAAATAATCAACACAAAAATCCTCTCTCTGGCCTTCATGTGCCAAGTTTCAGCCCAGGGCAAATTTTTTACAGCTGAATTATACACCCTGAAAAATAAGGGGCTTATAATGACAACATTGAGAGTCCCCTAACTATAGTGGTATGAATGGGGAGGGAGGTATAATAAGAATGGTCCATAGTGTGTAGCAGCAGCAATAAGTGAAGGAGCCCTTACTCAGCATGAGGAATTCTATATATCTTGGAAGGCTTTCATGAACCTAAACATTATTGCTAAGAAAGGAATAAACAGTTTGAACTGCTGTTGCCATTCATCCAGTGCTCACACACTGAGGAATACACAGAGTTGTTCTCTCAAAGCCGGAGTGAAATATTCCAGACATAACTCTTTCTTACTTTGGGGCTGGAGAGGATTTTGAGCCGCTGTTTGAAGGCAAGCTGGAGAAACACTCTCGCTGTGGAAGAATTTTTTTTTTTTATAGCAATGATGATAATTGACTGCGTGCCTACAGCTCTCGGAGCTGAGCTCGCGCTCGCCGACGTGAGCGGCGGCGGCCAAGGACACAAAGGATCATTATTGGCTGGGGGGGTATCTGTAGGTGAAGTGAAACCAAAATAAGGACATTAGCAAAATGACTGCTTGCTGGGGGTGATTCAGTCTTGAAGGTGGACCAAATCTGGCGGCCTAGAAAAGGTACGGAAAACAGTGCCATTTTTAAAACTGCTACTTCTAAAGTCAGATCATCCAGCAAGTTGGAGGCAGAAGCGGAATTTAGGCAGATGTGGGAACCAGGGTGCCTATGCCATCAGAGCCTGGGCATGTCCTTACAAACTGAGATCAAATGTCAAAATTTCCACAGGGAGCAAATCCCTTCCCTGCACTGCCGTTTTCCTTTCTCCCCTCTAAGTACATCAGGTAATCAAAGCATTGGGCTTCAGTCAGTCCATAAATCTTTCCTTTTAATTTCAGCACATCTATGTATGAACAGGCAGAGATAATCACACTTATAAACAGCTGTACCTACACATATCTATATATTACACATCTCCCCATTGTATTTTTATCTTCTGTTACTTCACATTTGCTATATGAAGAATCATGTCAACGTTAATGACAGAAATTTGCCATTTTCTGAAAGGAAAATTCAGCTGAAAAATTTTCAACCAGCTCAGCAACCCTGGTCCTATTTGACCAAAGGACATGACTTTAGCACATGATTCTCATCTGAAGGTGGGCATCTAAAACAGGTTGGAGGACTCATGTCTCAAAAATGCACTTCCATTGCTACGGATTTCCCAAGAGCCTGTGCAGTACTAGCTCAGCTCTACAGGTCTACTCTGTAGCCACCTAACATTAAATAAGAAAATTTCCACTCCAAAATGCCTTACTATGGTGCCCATACCCTGACACTGCTGCTAGCTTTCCCCTCTCCCTGATTAAAAGCCACAATTATCAGTAATTGCTGGATCAAAGGACTGATCTGGATTTCACAACATTTTCATACCAGTATGATACAATTTCAGAGTTGTCAAGACTGTAATGTAGATTAAACTTGTGTCTGTTAGTATAGAAGTTAAGATTACATAAATTTTCAACCTACCATACTTCTTTCTGTATTAGTTAATGAACTGTTTCTTTTTTTAATTACTTCTGCTGTAAATCAAGCCCCTGAGCACAGATTGAACTTGCAAAGAAGAATTTTAACAGAGAAAGTAGTTCATAGTCTTAAATTCACACTACTCAAGTAAACCCAGTCTTTAATCTCTGGAACCCATCTTGGACAAACGTTTCTAGAGTAAGTGTCAAGTTTCTGGCAGTAAATTTGGAATAACAAACAAAAACCTCAGGTGAAGAAACTTTCTAAGTCCCAAAACTGCATGAGTTACAAAGTTAATGTTATTAAGAAGAATTCCTGAGCATGATATTTTTTCCATACCTGTGAAAGGACTAAAGTCTAATGAGTTTGCAAAAAGTTTGGACATGGAAATTAGTAAAAATTACGCATGTGTATAACCCTAAAAGTTTGGACATGGAAATTAGCAAAAATTACATATGTGAATGATCCTAAAAGTAATTTCCTTGAAAGAGCAGTGAAAGAGTAGCCAAGTATTTCATTCTTAATATTGAGATTTAACAAGACACTGGAAACCTAAAAAACAACACACCTCTCTTGAAAGTTTTGGGTTTGACTTTGCGTGTTGCATGTCCCCACAAAACTGTTAAAAGAAAACAAGACTGGAGGGGTGAAAAAGGACTTTTAATACACTATCAAAGTCTTTTACTTTTTATTTCATATAAGCAAGTACCTTCTTTTTTCATACAGCAACATGGAGAGGTATACATCTGACATTATAGTCCACTGTAAAGTTATTTTGGTATAAATTATTTTGTATTTATATCTGTGCAGTAAGAAGAACATATGTGGCTATGAAATGAGGCTATACCACTGAAAGCCTGGTCTTGTAAAATTATGCTGTATTGCTGATCTTCAAAATACTGGGAACTTTTAATGGTAGAAATTTTGGGTTGAAATTTATATTCTCAATCAAAAAATATGGGGACTTCCCTTCTAAATGCAGTGGAGGGGGACATACCTGCTTTGACAAGATCTTTCAGCTTATATATAAAACAAAAAAATTTTCAAAGCTTTTCATTGAGGCCAAAATATTTTGCCTGAATGTCTGAACAATCTTAGGACAATATTTTGGAGGGGAAAGAAACATTATGAATGAAATCTGGAAAAATGCTTAGGAAGATGCAGTGAACAGTACCTTGTCCATGTAAAGTCAAATGTCTTTGTGGAAGCTCTCCGCCGGCTGCAGGGACAGTTGGGCTGCAAAGAGGCTGTGTGTCTGCAGGGCAAGAGCTGCTCAAAACCTCTCACTGCTTTCTCTATATTACTTTGTATTGGAGTCTAACAAGTCCCTGCTGCAATAATTTCTTAAAGCTGGTACCCAGGTCAAGCTGTCCATCTTCCCCAGGCCTCCCCAGGTGATGGGTACCCTCTAACCAGACTCCAGAAAGATAGCCAGCAGATCAAAGTCGGCTTTCATTCATCCATAGCAATAGGATGGGAAAGGGAGGTTAAATATACGTAACTGAATGTGTCAACATTGAAAAGTCGTTTTGTTAAAAGTTGTCCATCAGGCCTTTGTGTCACAAACACTGTCATTTTCGTTGTCCCCCTTGCCCTGCCTTTCACATGGTGCTGAACATCCAATCCCTAAAAATCAAGTCTTCTCCAAACTGCCGCAAGCTAAGCACCCAAAGTCACCGATCCTTGTTCACAGTCTTGGCCTCATTTGGTAGCAGTGCATGTCCACAGCAGCTCACAGGAGCTACTCAGTTTCGTTCAGCTCCTTTTCTTTACATAGGGACTTTGACTAATCTCCTTCCACTCCTTCACAAGAGAAGTGATTTTCCTAATGACACAGGCTAGACAGATGACAGATTGTGAGGACGCACAGTACATGTTTTCTTTAAGTGAGCTTTTTATTTGTTATTTTAAGGTTATTTCCAGATCCCTGACACTTATTCCAAAAACTCAGGTAACCAAGACGGAGCTCAGAAACTGAAGTTATTCTTAGACTAATCAGCCAGTGATCTAAATCCACAACACTAATCTCATAATTTGGCATCAGAAAGTTTAACTGGTCACATCTGGATAAGGTACTCCATGCTAACAGCCGTATTTAGCCCCGCTGTTTTCAACCTGTTTACTCTGGGAAGTAAAACACTCGGACTGTTTTATTTTGAGCTCACATTAGTGAGACCTACTTGAGTGGAGAGAAGGAGAATAACGACACTCAACGAGATGATAGAGCTGAAGTCATAGCTGCCCTAAGAGCACACAGCTCCATACTATTTTGTAGGATTTGGTAGACTACACTTGTCTCTTACAACATCTTACACCCTGCAATGAGGTCTTAAAAGACACGACTAGTATCCAACAACCTCTGTTGGGTTCTCAGGTTCAGCAGAGCTGTGCATGACAGTGTCACCAATGGGCTCCCATGGCAGAAGAAAGGAAGCTCCTTCTTTTTGATTGCGCCCACCGAAGACCCTAAAAGAAACGCCTTTATACCACCCGCTCCATTCTTTCAACACACATCTTGAGGGAAAACATCATTACTATTATTGCTACCATTACAGTAGAGCAAGAAGGCTGTGCCGAGACCAGGTCCCAGTTGTGCTAAGTGCTGTGCAAACAAACACGTGGTGCGTTCACGCTCTAGGCAGCACGATAGACAAAGGCAATATTATAGCGCGCCCATGAACTGAGGCACACTGAGATTATCCAACTTGCCCAAGGTCACGCAGGAAGAAAGTGGCAGAGCTGGAAATTAAACCCAGATTTCTTCAATTGCAGGCCAGGATTTTAACCACAAGGCCATCTTTCGTCTCTCTTTTTTTTCCCCTCCGATCTTTCTATTTTAGCACACTTTTGAAAAAAATTACTCTTAAAAATCCATTCGGCAATACTTTAGGTATGCTGTGGCCTCCACAACCGTATTTAGCACAATTATAGGCTAAAAGGAACTCTTGCAAATTATGTGCAAATAGATACGTCTTTATGTAAATCCAAGTTCTTGGAATATAAATCTACAGCCAAAAAAATACAAAGGTTTAAGCCAGGGAGGAATTAAGCTCCAAATTTTTTCCTCTTCGAAGGCTGGTAACTGAGGTACAACAGTCCCCGGCTAAACAAAGGAGAATACAGACTAGATGCCTGGGGAGTAGTTATGCCAGCTCTAATAAACCTATGATTTCACCTATAGAAATGTAAAGGCAACAGACACTTGGTCATTGTTTTAGAGGATTCTGTCACATATATGACTGGTTTTATATACATGCATATTTTCTAAACCAGTTACTGTACCATAAGTGCAAGAATACTGAAAGCCAGGCAACCATCTGATAGCGTACAGCCCCACAGCAGATATGGGAGCCTGAGCATAGGAGGGTAATTTGGGATTTGGCTAGGGATGTTATGCAAGTTTAACCATCTGGGGAGATTGTCCATCTACTGAAATAGATGTGCAGGCAGAGCAAGGCTCTTCTCTCCCAGGTGTGCCAAATGCCTGGTCACTTCCAGACCAAAATATGGCAGCTTCTTTGCTGTTGTAAATTCCAGGCACAGACCGGGAGACAAGCTACCACGTTGCTCAGCAAAAATGCAAGAAGCAGAGCCAGATTAAGCTTATTCACCAGGATACACAAACACGATCTCTGATTCCCATGACAAGGACATGACAACTCACGTGAAACAAAAGAGAACTGGATTTTGTGCTCTTGCTGCCAAGGGGAGAGTGCTCACTGAGTGACACACTCAATACATGGTTGTGCCTTGCCGGCTTTCCTGCCTTGGATCTGCAGCTTTGGGTACCACAGCAGTTTTGTTTAGGCAGTTGTTTACAAAGTTAAATTTAGGCATAGCACCCTATTTTTTGCAAGTCTTACAGTTTTTTTCATGAACTTGATCAAACAGATTTGGTTAAAATGGTATAATACCTCTTCTTCCTCCAGAATTCAAAAGGGAATGAACTTCTTTATATGGATACATTGTGCAATTCTACGTAACATCATAAGAAGAATATGAATCCATACAATTTTTCTATAAGAATAAAAGCTAGGCAAACTGTTCTGGGATGTACACACTTTCATTTACCATATAGCTAGAGACCCAAACAATAAATGGATCTGTTCACTAGCTTGGAGTCTAAAGGGCACTGCCTAGGCACATCTGTACTATTCAGCTTTTTTAGTGTCTCAAACAGGATAGCCACATCCAAACTACATATCAGGAACAGTCTCTGGCTTGTGCAGAATTCAGGAGGTGTTAGGTACCACCTACAGCTGCCAGGGACTGCACCTGAGTCTCCGTGCCTGAACCTCTGTCTCAGCAGCGTTCGATTTACTAGCTAGAAAGGAAACGTCTCCAAGACTATATTTAAATTCAATGTCTTCTACTCAAAGTACTCAAGCTTTGACTGCAAAGGCTGGGACCCTTAGTCCAAATGCTGGCCACCCTCAGGCTCCAAGAAAGGTTTCATTCATTTGTCTAAACAGAGCTTGGTATGGTTGGGGTGGCACCAGGGACAATGGGGGAAGACGGAAACCATGAGGTTAAATGGGGTATCTAGTAGGTAGAAGACGAAGATGGAGGGGCCAATAGCTCATCCCCTGCCCAGGGCACTTTTAATGATAGTCCTATACTTGAATATATATATGATGTTCTGGAGCCTGTTGGAAACTAAATGAACAGAAGGTCAGTCCGCTTGGGAGCTGGGGGCAATTTTACTTCAGGACCAGTTGTTGGGGCCAACACTGGTGGAAGCAGGATCAGCACCCACATATGCTATGGAGTACATACATAATTACCAGCTTTCCCGGTTACATAGCCAGTTCAACCGAGCATCATGAATCATGTTTTTGAAGGGAGAAGCACATGCTATTCTGTGCATGCTACACATGGCACCTGCAAAAGGGACCAAGTCAGCAATATCCAGTTCTCTACACAACGTGCATCATTCAGGAATGGCACCAGTGGCTTTAGTAGAGCAATCCAACCCTGTAATATGGTAACCATTGCAGTACTTGGCCTTTGTGTGAACACAGGCAAACGCTGTGAGTTTAATTTCAGACTAATCCAGCAGCATGCAGGAGCACCAGCAGTGCTGGCTCAGCACTTCCAGCAGGACTGGTGCAACTCACTATAACTCATTCCTTCTGGGCTCTTTTTTAAAGTGCCACCTGGGACTGTGCTGCTAAGCTGTCCTCCGAACAACAACACTGTTAATAATAATAACAATATTCAGGTCTTACATAGCATTTTTCACCTTTAGATCTCAAAGTGATTTACTATGGAAGGCTTTGGAGGGCTTTAAGAACAGATTATACAGACATCTGTCAGGAATAAACCAGATTTCCTGGCCCTGCCACAAAGCAGGGGAATAGTTCGATGCTCTTTCTAGCCCAGAATTTCTGTGATTACCCCCATTTTGTACAAAGAGGACTTTAACTCATGCAGTAGTACGATGACCTCAGTGGATCACACAGCTACTGCTCTGAAGCCCCCGTGGCAGCCCAAGACATTATAAATGGTAAAGGAAAAGAATTGAAGCTCTCCTCATCCTAACACTGTAACCAGCAGTCATGGGTGGTCTCTGTGGAAATGTACCAGTATACCTCAGATTGGGTAATAATAAAAAGTGTTACACAGATAACATTTCCAATGGTAGGAAACCATACGTTGTATTGAAACCTTGAAGAAGGCCATAAGTCAATGGCAAAGGTAGGATTCATCCTTCAAGATGGGGATGAGTAGCCCTCCATTACCCTCCACTGACAAAGGGGAGCTGGAGCAGGTAACTAGACTAGACACTAGGCTTGTTGGTTGCTGATGTTAGATGAGAGACATTGCAGCCAGCCTGGAAAGAGGGAGCAGGATATTCTCACGGTTTCTTTGCAGAAAGAGATCTCCCATGAGCACCCACCCATCTCAAAGGGCTCATTTCAAAGTCAGGCTTAAATGACTCTGAAACAACACTTTGTCTGCAGCCTCACAAACATCAGGACAGACAAAAACTGCTGTCACAGAAATTAATTAGCAACATGGTTTAAAAAACGCACCTTGGCAATGGTAGAGTGGAGAGTGTGACAGCAGCCTATGCATTGCTTGTGATGATTTTGTCACAGTGACATCCTGATGGTCTTCAGCTGCAGCTGGGATAAAAGAACCAGATCTCAGTGCATTCCAGAAAACTACACCTTCCAGGTGAGGGGCAGTTGGGCTGACCTTTAGCTGCTGAGAAAGGGCCCCAGGAATTCCCTAAATGCATAACAGAAAAGAGGCCAGCATTGGATTTTAAGGCTTATAATATTCTGTTGCAGTTTTGCTTCCTTTTTTGTAACCAAGAACTTAACTCTTTTGCTCAGCTGTAACAAAATTTGACTCTGGTTTAAGTTTGTCTGGTGTGTAAAGTGGTCTCAAGTACATGACACAGCCACTGAGCCTCCTTAGGAGCAAGATATCCAAGTACATTGGAGGTGCAAACCTGCCCGTGGAGACTCTGCAATGCAATACATATTTAGTGGCCCTCAGGGACTGGAATTTCTTTGCAAACATCAGTCTAAGAAGCAAAATCAGCAAGTGCCAAGAAAAAGAGGAGCCATCCTCAAGCCAGGCACGACCTCATGTTATTTTGCAAGGGACACAGAAAAGTGAAGAAAAATGAGAACATTCTGAACTGCAGGAATAAACTCCTCATTGTCACAGTACACGGTTGGAGTTAGTCATCATAAATGCACTTTCATACCTGTATTCACAGAGCAGCACCTAAAAGGCCCCTGGGATAGGCAAACAGCAGCACAGACCTCAGCTGAACGGCTGCTCCATGCAGATGCTACAATTTTAAGAATCATTTTATGAAACAGAAATTAATTTTTTTTTTTTCCTTATGAGTATTTTTATTAACTTTTTAATTTTTATTTGAATTTGCTATGGGTTTTTTTCTTGTTTTCTCATTAAAGGAAATATAAAACCAAGAAACACCAACCTATTCCTTTCTGCAGACCCCTTCTTCTAGTTTTGGAAAAGTTTTTGATAACAACATTCAGTGTTCAGTAAATACGTGGTTCGGTGCATTTGTTTTATTTTTTTTCCAGAGAAAAATATTCCTTTGTGACAAATGCCCACCTTTTGTGGAAATCGCATTTTGGTGGAAAATTTTGACCACCTGCGGAACTGAAATCTGTGAACAGCATGTAATTTAGGAGTCAGATGAAGATAAATTAAATGGACTGATTTTTAGTTTCTCATGTTTCGGAGCGAGGCAGGGATCCAGGTTCCACCACGCCAGCACGGCCGCAGGGTTGGACACTTATCAAAGTGGTTGCCTTCGGGGCTCTCACGAGATCAGGCTTTTACCCAGTGAGAGCTCCACGTCTTTGGAGGGAGCAGCAAGGCCACAGGAACAGCTTCATTTCAGCATCGACCCCAAAGAAAACCAGCCATATTGAGGGACTTTAGAATTTTAAGGAAGAGCAAACACAAAACTGGTCCCAGTTTTTCCCACAGATACAGGAAAAAGATGTTCAGGCATAGTTTAAAGTTTTATACTAGTTTAAGGAAAAAAAAAAAATCCACGTGAACTTGTTCACTCATCACCCTGAATAAAAAAGGGCAAACTCTCCCCATTCCATGAAGCTATTCTTGGCCACTGTGAGCTAAAAAGCAGGGAGGGCAGTTTAAAGGGGGCAAATACAATTAATGTTCCCGCTTTTGCCATATTTCTGGGCCCAGGGGACAAATCAGGAAACTTTATGTCAGCAGGAATGTGAACAATAAAGGCAAAGTGGGTTGCATGTTAGAAAACCGTTTCACTCCCTTTTTATATTTTTTTATTTTATTTTTTTGCCCAGCAGTATGATGTGTTAACAATTTTGTTGGTTTAACAGTTCACACTTCCAGCACATTTATCCATTGGCACATGGGGGTTTTATGCATTTAACAGTTTTCTTCATTAAAGTGGGTTCCACTGTGTCTTAAAAATTGTTTTCCTTAGACTGCGTGTTTGTTATTTTATATGGTGTGACTGAAAAGCAGGCCAAAATCTTGGCCTTGGAAAATGCACACTGCAGAGAGGAGCCCAGTGCAGGCAGCAGGATTAGCCTCCCTCAAAGCCCAGCACATATTCTTCTAAGAACTGCTGATTGCACTTTGAAGCTTTCTCCCCTAATTGCTGGGAGATTCTTAATTTGTCTCGAGCTTGGGAAAACGAATTGCAGATGTATGTACTGCAATCAAAACCCTCTCTGCACAGGATTTTTGCACACTGTCATTGAGATGGCCTTCATCCCCTTCCGCAGAGCTCTCAAACCACCTGTTTTTTACAAAAACAGTGCCAGCATTTTAATTTTTTTTTTTTTTATTTTGAAGGGAGAGCAGGGGCTGGGGGAAGGGAGGGCGGCTGTTATTTCTACAGAAGCAGGACTGGTTCTTAGAGGCATAAGAGACACCCAGGTGTTTTCACAGCAAGCCCTGTGCAGGGCCCTTTTGGAGCCAAACTCAATTCCTGTTTGCCAAACTACACTTTCAAGAGGTGTCAGATATCGAGAACCTGTTTCAAATGCCAAGCCAAGCAACGGAGGGGAAAAAAAACCAAGGGGAGGGAGGAGGGGAGAAGGGGGACGTGGGGAAAAAGGAAAAGGGGAAAATGTTCCTCCTCGAAGAAAAAGGTAGTTGTTCCAACTTGGCTGTTTCTTTTTAAAATAATTAGTTAAGCAGTGCATAAAAACAGGTAAGTCTGTTCTGCATTGCTCATAGCCTTGGCAGGCCCCGTCTCTCCCCGTGTTAGAGGAATTTCTGTGAACCACCGCTGCACAGGAGAAGGGAGGGGAATTGTATCACTGTGACCTAAGGCAACCCAGCTTGTAAGGTTAACCATAATTTTTTAAACTAACATGACCTCTGTTAACCCCTCCACTCCAATCTTAAAAACAGAAAGAAAGGAAGAGAGAGAAACATGTTTACAAAACCACTAGAAGGAGAAAAGGGGGGGCAAGAGGCCGAGAGTGTTGTTCCTTGGGTCTCCCCTCCATCCTTCCATCCGTCCCTCACCTGCTTCTTTGTCCCCGTGTGTCCCCACCAGTAACTGGTGTTTACTGGGTCTTGATGCAGCATGTCTAGGGACTTTGCTTTTTCTAATGAGTCACGGAATCATAAAATTAGGCCATTCTGGGAAGCCAAAAAAATTTGGTTCCATGTGTGCATTTGGGGCTTTGCAGGAATGTTCATGTCTGGATGTCTGAGTCACATGCTCTCACGGTAAACATGATACATCCTCTTTTTAATGACACCATTGGCTTGCTTTATTTATTTTATTTCCCTCTACTCATCCCTCTCTCCTTATTCTGCAGAAGAATGCAGGTCATTTCCTCCAGCTGGGATGCCAGGTAAACCCACCTCAGGCACCCTTTGCCCTTCCCTCTTCTATAACTGTCTTAAATCAAGTAACCAAAGCAAATGCCAGCACGGCCCTGGGCCAGCTGGAGGTGGCACGGGGCCATGCTATATGGTGTAGTCAGCTTTTGTGTCAACATTTGGATGCTGAGTTCATCTTAACCAGAATGTGCCAAGCTCAAAGGAATCTGAGTCTGCCCCAGAAAATACATATGCAATATGCAGCCCACACAAAGACACTGGCTCGGGGAGGGGACTTACTTATTTCTGAGTCTTAAATTTTTCCTTATGGCTTACTCCCACCTACATTCATTTCTGGTCACTCAGAGACAGATATGGCATGGGGAAAAAGGGTGTAGGTACAATATGTAGAGACCTGACCTCATCTCTCACCGATGCACAAGCTCCAAATACTGCCTAACTGCTCTTGAATACCCTCCTCCTCCATGCTCCACCAGTTCATGCTGTAGACACAAACCTCTGATTTTATATGGGACTGCAGTTAGGCCATTCTTAAAATGTCTTTTCTTTGAAAGGGTTCCTTCCCTGCTTAAACAAGCGTAAACAAACACTCCTGCTTATATATTTATAATCATTAGGCATGGAAAATCTACCAATTAAGTAAAGTTAATGTACAAAATAAGGAGCAAGAGGCCAGATTCTCAAGTGGTATGAGCTGGCAGAGGTTCAAGACTTCATTGGAAAAATAGGCCTGAACTACCATTCATCTAACATGTAGTCCAGGCATCCATCCTAGAATGAGATCATGTACAATTAATTGTTTATATACATATATATTTGCAGTCCTGTTTGAGTACAGTGAGCATGGGAAACACGAGATCTACCACAGACCGCTCACCAGCAGATGCGCTGAGCTCAGCTTTCCCCAAACCCACTGTTTGAGCAGTATTTATACAGCACAGTGTAAAATGGCTACTGTAGCTGTCTGTTCTGGTGGTTGTCCTTCCTAAACAGTCCCCATAGTCCATGAGAGGACAGACACCCTACTTCCAAGGATAAAGCTGAGCATCCAGTTTCAGCACCTGCCCCAGATGGTGCTTTCTGGTTCCATCTACACTAAGTAACAGGGAGACCTGCATCCTTATGAAGGCACTTAAACAATTTAAATATATTCCCCTTGCTTAGTAACTATAGCCAGTGATATGAGGGAAGTGCACATCTGAAAGCGTGCTCTTCAGCCAAGTGGAAATAGCCTGTAAGTTGTGCTAGAGGTAGCGATCATCTCAGAGAAAGTACTGGGGTTTAGGTGTAATCTCAGTATCTATGAGGACCCATGTGCTTCAAGGAAGGGAGGTGGATTGTAAAGGAGTTGTAAATATCATCACTATGCTGCTTCTGTATGTGTCAAGATGGTCCCATACTGGATGGCTGAACGATCTGAAAGCAACTGTGGCTAGACATAGAGCAGCCAATTGGGAGAGTGTTTTGGTCTTCGTCAAGTCTTGAGCTGTGTCTTGGGAACTGTCTGGGTGAGTAACAGTTGGCCTAAGCCCTGCTGGGACTCTCCTAATAATTTAGCAGTACAACCAGTCAAGCCTTAGGAAAAAGGGCCAGGCCTTAATACAGAACTAGCGTATTGGGTCACAGCTAAAATATCTCAGTAGGTCCCACTGGACCATCTTGTAAGACAGTTCCAAGGATGGAGGCTCAGCCTATTCATCTGTACTTGCATGTCAGCAACACTCTTCATTGACCGTGTGCTTATGATTTAATTGTCTGATTTTTGGAAGAAAACAAAACAAAGCATTGGAGACTCATATCCTAAACTAAGCAAGGAGGAAGAGAAACTGCTGATGGCGAAGAGCAAACTCGTCTCACGCAGAGGACCCCAGTTCCTCTAAAAAGGCATCACTGGCACATGTGTATTTGTGCAAGTCTTTCTATTCCCTCCCTTCCTTCAACCTGTTTTTCCTATGCTAAAGCTGTTTGGAAAATACTGTAATTCTGATTGTTCACAAATATTTAGTGTCTCGGAGTTTGAATGAACCTCTGCTGCTTTTACAAATTTACTTTGAGTTGAAGAAAAATTAAAAAATTAGTAACTTTTTCCTACCTCATTCCACTAGTTGACAACTAAGATTCACTTACAATGTTGATTTAAGGTAGTCTTCTGCAGTGGGGACTTGACTTCAGCTTCTTAACTGATGATGAGCCACAGGGCATCTCTGAGGCATCTATATTAAAAGAGAAGAGAGTATTCAGGCTGTCATTCAAAAAAAAAGCCAGATCCTTGCTTCTGATGCAGTTAATGGAAAGAGTACATCAGCATCTATCTGAATATGGCTCCCCAGTCTCCTCAAAACCACAAGTCCTGGTAATGGACTTTCACCCAGGTCTACCGAGATTTGAACTGGTTTTCAGTGTCTGGTTTTTAGTTATTCCCAGACACTATTCACGTTCTTATCCTATAGTTTGTGGGCTTCATAAGAACTGGTGGCTGAAGGAAGGAAAGTGATGTGCACCAAGCTGTCACGGTCCACTCGGTGGACTCGTGATGGTTCATTTGCTACGATCTCGAAAGTGCAAAATTAAGGTGACCAACACCAAAAGGGGATAGCAATAATCACACAGTAAAACTTTATTGTATTGCCTGTAAAGAGGCACGCGATAGTTAGGGATGGGTGAAAGAAAGGAGAAAAGAGTAAAGTTAAGTTTAGAGAGAGGAGAAAGAGAAGTTATAGCTACCACCGCTGATCTCAAGACGTCCTAACGGTCCCGGGTCCAGCTGATGCTGCGTCGTCGATCGTCGTGGTCCTTGGTGGGGAAGCTCCAAACTTCCGTTGTTCAGAAGTCATCTTTTTATGCTTAGTAACACACCTTGCTCCACCTCTGCCTCAGGAGTCTCCGCCCTTCTCGAGCGAGGCGATCACGCAGACGCAGGGTCAGTGTCCAAGACGTGGTAAGTCTTGGAGGCGGGTAGCCTTCGACCAGGAGGTGTGTTTTGGTATTATAATGAAGCAAAGTTCATTTAAAGCTCATGATTTCTTCATCGAAGTTATGGCAACAGTTGCAATCCATCCTTTTTGACAGTCTAATGGCTCTAGCCAGGTACCTTCCAGGAGCCTTGTACCGCGCGTTCTGTTCTTGGGATCGGCCACTGCGCTCCAAACAGGCCATTCTCAGGAAATGTACTGTTCATGTTCCTGATGACAGTGTTGAGACAATGCTGATTTTCTGACCGACTCCTACACAAGCAAGGGGCTGGGAAAGCTGAGAACAGAACTCGGTGTCAGATTCCCATTCCTGGGCCACATCCTCTACCACACTGTCTTCTGCCTTCTAACTTTCTCCTAAAAATTCTACTTAATTCACAGTCTTGTTTCTTGACATCATGTCTTGAGAAGGTTTTCTCAACCAGAACAGAGAGCAGTGCAGGTAAGATTCATTTGGTCTTAAAACTATTGCTGTAATGAAAAAACATCCTTTCCTCCCTGGCCTGGAACACCTTGAGATTGCATCAGAGTCATAAGGGAAATGAGGAAGAATCTGGGTCATCTTTCCTCATCCTCCCCTTTTTCTACTTTTCTGGCTGATGATTTGGAGGCCTAATCATTTAGATGAAACATCCAATATGAACAAGAACATGTTGGGATTCTCATGCTTACTCCTCGGGCTCCAAACTGATGAGCAAAAAGTATTGTAATTTGTTCCAGGCCTTGATTTGGATTGGTACCGCATGTGCACATTTTGTAATTTCTTTTATTCACTAAAAGGACATAAAATAAGATTTGGATAACTTTAAAAGTACCCAAAACATTAACTGTTCAAAACTTTAAGAGATTTTCTGAAGCTGCTGAAATGATTTTAAATTCCTAGTAAAATTTAAAACGGCCTCCTGTAATCCCTGCAAAGGCAGGCCACAGATACCAGCAACTGGGCTTCTGAAATGATGGTCTACTTTGAGGCAGGTTTTTCTTTGCCCCACTTTCTTCCCTGTCTTCACAGGAACATTGTAAAGACCTTAAAGTACTTTAATGTTAATGAAATATTTGGATACCAGTGTGATGGATATCACAGAAGGGACTGTAAGAGTGTGAAGCAGTCACTCTCTGACCCTGAAATAAATAAAACCTGATGTTATACATCAGAGGAAACCAATCAGTAGCAGCAGCTGAAACACACAGAATAATTCAAGGACAATTATTACCATTACAGGCTTTGTTCTCCTCTATAACACCAAGCATAGAGCCTCCTACTGATCCCATCAGACTTCTTCAACCCGGTCACCCCCACCTTTTCTGGTTGCCACTCTTATCTCCAAGCCTGGAGCTCCATCCTACTGTACTCCACACAACTTTTCTACAAGTTCTGCAAACCCTCCTTCCAGTCTCTTTCTTCATTATGTTGGCAGGATCCTCACCATCAGATTAAAGCAAATTACTATGACGCTTCTTCCTTCCCCTGTGCTCTGTATGACACTAGGATGGTGAGTATTTAAAGCATAGTAATTACAATCTTTCAGCTCTTCCACATGTCACTGAAATGGACTCCACATGGGAGGTGCAACTGGTGAGAAAATCATGGTCTTCCATTGTAGCTATGGTCTGGAAAAACCAAGCGCCTCAATCCTAATAAGCTTCTACTGAATAGCTGAGCAGCCCCCAAATGAGATTTGCAGAGACATTTGCCAAACTTGGATGGATTTTCACCAGAACTGCCAAAGCCAAACTCTGACTTCAGGGCATCCCACTCCTCCGGATCCAAATCTTTGCTCCACAGACCAAGTCTACCAGAGGTTCAACAAAATAGCTGGTTAGATTTTTTTTTTTTCAAGATGGCATAACAATGTCTTTTTCCTCTGACATTACTCTAAAAATAATTTTGGCTAAAATTTTGCAAAACAGCTCTGCTTATAGAGAGAAACCAGTGATGCCATGTATACAACTGAGGGCAGGGTACTGTGTTAGAGCATGTCAATCAAAATAAACTTCATTGGCCAATATTTCCATTTGATTTTGGTTCAGTTCATACTTCATACTGCTGCATCGTTATTCTTAATTTTAAATCTGAAATTCATCCACAGACACAAGAAAAGTTGAGCTCAGGTGTCACACTGAGACTTGGAAGATGTCCAGTAGGAAGCTGTGCAGCACACTTTCTGGGTGACTTTGGGTATATCAGTCAATCCAGGTCTCTGTGTCCACCTGTATTAAGAAGAACATACTATTTTTCTCCTATTTCATATCTGCCTTTTCTTTTGAAATTCTAATTTCTGAAGCAGAAACTCTTTCATTCAGTGTGTTGCCGTGTGAATACAGAGAGTTTCCAATCCCGTCTGAGGTCCCAATATGCTGCTGTTAAAGAACTGGGAATAATAAAAATTCCCACTGAATTAAGTTGTGACAGGAGGAAGCAGCACCTATGAAAAACTAAAAAAAATCAAGCTCTGATTCATCAGAACGGAACTCCAATTTATGAAAAATGCAAAGGAAGGACATTGAGCCCCCCGCACAGGAAAGGCAATTGGCAAAACCAAACAATTTCAGCTCACATTCAGCAGAAGCAAAGAAATAAATCTGCATACCCGCTAATGTGATTCCTCTGAATGAACTTGAGCCCAACAGTAGCATATAGGCAGAAGCCTACATCTAAAAATAGAAGCCTCTTGGAATCCACGGCTCATCTGGACAGGATTAGAGAAACACTCCCTGAACGTTTAGTGAGTGACATGTCAGAAAAGAATTGAACCAATTTACAGCAGTCCTGGAACGTCCCAAACACAGTAGCTTTGAAAACAATGGGATAAGAAGGAATTCATTGTCCACTGCAGCATAAAGCAACTATTTCAGGCAACAATATCAGTGACATTAATGACTGCAACACTATCTTTGGGTAGCTCTGAAGGCGCTTTTAAAAACCGTGGCTGGCCAATGGGTACAATACTGAAATTGTACCCAACTGAAATTTTCTTCACTGATTTCACAGTTTCAGGGGAGATTAGTCAGATTTGCCTCTGACTTGTTTTTTGGTCACCCTGAAGCAGAACAATGCATAACATGTTGACAGTGAGGTTTGCTGTGGGGAAATTAGGGTTTTCTCTCAATGGAGTAGCTGGAGGGGAAAGGAGAGAGAATTGTCAATACAGCTGAGTAGTTTGAGTCAAAAAGCTCCCGAAAAAGTCACTCGAATACATTGGGGCCAAGATTTAAACACTGAGACAGACCAAAGTAGCCAGTGCCTGTAAAGCATCATAGAATTTGCCCTCTTTCAAAGGCATAATGCAAGGTCACCACCCAGACCCTAGCTGACACGCATCGGGGAAAGTGCTTGGAGGAGCAGGACTGCACAACCTGGTATGGAAATGCTGTTCTATCAGTGTTATTCTTTCAGAAATTATCTTCTGTTTAAGTAGAGCGTACATGAAAAAGGGACTTTTCTTATGATATAAGTATTATTTCAACAAGGTGTCATTTGGCAACTGTGTATCAACATGAAATAATGAACTTCAACCCCTCTGTCCTCCAACCTCCGTCTCCAGGAGAAAGTCATGTATCACAGCCTTGCTTTTGAAGGAAACAAAACACACAGGAGCCACATTATCAACACTCAGGTCACGTGGGAATGCATGCAGTATAAATGCTTAGAATGGACAGATGAAAATATCTGGGATGTATTTGATCCCAAGAAGTAAAATAATGTTCCAGATCACATCAAGTGGCCACACTGGGGTCTTAAGCCTCTGCCTCCATACTACTGGAGAGGTTACAACCAGTCCATCCTGATCCCAATTAAAATCTGTCCAGATTTATCTTGGTCCCTGGTATTTTTAGACCGTATTTCTTGCCAAGAACCCTTTGAAAATGATGTTGAACAGAGTTACTCCTAGCTTAGGTCAAAGCAGGGAAGATTCATCCCCTAAGAGATCCTCTTGCTCTTCTAAGCTTGTTTTGCTCAGGCTCTGGACAAGGAGCCCAATGAAGTGAGACCAAGAGTGTAGCATGATAAAGAGAATATCCAGAGTTTTCCTAATGTGGATTAGGAACAACCAGAGACTTTTTAAGGGGATAAAATTCATTTAATTAGTAAAAGGGGTGAGGGCTGCCACATCTCAGATACCAAAACCAAAAACAAAGCGCAAGGCAGCACTTTGTGTGAGCCTCCACCTCAAAACTGGGGCTTGGATCCAGGTACCTGCAATTGCAGTAACAACCTCCCAGACTTGGACCTAGTAGGCTGCAAAATGTCATAACTAATGCCACGAGAGTTTTCCTCAGACAAAAACAGTCCTTCCTTAGGGAAAGAGGCTCACTCAGACATACTGAGTCATTGCCTGTGTTTCCCTACCTGACAATCTGCACAATGGGTTTTTTTAACCATTTCAACAAAACTTGACAGCAAAATAGAGTTCTTAGATGTATTACATTCTTGTAATTTTTAAAAATAAAAATACTAGGTGGCTAAGTGGCAAAGGAAAGGCCTCTTAATTCTCCCAAAGAAGAAGAGACTGCATTGTGAGCCCAGCTTTTATTACATACCTGAGACTCCATGTAGAGGATGGTAGATATAGATGTGTCAATTGTGCAAAAGCTTCGGCCAGCATTCCTGACTTCGAAGACATCAGCAAACCTGAATCCCACATCACTGGTTTGTTGTAGTATGGATTCGCTGATGTCTACTGCAGGATTAGTTCACATGCATCCTCAGTGCAAATGAGTTTAAAAGTCAATCAACATGAGATACAAACCCCTTGGAAACCAGGCTTAACTAGCGCAGGTACTTGTGGAGTGACTACTCTTAATGCAAATAATTGGACAAATAGATAACGGTTGTTGTTCCTAGAAGGTTTTCAGAAATTCCAAAAAAGACCATCAAGTATACAGCAGATAGGAATAACATCTTTGAATCAAGCAAGATGCTTTTCAGGAATATGTATTTCAATTCTGGGGGTAAATGCCACAGCTGGTGGCAATACCTATTGACCCAAATACCCTTAAAATATACAAATATGACTATAAAGTTCACATAATTCTATTGAATCACTGTGAGACTTTTAAGATACACGTAAGTCTCTGATGAGCACCAGAGCAAACACGATCATTACAAACACATTACAGCTTTGAGTAATCACTTCCTCCCTAGCCTGTCACTAGATATCCACACAAAAGTTGCAATGCATCATTTCTCCCATGGAAGAAAGGCAGCCACCTCAGGGCTTAATTATGCATAACACTATTTGACAAACAGTTGAAATATTTTGAAGTATAGTGTTTCTATGCAAAAATTTCAAGAGAGATGTTTTTTATCTTCTTTTTCTTTGTAGTCAGCTTAGAACTCAGAGTGGGAAAAATATAACCTTCAGAGGAGACTGCAGGTTTGATAGAAATGACTAGTGCAATGGATTATTTGTTACAGTTTTACTCAATGCCCAAAGATCTTCCATGATTAGTGGATAATCCCTCAGATGTACACCGTATGGGGAAGATATTAATCTTGTCAAAAAAACCTACTCTGGTATTGATTTTGAGGGGGAGATTTAGTTTCCCAATTACTAGTACATCCTTTAGTATCCCAGTTCCAATAGGTCTTCAGCTGACCAGACCCTGCAATGCTTAGCTCGCAATAAGTGCTTTTTGCCCAAAAAACAGCACTCCGGAGATGGTCTCATCTTGGGACTTTCCATGTATCCTCTGCTCTAAGATTCACATGAGCAGCTGTTTGTTTTAAGATGAATCATGTCATGTTTTTATGGTTTCTGACACTTAAAAATATTTTCTTTCCGCCTGGCGGTGAAGTCAGCCACTTACTATTATTAAACATCATGCTGTGTTATTCCCCCTTTTGGGTGACGATCTCAGTGGAGCCCTTACTGAATGCAGCTTCACACTCTCAGATCTTACATAGATGCTACTGGTACGTCTCCCATTTGTAATATCCCTGGTTACCAGCTGCAGTTGAAAGTCTATGCTAATATGTTGGATTTACTTGTCCTCTCTAGCTGATTCCAGCCTTGTGGTTTATGGGTTGCCTTTGTGGTTTGCTAAAGGTCAGGCCCTGGATGGCTCTAAATTTTCTTAAGTGGAATTCAAACACCACAGATGAGTATGTGTTCAAAGTAGTTGTCTTGGGTGGTATGGATTCAGATTTGGTTACTTGTGCTCAGGATTAATGCCTCTCCTCTTCTTTGGGGCAATGATCAGACATAGGTGTCCCTACCTCTCAGTGCACTGTCCATCTACCATCTTTTGTTCAGATCCCAACCATCTCCAAAATTTCAGGCTCGTGCTAGACCCCAAGTTGCATTTCTAATTGCGCACCCTCCACCCCCACCATTTTCCCAAGCTGATCCAAGATGCTGATCCCTGCCTTTGGCTTGACTCAGTAACTGCAGTTCTCACTCTTTTTGCTGGCTTGCAGGCAGAGACTGCATCAGTCATAATTCAAAATTGCGAACAGATGACTAGATTACTTACTTGAACTGTACTCAATCATTACATCACCCTTGTACTGAAAATCACAGCACTGGCTCCCCATATGATTTTGCATCCACTTTAGGGTTTGGCTCCAGAGCTACTGGACTTACTCACTTGCTCCAGCTTACCTAAAAGAGCTTCTTGTGCCTCATAGACATCCTCAGACTCTGAGATCAGTCGGTGCCGATTTATTGATCATTCCAACAGTCTGACTAAAAACTGCTGGTGTTGAAGCCTTGGCTCCTCCAAATGTATTTTGTGGAAATCCCTGCAACCTTCATCCAAGGAGGGGGAGGGAAAGGAGGGGAAAATAAATCTGTTAAACTGTCCAAACACAAAGAGAAAACATTTTCTTTAAGCTGACAACAGCTTGGCCTCAGCAAAGGAGAGCTCAGGGTTGGGTTGTTTTTTTTTTTCTCTTTCTTTCATGAAACCTTTAGGTGTAATCTTTGCATTCAGAAATTTTCCTGACTCAGGAATAGCTGTGGCTGCTAGATGGGGTGCAGATAAGAGCAGCAAGGAGCCACAGGACCATGGCAGGCAAGTCAGCATGCCCAGCCATGGGGGATAAGCCCCTGGGATGCCTGGCATGGCTCCTGCCTTCCCACGGCAGTCAGCCCTGGGCTGGGATGCGCAGACCCTCTAGGCACCTCCAGCACAGCCGAGACTTGGCGCTGGGTAGTTTATGCAACGATCAAAACTCTGTCGGAGGTGCTGACCTTTCCGCACAGCAGAGCCAGCGCTGGCTGACTTAATTTGTCCGGCCATCCATCAGCAGCTCTTTCGCTGCTATTCACCCTGCGGTTATCAGAGCGTTGGCCACGATCCCCACCTACCCTTCTCACCCTCGTGATGATGTTTGGAAGTGAAGTCTGAGCTATGTCGAACAACACATTTCCCCTCCCTCGCCAAAAAGCAGCTCAGGACAAGTTCAAGGTCATGCAAACCGTGAGTCAGGGCACCAGCGAGGGCTTTCCAGCACTGTCATCGATGCACAGCCATCCTTGCTGCAGTGAGGGAGCACTGCTGCCCACTCGATGCTGGGTGAAATTATCCCATGAAATGCTGCGAGTTGGCAGCCTGGGTCTCATTTCAAAAGAAGAAATATCCACATAATGAAAGCCAGCATTTATGACTAATTGGCCCCTTGCTAAGCAGGCTCACCAGCTGGGTCAAGGTCTGCGTGTGCAGGCACAGAGAAAGAGACAATTTCTCTGTCTACAAGTCAGGTCAGTTCAGGCCAATGGGTCAGTGTCTCATATGGTCATCTCTTACTGTCAGAGTCACACGTCATAAATCCTACAGCTTACGGACCACTAAGTTCAATAGAATAAAATGAACTAAACTAAACTAAACTAAAATAAACTAAACTAAAATAAAATAAAATAAAGAAACATGGAACAGATTGCTCTGATGGGCAGATCTGAAAGCTTTCCCCAACCTTTTCTTTCCAGATTCCACCCCAAAAGAAGTGTCTTTCAGCTTTGTAGTTGCAGTCAAGATCTTCTCTTTAGAAAAGATTACAAAAAGGGCTTCCGTACACCATCAAATACAAGAAAGGACACTGACATGCTGAAGAAGAAAGGCCTCACTGACTCTATGTAGCAACTCAGGCCAAACCCAGAGATTTCCTCTTGCCGTTGGGTGGTGCTATCCTTTTCCCTAATATATTAGATGTAAAAGGAGGAACCACGCATACCTCCTGAGATGGAAACAGCTTCAAAGGGAAAAACTGTTGCAGCCACTTCTCTCACACAAATGCCCACCTACCATCTTTCCTAATCCCTGTAAGCAACATATGGCTGACAGCCATGGGACATATAGCCATACATCAGAGACCTCTGGCAGCACTTCACAGGCAGGGGATGGTGGTGGCTTCCCAGCCATCATCTCACCATCCCCTGGGGACAGGGCTCGGCTTGGTCCTCGGTGGGGTCAGAGGCAGCAGCTTGAGCAGCCCACCCTTTGCCTTGCTTCTGCCCAGGTGGGGTTTTGGGGCTTGCCAGCACCCTCCGCCAGCATGGTACAGCTTGGGCACAAGCCGTGTGTGTCTCTGGACCTGCAGGTTGTCCACCCCGTTATCGGCTCGTCCCTCTTCTAAACGCTGCCACATGTGTTTTTGTATTCTGCCTTGAAAATTTTCTAATCACAGGAGGGCTACAGCGAAGCCTCAGGAATGGCTTCATAAGCTCAAGATGTCACACAATAAATGCCAAATGTTATTAACAAACACAACCCATAGACACATGCAGGATTGGCAGAGGTGCCTAACTTTAGGGAGGGCCCCCAAAACTGCTCTAGACATGTTTAGCTACAAGGTTCCAACACTACTTCACACAATCCTGGCAAAAACTGTGATACTGTCTCAGCTCACCCAGGGAAAGGCAGGTTTCAAGTTAACTGCTCGGGGCTTGCTGTGAGTGTTCATGTGATCCCCAGCCCATCCAGATGTAGCTCTGTTCATTCCTACTCTACAGATGGCCAGAGCAATCCACTCCCTGTCATATGTAATGAAGGGCAGGAAGGAGAGAGGACTTTTGACGTGTTTAAATATTATCCAAAACAAAGAAATAGCTCAAAAGCCAAGGATGCATTTAAATAAATTAAAGCTGCCAGCAAAATCCCATATTTGTTACAGTTCATTCCATTTCATCCTCAGAGCCATCCCTCTGCAAAACATGGCAGCTCCAGTAGTTTGGTGTCCAGATGTTCCCCGTCATACGCTCTGCACTGCATCATGCTTTTTTTCCTGATGTGACTCCTTAAAAACAGTGAACTCGGATTCCAGGACAACCTGAGTACACTTTTCCATAATGAGGGGCGATTGAAAAAACACGGTTGTTGACTTGGCCAGTGAAACACGGGCTTTTTTGTTCTTCTCTTCATCACTCTCTCTCCCTCTCTTTTTTAATTCTCCAGCTGGCTGGTAATCCAGCATCATCAACATCTTTTTGCATTTTATTCCTTAAGCCATTCATATTATACACATTCCTGTTTTTAAAATACAGATTTTAGGAGTGATTTGATGTGGCTTGGAATAGTGACATGCTTACACATTTATAAAAAATTCATTAACTTGGGGGGAGGAAAAGAAAAGATTGCATCTTTTATTTTCTTTTCTTCCCCTCCCTTTTCTTCATTTCCAGCATATGAAATTATTTGCTGGTCATTTAGGAACCGCAATGTCAAAATGTGGTTGCCCCACAGGGAGGAAAAAAGACAGTTCATCCTTGCAGTTTTCAAGTCAGTTGTTAAGAAGTAGCTTTGGCAAAGGCCAAAGCCAAACTGATCTTTGAGCTGCAATGTTTAAAGGCTATGTTAGCAGTTCTGTTCACTGTTATTGAGAACACCTCTTCCCACAGTCTCTAAATCTGCCAAATCATAACCAAAAGATGATGCTGTACAGTGCCTTTGTTCCAACCTTGTGAAATCCCAGTCTCCAAGTTACAACTGCCGATTACTCCTGTCTCTAGGCTCAGTCATTCTTGGACCTCTGGTGAGATCAGCAAAAAAAAATGCCAATTTGGAATCCTTCTCAGGAACACTGAAATATCTAATTCATCTAAGCTATAAGGTGATAACTTGGTGTCCAGTCCACAGAGGGATTTAAATGGCTAAACTCTCACTGAACTCAGCTGGAGTTTAGGCACCTAAAGGGGAAATCTGTAACGTAGAAGAGTTGCAATGTCCTGTGCTCTTATGTAAAATTTCTGCACAACTTTCTTTCAAAGTATCATCCCTCTACCATTGCTCTCCTTGTGCTAAATTGTGCATTATATGCAAATACGACAAAGTAGCATTTATGCTTCTTTTTTTGGTACAGGGACACTTTACAAATTGGCCACTATTTAACTTGTGAGAAAAAAAAGAGGTTCTGCTTAGAAGCCAAAAATATTAGTTCTATTCAAATTATAATGTATGTAGACCTCTAGCAAAGATACCCCTCAAATGTGGGCCCATTTTCAGCAGCAGTGGTGAAAACCCCATTCCAAGTTGCTGGTTTCTATGTAAAAGCTTTTAGCAGCTTATCTTATTACCACTATATTAAGCTTCTCTCACCACTACACACAAAGTAAGTATAAATTACTCCTCTCCCACAGCAGAGGAAATTGCTCTGATCTTGGAAGCAATGAGTGATGGAATCTTCTGCCGGTTTCTTGATATGAAAATAATTTTTCATTTTCCAGGCTAATTCCGTCTCGAGACAAAAAGCCCTAAATTCCAAATTTTGTCCCCTAGAAATATTTTAATCTGAAAAACATTTTTAATTAAGAGTATTTTATTTGTTATGACATAATTGCAAATCCCATGAGAGATTCATATTTCTATCCAGAGTTATACTGAAAAGACAATCCATAGGACAAAAAAGAAATGCCGTCTGACTTTTCCTGTTATTTAGTCTCTTTTATTGGATTCCCTCTGTTCTCAGCTTGTCATGACACTGGATTTAAAGAGCAGTGAAGCGTAAATTCAACCTCACCTCATTTTGAAACCATGCTGCCTACAAGTCAGGTGTACAAGCTTGTGAGGAAGGGGGTTAAATCTGACTGCTTTGTCTCTGTGACATGAAGTTCATACCAACATCAACTCAGAATGCCAGGCAGACCGTCACTAATAAAATACTTAAGCACATGCTTCATTTGAGACCTCAGGATCTCTAGATCATCCTGGTCTTCAGCAAGACTTTAGCACATGCTTCAGTTCTTTATCAAATAATATAACATCACAAAATGTTTCTTTTTCTCCTGCCTGCGTAGTAATTGAAACCAATGGATGAAATATTACACTGTCCTGCAAGAGCTGGAACTTTCCAGATTCAGGCCTGAAACAATGTTTTATGTAAAGATCTGATCTACAACACTTTGTCTTTAAAATGACAGGGATATTGCATGAAATACAACTTGCACTCAAGCAGTATTACAGCTGCAAAAAAGAATAAACACCAGGCCTAAAGTCTTATTTTTCATTCACATACAAGACAGGATTTCCAGCAACCAGTTAGCATTAAAGTGTGCAATTTAATATCCAGTATGCATAATGATTTCAAGCTAACCTGAAGTACCAGAATCTGCCATTCACTAGCTTTGAGCCGCTCAATCTAGTGGGGAGAGTCCACTGATTTGTTTCCAGCCAGGATCTGCGGTTGTCTCATGCCTGTCTTAGACTGTTCACAAGATGACAGTCTAACACCATAAGATTTTAATCTTTGAACTATCAAAAATGTGGAGCTGTCGATTTTTGTTTCAGCCTACAATTGCCTTTGAGATTTTTATTTTTCAGCCCGTCCAAAGATGACTTTGAAGATCACATGAAAGAGAAACAGAAAGGACCAACTTTGATCAGGATAATACAATGAAGCTATTAAGGACTGTGGACTGGGTCAATGACTCACATGCCCTGTAGTAGCAGTAACTAATAAAAACAATTAATAATAATAAAGTCAGAGAGTCAGAGAGCCAGTCAGTGGTTCAGTGACCTCACATACAAGCAATCATCTACTGGATTGATATTTTGGGCTGACTGGAGTATAAAGGCTGAAAGAAGATTATCGCTAGATTCTTATAATTGTTTTATGAACCCCCTGGTGAATGCAAACAGGGACTAAATAAGAGCCTTTCTTACATAAGTTGACAATTAAAGCCTTGGCAGGCCAAACAGTAGTTTCTAGTCTTTCAGCAATGAAGTTTAACGCTCAAAGCAGAGCTCTTTTCTTCACTATTTTGTCATGTTTTCTCCAGCTGGTAAACATGAGTCAGGACCAAAGTCTGGGGGAGGGGAGAACTGGCTGCTAAGAAACCAGTTCATTCTAAAATGGGACCTCTCCATGCACATAAATGTCAAGGAAAGCTCGGTTCGTGTTAGTTGATGTTATCTCTGACTTTACAGGGCAGCTGATCCTGGAGTGGGATGCAAAAAGTCACCATCAGGCCAGCTCTGACGGCAACCAAGTAACACCCCCAATGGTGACTGTTTCCACCTGATTATCTCAGATGTTTGCAGCTACTGGAGCCTGAAGTCCATTGTGGACCACACGCCTACAGGCAAACTACCCCATCCCACCCTATTTCCAACAAATAGGAGCCTGGAATTGCAGTGGGAACTGCATATGCTTCCTTCTTCTTCACCTTCCTCCAGGTGAAGCACCTGAAACACTGAGCTTTCCTAATATGAAACCTTGAGTAACCTGGTCTTACCTCATGGCTGACCCTGCTTTGAGGAGACTTCTTGAGGTCCCTTCTAACTGGAATTATTCTATGCTCCTACAATATTAACCTAATTTGGTCCGGATAGACCTTTTCTTCTGCTGAGTTAGACTAGAGAATACAAAACCCACCATGAACTCCTGACTTACTCTCTTTCTTCCTGTAACTGTTACACACATTTCTTACAACATCATAGGAGAAATGAGCAGCATCTGAAATCGGAGCAGGTGATGTCTTTGTGATATAGCCATATCACTTCAAGGGTCATCTGTTTGCCAGGCAACTTAACAAATCTCCCTGGGTTCCCAAGGAACAGAGTCAGGCCCTTCTGAAGGTTTCAGAGAAGGAGTTTGGCTTACGGATGGTCCCTCAGCCCTTGGAGAAATTTTCTCTCTTCATTAACTGTAGAAGCAGTATGGAAAGACCTGTTGGCTGACTTGGGAGATGAAAGTTGGGTAGAATAAACACCCTACTTGATTAAGTGTGCCGAGATTGCTTCCCAAACATTATCTGCAGGAACGAAATGTGCTCAGAGGCAGGAGTGGGAGAAGGAAGTGAAAAAATGTCTGAATAGGATGGCTGATGGGAGGAGACTGTGGAAAGCTATGACAAGAAAAGATATGGGAGATATATAGATAAGAACCAGAGCTATGAGAAAGCAGATGGTGAGGTTGTTTATTTTCTCGAAGCAAGGGGAAAGTTTAGGAAGATACCAGAATTTTGATATTAGCTGCACCAGACTCTGAATGATGGGTGACATATTCTAGAGGAAATTTCAACTAAGAGCAGAAACACTGAGACAGCTTGCACTTGCTAGGCTCTCCTGGATGAAGAGGAGATCTGGGGCTCTGCATCTTCTCCTGATCTGGTAAAGCTCTTCTTTGTACCACTGTGTTAGCATGAGCACAAACGCTAGAATGGCCAAGAGGACACCTCACCTATTGGGTCAGCTTCTCAAGACAAAGTCCACTGGTGGACAGGAGGCATGAGAGGGACTGGGAACAACTACAGTCTACTGGGATAAAGAGAGGGAGTAAACCCAGCTGCACTGGGAGGAGAGGAGAGTAACAGGGCAGGTTTGATCTTTCAAGAGGGATGGAAAACCATCTCGGAGAGGACCAAGTCCTGCTCCTCATGCAGGTGCCAGATTTATAAAAACATCCGGACAAAGTAGAAGAGAGTTTTAAATTCTTGTCAGTCAGACAGCTCTGCCTCTAAAGGGACAGGTGGGCTTTGTGTCTGTTAATTGGGTGGAGTTGCTCTGCTCTTTTATTGGGTTGAAAATGAGATGGATTAAGAGGCTTTTACCCCAGCATGCCTGTGGCACTCTTTGTCCTTCTCAGCAGGGGATGCAACTGGCTTGCAGGGAATTGGCAGGGAATGAGCATCTTTCTTGTCATTAGTTTTGTAAGCAGAACTGCAACTGATACAAACTCCCCAAGGGTGAGGCAACCTGGGCAGAGTTACAGGAGGAAGGTGAATGCAGAGACATGCGAGGGAACTTTCCTGTTGCTCATTAATTACAGGAGTTGAAGATACTGAGTTTTTGTCTTTCACTGAATGCTGAGCTACCAAAGCAGACTGAAAAAACATTGCAAGGACTTAGCCTGAAGCAAGTGTTGGGGCAGGAGTAAGGGAAAGAAGCATGCTACAAAACTAACAAGGAGTTTATGCACCCACCATTTCATCATGTAACGTTCAAGTATTAACCATGTACCAAAAACGCCGGTCATTTACAGCCTTCCTCCAGCTATGATCACTCCAAGAAGCATTCAGTTAGGCTGAGCTGAACAAAAACCTTCATTCATTACGACCCGGTAGGATGCAAACAACTTCACAACTTGATAATCCCTTTCAGCCCTTATTAAATCAGCAACGCACTGCAGGTGGGAAGTCAGCCTGGAAAGGAGAGACAGCCCTTTACGCACTTTGCAATAAAGCATGGTTTTAGTCACCAAAAAAGATTTCCAGGGCTTTCCCTGCCTGCCTCTCCTCCCAGGAGGCAGATTCCCCGTGTCCCGCAGCAGATTACAAGAGCATCGTGTTTGCATTATGTGGTGGTGATGATGTGTTTGTTCTTGGCACCAAGGGGCTCTGACTCCGCGGAGCTCCAGCAATGACAGTGGAAATCTTTCAAGCCTTGAGCTGGATTTGCAGCTTCCCCCTCCCCGTTGCAATTCAGGCTCACAGCGCAGAATACAAGACTCTTTTGTGGAAAAAAAAAAAAGAAAGAAACCCGCTGAGATTTGTTTTCCATCAAAAAAGAATGGATTTACAGCCCTCAGGACATGGCCCTGCTTTTCAAACACAGGCCCCAAGCAGTGGTCGGATGCTCATATCAGAAGTTAGGCATGTATAAGCTGACTTTATGTCCACATTTGTGGATTTGATGTTCCATTAATGAGCCCAACATATGGGAAGGTAGGAAGCGAACAGCCCATGGCCGGTTTTATTGACAGTGCAACCTTTCCCCAGTGTGGTGCAGCCCCAGGAGCCACCTACACAGTATTGCCAGCCCCAGCAGATGTGACCAGATGTTCTACTGTTTGATCAAAATTTGGCAATTATATTTAATTGAAAATATCATCATTTTAACATAAGAGTATTTTTTAATTTTCCCCACAAAGGTTTTCTAAGTTGATTCTACTTACCACGTTTTAGCCTTCCTTCCCAATTGAAAACTTTAAGAAAAAAAAAAAGCAGGTTCTTTTAAAAACTAAAGTTTTAAAGGGAAATATTTCATTTGAAAAAATCTCAAAAGGGTTTTTAATCTAAAGCCAGCATTTTTAGTGAGAATGTTTCCATGGTTAGTTTTTACCTTTTTTCTTAAAATAAACAAAATTTCAGATCGAAATAAAAATTTCCATTCTCGTTGAAAAGCCAGTCCTTTTCTGTTGGAAAAATACTTTGATGCATTAAAAGAAAAAGCCTTTTGAAAAGCACCTGACTTCTATTTAGATGAAAACTACCCAGCTGAAAATCTCAAACCCCCTAAGCATAAGATACTAAACCTGTATGCAGTTTGCATTCACACTGGCAGGCAGCAATATCTTTTTCTTCCAAAATGCCTTCAGCTTTCTGTCTGTTTGCAGACTTTCCTGCATATGGATTTAAGTTTCAGGGTTCCTAATTTATATATATACATACATACATACATGTGTCTATGTATATATGAAAGTCACTGTGGCTTCATATCCTCAGACTGTACGTAACTGTCTCCTCTCTTGTTCCTGGCCTTGACACTTAGGCCTTATTTGTATGGGGACATTGAGAAAAGTAGCTGGAACGAATTTGCCATAAAGTGTCTTGGGGCCTACAAACAACTACATATGTTTAAACTTGAATTATTTGTCATCTTAGGTCCAAAGGGGTAGCTCTGTCTGGAACAGAAGCAACTCTGTTTCTGAGTTGAAAAGGCACATTTGCACACCTTGTCGTTAATGTACCATGTTTAGTAAAGTTTATGTTTCATGAGGTAAATCAGGAAACAATGACATTTCAAAGTCTGCAGAGATTTGAAGAAGTGCTCATGTGCCCCAAAGCTCTTTTTCTCCCTCCCTGCAACTTTATCAACTGAAATCAGCTAATAAGAAGATATTACCCTTTCCTGCAAACTTTGCAGTCACTGAGATTTTAGGGGCATTATGAAAGGATTTGGCTTTAAAGCAATTGCCTTAGCTTTCTACTACTGTTGTATCCTGTTTTCTCCCAACCTTCAGATGTCATAAAAGAGAAGATAAAGCAAAAACACTACTCTCTTTTAACAGCGACAAGGCAAGGTGAAACGACTCTTATGGGACTCCCACATCAGTGACCTTTTGTTTCCTTTTTCACACCAACACAGGCAGGACACAGGTATCTGTATTCCCAATTTGCCTTTGGCCTTTTCAAACAGAATTTTTGAAATCATCCTTTCCTTTGTAACCGTGATTCAGATGTAGACAAGGTCGGTGAGGCAGAGGGAGAAGGAATCAAGTTGAAGGCTGATGTAGGTGTTGGCAAGAGTAACTTTCCTTACATCTGACAAGAGAGAAAAAACTAATATTGATAATACCAAGAATACCAGATGGGAAATGAAAATTGTGCGAGAATAACTAAAGGTCTACCAGCAAGTAGAATAATCATGGGCAACTGTAGTTGCGAGACTGAGTGTCTTGCTCCAGTGTGAAGACCTCTCAGTGAGTTTCTGCCTCTGAGAACTAGAGGCAATGTTCTTGCCGCCGCCACCACCACGGTGGTGACAGCTCCAACACAAACTGAAATGAGGTGCAGCTTCCCTGAAGCTTCAGTACCTGCTGGGAGGTTCGTTCTTTCCTGGATCAGACCTTCCACATTTGTTCTTCATCCTAGAGGAAATAACTGTGGGGGGCTGTTGTGCCATTGACTTTTAGTTTCTCTCCCTCTGGCTCTGACCTTCATGATAAGCAAAAGGGAATGAACTTTCCACTACTGCAACACTGGTGACTGTTGGTGCTGAGTCGTGGAGAAATTATTCTGCTCAGAGTTTTTAGAGGGGAGCCTTTTCATGTGCTTTGCTCTCACACAAAGGCAGCATACATAAAATGAAGACTTATTGTCCTCATCTGGTCTGAGCTGCAACGGTCAAACTGTTTCTCAAGCCCCATGGACGGCTCTCAAGCTGTGACCAAGGCTTTTCAGCTGGCATGTGAACTGCTGCATAATCCAGATCACTCGCTGGGGAGAAAGCAAAGAGCATGGGTCCTCCTCCAGTACACGATGGTGGGATCAAATCTATCAGTGAGCCCCTTCTCAAGCCACCCATTACTCTCAGATGTCCAAGGTCATAGAATCAGAGAATCATAGAATAGTTTGGGGTTGGAAGAGACCTTTAAAGGTCATTTAGTCCAACCCCCCCCTGAAATGAGCAGGGACATCTCCAACTAGATCAGGTTGCTCAGAGCCTCGTCCAACCTGACCTTGAATGTTTCCAGGTCCTATGGTTGCGGTTCTCTATTGTGTCATTTTGGCATTCGGACCACTTGGGGCGTCATGATGTGAGATGATCCTCCACCAGCAAGTGTTTGTCTTACTCCAGCTGCTTCAGGAGAAAACTCCACAAGCAGTTCAGACTGGATGCCCACGTTTTACTTGGTTATAACTGGGTGAGGCAAGAGTCAGTTCCAGACATGGTGGTGATTCACCTGCCATAGAAACAGGGCAATGTTGACTTCTTGCAGATGCTGCTTATGGGGTTTTTTTTAGGCTGTCTAGGAGCTGATTATAAAATTAATGAAGGTAGTTTGGGTTATCAGTTTGTTTTAAATTGTTTCTTTCTTGGAAATTGCACCTCCCATGTTCTCAGCCAGCACCAGGTTTGTGCATCTGTTGCCTCAGAAAAGTTGGAGCTATCTGGATGGATGCTGAAACAAAGCTTTAGTCCCTTCTGTTCTCAGTTGGAAGAGAAGCTACATTAATATTGACAAGGGTTTGTAAAAAACGCAATGCTTAGGGATTTGGGGTAGGGATTTTCTCAGCTGTTTTCTGCCTCTACTGCCATTCTGAGGCTTTCCCCAGGGACCTTAGACATTTTGCCCATTGAGGTTTGAACTTCTTTTGCTGCTGTTGGGAGCCTCTCAGATGCCGTTGCCCCTAGGCTCTTTGCTTAGAGCACTGAGTCAAGTTACTGGGAAAATGAAAGGCAGGGCCTGTACTTTTGCTGAATTTTTGATGAAGATGGGCTGATTTTGTATCTGTATAAAAATTTTGCTCTTCTCCCCAGAAGTAAATATTTAATTTTGTCAGATTGGAGCGGTACCTCTGTAAGTACATGCTGCACAAAAAAGAAACAATGAAATTCAGCCATTTCTTTAATAACTTGGGGGACAATTTCTCCCATGCATAACCAGCTTAGCAAGTCTGTCTACAAAAAATATGGTAGGATTATGTTCAGTGTTCACAGCACTGCTGCATGGGCAGAGAGCCCTCTTGAAATGTGTTGAGCAAGGCAGATATATACCAGCTGAGGACCTTCTTTGCTTTATTCTCTTCCCCCATACAGATTGCATTGATATGAGCTAAAATACAGTAATTGGAAAAGGCATTTACAGTGGGAAGCAGAATGGAAAAATTCAAATTGGGGCCAACCAAGGGAGGGAAAAATCACCTGCCAATAAAATTGACACACAATGGGAATAATTGCAAGTTTGGGGAGAAAAATACATTCTCACTCTGTTCTCCACAGCATGGTATCTTCTCTTAGAGCAGAATGAGTGAATTTATTGAGGTCATTCATCCCCTGGTAATTTGGCTACTGTAATATATTTCACAAGTGAGAGGGAAACAGCCTGAGGAGACAGCATGCAAGAATCCAGAGCACTGGAGGAGGAGGTTTATCCAAATTTATAGCCACCAGTAAGGATGTGGCTTTATAATTCACAGTCACTCTCCCTCCCTTTAGCATCGAGAAATCTGTCCTGTTAATGGCCTGTGCTAAACATCCCAGTGCAAATTCAAAAATTGGTGATGCTGGTATAAAAACCTCTGAGTTTGATGGGCTTGGTCTGGATTAAAACTGTGACCTTCTCTATATTCAAAAGCTATTCGGGGTGACCTTAATCTTTCACAGGCTGTGATGCTTTCTTAGAAATACCTAGAATATGAATGGGTATGGAGCAATCTAATCTGGACATGGACTAGCTTACATTTGGATGAGTTGCTTCATGTAGAGAAGCAGGTATGGTAGCAATTTGGATGATCTGTTCTGCCTCTGACTCTCCCCCCCCAGGGCTGCCCCACATTGCACTGCCCACACCAAGGTCTTTCTCTTTTGGCTGTCTTTGCCTTCTGCTTCTCTGTGGGTCCCCGAGATGGGATTTCTCTTCTCTACTTGAAACCTGGTATAAATGAATCATTGTCGTCCTATTTCTAGCTCTTGACACAAGCTGGCCTGCCATTCAACTTCCATGTGTGACAGAGGACCTTCTGCTGAAAGTCTGTTTTCTCTTGATTCTTGGGACGAGAACCTGTCTTACTGCCACACCAGATATCAAGGCTGACACCAGGCCAAAGCTAACACAAATGAAATGAGCTGGGATAGCTATAAAGATGTCAGAGACAATAAGAGAACTGATGGCATAGCTATTAATTTCTGCAGTATTTAATGTAGGTTGCAAGAGTTCCACAGTGTCAAAATGCAACATTTTCTTTGCCCCAGGTTAAGAATATTCTTTTTAAAGTTGGAGTCAATAACAGAAAAAAAATGAAGAAGATGGAAGTCTAAGCCCTACAGAGCATGCAGTCTTTGGGATTTAGAAAACACTTAGATTGGAAAATGAAAATGGAAGCCAATCAAGTGCACGTAAGTTGGATTTTGCAAAATAAACCATTCAAAGTTTTCTTGTTAAAATTATTACCAAAAAATATCACATGAATAACACCCTCCCATTAAATCTACCTTATTTTAGTTGAAAAGGTCTACCTCTGGTATCAATTATACAGGAAGTCAGACAAAATTACCTGGTGGTGCTTTTTGGTCTTAAAATATCTATTTATTAAAGCTTTGGTTTTCAGCCTGCACATCCCTCCTGCATGGCAACCTCTGTTTGGTCAGATTATAACTATTAATTAAATCACGCTAATGAGGACAGCAAGAAAGGGTTTTCCCATCTCTCCCACTATATTTCAAGTGCTGCCAATGTCAGGTCCCTCTTGTATCTGCCTCGAGCTTTGCTGTCTGCTGTGTTTCTTCGGTAGGGGGAGGAGGGTTTAAAGCAGCAAGTCATAAATCGCCAGACATCCTCATTTTAACAGGATGATCCCCTGTTAGAAGAGGATTTCCCCTCGTCTTGTGAGTGGGAGTAATTGTTCCGCGACTCCTGGTTTCTCTTTGAAGCACATGGGAGAGGAGCATCCTCTTTTGAAGCCCAGCTGTGTTACAGGACCAGCGGCAGAGGAAGGAGGTGCTCGGTGGTGATGCCGGCCTGTGCTGGGGAAGCTGCGTGGGAGAGCCCTGGCAGTCTGGTCTGTTGCTGCTCTCATTGGACATCACCACTCAAAAAAAAAAAAAAACAAAACCAAAAAAACAAAAAAAAAACAACCAAAAAGATGGCCTGTAGTTCTTCTGGAAAGGAGATTTAATGGGACAAAGAAAATGTGAATGCAAGGTAAACAACTAGTCATAAAACACGTGCCTCAGTTTCCCCCAAATTTCTAGGGCAACAGCATGGTCTAATGAGCCACTCATTGAATCAAAAAAACACAAGGTTTGGCTTCATCCTATTCCTTTCTCTTCTCCATGGTAGCACAATTACTTTTTTTTGCATTTCTGCCCTGTATTGCTACCCTGAGCCTATCTGTTCAGTTTGGGTTTGAGGCTCCTTGGACCAGCTCTCATTTCTCTTTACAAATGTGGGATGTAACTGCCAGCTCCATCAGGGCCTCTAGGTGCTGTCACAATACCAATACCTATATACAAATTCCCTTTTTTTTAAGTTATTCTGGTGGTCTGAGGTTTAATTCATTAATAAAAGAAACTTGGATCGCAGCAATGGCAGGGCAGCAAGCCCCGTCCCTGTGGCAGGAAGCAACGCGCACTTTTCCTTTCAAAAACAAACAAGCAAAACTGCGGAGAAAGTTCTCCTCGGCAGCATCCCCGGGCAGTGGTGGAACATTTGAGCAAGGTCTGTGGGGATTGCTGTCTCCAGGCCTGAAGGGTGGAAATGCTCTGAGGACTTTCTGCTCTATTTTTCCCTGTTCTGGCGAACTTCCTATGTATAGGATAAAAATAAGCCCTGAGTCCTCCTCCTTCTGTCCACTTCATTAGAGACATCCCTCTGTGCAATAACAAAACAGGCCCAGAGGAAGCGACACAGACCGAAATACAAGAACGATAATTTTCCTAACACAAATAAGCAGGCAGAGGAACTCATCTAAGGAAACAAGTGAGTGAAGGCAAAGCCGCAGATGAGCAAACGATGGAGCCAAGAGCTATGCTTAAGCAATACAAGCCTGCCTCCAGCACATCTCCTGAGCCATCCCCACTTGGGAAAGACTGAGCTGTCGCCTCGCATGGTCCTCTCTGAAAGCTGCTGACCCCCCCTGAACCCCACACCCCATGAGCACCCAGACCAGGAGCAACCCTCAACCCACTTCTGGGCAACGTGGCAATGGGAAGAGTCTCCTTTTTCTCTGTGGGAACCTGGACTGGCTCTTAACCAGCCCTAACTGTCTTCCACAGTGCTTCAGAAACACCGCGCAAAGCCACGAAACAGAGAAGCGCAGGTTAACGGGAGGGATAGCAGAAATCCTCCAACTCCAGAAAAAAATGGCTGGGCTCAGTTCACTCTATTATTTGCCATTTGGAGGCAGTGAGACTGCCGTTCTTCCAAAATAACCTTGGCCCAAGTGTTTATTTGTCTAGAAATTCATCGTGGATATTTGCCGTGTGTTGTAGTTCTGTTTGAAAAGCTCCAATCATCAAATCAAGGAGAGGGAAAACAAAAGCAGATCTCTCAGCTGGCCGGTCCCCCACCGCAAAAAGGAAGCAAAGAAAACAAACCGGAGGCTGAATGTTTCTTGCTGTAAATGATCAGTGAATATCTCTGAACACTAACTCGATCCAAGGAAGCCAAGATCAGTTTGTGAATGACTTGTTAAGTTAAAAGGAACCATATTCATAATAAATAGTCTTTGAAACTATTCTTTCATGCACGCTCCATTTTCACAAAGTCGTTTTTATAGGTAAACAGCCAAGCCCTCACTACCCAGGAAGTCAATGGCAGAGATAAGAAGGAGACCCGAGGCTATGTCTGTTTTAGAAAATTAAACACGGCCCGGGACCACTCTCTAGCCTGGAGGCCAACTGGCACAGAAATGCCTGCATCCATTCATTAAACTCTCCTGCTTTCCAAAACAGAGCGGCTATCGCCAAGCTGCCAACTGGGAACGGTCCCTGGCCGTGCCGGTTGCCGAACTGTGCCTGGAAACTATTTGGAGGGATGCTAATGAGCCAAGGCCAAAAGCGTGCAAGGGACCAGTCTGAGGATCAAAAGCAAATTAAAGCACCTGGGAATGCTCCCTTGCAACGTGCAGTTCTGCAGTATAGACATTGCCTAAGAGTTTGATGTTGTGCCTTGAAGCAGTGTCACTGGACCCATGTCATTTAGCCAGAAAGCTTTGCTCCTTCATTCATATCTTGACTCCATATATCCACTTTGGGGAGGTGTGGAGAAACTGGTTAGAGCTTGACATGCCTGAAGGCTTCAGGGCCTCTTTCACATCTGTATTTTCCTTTACCAGTGTCCCCACTACTGAAAAGGGACACTTGGGACATGGGTGTTTGCAGATAGGGGTTCAAACCTCACCCGTGCTAGAAAGCAAAATTTATAATGCTTGAAACCCATGAAAATGTAGGATACCTTCTGGGAACCTAAGTCTGATATCTCATGCTTGTTAGCCAGCATGTCAACAGGCAACAACGCTCACACTTCACATTAACGCTCCTCTTAAGGAACGTCTCAGTGGCACAACCGCCTATTAACAGGGGAAAGAATGGGAGGGGAATCAAAATGCTTAACATCTACAGAAGCATTTCCCACAAGGATCATTAAATTAAACTATTGAAAAGCCCCTCTGGGGCTGGCCGGGGCCTCAGCACGCTTTGTGAGATCCCTCGTTTCCTCTGGCTTAATGAATTATGCAAGTCAAGAGGGGCTGGACAGAAAGGTGTGAATTAGAAGCCTACTAATTCCCCACAGTAATCACCTGCAAAAGTGTTTAGGAACAACATCTATCAGGCACTAAAAAGTAAGAAAAGAAGCCTGCAAGAGTGAAATATCTACAGCTCTCCAGTAAGAGACAAGGGGAGAGCCAAGCCAGGGAAGTGTCACCTTGACATGAATCTGCTCTGGGCACTGAGCACACAGCAGTCATCAAATTGCTTGCTCGCAGTCCCAGGGTTTCTTCTGCTCATATGGCACACACCTGCACTTTGCTGGAAACTCGTTTCAATGCATGTGAGAGAGTCCCAGCTTCAAAGCAAGCCTTGTGATTTTTGGTTCCTGTGTGTGAGAAGGTTATTAATAAATGTTGTATTAATAGATCATCCGCTTACACGCTTCCCGTCTTAAATAAAGAAGATATTGGATCAACCCCCTTTTCCCAGTACCTTCAGGCTTCTTGGATGTTTGCAGTGTGAGGCAAAGGCAAGACCCCAATAGCAGAAATGGACTTTGTAATCCAAATAAATAGAAACTCAGACCTTAATGCGAAGAGAGTTTGAAACCAGTTCATAACTGAATTACAGACCATGGATGGATAATTGCTCTCTAAACTGGCTGAATCCAAGCTCAAAATCAAACAGTCATCCTTGCAGTTTATGGAAGCTGGGAGTCAGAGCCACGATTTGGTACTCCTCTGGCTTGGGATAACATGCCTCCTAAGCCGTTTCAGTAGGGTGGGAAACCTTCCTCCCTTCCTATTTGGATAAACAGGCCTCTGTCCTCATCACCCTCCACATGATACCTCCAGAGGACAGGAGACAAGCAGTACCCCCAAAACTGTGTACAGTCATGTCTCTCTCAGTGATGTTCTCTTCTTTCTGCCACCTTCTGAAAAGCCAGTGATCATCTTTTCTAATACCCCCCTTTTTCACGAAGCTTCATGTGAGTATATCGAATAAGGATGGCACTGGACACTTTAACTTCATTTCATCATCCAGCCCTCATCTGTGATGTTGAACTCCTTGTGTCAATGCTGTCTTTGCTTTAAGATATTACACAGGACATCACTGTGTACCATTTTAGCATAAATACTAGAGTTGGTTGGAAATTTTTAAACCATTTTTCACAGGAAAAACACAATTCCTAGTAACCAAAACACTATGGAAAAACATTGGTTTCAGTTAATCTCCAGACTCAACATATGTTGAAAAAAGAAATTACTGAAATGACATATTGTGACATAAAAGAAAAATCAAGGCTATTGTTTTGAGAAAATTAGACTAAGTAAAGTTAAAAAAATAATTGAAAATTGTTAAAATTAAGTTTCATAATTAGTGACATCAAATGGTTCATTTGGTGCAAATCAAACTTTAAAATATGAGGTTTAGTTTTTCAGGGTTTAGGGTTTTTTTTAAAACTTGGGTGGTTTTATCTGTGTGCTAGGGGGCTGTACTGCAGTATGTCAAACATCGTAACAGAACAGCAAAATTATTTTCTGCCCAGCTGTAATACAGACCTACTCGGGCAATGCTACCAATTCTGCTTATAACTACACCTCACGGGAAAGTACAGAGAAGGCTTCAATGGAAAGAAAAACTGGTCTCAGAGAAAATAAATCTGTTTAGCTGGCATTTGGCAGCGCTATCAGTGCTGTCTCACATTGAGGGAAACTGCAATTGTCATAACATGCTGACTTTGGGGGCTTATTTCTATGCCTTGCCAGGAGGTCTAGCATCTTTTGAAGTCAGCCAGCTTTCTCTAATGTAGTAAAATTCATCACTAATCACAGATATGCATGTCCTGCTGGCATCTTTGATCTTCAACTTTTCTATCCATTTTGCTCTCTCTGTTTATTGGTCATAATGAGTTATGGCAGCTGTATGCTACATATTGTCCAAAACTCTTTAGCCATCCAGCACATCATGGAAAGTTCCCAGGAAAGCTCCCTAGCTGCAAAGTAACAACTCTGCAACATAACTCTCAGCGCCATGTGCAGTAATTCATCAATAACACTTCTTCTGTAGAAACCAATGGACAGATCAGTTACAAGAGCAGAGCTGTAATGTGACCTGCCAGATAGATGGAGATCCCCCCGGAGAATTCACTGACTGCACAAAAGAGAATAGAAACTCCTCTAGTGTTTCTGCAAAGAGGAAGAGTGCAGCGCTTGGATTAGTCTGGGCTGAGTATAAGAGTCCCTCTCCACTCCGCACCAGTCTGTTGCATAACCAGAGTTCCTAGAAATAAATGAGAAACAAAATGAAATAAAATAATAATAAAAAAAGCCAGCTTTCCTTTAGGAATTCCAGTGACATATTAAAAGAAATAATTTACGCACGGCTGCTCCATGCCTTAGGTTTGTCTGTGCAATTACTTTTAGTGCTGTGCTAATAAGAGACTCCTTTCTAACAGGGGAGTCTGGCCAGGATACAGCCTGACATCTGCTTGAGGATCTTTCTGAAATAACACCCAAGACCCACCTTTTCTTTTATTTGTGCATTCTCTGCCCAGCTTGCATGAATATTTTGCTGACAAATCATGCCAGTGTATTGAGGTACTGCCTATTTTTATTACAAGTCTTCATTTTAGAGGACTTTTCTACTTTTTTCTTTTTCCTTTTTTTACTTTTTTACTTCACACTGTCACATCTTGAATTTTAACAGGTTTAGGCTGTGGTGTGGTGTGGCTGTGATGCCCAAGCCTACTTGGCAAGGAGATGCTTGCACTGATCCCAGTCATGAATAAGAGAGGTATGTTGAGAAATGTAGGACTTCTTTCTAATACTTCTGTTCTTCTCATAATTTCCCAGTCACGAGGCTGAACCCAGATACACAAAAGGAAGTCATAGTTCACATATCTTGTAGAGCATTTTGAAAGAAACAACGTGATATTAATATTGGTTAATGCAATGTACTTAGATTACAAAAGGCTTAAAAAGAAACTGAGATCTCATCTCTCCCACTTAATAACTGGCTAAAAAGATACAGAATGAAGACTAGATTTACATAATAGAGGGAGGTCACATGAAGTTCCACGCAGACGACTGTTGTTCAACATATTCATAAAATCTGGGAAACAGTGACTCATGAAATAACAGAGTTTACAGATGAGAGGATCTCATGACACTGAGTGATACTCATTGTTGATGAGCTCTCAGGGCACTGAAAGAAATTCAGTGTTGATAGATGCAGAGTAATGAATATGGGATAAAAATAACCCCAATTATACATATGTTACAGTACTCTTAATTAGCTATGACCGTTCACAGAGATACTGGGTTTTGTGGATAGTTCTCTGAAAACATTAATGCAGTGCTCAACAGTCATCAAAAAGGCTGATAAAACACAAGGGATTATTAGGAAAAGAACAGAGAACAAAACAGAAAACCTCATTATCTCATAGTAGAAATCTGTGTTTATTCCTGTTTGTCTTGCCTAAGGCATGCCTTCTAGTCAGACTTCCTTGGAAGAGTACAAAAGAACTGGAAATTGTGCATTGAAAGAAGTGAAATGAATGCACTCTTTCTGGCCAGTTCTGCCTCTCTTCTTCTGCTCTGGATTAACAGGACCACAGGGCTCCCTGGACACAGTCCTGGACCAAAACTGGGCAGAGATGCCAGAAAAAACAGGTCTTGCGATGTTCACTCTGATGCCCTCCTTCCCCAACACCTCTTGTTACCAGCAGCCTTTGCAGGACACGTTCCCATGCCATACAACATAGCCAGGTCCACCACAAGTGTAGGTCCCACACTCAGTCACAACACCAGGATTCACAAGGTTTGGGATTTCAGCTGATAGCTTACGTGACTTCCTTCCTTACTTTGTGTTAGTATTTCTCCTGTGCTGGGTCCTCAATATGCACCAATCACTCCACAGGACACAGCAGAAAAAGTGACAAAATTTTGTGGCTACTGGATGTTATTATTCAGCAGACTGCTTGACCAGTGTAAGACAGCTAAGGAACCTTCACTCTCTCCCCTAAAGTTGAATAATTTCTTGAGAAAGCAGAATATTTTATAAAATGAAGAGCAGGTAAAGAATAGAATAGGATTTCAGAGCCAGACAGTAGAGCTGTGTAAAGGGGAAATGTGAGATTTAAAAAGAAAACTGTGAATGGGAAAAGTTGCTGAAAAATGTTTGCCAGATGATGGAACTAGTGGAAAGCAGATAAAGGCTTTCATATAAACAAAAATGTTCCCTATTTTTCCAATAGCCTTCACAGGAATCTTTTTTCCCATAGATAAAAATCTCCAGATTTTTCAAATTAGCACATTTCTTCCATTCTGCTCCTTGCCACCATTCTCCTTTATGCTGAATACAGTAGACACTGAGGGCTTGTTAGTGTAAAAATATCTTCAATCAAAAATTTTGCTGACATTGGTATAAAGAATTTTTCTCTTCATCTAGTTAATCATGCAGCTCTTGCGCCCAGACAGGGAAGACTGTACACATATGTAAAACTTGCTTCCAATGAATTCTTGCTTCCAACAAGTTTTGTGCTGGATTTCCAGGGATTTATGGTAAATGCATCAGGACCGCGTTAAAATCTAGAAGCAAAAGATGCTGCAGAAAAGGCACATTCCTAAAATCTTTAACATATGGTGAAAGAGAGAGAGTAGGAGAGGGGAAATGTATCAGAGCACTCCATGCAATAAGGAATGAGAGAAAAATGAAAGGGATGGTCTCTCAGGGATGCTTTAAATCCTTCAGGGATGAATGCCAAGACCAGAATTAACACTTGTGAGATCGTCTTTGGCACGCTGCACTTGAAGAAGAAATCTTCTTCAAGTGGATCTGGCACAAGTCTGGTAATGAGAAGGCTCATCAGGCCACAACATGCCCAACGTCAGTGAGAGCTCCCGAAGTTCACAAGTAGGCTGTTAGCTTTGTGGTCACATCCCACCAGTGGAACTGGTGCTACTGTAGGGTCCCAATCGGTGTGACCCCACTGGCAGCGCCAGGCTGACCGCACCATCTTGGGCACCGTTCTCGACTCTCTGGTGCAACCTGTCCTCCCAGTGCAATCCTACAGAAGTAAGGGCAATGTGCTAGGCCATCCATCGTCTCCAGCACAGTCGTGCTTGCAGCTTGCACAGATCACTCCAGAACAGATGGGACAGGTTTCTGCCTGCATCCCGCAGCTCAGAGCAAGAGAGGAATATTCAGATAAACAGAAAATTTTGCAGTCAACATATTTCAACAATGATTTTCCTCCAGGGAAGCATGTGGTACTGTTCAGGGAAATAAGAAAAAGAGCAATTTTTTTCCTTTAATTTTACATTTCAAGCAATAACAGTTTTCTGGCTTCTTGTGCAGGTCACTAACAAAGCTCCCCAGTGAAAAAAGTTAGCAGTTCCCACGTCTCTGACTCACTTGACTGTAATACAACCTGAGGCAAAAAAAGCTCTAAGACCTGATGTGCATTTGCACTATGGCCTCTTTTTGCTTTTCCAGTAGTATGAACTAGCCTTACTGCAGGCATCAATGTCAAAGCTTGCCCATTACAAAGGGGCGTGCATCTAAATAAGATCCAGCTTCATCAATGTATATGTCATCACTGTGGGAGAGGACAGGAGAATATTGATTTTGGGGAAAAACAGCAAGACCTTTAAGGCAATAGAGGCAAAAAGGAGAATTGGGAGTAGGCAAAAATAAACCAATGCCAAAGCAGAGCTAGAACATGTGTGCTCCTGAGGGCACAGGACTGAAATCCTGATTTAAGATTAGCACAATGCAATATCAGTAGAGCATAAAGAGAGTGACTTAGGGACTGGCTGACTGACAGCGCCAGAAAGGGGTCATTAATGGGGAGTCATCACTCTATGGGGGCACCCACTGGGGCTCTGTAGGGAGGGCTCCAAGGGTTGGTACATTTCAGCATTTCTGTCAGTGAGCTCTGGAAATAAATTTAGCATCACTACTAAGAAAAAAGTCTTTAAGGATCAGTGGAGGGCTAACTAAGAGGAGAACAGGAGTATGACCAAAAACTCACTTGATAAATCAGGTCAGGTCAGGGAAAATGCTCAAAAAATGAGCTGAACGTGAAAGCACAGGTTCAGCTTCAAAGAATACAGACCATATTTGCAAATGGAGATTGTCTCCTGCCCCAGGTAAAGGCTTCATTAAGATACTGCCTACAGGAATTGCAGGTGTTTTGCTCCTGGGCAAGGAGTGAGTGCTCCTGGGCAGGGAGTGATGGTGAATGTCATCAGGACCTCAATTTCAAATGTGGTTGGGATGGAAAGGGCTACATGCCGCTGAGCACCTGTGAGGAGTTATCCAGTCTGATTGCCTTTTATGCCTTGGTCTACCAGTGACATCAGAAATTTAAGCACTTTGCTCTGCTTAAGCAAAGTGCCAAGCTTTTCCACTTTAAGCATAGACACCCAGGAGGAAATGTAAGGCACAACTGCTCAGTTCTGCTCTGGGCAAGCAACAGCAGGGCTTGAAAAATTCAGTGAGAACTGGAGGCCCTTCTCAGCCCAAGGCTTTTAGGAAAATAATCAGTCAAAGATCCCTGCATGGGTAATGGTAGGAGGAATGGATAATGGATATGAGGAAGTGGTGGGAATTTTCACTGGGGAGGAGGGTAAGCAGGGAGTGCCATAGAGACCTGTGATGGCAACAGATTCATAAATGATCTTGAAAAGGAAATTAATAGTGAGGTGGTCATATTCACTGATGACACTATTTCCGAACAGACAAGCTTGTCTGTGAAGAACTGCAGAAGGAGTTTATTACACTGAGAGACTTGCTGTTAAACTAGCAGATGAAACTGAACACAGAAAAAGGCAGTGATGCACAATGGGGAAAAAAACACGCTAACTTCACATATAAAATGATGGGCTTGGAGATGGCCATTACCATTTAGAAATGAGATCAGAAATTAACCCCATTAGACAGATCAGATGGCTGCTGAATTCATACAACATACGAAAAAGTAAATTGAATGTTAGGAGTTATTAGGAGTAGAGAAACATTATTACCTGACTGTTATAACAGTAATACAAATCATGACACACATGCATCTTGAATAGTGTGTGCAGTTCTCAAACAGATTATAACAGATGAGAGGACGATGGCAAGAAGAGTCAAAGAATATGAGGAATTTTCAAACTTTGGCAACTGAGGGGAGATTTACACAGTTGTATAAAATGAGTGACGTGGAGAAAGTGAGTGGGCTTAATTGTTCCCTGTCTATACCAATACAAAAATGACGGAATATCAAAGTTAGCAGTTGGCAAACCCAAAAGAAAGAAGAGGAGGTGGGTTTTTTCAGAGGACACACAGCTAAGCTGTAGGACTTGCCAACAGGATGCTGTGGATGCTGAAAGTTCACATCAAGGAGAGACTGGACGATTTCATGGAAAAGACATCCCATTTGCATCACTAAAAAAAAAAGACAGCAACTTCTTGAGCCATAAATTGTTGGATTTTGGAAGAGTAACCTGGGGAAGTGTCAGTATGTGCTTTGCACAGTCTGCTCTGCTTGCTCTCTGCCAGACCATGCTCCCCTAGTTACTTATTCAAGAGAGGAACATTTATACTTGAGCTCCTCCACAGCCTGATGCTTAGAGATATTCCCAGGACATGGGAGATGAGGTTTAGTCCACTCAAGCCGAGCATCCACGTTTTCCATTTTCAAGGTATATGTGCTTTGCCCCTTAAACTGCTGTGCCAAAGGTGGGCACCAATCTCATATTTAACTGTTTTGGACTTCTCCAGCAGAGTACAGAAATCCCACCGCTTAAACCTGGCATGGTGCCACACGCCAGAACAGGCACTTCTGAGCATATGTGTGACTGAAGTTTTGAAGGAACTCCAAGACAAACACAGAGATGCCTTCAATGTTAGACGTCAAAGAACCAATCCACTTGGAGTGAATTCCACCCCAAGAGCCCAAGCTGCTGAGCTCAGTGACAAGGAGAATGAGAGATGATATGACTGTAGCACATTAATACCTCTGAGTGAAGAAATACCAGATACTGAAAGGCTCTGTAGTCGAAAATGGAAAAGCACAACAAGACCTGAAAGCCAGGGAAATTCCAATTAGAAATAAGGTACAAATTTCTAGCAGTGGTTGTGGTTAACCACTGGAAGAAACTACCAAGAGAAAGTGGTGGATTCTCCATCTCTTAATGTCTTCAAACCAAAAGAGGATGTCCTCCTGGAAGACCTGATTTAGTGAAACACAATATATTGGGCTCAGTGCAGAAGATTGGAATGTAATTCAAGGGCTTCAGATATTCTACAACTTGGGTTAAATGATTTTATTGACTTTTCAGGCCTTTACCTTTACCAGCTTTAACTCCTGCAGGAGTCTTTTGTATGCAGAGGGACTACAGAGTGAGCTGAAGGGGCTAAGGTATGAACAGGGCTCGGTTTAGTAGCCCTTCTCCTCTAGGAAACTCCCCATAAAAATGGCTCAAAGCTAAGCTTTCAAAGATCACCCTATCAAAAAGTAAGCATAATAAACACTTTAGAACATTACACTGGCAAATCAGTTTATAGACATAGAAACGCAGTTAATATTCCTCTAATGCCCTTAGGTCTAGAGCCATTTGTCCCCAACAGTTTTACAGCGAACCAGAGAACTGCAATTTCATGTGCCATATTAATTTCCAAAGCAAATGGGAAAAATATAGATGGCTTATACGTGGCTAGGAAACCACTTCCCACCTCTTGCTTTCCGTCCACTAACAAACACAAGTGCCTCCCCTCAAGAGCATGGTGCCACAACTCACTGCTTCTCTGTCTCCTTATATATTTCACAGCAGTGCTCTGTTGGTTTTTTCCATTGCAGATGTCACCACAAAACATGCAGCTACCACCACACCAGAGCAGCACTACCTACGCGGACCTCTCGTGCTCACCTTAGAGAAGGCTTCACGCTGTTCAGGCTAAAGGATTTACTGTAATTATATCTATGGTAAAGATCTGTGATGAATTATGCAATCCTCGTATCTACAGATGAATTACACCAATGGAACAGAAGGATGTCAGAGTCAAGATTGGAAATGGAAATGGAAAACGCATGCTCCAGTGTTTTAAAATGTTTAGGTTTATGCAGCCAATATTTCAGAATTTCAAGTATTTTTTTTAATCTTCATTTAAGTCTGGATTTGGGGAGGGGATTGGCTTTGGTATTTTGATTATTATTTTTGCTGTAACAGGATTATTCTTTTCAGTAACTGTTAAGTCGCCACAAGCTTGTTGCCTTTTCTGTGCAGGAATCATTTAAGCATCACAGATAGGGAAATATTATTATAACTGGTTTACAGCCCATTTTGGCCAAGAATAGGACCAGGAACGCTGACTCGCAGTCACCTGCTTTCACAGCTAAGCTAATAAATGAGCTAGAAAGCTAATAAATGAAGGCACTGTGTACATTAACTCTCATATAATAGTACTTATCCCACGCTTGTGTTATATGCAGGAGGTCAGAGGAGATGATCAGAGCAGTCCCTTCTGGCCACAAAGCCAACGAACCTATTTTTAAACACGAGGCAACATTCAATAACCTGCATCAGCTTTGATTAACTGTTCTGCAAGATTGAAAGCAACACAAGCAGAACTAACATGCACTGTGGGCAAAAAAGACGTCAAAGCACAGCTCATGATGGCAAGGTTTTTAGTGCATAAATACTGGATGGGAATCTTGGCTGTATGGTTCACACTGACCCTTTTGCAGCAGTTCATCATGTCCCCAGACCATTTTGGCTAGGAGTCTTACAGAAAGGCAGTGACAATTGGGCACTGTAGCTTCCTTCAAGCCTTTAGCTAACCCCAGTCTCTACCTCTTAAATATATAAATACACATATATATAATCAGATACTATATATGAGCTGCTATTAAGCAACCAACTTTTTAAACATGCAAACAAACTTAGTATAAGCTCCATAAAACAGCTCTGCTTTTTCTGGTATTGATTTTGCTTATTTTGAAGTTAAGCGTATCCATAAATATGCTCTATGGTCCCTTGAGGTAAGTCTCATAAGGTATATTAAAAAAAAAAGGAGGAGGAGGAATTTTTTGGCAGCAATTACCATCTCAGATAACCTGCCTGGGGTTGGGAAAGTGTGCCAGCAATCTGCTCAGAAACAGCTTTCATTTGGGCTGTTTATTTTCATATGCTTTGTCTGACACTTTACTGCTGTGGCTGGGTACTTAACTGTCAGCTTCCATTAAACGCTTTGTCAGCTGTTCCCACTCCAGGCAGAAACCAAAATTATCGTTCATCTCCCATTATTCATTAAAGTCAACCCACTGGCAGGAAGCAAGCGGGATGACAAAGGAAATCATCCTTGTGCCAAATGGTGAGATTTCGTCAGGCTTCTTTGCTCCAGTGCTCCTCCAGTTCCTTGTCCCTTCCTTCTCTTGACTGCCCCAGTCATCTGCCTTGCTTGTCTCAAATAAATGGGGATGTTAGGGCAGCTGTTCCACTTTAAAGCAAAGTTGAGTGGACTGACCTCCTCTTCAGCAGCTCCTAAAATTTGGGATATTCTGAAAGAGAATAATGTGTTTGCTTCACATTAGTTTGGACTATCACGGCATAATCATATGGGCAAGTATCCCTTCCTATGGCAAGAGAGAGTATGAAATATACATGGGATGCTAATAAAATGGCTTTGGGAGTATCTATTACATGATTTCTTGGTTTGCTGTTTTAGGGTCTGTGGGTGGGTTAATTTTTAAAGTTATTTAAACCAAGTTTTCCAAGTTCCAATATATAAAGAGGAAGAAAAACGGGTTAAGCAATTCCAGAAAAGGCAAAACATGTCATTTCAGGTCAAGTGAAACATTTTAAGATGACCCAGACTGATCCTCCCTCTTCCAAATTTGGTCCTATGCAAATCAATGCCCCTGTCCCCCCAACACTTTAGTTCACCCTTTGAACCAGAGAATCCATTACATGTATTGCTCTAATTATGGTATGGTTTCTTTTAATAAGCAGATGTGGAACAGTATAATCGTAGCCCCAGGCTACTGAAATGGTGGACTCCAGTCTGGATCTGGACCTCACATAAATTTGCCCCATCCCTTGCCAAGGTCCCAGACATATGACGTCTCATGCATTCCTGAAGGAGATCCCATGGTTTTTACCACTCTTTTTGGTTTCGCAGCAAGCAGCCACAGGGCCCTGCCAGGACTTCCAGCCACAGAGGTGGTATGCACCACCAAACTGGCCCAGCACAGGTAAAGCCAGTGTACAGCTCCCTGTTGACTACCCCCGGTAAGAATTAGCAGACCTCAATAAAATTACCCAGGGGGCCTTTATTAAAAATGGAGACCCTATCGCTCAAGATTGCAAAGTGCTCACCTCTAGTGCAACAAAAGCCCCCCCCCCCCCAAACAAAAACAAATGTTCCTCAACAGAGGATCTCTATTGCTGTTCTTCTTCCCAAAGAAAAACTTTCAGTCTTAACATATTTGTTCCCACTCATGCTCCTGGGGTTTTCAATGAAAGTCTTGAAGCTGTCCAAGTAGCTCATAAACCAGAGCCCCTTTCTGATTCAAGTATGCCCTCCTGTTCAGATTTTGGGAAATGGGATGATTAATTGATTTCCATCATCAGTCTCCCCATAAGTCACAAGCCAAGCTGCTATTTCAAGTTTCCATTGACAAAGATTTCATTATAAGAAGCCATAATTTTTAACCAGCGCTGTGCAAACTTTTTAGTCTTCAACCTGAATTAGGCCCATATGTTTCAGAAAAACGTGGTGAGAGCAAGTTGGGGGGGGGGGGGTGAAGCGGCAAGGTGAGGGGAAGGGAGCAACTGGTCTATCTCAGTGGCTGAACAAACTTCCACCCACATCACAGCATAAAGGGGCTCTGAATTGGTCGTCTTAACCCTTATCTAAACAAAATAAATCAAAAATACAATTTTCCGATTGACGCTGAAGGATTTGCTTTCTTAGCCAAAAAGCAATTTTAAACTCCCTTGCTGAGTAAGCTCTGCCCAGATACTGAACTCCACCGAGAGCTCCTGGAGTCCAAGGTGGTATTGCTTAATTTGCCTTCTCATGTTCTGCTGCTGGGATAGAAATGCCCTCAAATAGCACCTGCCACAGGATGCAGTTGAAACCACAGCTAAGTGTTGTATGTATACCTGATGACTAGGAGACCCTTCCTCCAGAGGGCTTAACAACTCAGTTGAAAAGACAGGAAAAATGGGAGAAAGGCAGTGTTGCAATCCTTATTTTAGAGTCAAACAGGCAAGGTGTATTCTGGTAAATAAACCAGTGACAAGCTATGAGCTCAAGAACCTGCCAAGATCATCTAAGTTGTTTAAAATGATAGCATAGACCATGGGCATGAGCAAGGGACTATTAGTCATAAAAATTTTGTCATAGCCACCCTGTTGAACTGGCTCTAGAAGGCAGCGGGATGGACATGCAGATGCAAAACACGTTGACCTGACCTGTTTTATTTAGCCACATAGACAGAGTCTTCAGCAGACCAGAGGCCTCGTCTGCATTGTAGAAATCTGGAGATAGGGAGATCCGGAGACTGAGAGTCATCCTCTGCCATGATAAAGAAGGTCCACTTGCATAACACTGTTGCTGCACTCCAAAATGGCTTCTTAGCTATCACCACATATGTTTGAGTCCTTTGGCAATGTCAGATCTGCTGTTGCCTAATGGGATGGGAATCCATTAGGTGACAGGGCTGGGGAAGAGCAAGACCACTGTGTGGATGAATGAAGAATACCAAGGTGGTAGTTTAAGAAGTTAATACTAAGTTGTGTGACAGTGTGATATGGCTAAGCCAAAAACTACTGGGCATAGAGGAACAAACTGATAAGTCTGTTTCAGTCTCTTGTTCTCTTTAATTCACAATATGGCCTTGGACTAATCACTGCGACTTGGTTTTCTCCCCTGCAAAACAGGGATAAATAACATCAACCTGCCTAAAATGTTATCTAAAAGATGTAAACAGAACCTGATGTACAAGTGCTAGCTAGTAATGCTCTTGCAGCTTGTTATCTAGGATGGCAGGGCAGCACCTTGGCACAGTGCTGTCACACAGGAGAGCCCAACACTCAACAGCTTGGGGAATCCAAATATTACATTCATATGAAGGTTGTTTCCAGCATGACTGAACTATGGCAACAGCACAAGTCATGTTAGGATCTGGAAGGGCCAGAGGTTCATTTGAAATTTCCCCAGACAAAGAAAAATATTTAGCTGTCATTGAACATAAGCAGCAATTTAATTGTCTTCTCTGCCTTTTGAATGATGAAATTAATCAGAGCTGCAGTCTTTCCTTCTTTTATCTTCTTTCTTTCCTTCTAGTTGAGCCCAGCCTGGCTGGAAACCCTGGTTCTAGCACAGATTCCTGTGCCGTGAGGAACTTGTCTCAATTCAGGTTGGATTGGTCAAACAGATGATGTTGCAATAAGGTAGTGGTAGACCAAGAGTAATATCCTGTATCTGACTTGTTTCCTCTCCTTGCTGAGATGTTGCAGCCTGTGCACCCAGTTCTTGCCCTAGCAGCCTGTCATCTGTTGCCAAAACTCTAGCTATTCTCATTCCAGTTCTGTCATGATAGTGATATATTTGATGATGTCACAAAAATACCATCAGCTTCAGTGGACTCAGTTTTTTACATAAAGTCAGGCAAGTTGGACAACAGAAGAGCAGAGAGTTTGGGTACCCTCAGGATCTCAGAGAGCATGAAAGGTGGAGAAATGACATCCTCCACACAAAGGTTTTGATAAGAAATGTCTGGTTTATGTCTTTCAGGCTTCAAAAAGAGCAGCAAATCCACACAGTCTAAGACCAGAAGAAACTATTTACTTAACAGAGACCCCTGAAGATGACCCTCCACTCATCTTGCTGTGACTTCAATGTCTTGTGCTCCAGACCATTTTTTTTCAGGATGACACACAGTCCTGATTAAAGGGCCGAAGAGATGAAAACTCCGCCACTTGCATTGATAGTTGTTCCTAATAATGATTAATCATCTCAACAGTTAAAAATGTGTGCCTTGTTTCTTGTCAGGATATGAGTTCAGGTGCAGCTTTTGTTACTAACTTTTGTTATGTCTCTGTGTGCTTGACCAGGAGATCTTCAGTGCTGCTATTTTATCTCTATGAAGATAATTCATCCGACATAAGCAAACCACCTCACAACCTTGCTTTTTTACAAACTTAACAGACCAAGCCCTTTTAAGTTTTCCACTGCAACGCATTTTCTCTGGCCCTTAAATTATTTTTGTGTCACATTTTGCACCTTGTCTATGCATCTTAAAATCAAAGGCGTGCCTGAAATGATCTCCTGCCTTGTAGCAAGGCACAAGCTGCTGCGCAGATGCATGATCTTGGGGACATTCAGCTCAAGGTGCCAGTTCACATCCCATCTCGTGGTTCAGATGTGGATCTGTGCTCTCCAGATCATGCTGACACAGGAACTGTGCTCAGACCAGCTCCTCCAAATTGAGCTTTTCTCCAAATTTCCTTCAGGTTTCTCTTGAATTTTAGTTCACGGGTAGTTTCATCTAAAGGCACATCTGAGCCCGGGGTTCAGCAGCGTGACCTCAGCGGAGTCTGCGGTGATGTCTAAGTCTTGGGAATTGCAGTCAGTCAGTAGCAAGAGGTGAATTCAGCCAACCCTTTCAATTCTGGAGGCTGACCTTTTAGGACAAATCTCCACGGAGCTGTTTTTGCATCTCCGGTGCTGGCACACAGACACGTAATGTAGTATATGCCCTTCCCTGTGGGACACTCCTCCATGAGTTCATTCCTGGCTTAGTTGGAGGAGCTGGATTTTACATTATTAGGTATTGAGTTCCAACATGAAATTACCAAAATGTAAAACATGGGAAAACATACTGTAAATCACTTATTGGCAGGTCTCTCACCTCTTTACAAGTGCACAACTGGATACATTTGAGTCTTTTGGAATTTCCAAATTAGAGCCCAGAAGACCTTCCCGAAGAAAGGTATTTTCTACTGGCACCAAAACAATTTTATCTGAGCTAAACAACAGAGTTAATGTTTCAGCATTCACACAGCCATTTGCAGGCTACAAATCCAAACTTAATTTCACCTCCTTGTTGTACTGTAGCACTATTATTATTACTTTTTTAATGAATGTTATTTTTTCTTGTAACTCTCCTGCTTTGGCTTTTCAAAAGAAATATACAGAGACCCAAGGGACTGACAGTGAGAATGCAGAACCTTTCACCTTCAGGTGAAAACACTGATATCTTTAATGGACTTATCAGGAACTGAATATACCTAAAGAGAGTAAACATATGTTCTTACTATGCTGACCTCCAGCTCCTCTGTCCCTACTGCTTGCTACCCTCAGCCTGTGGTGACAAAGGATGCTCTGATGTGAGGAAGGCATGATTTTGCGGTTAAGGCACTGAACTGAGAATCAGACTTCTGTGATTTATTCTTAGCTCTGCCACAGTCTGCCTGCATGCAAGCCACTTAATCCTTCTGTGCCTCAGTTTCCCATATGTAAAAATTTTTTTTTTTTTCAGTCCCTTGCCATTCTTGTCTCCGGGGCAAGAAAGATCTGTCAGCTGAGCCACAGAACAGTTGAGTGTAGACTGCATTACATGGTTGTGTTTGAGAGTCCAAGGGATTGGGTCACGCCTTTGGTTAGCTCAGGCTTTCAGATGAGCAGGGAAGAGGCATATTTCTTGTTTCAGAATTTGTCCAAGGCATGTTATTGTGCTTTGTTTGTGAAGACTTGGTCACGAACTGAAGGGTAGTTCTTGAGAAAAAGGAAGGTTTAGATTTAGGATCAGAAACCCTAGACTGAGGATTCAGAAAGCAGAAGTAAATAAATAACCTGCACCCATAATATCCTTCAGATGACCGATCCCAAAATGCACCTGACTTGGGGTCCACCCCTGACACCTGTTGCATGGAAGAAGTTCAGGGATACCCCACCAAGAGCCAGCAGTTCACACGCACACAATGAGCAGTCTTGGACCCTAAACCAAAATACCTCCATCTGCAAGAAGTTTACTCACCAAGGCACAGGGTAGGTAGGTCGCAGCAGGACACACTGCAACATTTGCCTGAGATAAGGATTGAAGGTGTCTCCAGGAAAGCCCCCCAAAAGCCACAGCATGGCTTGTCCTTTCATGGGCAAAGGCTGCAGCTCAGAACAGATAAGACACAACAGATTTGTCAAATGCAGCTTCTGCCACGTGTGGAGACAGGTTTTGAAACTGCCACCTAGCACACAGCGCTGAAAGTGTGTTGGTAATGGCACTTCATCGCCCACGGAAATGATAGGGAATTAGAGCCTCCCACATTTTCATTTATCTGGACACTAGTTTAACTTTTCTCTACTTCTTTTACTCTTAGAATTTGTGGAGTTGATGGCACGCAACCTGGGTGTGAGTTCTTCTCACATCCCTGTTTTCTGCTCTCCATGTGTCAAAGATTCCTCAGGAGAACAATTCTGCTGTAGGGAGGAATTGGCTTACATGGCATCTAGAGAGAGGGGCTGCAAAATAACAAGGAATACAGCCTGCTAGAAAGAGGTGGCAAATATCCATTATCACAATCTGCACCTTTTGATCCTGATCATCCCCAATGCTACTAATTTTAAATTAGTAGATTTTTTTAAAGAAAGATGGTTATTTAAAATAGAAGGAGTTACGAGATATCTGCATAGAGCTGGTTGCTTTCTTGCTGTTGCTATGACCAGTTATTTTCTCCCTAAGTGAGAGAGACATATCTGCTGGCCTTGCAGAGAGCACATTGGATCCCCTGCATTAGCAGGTCTTTCAGTGGATAACTTGACATGAGGCTGGTGTCCCACAGGAGCTCCCAGATCACAGCACTCGTTATGGAGAACACTGCACTTTAGTGCTCAGCTTGGATGATGCTCCGGGAGATAAAATACAAAGTTATCCATAAACCATCAAATGTTTCAGACCTTTCAGAACACTATTCGCTGATTCCCTCAGAAATTTATTAGCTCTACCAATATTTTCTTTCTTAGTTTTGTAAAGCAAGCTCCAAGTCAGCTAGTACTGACTATGCAGAGCCCTGAAACCACATGTTTATTTTCCTAAGTTATAAAAAGTTTATAAGGGTAGCTGGTATCCTTATGGGCCACTGTACAGTGATTTGCTACTGCATTCCACACTGATACAGAAGAGCTCTGTGTTTTATACCAGAGGGAAATCCTTGTGATACAGCTGTCCAGCAGCCAACAAGACTACAGACACCTTCAAAAATATAACCCTGATAAAAAATGAATAGCTGAAAAGACAGAAAACATCCCTTCTGAGAAAAATCAGTTTGAACAGTGTGATGACCTGGGGCATCGCAAGATCTGTATTGCAATACCCCAGTGAACATTACCAACAAAGTCCTTTCATCTCAGCCATAGTTCTTTTTTTAACTAGCTCACCATTTCTACCTGAAAATGCTGTATGTTCATAATAATTTTTAGAAGTGCTATGCATTGGCTGGCTACCTTTTCTTTTTGCAGTTAATATCTAGCCTCAGGCTTTCAGTTTTCACAACTTCATGTTGCTTCATTGACATGAAGAGGCTTTGGTCAATTTACACCAGAGAATGGACAGACTGTTATTCGTTTATCTCTTAAAATAGTGAGTACACAGCTGCATAACCTGAAGAATTAGGTCAGTATGTTGCTATGACTGTCCTGGAAGGAGAAATTCAGAGCAAACAAGGTAGATTTCAGGAGACAGCCTGGAATGTGTGAAGAGTTAGCAAAATTGACATAGATGCAATAGCAAAAATAAGTAATTTTGCAAATCCCTAAACCACAATGGTTGGATTAGGGCCCTCGTCATACAATTCTTGGGCATGTGAACAATCCCTTTTTCACTTGAGTTCATTTCATTAGCTTCTCTCAGCTACATAAATACTCATACTCTCAATGGGACTACTGACATCAATAAAGTTCCTCAAGCGAGCAGGGATTGCAACCCAATTTTAGTGGAACAAACCCAACCTCTGACTTTGATTGCATCCCTCACTTTTCTAAAAAAACTTCGTTTCTAGCTAGAATGAGCCCACAATCCCTGCGGAGCTTTCTTTCGCCACTTCCAAGCACAGTTATTTGCCTTGTCAAATACGAAGGCAAACAGGACTCTTCCAATCTCCCCAACTTCACCTCCCTTCATAAAAACACTGCTGGGCCTCGAGCAGGCAAACTTGGATGTCTTTTGGAACTCCTGGGCATTGCTCTGCTCTGATTGATAGATCCCCAATGGGTTTATCACGCTCACGTCAAATCCCGACATGCCTCAGCCAGCAAGCAACCCTCTGAAGTCAAAATACTGCTTGGTGTAATATCACGAGCAATGACAGTAGTATCACAGCAATAATTACTCTGCTTTATTACTCCGCTGTAAATTGTTTTCTGATTAGGCTTTTAGCCAATGGTCTGACCCTGTTGCACAGTGTTGACTGTGATGAATTCACTTACAGTTAATATAAATGTCATGGAAAATTGCCCCTTTTCCTATCAGTTCCTATCATAACTCTGATGGAGTTCTTATTTTAAGGTCTGCTGCAAGGGAGACAGGATGGCCAGTGCTGGAGTGAGAAGTGCATTGCACTGCTAGCAGAAGACCACTGAGAGCAGCAAACCAGACAATTTTTGCCCCCAGCTGGCAGCAATCACCACTGGGACCCCTAAGTACAAAGGACAGATATTGAGTTAGATGTTTCCTGCGTATTTTGCAAGCAGGTTTTTATTTAGTTCCATTCTGCAGAAAGCATGGGAGGAATTTCTCTTTTGCCTCCAACTCTCCCTGTTCATCCGAGAATACACATTAACAGCTGAACATAGCAACGAGCAGAATCGAAACCAATAAATCTGCTTAAAAACAAAATAGCATTGGGGATCAAATAGGATTTTTCCAGCAACACATTTCATATAATTTGACGCAGCTTTGAACTAGGTAAGGCAGTATAGGCTGTGGGTGAGACAGAGGACCACATCCTGAAAGCAACCGAGCAACCTACTGAGACTTACATTTTTACTAAAAGTACACAACATCTGTTTTTAAGCCATGCTTAAATGTATCAATTTTTCATTGTAAATTCAGTTATTTTTGTCCCGAGACACAGAAATATATGGATTTTAGAGTTCTCTCTCTTTTTTTTTTTTTTTTTATTTACAATAATGCACACATATAGAAACAAATATAAACCCTCTATAAGAGTTGAAACAGTTTAGCCTGATTTTCATGACATGGCTACTGTGAATATGCTCAGGTCTCATGTGGTTCATCTCCTTCCAGCCCACGTCCTACTATGGGGAGAAGAAAAGTGCCAGCGACACTTCTTTTCTCCCCAGGGAGAGGACACGAAAGATTGAATTCAGCACAAACCAGCCCCGGCCTGGCCAAACTTTGTTATTTGCACTAAACACCTTCTGCTTTTCCATGATGTATCTGAAATCTTTTCTTAACCCAAAGAGGAGATAATAGTTTGGTTTGTAAAATCTCATCTGAAAGGGTTACACAGAGAAAATTGCAGAGAGAAAGGTTAAGGTAAATTGGTCTGGGAAGGATTAGATCAGAGGACACAACTATTTTAGCCTGATGCTTCAATTACTGGCTTCTTATGTCAGTATTTATCATCTTATCCAAGAATATACAATAAAATCAGGACATCTAAACTCAGCCATTTCCTCTCAGGACTGTGGTCTTGAAAACTCTGCTGACGTGCGTTCCTTCCACAAATACCCACCAGATATGGCATATATCAGGTAAAGGCTTTGTAGTGGGAGGCAGGAACACTTCATTTAGTGTCCTCTCTTCCCCTCAAGGTGGAAAAAAAGAAGTGGAAAGACAATGAGGAAGAAGTTGAAGCAAGATCAACTCCTTGCCCTCCCCTGCCATTATATTCAAGGACTACAAGATATCTCCGAAGAGCTCTACAAAGGCTGTCGTAGAAAATAAATACACAAAGCTATTTGTGTTCCAGTGTTATCAGGCACAAACCAGTACATAAAGCCTTACTCCTACAAAGAGAGACAGATGGAGAGACCTGGTGTCTAAGTGCAGCAAGTACGGGTTGCTGCAAGAAAGAGCAGGATTTGCAAAATGCAGAATAAGACTTGGTAAAGTAGAATAGGCAATGGATTCGTTTGGGGTTTTTTCTGTTGCTTTTTAAGTACCATGACAGGAACATATAAAAATGTTTTTATGGAACATAAGGACAAGGAAACCTTGGAGGAGATACGACTGAGAATCCTAACTCAGTGATTCCCTCAACAGGACTCGAGTTTAGCACTGAAGCATTCATTTCAATGAAAATGACATTTTTTATCCAGAGCTAAGAGTCACAGAAACTATCTGCAGGGTAATAAAATTCTAGTAACATCCAAACCAACTTGCTCTCCAAGATCCTGTGTATGTACAGGCTTGTTGTACATGAGTACATGAATGTTAAGATTGTGTTTCCTGGGGAAAGGGAGAAACCTTTTACATTGTAATATAAATGTAATGAAATGTAATATAATATATATACATGTGAAACCAGTCTCTGTTGCAACTTTCTTACACAGAACAGCATCTTACCATTCGTACATTTGGATACATATGTGGTATATATATATTCACATACATAAGCATGCTGTATTATTTAACTTAAAGCATAAACATGTGCGTAAGAGAGACAAGTCTGACAGCCCAGAGACCTAATCTTTCCATTAGCAGCCTTCCATCTCTATTACCTTGTCTCACTGGATTTCCTTCTGTGTCCCAGTGAGAACGGCTTTTGCAGCAGAACAAGCAGAAGAACACTGAGATTTACATAAAGACCACGCTTGATGTTTCAAGATGCAGCCGTGCCGTCAGCCAAGGGATGGTTTTCTCATGCAGGAGGAATCACAGCTGTAATTATCAGCCTTTTCATAACAGATTGCTAGGAGTCTTTTACTTCCTTCACTTGCAATTTGTCCAGCTCAGAGATTTACATGAAAGGGCTGAATTAAATATTGAACTTCACGTGAAAGTGTGTTGCATGATCTGGAAAATCAAGGGGTATCTCTGGAGTGCAACAATTTTGCACATGGCAAAAGGATGACAACCTTTTCCCCTGCCAAAATGTCATCTATGAGAAGGCCACTTAAGTGGTTTACCACTACAATGTCTTGTTCTTCATCCCATATTTACTTCAAACACCTTCAGGACAATTAATATAAATGCTACTTTAAGCATTTTAGGAAGGGCTATGCTAACTAATACAGTCGTCCCATTAGTGGATTCTACTCCACTGAGTTTCATTGTTAGAACTGAAAACTGAATTGCATTGTCAGGACTGAAATTAGATCATCAGTGTTGACTATTAGGAGTTAATAGACTGCTTACAAGGAACAGAACGGAGTACCAGTAGCTGTAGATTAGTAATCAAGTCATGCAGGAATAAAGTCAGAACCAGAAGGGAGACATGGGTCATCTCAAATGATTAATAGTGCAAATAATAAAAATGTTTCTCTTTAGCCACATGGATGAAAAGAGATCAATGACAGATGAAGTAGAGCCAATATGAGGTACATACAGGCCTGAGAATGACTGAAGAAGTTAGGATTTTCTTTTTGTTTTCAATGATTATGATGAACAACATTCTTGGACCCCACGACAGCAGCAGAAGCCCAGGCAAAAGCACATCCATTGTGGGTGAAATCAAAGTCTTGCCTGGGCCTTGCACCTTGCGGCTTGGCAAAAGGTTGGAGACTTTGCCAAGTTTGGGATTCTGCAAGTTTTCACACAGACTTTCAATGCATTTTCATCCCTCACACAAAGGTCAGTCTGTTTGCCAGATGTCAAGCCCCTCCTGCAAAGTTTGGGGGGCAAAAGAGCAGTTCACATAAAGGTTGTCAAAATTTTTATGCATTTTTCTGATTTTGGCTGACATTTTTTAAAATTATTCAGCCTGAGGCAAACACTCAGCATGAAGAATTTAAATCCAAATGGTTAAAGCTTGGCAAAGCACTGAGCAACTGAAAACAGAGTCTTGTAATGGGAAGTGTCAGACAACCTCAATAATAGGCAACCAGCCCCGTTTGTAGTACGCATTGTAATACACTGATGATTGATGATATCAGACTTGAAATTTCACAGTTAAGTAGCTGCAGTACTGTTAATCCTCCCTTGCGAAGAAGATCAGTATTATAGTCCATCTGGTATGTATGTACAATGTAAGATTATGCTCCGCAAGAAACGTAAGATTATGCCCATCACAACAAAATGAATTAAGAATGGAATTCACATTACTTTTTAAAGTAAGGAGTAAAATTTGGACATCAGTGATTGAGCTGACATTGCATACTTTGGTTCAAAGACAAGTATGGGGTATGGCAGCTTCCACATATATATAAGTTACTGAGTTTTGGATTTTTTTTTTTTTTCATTAAGTGAATATTTGTTAAAATTTGCTTCTTAATTAATTGCGTTCAGCTTCCATCTGGACATTCCTATGACTGAACTTCACAGGCCTAAATGGGCCAGGACAGAACATTTCCAGGTTGAATGGAAGAGCGTCAAGAGGAACAGAATCTTAAATGTGTGCACCTGGATATTTGTACTGGAAGCAGTTGCAGTAGTATTTCAATGAAGTGAGCAGGAATAGCACCATGTGACTGGCTTGACCAACATGTCTCAAATTTTGTTATTCATGAATAAGCCGGAGGGCAAAAAAGTTCATAATTATATTTGTCCAAGCAAGTACTGTGTAGGAAACTGCACTTAGCTCAGAGCTATTCCCTCAGCAGGAAAAAAGGCTACATTTGAATAAATTATTTGTGGTAAATTATTCCATTAGCTGTAGTCATCATAATTCTATGCTGATTTTGATGTAGCATACATAAGAAATTTCTCCTTTCCATATTGTATCTTCACTTAATTTGCTGCTGCTGGAAATAACAATTAAACATTGCTCTTAACAAATGTGATTATCTGACAAACACTTATCTTCGCTAATGTTTGCTACAGAGTTGCTGCAAACAAAAGCAAAGCTCACAGTGAACTTGAATAATAAAACGATTTTCAAATTTATGCATGAATAGATCTGTGGACAAAGCCAGAAATACTACGTGTAGCACTACGCTGAATGAGGCTCATCATTGTTAGAAGAATTGTGATTTGTTATTTCGTGGAATATAAGGACATCTTAAATTAGCATCAGTCTGCAGCAGTTTTATTTCTGCGCTCTCTAGAGAAGGCTTGTGTGAAAGTTTAAACACAAATGCCTTTGTCTTGTGCTGGCACCAGCAATGTCAAGAGTGTGAGAGCGTTTCTGCTGCTTACGGCTACGTGACTGTGTGGGACCAGATTCAAGCTCTCAAGTGCTACAAAGATCAGAGCGGCAACGTGAGGAGAAATGGAGACATGGGTAGAGCAAAATGAAACTCAGAAAGCTACTTCATCTCTGGAGAAGACGGCTGCATTCTTTTATCCTAGTCAATGAAATATCAAAGTGGGGAAAACTCCGAGGTACAACCAGGAAAAGAGGCGAGTGCCTCTGCAGCACCACCAGCCACCGCGGGACTCTGAACGCTCAAGCTGCCGGGAGGTGAGGCACGGAGTAACTCACCCAACTGTGCAGGTTCAGTTTGCGGGCACTCATGCAAATCACTCCTTTTGCTTTGGTTTGTGTGGGCTTATCCCCTTCTGAGTTTTGGTTTCCTACAGACTCCATAACTCAAAGCAAAGCCAGCCAAAGCCAATGTGTCTTGCCTGGTTTCGGGTTGAAATCACTCCGTTTCGCAGTATTCATCTGTAACCATAAACTGGCTCAGGTGCACTCAAATCTTGGCCTACAACTGTTTAAAAAAAATCACAATTTTTTCATCAGAGCAGACCCAAATGTCTGGGATTGCTACAGCCCCCCCCAGCCAGATCGTAATGGGTTCATCACAAGGGGAATAATTGGAAACAGCATGTCCATTACCTTGGCACTAAGGACAGCTGGCATAGTCTGCTAGAGAGAAAGGTACAACAGGTTTGCCCTATACACACAGTTGGATGCAGTTGCAATTTGGGATAATCTACCCCATATTACAGGGTAGAATTACCCTCAGTTTCTTCTGCACAACCCTGGATGTCTAGAAGGGAGGAATCAATCTGGTGACGACCCTTGGTTAATGCCAAAGGTTTTCTCTTCCCCCCACTCTTCATTCCCCCTATTCTTTATTCTTCTTATGACTATGATGATAATGCCCCTGGATGAAAAGTCCTGTAAATTATAAAAAGTTTGCAGATGTAACATACTTCTTCTGTTTGGTAACATACTGACTTCACAACCTCCTTCATAAGTATTGGCTTTGTGAAACAAATCTTATGAGTAGGGGGATGGGGATTTTTGTTTTCTCATTTTTTTTCTTTTTTTTTAAATTTTACCATTAATACCAAAAGCATATTAGGCAAGGAAAGAAGAAAAAAATGTGACTGAAAGCCCAGATTTTCTAGTGTGGATGCCCAGGTAGACTCCTGAACCAATCTTTACACATGCAAATGAGCAACATGTTTATCCAACATGCTCAATGCCCACTGGTCTCAGAGGGAGTTGCGGGATGCTCTGCACTATAAAAAAGTCATATATCCTTTGGGGATGGATTTAGTCTCATATGACTTTATAGGTGTATGTATCAACTGCAGAATTAAATTTTAGTCATTCTGGGCTCCTGCCTGTAGTCAATAGCTGTTCAACTAAGTTATTTCAGATATTTGCCATTATGTGGGATAGATTCCACCCTAAAAAAAAGTCTGTTTTTTTGCTCTGACTATGAAGAGATTCTAGACATCCAGGTTACACATAGACATTCATCATATGTCAGATGCATCCCATCATAAATAAGTTTAAATCCAGCTTGAAGGGCAGCATTCATCTGATCAAGTGCAGACAGCTGCAATGTTGACAACTACATTTACTCTCCTTTTGTACTCAGTTCAAAGAAACAGGTGTCTTTAGGGCGCAATTCATCTACTATTAAAGCAGACAATTAAAATAGTCAGACTGATCACTCCTTAAAACCATCTATTTCTCTCCGCTGTCTGGAAAGGGAAGTCTGTGACAAGGAGCTGAGGTGTGAATGCTGGGTGGGATGAACTCCACGCTAAAAGTTCACCTGTAGCCTCATTTTGGCTGGAGTAAGAAACCAGAAGCAGCCAAAAATTAGAAAGCTCATGATGTGACCAAACCTGAGCAATGTGGGACAACCAAACTTCCCAAGATTTCTTGGGAAAACACAGGTGCACGTGAACTCACTCAGCACAAAACCCTCTACATTTGCAGTAATATCATCTTACTCAGGGATCAGTATACAACCATTAGCTAAAGCTAATAAAATAAACTCCTCTGATATTTTTTTAGGTAGGTAAGAATGTGTAGCCATCATCAATGTAATAAGGAATAAACCAATAATAGCTGATTCTGTATGATATGAATCTGAGGAAATTAATCCAGCTAGAAGTGATTAAAACCACTAAGGCTCCAAACCCTCATGGGATCAAAGTATTAGGCAGTGTGCAGAGTGCACATCACACAAAGCTTATGAAAATATTTTTGGAAAAAGCCACAGGAAGTATTACATCATTGAAGACACAATAGCACAGAACTCAACAAGTGAGGAAACACGACTCCGCGCCCGTCTCATCCTGGTACCCGTGTCCTGCCTGCCTCAAACCAGCCAGTTTATCTCCCGTTCCTCTTCTGCTTTTCACTTAACTTGCCTGTGTAGGACTGTGAGCTCCTTTCTCTCGTATTTATCTAGAGCTGTGCCCCATGACAGTACCTCTCGTAAAAAATGTGGGACTGCAGATCAACACAGATTGACCGGCTGTCCTCCTCTGACAAAAAAATCTCAGCGTGTTATTATTATCTTAGTTGGTCAAAAGATAAACTGGGGACGCACTGAAGGCATTTAATTCTTATGCCCATAAGAGATGCAGATTGTGGCAGGCAAATTGGTAAGGAAGTGTAAATAACCATACTGCAGCTGCCAAACTCTTGCTGGTTTCTGCAACCAGACACATTCTCTGCAATGCACAGTTAATTATCTTGCCAAATTATTTTTTTTACATCTTTTTTCTGAACCATAAGTTTCTCCTGTGCTGTGTTTGAATGTAGGGAATGCTGTGAGAAAGGCAGTTGTGTCTCCTTGCTGCAGCTTCATAGCCTGTGGCAGGGAGGAAGGAGCCAGATTTAAGATTTCCAGGTCAGTTTCTCAAATTTAAGAGTCACTCTAGAGAGTGACACCTCCAGTGAAGAGCCACAACCAACTTGAATTTGATTCCCTCAGTGGTAAACACAACCTTATAATCACAGGCTCAGTTTCTAAGTCAGCCAACATCTATTATGGCCAGTGCTTCACCTTCACAGTGCAGTTTTTTTCTGACTTAACCACAGTTTAGGCTGAAAAGGAGTTTCTCTTAGGTTGCAAAAAAAAACAAAAAAAAACTTTACAAAGATACATGACCAGGGAAGTCATGTATCAGAAAAACCCTTATAATCTCCCATCTCCTTTTCCAAATTTCCCTATAATTTCCAATTAAATCCCCTTAAGCATTCAATCTCCCTGAGCCCTTAGGTCTCCAGATGGAGTGCAGATTTGCATGACAAAGATGTCAGACAAACCCATGACTCAGAGTCCTGATTCAGACAAGTGTGATTACAGTGAAAATCTGGGCTCAACATTTGTAATGAAAGAAAACAGTAAAAATTAACCCTTCTTCAATCCTAGGCCTTAATATGCCAGATCCTTATGACTATGGGCTTGGTTTAATCAAAAAATAAGTACATTTCAATACGCCAATGAGAAAATTGTTCCATGTTTTTGTCAAGCAAAATGTATAGGTGGAAACAAAAAGTCAGAGAGGTTTAAATACCCCCTGTTTTCTGCTCCAACATAGGACCAGCAAAGGACCAGCACTTGAGCTGGGGCAGGGCTTGTCTTGCCAGTGACAGGAATATTCTGAATTGTCACTATTTAGAGAGTATCTAGGAAGGTGCAGATGTGCCTCAGTGGCTTGTCCACAAACTAGGAAAGATCTAGCATCGAAACAACTCTTTAAGCTTAAAGAGTAGCAATGATCCTTTTTAGCACTGCGGATTGCAAGTTCAAAGCCTACAAGCAGTGCAAGCGGGATAGATTAGGCACAAATTTGCACTCATTAGGTCACTTGCTCTCCCTAGATTTATAGCCACAGCGTGAGTGTTTTATATCCCCCAATGTACATTTACAGTCTGTTACCATATCATTATTTATCATTATTTTTAACTTCAATTTTGACTTTTCCAAGAACTTTCAATATTTTTTAATTGATTTTTTTTTTTCATAAATATCACTGGATAAGCCTATGTGTGCCATGCCTACATGTGTGGACTTCGCAAAGGAATGAAAAGCTCCTTTGCAATTTTAGCTGTGGAGCCCCTGGGACTTATTGCAGGCTAGTAGATGTTCTGATAAATTTGCCATTGGCATTATGAAAGACATATATGAATGCAATGCAAAAATGTAGCGGAAAGACAGAGGGTCCCACTGACAGTTAACCAAGATTTAATATGTAAGATGAAGTTCTAACCTTTTAGTTTTGCTCCGTCTGATTGCAGGTAGTGCCTTGACAGCTTGGTACCAACGGCTATTTCAAGATGTGCTTCAGCCTCAGCCTGCGTTACAAAGAGAAAAAGTTCTTTTCAGATGTACATTCATGCTACCCAAGTAAAGAAATGAAAAAGGCTTGAAAACAAACCACTTATTTTTTCTACTATGGTGTGAAGGGTCTCATGACCATCAGATTCAATCTTTATCTTTAAAGAATTTTAAATAACAAGTGCTTTTAGTCTGGAGCTTTTATAATGTTTCTTACAACTAAAAAAATGAGAGACAAAGAAATGTTGCACAAAGAATACCTTTCTTTAGACCTCTATGAACGCATTGCTATTCCTCACAGCAGTACAAATACACCGATCTGTAAGCAGTAAAAAAGGTTTCATTGCAGGGTCATACAAGAAATACACTAGGTACCAAAATTCACCTATTTTTCCTAAGTAGGAAAAAAAAACAGTGAAGCAGGATGTTGCCTTTCTCTGGTTCACAATCTTCACATCTCTCCCACTACCAATCCACTTAGGAGCAAAGGAATTGCTGTTAGTGTTTGGATGAATTGGAAGGTAGGGGAATAAATGATCTGAAGGCATCTCTCTTCTAGACATCACCCAGTCCTTTGGAATAATGATCCTACCCCAGATTTCAGCACCCCTCTGAAATGATTTTTTTATCTCCATACACTCATACCTCCATACCGTTCAGCCACTTCCAAGGGAAAAATTGAGCCCTGTACATCGCTTGCTCCTATTGCTTATTTAACACGATTGCTACCGCAAGACTCCTGCATCTCCCATCTTTCGGATAGCATCAGCATCGTTGCTAAACTCAGACAACGCTAACCATATTTAAAGAATCACTGGTCTTTCTCATTAGGATCCTATAGGATTTGGTTTTCCACAACTACAGCCTCTCCATAGCCATGTTAAAAATAGGCTTGGTAATACTTTTCACATTTGTAGGCTGTCACAAACGGTTAGCAGGGAAGAAGTCATTCAAACGCACATGACTTTATAATTAAGGCACCTAACTCTTATAAAACCCATTTTTCACAGAAGCAGTGACTTTTAATAAAGTGCAGTGGAGCTGTGGGGGATTCTGTGGTTTCTGTGTGCAGGCCTTGTGCGAACATTTCGACCCTCAGCCCTGACCACAGAGACCACAGTCATCAGGAGGAATATTTATTTCCACTCCAGCACTTGTCTGGTCCGCTGGACAAGCCCTGAGCGTGGAGCCACGAGGCTGAGGCCATGGTACCTTGTGGGAAGCTAACAGTAGTCATTTCCCATTGCTGGGCCTCAGTTTCTCCACCTATAAAATCAGGATAATGATTTCTTCTTCTTTTGAAAGCTGCCTTGAGAGGTAGTGATGAACCGAGCAAGATGTTATTATTTTTTCAGACGGGGTCACTGCGGCGTGCAGGGGTGACGGTTAACACTAACGAAGTTAGAGAGAGAGGTAGAAATGAAGTCCAGGTATCATGAGTCCCATTCCCATGCACGCTCTGAGGGATGAAGCTCCTTTTATTTCATGGTCTTGCAAGGAGTAGGATGCAGGAAATTAAAACCTGGAAATAAAACTGATGAAGCTCTTTTATCCAGATCAGGAGTAGGACCACATGGATGAGAGCGCTCTGGCTCTCTCAATGCATGCAGTAACAACATGCTCAAAGCTGGAAAGCCCAGATAAAATTAAGAGAGCCCTGAGATAATCACTAGAAATGAATTTAACTTCACTGTAACAGATACTCACTTCAGTTCACCTTCTGACCCAAGTCAGGAGAAAATACTTGATTATCAGCGTGATGACAACAGGTCATTCACATTGTAAATTAGAAGAGCAGATGTTGCAACTGCTGCCTGTCAGCATTCACTGACCTGTCACAGGGCCATGGGTATCGGTGCGAAGGCACTACACGGTGAGAGCACGGGGTTTTGGAGAGATGCGGTCCACTTCTTCTTGCGATGCCTGTTTGGCTGCAGGTCAGTCTGTCCCTCACCTGGACGCTGGCACCTCAACCCTTCTGTTGCCCAGTTCACCAATAGGTTGAATAATCCCTGCTTTTAACAAATCCTTTGTCTGCTTTTGAATATGCAAATTGTGACTTTTGGTGGCCATTTGAACTCTTGTTGTGGGATCTCTGTGACAGGTAACAAGCCTTACGGTGAAGGAAAAAGCAATAGATTCATCATTGGCGCTTGCAGGCTTCTGACAGTGTCTCATATTCACTTTCCTAATCAGGTGAGGGAAACATGGGTCTAGATAAAACTGCTAGAGAGTGAGGACAAGGCTGTAGATATATGCACCCAGAGAGCAGTTATCAATGGCTCATTGTCAAAACAGAAAGCGGTGCTGGAAATCCAGAAAACACAACCTGGGAGGACAGATTGATCGAGTTACATTTATTAGCCAAAAGAGAGAGTCTTGGTGGGATATAAGTGCCTTTGGGTACAGAAGAGGCTGTTACAAAGTGCACTGGTACAATCTATCCTCACTGGTAGGATAAGAAATATCTTTACATTGCTGCAAAGAAAAATTCAAACCAGATAGGAAAAAAATTTATGGGGATCAAGAACATCAATAGATTCAAGACTGTGAAATCCCCTTCCCTGGGGATCTTTAAACACAGGGTGGATAAATTTTTGCCCAGAAAAACAAGTATAAAGGACCCTGATTAAGATAGGCAACTCTGCTATAGGCTTTCTGTGTGTGTTTGAATGATGTCCTGAAGCTTGATGTGCTTCTGGCCAGGCTTTGTGCATTGGCATCACTTGGGTATAGGCTGCTGGTAGTTCAGTGCAGCATACAGAGACAATCTACTCTCAAGATGCCTAAAAAATATGAGCTGATTTTATGGCAGGCAAGACTGGGGCTTTTCTAGGAGATGCTGTGGTTGTGCAATGCTGCTGAAAGGGCAGATGGGAAAAAAGGAGGAGTTAAGCCAAGTGCACAAGGCTGGGTCATGTGCAGACCCGTGTCTTTTCTCCGTGCTTTCCCCAAGGCCATCTCAAACCAGCTCTGGAACAAGCACGTGTATCTCAGCTGTGCGGACACAAAGCATGAAGAACGGGAAAACCAAGTAGCATGATGTCAGATATTGCAACTCACCCTGTGGCTGATGCCACATTCCTGACCCAGCCCCTCCGCTTTCAGCATTTGGCAGACGAGCTGATGTGGATTTCCCAAAAAGAATGATTTTGACATTTGCTGGGCTGCATTAGGAAAGTAAGCTGGGTCTTTGGCTTACTGGGGCTGAGTGTAAAGCCCAGCAAAGTTAAGAGCATTCGAGAATGGGAAAGTAAAATGGTAAAATCCTCCCAAAGACACATGTGGAGGGGAGGCAGCACAGAGATGGTTTGGGGGTTCTCAGCAAGGGCATTCCATGGGTAACTCGGGGTTTTAGGAGACATCTGGGACAGACTGAAGTCGTCCCACTGCCTTCACACACACCCACAAAACATATAAGCCCCAGAGACTGAATCTCCAGCTGCACAGTCTAATGTGCGACCAGGACTCCTGAATCTTGCACGGGCAGAGGGGATCCCAATTAGGAGGAATATGAGCCCATGCCTGCTCGTCCCAGCGGTGCTCAGAGCTGGTGCCTGCAGGAATATGTGCTGCTTTGGGATAAGCCCAGGGGAACATAGAGGAAATGTTGTGGGCTCTTATATAGCTCTTTAGAGTTGTGCAGTCCAATAAATAGTGAATTCACTACAAATACAGCCCTATCAGTTACTGGGTTCATACACCACATAATAGCTACAATTCACTCTAAATTAAAAATGCAATGTAAAATAGATTTAAATATAAAATACACAGAAAAATGTAATTTCTTTGGTCTCTCCTTCAGTGAATATATGGTAGTAGCAGACATCTTTGGGGAAGGTGCTTTGCAGGGATTAATGGCCAGGTGGGGGTTAATAGGCCACAGCTGCACTACGATCCCCAACTCCACCTCAAATTAATGATCTTCTGAGGACATACCCTTAAATTAGAGGAAATGACAGGTTTAAATTGGCATGTGCCGCACACAGCGCAGTGGCAAGCCCAACAGTTAGTATAATTTTTAATATGGCCATAGAAAACACCTTTTTATACTAATAGAATAAATCATGTTCTCAACACCTGGAGTTTACACTAGCCAATCTGTAATAACGTATTAATGCATAGCAGTTGCACATCCTGTTACAGAGCGGCAATAAAATGGTGAGGGACCCAAGGGTAAGGGTATTAGCTCTACCTAGCAAGACTCACTGATGGTTGTAGATCACCACTATCCAACAGTGCAGCTGATTACCTTCAGTGTCACACAACAGACCATTAACTTATTTTCCTCCCTAGATGTCCATGGGATTTTCTTTTTTTCTTCTTTCTTGATCGTGTAGACTTCAATTCAGGAAAACATTCCTACTTAAAGTCTTCCTTTAAGGGTGTGCTCTCATTACACCAGCTATCAAGCCAGCTTCATGTCAGATGGGTGACAGATGCTGCTCCTGGTCCTTGCAAATGCAGCGATGGTGGCAAGACAGCATATACTTACATCTGCAATGTAAGGGTACTTCTGAGTAGGGTTCAAGGAGAAGGAGGCGTTTGCTAATACCTCCCTGAAAAAAACAGATTACTTTCTTCCTCTCAGAGGTATTCTTCCAAGCTGCCAATGGTGTCAGGCAGACCTCAGTAAATTGGTTATGCACAGGTCCAAGCGATGCTCTGAAAGCAACACCTTCCTTTCTTAAATGAAAACTTGAAATTCTGATTTCAGCCATGAAGCTGGTGCTTTCCTGAGGATGTTGTTGTAGATTTACCAATATCATCAGCCAAGAAAACTCAAATACTACTTTAAGTGTGGTACCTGTATTGTTCAGCAACAAATCACAGATTTGGAGAGATAAAATCAGAGCCTGTTTTGATAACTATGGAGCGTTTCCATGAGATCACACTTTAATTTTTTGCTTTCTATTGCGTAGAATACAAGAATTGTGTCCAAACCGCAGAGGGAACTCTGAGCCAGTAACTGCCTTTATCAGGACTCAGTATCTTCCTGAGGCACTAAAATATTTGGGGTTTCCAAATCAGAAGAAACAAACACAGCACTTGATGAAGCAGCTGCTCTACTGCATTCATGTCCGTCTGTGCAAGAAGAAGAAAATAGGTTTTGCAAAGCTGTGGTGGTCAGTTTTTCAGTCACAGAGATATTGCAGCTTCCATACTGTCACCTTTTCATTTGAATTTTGGGGCCTACAGCTTCTCATTATCATTATTATAATTACTATTTTAAAAAGACTGGGTCCACAAATTCATTCCCATGATACAGCTATAATGAATTGAGGCACTGAGAGGTCTGGACGGGAGCCCAGGTCTCCGGAAAGCCACTTCAGTGCCTTCACCTTCAGCATGTGTTGGTGGAGGGGGAGAAAAAGCATCTGCTTTCCTTAAAAAATAAATAAATGAATCAGTAGATGTGCCAAATATGATATGATGCAAAATCAATATAATACCAAACGGAGCAGCAAGTAGCTAGGAAAAGCAGGAAAACCCTTATTTCTAGACTTGGAGTGATATCACCAATGATGCCTTTGACAAGGAAATAAACAGGAAAAGCTGAGTTGGCTGAAGGTCTGTAGGAAACAGGGAGGGAAAAGTCCATGTTTACCACATGGAAAAGGACAGACAAAGGCAGCACAGAACTGAATGTTATTTTCAACATTCCCAAAAGAGGACGAGACAGGAGAGAGGGTGAAGACACAACAACACTTAAAAAAGACTTTAAACAAGTACTTACGAGTGTTTCTTTCTGAATGGATTTAGACTGGTTCCCTTTGTCTGCACAAGGCAAGGACAGAACCGGCTCACAGACATTGCTGCAGTTGAACTTTGACAGGTTTTGTCTTTTTTCTTATCCCCGTACCAAACCTTTATCCAGCCTGAGAGTGGTCTGATGCATCTCTGACGATAAACTTCCAAAGACCTATATGCACGTTTACTGTCTCCACAACTTGACAGCTTGCCTCCTCCTGAAACACATTAGGATTACTCTCTTCATAGTTATATAGACAGTCACTGAATTTGGATGAAACATTCAGTCAGGAACTGACAGAAAGAGGGAGATTTATTGGTTATCCAGGACCCAGTTCTGCAATCAAGATCAATATGAAGTCATTGATAATATGACGGTTAACGGAGCACAGGCAGCAGGGTCCTGCATGGTATCCATGAAAAACCGTCAATATAAAAATATGAGACAATCTAGTGCTTCTGAGCAGAACCTGTGACTCTCATATTCTTATAACCTTAGCTATTTGACCAGAGATTTCACATATTGCTTTATCTGCTAGCTGTCAAATCAAACCTGGGACTGCAAGATAGACTTGGTCGCCACGGCTGGGACTACAGAACCAGTGTTCCATGCATACAGCTGCCTTCTCCCAAATAGACAGCAATAAAAAGTGTAACCTCAGGTTGGATTTGACGGTTCCCACTTGACAAGGAATTCTTTCTACCATGAGAGTAGCAAGATACTGACCGGCGTGAGCAGAAAACCTACACCTTGAGTTACGAAAGGGTATAACCCATCCCACCAACTTCAAGTAAACTCCTAAGCTCTGCACCTGCAGGTTACCAGTTGCTGATCTGGGAAATGCTCTGTTGGGGTTCCCTGCTCTTCCCGCCTAAATGTCAAGGGCTATCATTTAATTCAGTGGAAACGAGGCTTGACCTATAATATGAGCACTTTTTTGAAAGAAGAAAATGATACCTTCTCTTCTGATGTAAGTTTGTATCAATACAGGATTCAAAACAGAGGAGATGATTTTAACTTTTTTTCCCTCTATATTGCATGCAAATTGAGGGACTATCTCTGACCTTCCCAGCAAAGTTGAATAGTAATGTTTTTAGTATCCATAAATTTTTGGGTGTCACTTGCTAGTAAAAAGTTGGATAGGAAAAACAGGGGGAAATAGCCTATCCATATGAAAACAATAATCATGTAATATTTATTGTCTGGGATTGAAATGTTTCAAATATTCAAAGCAATAAAACGTCAGGAAAAGCTAGACTTCCTGACGTAAAAAGGCCATAAATTTCTTCCTTCATAAGACACCAGGAGGGGGGGAAAAATCAATGTGATATTTTACACTAAAGAGAGAGAAAGAGAGAAAGAGAGAGAGAGAAAGAAAGAAGAGGGAAAGAAAGAAAGAAAGAAGGAAAGAGAGAAAGAAAGGAAAAGAAAAAATCCACCACCCTTAAATCTAAGTTAAAGCAGTACAGAGCCCCCAGAGGGCACAATCCACTTACCTTTGGGAGTCTGAAGGAAGGAAATGGCAGCCAAGAGCACAACTCATGTATTATAAAATACAAGGAAATTTCAGACACAATTTAAGGGAGCAATGAGGTATCTCTGCAGTGTCTAGCTCCGACAACTCCCTTCAACATTCAAGCACTATAAAAATACCTGCTGCTGCCCTCAGTGCATAAACTGGGGACTTATACCCAGACCTTTGAGATCTCTCCCTCTCAAACAATATTCTATTTGACTTAAAAAAAATCCCACAACAAACCAACACCACAACCCCCTCCTGCCTTGCAGATTCGAAAATGCCTTTTTCATACAGGAGGTCAGAGATTATTTTTCTAAAACTTCATGAGGCTTCACAAGCTCTTAAAGATCCACAGTGTGACATTAAACTTTGTGCAAGACAAAAATGAATAATACAGACAGCAAAGAAACCAAAGGTTACAATCAAATCAATTCCACAAAGTAAAGAGCTTTATCTTTACAAAGATAAACTACTTTCATTGCAGAGAGAGGGAGGTATCAAAACAGGGTCAAGTTTGCTTTTGGATTTGGAAAAGCAGAGCTGCTTTTTGGAATTCAGTCTTCCTGAAAAAATATGAATATATATTTTCATATTTATTTAATACATACACATACAAATAAATACATTTTCTATGCTCCTCCTGCTCACCTCTGAATAAAGTTTTAATAACAGGCTCTTTAAGTGCTGCATTAATTTTGCCCTGCCTTTAGGACCACCAAAGAAACCAACTAAGATGCAAAATCCCTTCAGACTGTGCACCACAAATACATACCAAAGTGCAAATAAAACAAGCCTCAACAAAATAAAAATGAACCCAGCATCATCTACAAGCCCAGCTTCAACACCGTAAAAAACACATATAAAAACTAGCCGTGGCAAAAACTGGGAAGGTTTGGACTTTGGCCAAAAATTCAAAAGTTTGGCTGCTTCTACCAAATTTTATCTTCACTGCCATAACACTGGGAAGACTGTAACCTGCAAGCACGGCCACATCTCCTCTCACAGCCCATAGCCAAGCCTCTCCTTCTTCTCATTTAGTTTGACAGTAGCGTACATTTGATCCCCAGGCGACATTAATTTCCTACATAAGCCCCATTCACAGACACGAGGATATAGTCCTCTACTTCACAGACACCTGTCCAAAGAGGTTTAACAGGGTTTTGAGCATAGAGACTAACAGGTATTTAAACTCCGGAGTCCTGGTGGAATAATCTTCATTCTGCTCCCGTTAACCCATGTGTGGATGGAGCTTTGGCCATTTTTTGGATGATTTTGTTACAAGGACAATATTCATACACTCTCTCTCTTCTGGACACATCAGCAGAGCAATGTGGACTAGCTTAGCTGGCTATACCTATTTGGGTACCGTGAATAAAAGTAACAACTCAGACACTGCTCCAAAATACATCTGCCCTTAAAATGTGAAAGGTTCTTAACCCACTAGTCAAAAAACAACAGCTGCAGAAAGGCAGAGAGCTGTTTACCACTGTATTGACTCTGAAACCTGACCACACATGAGAAATAACTATTCTTAACTATTTCACTGCCAAATATATGAGGACAAAGTTCTGATCACCCAAGTGTGGAAATAATCATGAAGTCACTGTCAAATAGGAAAAAAAAAAAATATTTTCTCAAGTGACATGTAGGTGAGTCCAGTCAGACCAAGGTTACTTTATTTTGTCTTACCTTGGAATATTCAGTGTTGCGGTTCTTGATCTTCCAGTGGAAGAATCTGTCATGTTTTTTCCTCTTGGGCTTGTGTCTGATTTGCACAGTGAGGAGACAAGTGGGATGCATATGAGTTTGAGGGAGACCTCAAGGCTGACCTCAACTGTTTGTTGTACAAGTTCAAGCCCTACAGAAGCCATGTATCAATTTTGCCACCATCCCAGAGAAGATGAGTAAGAGCAGCGCCTTCCATGGAGAAACTGACTTTCAAAGACACCCTTTCCCAGGTGCTAAAAGCACCCCTTAATAATTGCTTCAGTTTATTTGTGTTTTGTCTACACCCAAGTCTGCTGAACAGTGAAAATTTAGGACTAGCAAAATGCTGATAACATTCCAAAACAGAGGAATATAAATTCTTTTAATAGTGAAATAAGGGCAAGGTGACATGGAGAACATTAGACAGATCACATCTAATTTACTGAAATAATTTACTCGAAGCTACAACAAAGTTTGTGCAAGCGCAGCAGGTTTCAGCACTGGTATCAGCAGATGATACACAATGATTTGAGCAAGGGAGCTCAGGGAGAGAAGCTCAGCTGGAGCCTTGCTCCTATAAAAGCCTTCTTTCTCCTTCTGCAGCGATGTTTCAGATCTGTTTTCACCTAAGCTTGACACACAGTTGCTGCCATTTCATTTGCAGATCTGAAGAAATCATGTCAGTACAAGAAACGCAAGTTTTTTTTTTTTTTATTTTGCAGATTAATTAAATACTTATGGAAATGAGAGCTAAACAGAACTGGTTTGAGCCAACTTGCGTTATTGACTCTTGACTATCTGAATCCCGCTATGGCTTCAGGTATCTTATACCTTCTCTTCTTCCAGGTCTAGTTATAGGCTGAAAATCAGCCACCACACTTCAGTTGCACTTCATGAGATTCAGACCCAGTTCATTTATTAAAAGTTAAATTTTTACTTTATCTTTGTGAACACCCATCGCAGCTGTTGCCCCATTTAAAAGAGGGCATTTACGTTTCTTAATTGTGTTTCTCCTATTATTTCTTGCAGCTCTGGTGCCCTATGCAAAGGCAGGTTGGGAGGAGATCAAGGCACGAAAACTCTGGCACTGCCAAAGTAGGATTTTTTTTAATGAGTACGTCCCTCGTGGTGATTTCTGATGCAGAAATCCAGCAGAGTGCGGAGGAGGGAAAGTGTCCCGCAGTCCGTGTTTTGGTGGAAATGTAACGTTTATGTTTCTGCACGAGGTCATTAAGTGGCTGTGGCACATTTCAGCCAGAGGGTTTTAAAGCTTTGAGTCCTGGATTGGATCCAAATTGAGTGATTGCATTCTTCCTCCCCAAATTCCTCTCGTAGATCCAGTTGGATACTGCTTTTGCCACTTTCTCTCCTAACCTGTGGGGCTGGGTTATGTGCTTTCAGATACACCTATCATTTTCACTGCAGAGGGAAGATGACTCAGAGCTGAGAGCATCAGTATGGATTTGGGAAATCCAGGTTTTCTGAAGCATCCCAGGTCTCCCAACACAGGGCCAGTCATTTAGCCTTTCCATGCCTCAGAAGAAATGGAGATAACAACCCATTATTATTTTAAAGTGGTGCTGCAGGCATAAATACATGGAAGACTGTGAGGCACTCAGATACTGCAGTAATCAAAGTCATACAAGTAACCAAAGATTGACACATCACATCTTCACAAAAGTCAGTAAGAAAATCTGCAAAGCATCTGGATGAAGACTAGTCCAGAAATACACAGATATTGGTATAAGACTCTTGTGCCAATATTTCTGTCTGATAGGAATTAAGATGAATTATCAATCACAAATATAGAAGAGAGCTATAAAATGTAAAATGAAACTGTATTATTATAATTTCAGTTCTTCATTGTTCTTATTTATCTTTCCAGCTCTCTTCCACTACTAATCTATTTTGTTTAGGAGAAATAGTATGTATGGAGCTTGACTACTGAAGAATGGCTATTAATGTAGTGTCTCAGAGTGCTCTCTAGACAGTTAAAAGGCTTTTAACAGTAAAATATGAAGGTTTCTTTCAAATTTGCAGTCAACTGCCTTCTAAAAGTTTGTTTCAGTTGCCAACATTTCCGTGATTTATAGAAGTCAAACTATCTGATTTTTGTCTCCCCACAATAGATGAGAGCTATTTTTTCTTATTATTTTTTAAAGGCAACATCATTATCTTAAGCAGAAAAAAAAAAAAAGTTAGAGCTACATTAAAGATACAGCTTTCAAAATAATTTTTTAAGGCATCTGGCCTTATTTAAACCATCAAATTTACATTCAATTCCTTCAGGGATGGCTCTGTTGCTTTGCGCTGGCTCTGTGCCCTCCGAATAAAGCCCTGGATTTAATGCATGCCACCACCGCGTTTCCCTAGCTGCACCGCCGCTCAGTGTAGATATATAGTAGAGGTATAAAAAGCCTAACCTCGGACAAGATGATTCACTTAGGCAACCCCCCCCCCCCATAACTGTGTAAGTTTCAACTAGAGGTTAGACTTGTGACTAATGTCACTATCTATTTATTCTTAAATTATTAGTAGAAGTGTTTATGTACTATGAAACATTCTGTATGAGCTAGACAGGAAGCTATAAAACATTTTATGAGATCTACACACGGCTGATGGTAGAACGTTAATACAACGCTAAGGTTCATCTAAATTCAAGAAGTGCCAGAAACCCCTTCCCCCCCCCCCCCCCCAGTGAGATCTTCACTTGACAAAAAGAAGTGTACTCTGAAAACCCAGGGGGGCCAAATTCTGCAAGGTCCTGAGTGTCTCCGGAGAAATATGGAGCACTGTCAGCTTCTCCCGATTTCCAGGTGAAGACAAGAGCCTTTTAAAGGGCTTTATTTTCTCGGAAGAAAGCCTGAGGAAGGACAGGTCAGGAAATGAGATGAAGCGCAATTAGAAATCTGCGTCGTGCCTGCCTCACCTCTGACAATTTTCAAGTTGAATTATTATCCCTGTTTTGTGGATGGCTGGACTAAGGAAACCAAAAAAACCTAGGTAATATAACCACACAGCAAGGCAGATATCGAACTGTGAGAAAATCTCATACTCCTTTAAATGTTATGCAGCCTTATTCCACTGAAATCGGTTCTGTTTCCCTTCTTCAGGTGACTAATAATGTGTTAAATAATCAGCATAACCTGATTCAGTTACTATAAATCCTTGCTAAGTATCAAAATGATTTGCAAGCTGAAATTACACAAGCACAAAGCTATTCGTACGCAGCCGTTAATTGAACTTCAACCTGATTTTTATACATATAATAAAGAAAAAAGTTTAAGATAATTTTAAGTGTAGTCCCAGCTTAAACATACATTTCTGCTTCTGCAGCACGTAAAGTGGTGCTAAGGCACACTCCGTATGCACCACGAGTCCTAGCGGTCTCATTTTTGCTTTAAACAGAGTTAAAGAAAACTCCGAAGATGAGAAAAAAAGCGATTACTTCCCAAAATAAGAATAAACTGGGTTAGTCCAAGATAGGGAGACATAACCTACCTTGTTTTACTCTAAATTCAGCTCACTGACTTGTGTAGAGAAGTGAAAGGTTATTATATGGGTTTACTGGGCAAACCCAGATTTTATAAATAATTGCCTGTCAGACTGTTCAAGATAGACAAACATACAGCAGACCAACAAAAACATGATCTGTCATATTTCTGAGAGAAATGTATGTTGAGTCTTCATTCTCTGGGACTTTAAGTAGACCAGTAAAAAATAAGTGCCAGTATTTTTCCTGCTTATGCATATTTTAAAATGTAAAATCTGGGAGAGATACAGCTACGGAAGGAATTTTGATTCCAGTACCCAGTGCCTGAAACGGTTTCTTCTGTCTGTATCCCTGCAGATCGAAACCAAATACAATAAATGCTGGTATCCTTTTAAAAAGTCTGGATGTTTACAGCAAGCATATAATTTTCCATGATTAAGGACGCCAACAAAAATAAGAGTGATGATAAAAAGAAAAGTTTAATCATATATTTCAAGAAGCACAGATGGAACATCAGAAAACTTCCCCCCCTCGTTTAATACACTGCATTGTACACATTACTTTTAGTCCTTTACACACAGATTAATTCCAGAAAACAGAAGCGTAAGCAGGTGAAAGAAAAAAGCTATTTATGAACAGCAGTAATATTTGATGTACAAAGTTCACTTTCATGATATTTTGGTTGTGAAGAGAAGAGACATTTTTCTGTTTATTTAAAATATGTATTTTTTTTAAAAAGTTTTTGCAAGCAGGTCCAGGAAAGCAGGGCAACAAAACCACTTACAAATGACCACAAGAGCATACAGTGGGAGTAAAAATTAAGACCTCACATACTAAGCACAAAAGAGGAGGACGGCTGCACTGGAGAAAAGTAATATTTTGCTGATCTCCTCTCGATCCCTTGAGTGCTCTGTCTTAATTTGAGGTTTAAGTTAGATTTCAAGCCTCGGCTAAGAGCGGCTGAAGCAGACCCTGGGGCCAAAAGGGGTACCACAGGGACACAAGCAGTACATGCCTGTAAATCCTGATGACGGGCTGAAGCACGAGCCCTTTTCTCTGGTCAAGCATCATCGTGGTTAGCTCTATATTTGTACAGTTTTTATGGGAAGAAATGAATGTGTTTGTGAGGCCAGCAAAGGCTGGAGGAGCAGGGGACGGGAAGAAGCATAGAGGGAGGGACTGAGATTTAAAAAATAAATCTGAAAACAAACAACGTGAACTAAAATATAAAAAAGGCAAAAAAGAGCCCATTTCTTCTTTAACCAAATCCAACAGTAACGCTGCCTTTGTCAACAACAGAGACAACATCTGCTTCCTGCAGCAAACGCTGAGCAAGTACATAACGTTAAGCCTTTGCCTAGAACCACTGGGACAGACACAGTTATTTCAATACTTTAGGATGTATTTTTCTAAATAGGGGCCCAATCCAGTGCCAAATCACTGCAAAGGCTTTCCTTGATTTCAGAGAGTGATGGCTTGAGCCTTAGGAGATGTAAGTATGGAGAACTTGGGACTGACCACTTAGTCTATCCTTGGGTCTGCAAAAAGACAAGCCTCTAACTGGTAAAGTACAGTTTACCTGAACTTTTTTCTGAATATCTTTGGATCTGAACTCACTATTACTCTCATCAAGAAGCCGCTCACTGGGTTAAACCGGGTTACGCTGTCTGAACACTTAAAAATTAGTTGAGAGAAATCAGTAGAAAATAGTGGAAAACAGTTTTTCTTTTTGTAAAAATCACAAGGAAAGCCTATATAACCTTTATATAACCTATATAACCCAGTCTATCTCTGGCCTCTTTCTGCCCCATCCTGCTTTACAAAAAAACATCTCTAGGAGAACATACAGACTTCCAAACACTTAAATAAAAATGACATCCTATTTCAGAAAGAGGCTGACAGCAGCAAGTCCCCTGCAAACTTCAGCATTGTCTGATCTGTATTCTTGTCCACCTACACACTATCCCAAACATCCTGCCATTAATTAGCTAAATGTTCCAGCTAGTAAACAAGAATAACGATTGAGGGGGCTGGAAAAAGAGACACAGTCAGCCAGCAGATAGTCACAACAAACCAGCCCACTCACTGGTACACGGAGACATCGGAGCTTGTATTTTTTTTTCCTTCCACGGAGGGGAAAAGAAAATCACCTTAATATAACACTGTCTTTCCTGTTGCTGCAGCCACATCCATATTAGCAGGCGAGAAAAGTCATCCCGTTCCTGCGGTAGGCACTCTGTCAAAGAAAGAGAAAATCTGTAATGAATTATCACGTTAACTTAAACAAGGGAAGAAGGCAGAGAGAAAGGCAAGGCTTTCTTCCTGTTTTGTAGACTATTCTGGCTGCAATCTAATAGTGTGCTTAATCTGAACATTTCTGGTGGGGAAGCTATAAGCGACCACTTTGTCTATTAAAAAATCAGTGTGGTTAACAAGTGGTTAGTGGCTCTATTTCAGGAGAGCAAGAGATATGCAAAAATGTAACATCCTATTTTGTTAATTGCCTGCAAAATAGATGAGGCCAAAAACACACTATTATGCTGAATCTGTTTGTCCTTTATAAGCACGTGTTCTCTATTCACTATGTTCAAGAATAATTTCTAACCTATCTTAATAGTCTAAAAATTACTGAATAATTACAGTTTTCCAAACCTAATTTATAGTCTGAGTCTAAAGCCAAATAAACAGACACTGGTATAATCCCCACCCCCCAAAACCAAATTAATCTTAAAGGCCCTCTGGTCAGTACAAAATAATTTGATATCCCGTATATTGTAACCTGGGATCAAGTGTTTCCAATGGTAAAGAAGCACAAGGGTTAAAGAGCATTTGAGAAAACAATTTTAAAAGATCCTGTGACACTGTCTCACTAAAATACCTTTCATGCATTTTTAACATCTCTTCTGAATCAATATAGGAAACTATGCCTTTTTACGCCAGGCACACTGGAAACCCTATATTTTAAGGGGATATTCTCAGTTTAAAAATGTTTTGCTTGGGGTTTGGGTTTTTTTGTGATATTAATGACATCTTCAAAGAGGAAAGGAGTTTAAATACTTTTGCTTTATTTGGTTCACCTTCAGCAGTCATTCAGTTTTGAAAATGAAAATATAGTCATCTCTTTCATTACAGTTAGTGCTTCGTCAGATTTATTTTGTACCTCTTAAGTTCAAGCACTTAGGAAGTGCCATATATAACTCCCATTTTTAGTGGCTCTACCAATTTCCGAATTAATTTCAGCGAGATCAATTTCTCCTCTCCTAAACTAGAATTAGAGGAGTATCATTAAGAGCAAAGGATAACCTCAAACAACTTTGTCTATAAATAGTATTTATACTGAACTGTAAGGAAATGGTTTCAAAAACAGCAAGCATGTATCCAGAGAGACATTTACAGACACTGAATATGCAAAAGGAAATATGTACAAGATGTTCATTACAGCATCCTTTACATTAACACCATACTTCAATATAAAGATCTAGCAGCATATGGCATTAAAGTCACAGAGCAGAATATTAGCTCTGGGATATATAGCCAGTCATCAGACATGACAGTATCACCGCAAACAAAATGAAAAATAAATCCAAAGACTCTATACCCAAACATGAAATGCACAAAAACAGACTAGCCAATAATTTTGAAAGGATCCAATATATTCCCACAACCACAAGCATCAAGTCCAAGGGAGTTTGGATCTGCAGCTTGCCCAAACCATTATGGCTGGCATTTTGAAGTCGATGCAAAAGTAATGTTTTTAGCTCCTTGACCCCGATATTTTTACAGAGCTTTATAACCCAAGTGACAACCTTTAACACATAAACAAAATATTCAGGGCTATTGTGCAGTTTGCTTGAAGATAAATGAACCCGAATATAAAGTTGGATCCACATGAAAGATAAAAGGTTGAATTTTGCGAAAGGAATTTTGGTTGCAAAGCAAAGTTGGGCTTGGCTGGGCTCACCTGGGAAATAATGAAGTTTAACATTTTCCAACATGGGCAATATTATACAGTTAGTTATATCCCTGAAAAGGTCATTTTAGAAGCAAGTTTCAGAGGAGGGAGGATAACACCTTCAGAAAGTTGGACACACCCACCAGTCTATATTTAGCAATATATTATAACTAGTGTGGCTATAGTTAGGATTGAAAACTATTTCCTACTTAACTCCCTGTTTCACATTCTTTAAACTTTCTGAAACATTTGCCCTTGGGCTGAAATTTCCTCTACTTTAATCTCTGCCTGAAGTTCAATTTCTTTGGAAAGGACCAACAAAATTCCTTAAGCCATTTTGAAGTTCAGCAATAATGAAAACAACACATTTTTCCTTCCCTAGCCAGAGAAAGTGATTCTGATACATGCATATTTTATTACAGAATTTAGCCATAAATTGAAGCATTTTACCCAGAAACAATCTTTACCTTCAACCTCAGCTTAAAGGTAACTGTTTTGAAAATCAGTATTTCAGAGGAGGGAGTTTGATTCATCCCGTTCCATACCAAGATAACACTTCGTTCGTATTTTGATACATTACTAGATAATAAAGGTTAACCTCTGAAATGCTTTTATGCATAGCACAACTATTTTACAGTGATCCCATAGTTCTGAGTTACACCATATATCTTTAAGATACATACAGCTGAATTTGTGATACTAAAAGACATATCTTTACATGCCAAAAATTGTGAAGAGAAAGAACAAGATGTTTTTTATAAAACTTGCATGTGTATGTGCCCTTGCAAGAGAGAGTTCATACGTATGTGGCAGTCATTTAATGTGGTTTGATATAACGTAAAGGGTTTGGATGACACTTTTGGGTGCTTTATGCCACTTTGGCAGTATCCATTTTTTAAAAAAAAAATACGATTATTTGCCTCAGAATTACAGATAGAGGATGATGCAGACTCTTAATGTGGGATTAAAATGGCAAGCCATAGCTGCATCCATTTTGCTGGATATGTCTTGCTATAGCCCAATGTCAGGAGATAACATAAGCCCACAGTCCCTCCTGGAGCCCTTTTTGGAAAAGTGTCTACTGCATCCAAATATTTTTGTGTGCTGTCTCTCAAAATTTACTGTCTACCAGCCTGTGCTTTGATTTTTCCTGCTGTGGCCTGACTCTCTGCCATGGTTGAAGGTCCGTCAGGCTGTTACTGTAACCGCTCTGTGCACAGGTGGCCAAGGGACCACCTTTTAGACAGGGGAAATCACCTAGCTTGGCACAAATTATGCAGTTCACCTTCCCAGAAAGGATTCCAGGCTCTGAAAAGTTGATACAACCTTATTTGGCCAATCTAGCTCTCACAGAAACTCTTCTTGCTCCTTGCTATTATATGACAAGATTTTGCATCCCTTTCTCTGACCTCGTTAAAGGTGAAAGGACAGATTGCTGCTATCCACAACCAGAGGCTAAGCAGGCTGGACCAAAGTAAAAGCAGAAACACGACCTTCATCTTGCCCAGTCCACTCTTGCCACTTGCTCCCATTTAGGGGAGAGGCATGCTGATTTTGCTGCTTAGTCCTCTACTTCCCAGTCCTGACCCCAGCCCATCTAAGCACCAGGTGAAGAACCTTCTCATGGCATCTCAGGCATCCTCTATTTGCCTATAGTATAGGAACCCTACCTTCAAAATCGTGCTCCTTCAAGTTATCAAAGCACGTTGGATTCTGATCTAAAGATCTTCTCTGGGAATGCTATCATTATTTAATAAATGAAGATGGGTTTTTTCTCCAACAGTCTGAAAGGAGGTACAATGAAGCAGAAAAGATGAGCAGTCTTCACTGCTGTCGGTCACCTAAAAGCAAGACCAAGCTTTGCCTTTAGTTTGGTGAAAGAAGGGAAAACTAACAGCTTAAAAAGGCAACCTGGAACAAGAGGCCATGCTCAAGTAACTCCTCAAACTTCATGAAAAATCATCCATTTTCTACTCTCTTTTTTAGTCCCATGTCTCTCCTGTAGTGGTAGCCTGAGGTAGCATATCATGAAGGACCACCAAGAACCACTCCATGAAGAGGGCAGCAAAACTCCTGTCCTCACAGTACAGTAGGTCACACGAAATGAAACAGTTTGCTGAAGAGTTCATACGACCAATTGAGGGGCAGATAATCATGTGTTTATTAACACCAAATATAGTGAATCTGTGATTTACAGAAACAAGTCCCAGCCAAACCTGAAGATGTGAGTACTCCCCAATTAGGTAACATATCAAGTTAGAAACTAAGGCTTCTGGACAGGCACCTTAGCTAGAAATGCTTCCCAGTTAACAATTTACACCAGTGCATAATTTCACAGCTGTAGCATGATGAGAAAGAATAATTTTGGCGAGGAAAGAAACAGCTGTGATTTTTGAGTGGGCTGATGTTTAATTCTTTTTTGGGATAAAATTTGGAAAGTCTAGGGTAAAACACCTCCAGTGGGCATCCCAGACACTAAAGTTTATTGGGCCAAATCCTCCACTGGTTCAAGTCTGCAGTTCTGCTTACATTAAAGCTAAGGCACAATGTCATACCACAGGTCTGTTGTATCACTTAAAGATGATAAATCCTGAATTATAGGTCCTGTATAAGCAAGTTACAGAACAGCATTTTTAAAACTTCAAGTCTCCCTTTCTTGGTGTCCTCTTGTATGTGTGTGGGCAAGTGGTTTAATTACAATGCATAAAGTGGAATGGCAGACAGAGACATCCAAATCAAAGAGCAAGTCCTGGCTGAACTTCATTAGCAAACATAAATACAAATAGGCACATCTTGTTTGTGACATGCCACGGTCCTTTCCTCCTCTGGTAATTTTACTCTATTCTCTTATATTTGCATAAATGTAAATCGAACCATATGACTTGAACAGGCTTATGATAGGGGAATCATATGCAAAACTTCTTTTCATTAAATAATTCTCTTCATGCAGTCTTATAATGTTACTGTGAAAATCAGGGAGGATTGGATCTCAGACAGTGAAAGCCTTTATTTAAGAACAGTGGAGGGAGCCCTGCCCTTTAAATAAGAGACATTCTTGGATCAGACACTGGCTGGCAGGATGGAAAAAAGGATGTAGCATTAACTTTCATTCCATTCCAAATAACCTGGAACCCATAAACCACAAAGATTCTCTAATTTTAAATCTGCTCCTTTTCTCCCTGTGTCTTCTTTCCATTTTATTTGGGGAATGTTAACTTTGAAATTTCATTAGCCCGCCATAATATCAAACAAGTCTTCCTGGACAGATTCATAGCTCTTTGTACATAAAAAATCTACATTAGAACCCCTGTGATTAAAAGGTTACTCCTCTAATTTTTCCCAGCCTGCATAGACAAACCACATGCAAAGAAGTGTCAGCTTATTTAGAGATTAAAATAATAATTAGTTTAGGAGGCAAAATATAAGCAACGTTGTTTAAAAAAGAAAATCCATATGTTGTTTAGAATTAGTTGCTTCTGTTTAAGTTTAAATAAATTTGTGCGGACATAAACTCTTCTTATTAAAAGCGCATACATGTTGCAAAAGAAATATAATGGATAATTCTCTCTCCAATTTAAAACAATAGCACCGAAGGCTCTAATTCTACAAACCCATCTTTAATCAGTAGCCAAAGCACAGATGTCTGATATTATTCAGAGGGTGAGGGAACGTTTTATGTATATAATATCTAGTACATGGTCAATAATGAATAACAAATCCCAAATATATATCTGTGAACACCCAGGTTTAGTAGATTACGAACTTGTACGACGCTCTGGATGATCTGCCCTGCTGTATTCATGAAATCTCATGGATTTCATTTACGATGGGGCCAGCTGAAAGCTACAGCATCCATTTATCCTTACAGTAATGGTCCCTCTGGAAGCACAACCACATTTGTGCTTAAGCGAGCCCCCGAGAAACGGCAGTTAGGTGTAAGAAATGCCAACAAAACAACTTTATTCCTCAGGTCTGTTCCCTGAGCCTTCCGCCGTCCAGTGAGACACCGGCGACAGCAGCGGCTTCCCCGCCGTGAGTACCTGCCCTCCAGGAAAGGGGGGGGCCGAGATCAGCAGCACGCTTCACGTAGGCGACCACGAACATCACGCACTGATAAAAGCACTGCTTCAGTAAACCACCCTTCAACAGCTTGTAACAAAATGCCTTCCAGCGAAGTCAGTTCTGGGCTTTGGTTTACCTTTTATCTGCCAGCGGCGTAAACCTTTTCAATAATCACATAAAACTGTGTTGCTGTGTCCAGGAACAGGATATATCCAAGATATATCATCCAAGTCTGTTAAAGAACATAGTCTAGATCTCAGCTACCCAGCTCTTTTATTGTTGCTCTCTGCTACTGGGAATAACGACATTCCCAAGGCTGATGGAAACATAGGATCTCTGAAAAACAAGGACCAAATGTATTTTTCAGACACCTCGTGCAATACCACCAGTGGAAGGAGAACAAAATGTAGGGCTTGTATGGCTGTCCTTCAGCTCATTTGGCCAAATTTGCAATGCTGCAGTTAACTCGCAAATGCTGTTCTCAGGGCTGGGCTGGTATTATAAGAAAGAAAAACAAGGCCAAAGGATCATGGCTTCTGTTGCAGCAAGAACTGGGGTGTGGGAGTGGGGTACCAATGTCTGCCAAAAGAAAAAAAGAACAAAATTGGTAGGGAGAGATCATTTTAAGTTTCTCAGAGGGTACTGTAAACAGTGGAGAAAGAAGGAAAAAAATGGAACTATAAAACAATACTTGGCAGCCAGCTTTGCAAAACAAACATATTTTCACAAAGTTCTTCCCATCACTGCCACCAGCTTTAATAGGCTTTATTTGTCTGAGAGCAAGAAACCCTTTTTAATTGTCAGAGAAAAGGCGACGCTGCTTAGCACACATAGAAATTCCTCTTCTGAGCCCTACTTCAACCAGACGCTGCTCTCCGTTCACAGTCAGAGGGGGGAATTCCTTCCCCCGGGCTGCAAAACCTGTAGCTGGGCTCCATCACCACCCTTCCCTGGTCTGAGGGAGCAAGCCAAAATCCAGCAAGTTATTATTGCCGTGGGTCTAACGGCATGCCATGGGGTCTGCCCATGCCATGCTACTGGCAAAGCACACAGCAGGTCTCCACGGGGCACCAGACCTCGATGGATACGACCTGCTGGACCCCAGCGCAACTGGGAAAGCTTAATCCCCCCACCGCAATGGAAATGCAGTGGTTCCCGAGTATTCCTGATCTCCTCGCGAGCATCGCAATTAGTTCATTAATAATTTTACCACCTTATGTCAAAGCGGTCAAAACGCTTTGAGTTGCTCAGAGGCCAACGTCTCTCCTCTTCCGATGTGTCTCAACTTGCTGCTTTAGCTGTACAGCAGCAATAATGTATGCGGGCAACTTTATTATGTCTGAGAATGAAGTTACAGCTAGAAGCCTTGAGACATACAAAGAAAAGACTTTAGGTATGGTTAGACACTGAAACCTCTGGTTTATGACTCAGGGCACGGCACAGTCACAGCACTCCCATGTGAAAATATACCACTCATAATAAAACCTTCTTCAACCTGAGAGAAATTCAGCATGACATAACCTGGATGGCTCCCTCTCTCCAAGGATGGCATTTCTTGACTTTTTAAGGTTTCCTTCTACTGCTGCAGAGGCTCAGGGTTTTTTTCTGTAGGAAGTGACAGAAGAGGTTAAATTCCCCCTCCATGTCACTACTGCTCACGAGCTCAGCATATGATTTTTAGCAAATTTATTTGGAAAGAATACGGTGTGGTACAGTCGTCTGAGTACAAGGGCAGGAGCCAGGGCTGGGCTCAGCTCCCAGCTCTGACACTTACTTGCTGTGTGGCCTCAGACAAACCACTTAATGTCTCTGTGTTTCAATTTCCCCTGCCTTTGAAACAGAAATACTATCACTCAGTAAAAACCTTTTTTGAGGATTGCTTGATTACAGAGCTAATACATGGCGTTTTGAAAACACTGTATGCTATTCCATAATTATTATTTTCATTACATTGTATCTTCCATTGTAATGGCTAAAATACCAGATGTACAGAAACGGATGCTGAAATCGGCAATTATTGGACAGGAGGAGCGGGTATTACTTTGAAATAAATTAAATTATTGGGGCAAAACAAGACAGTTCACCTACATTCCTTTCCTAAAACTGCTGAACTTGTAATGAAAAGGAGCATCTAATGACATTTTGCAACATACTTCTCTTCCCCCACCCCCTGAAAACATCCTGTGAATGCTCTCTGCAGAGGGCATAGCATCTCTATTCTCCCTTTGATTCAATGGAGCATTTCACCGGGGAAATGCGAACCCAACCAACAACGCAGGGCAGAGAGAGAGTCAGACTGTAAACAGAGAAATTTTCTCAGGCTCCCAGGCCCTTTGCTGGTGGCGGCATTCGGGTGCGGCCACTTCTAGCCGTGCTCCTTACTGACTGATGCACTCTGTCTGCAGCCGGGTGCCTGCTCACCGGAGCGGTGGGAGGTAAGAGGAATTAAGGTAATGCATCAGTGGTTGCCAGTGGAGGAGATGGGAAGGAAAAAAAAAAGGGAAGAAAAAAAAAAAAAGCAAAAGAAATATACTATTTCAATCAAAGTCTGAAATTTGTAGAAGTGGTTTTGGTCTCAATATAGAAAAAATATTTATCCAAGAAACTCCTGCTCGGGTGCGAACATCCTACTTCTAGTGGGATTTTGTTTGGCAAAGTGCTGTGAAAGAGTGGAAGCTAATACAGAGCATGTCTATAAACAAATATATTTATTTAGTACAGATTGACACATTCACTAGAGTATTTCAGTGATTACACGTGTAAAACTATTTCCTATAGTGGTTTCCTTTTGTGATTCTGCTAATTTATTCAATCCACCCCATTTTCATGCATTGAATGTTATGAGCCATTTCAGCCACCCAGACTGAAATGCGCGTTTAGAGACTACATGCCTGTTTTTTCATTTCATCATCTACACATAATTATTTGGTGATATTAGGAATTTGAGCTCAAATGGAAGCCAACCAACATTTTAATAGCTTAAAAATCATACAAAATGAAGTCTGCCCTGAGGTTAATGAATAAGAGCCAAATCTTGAGGCTCTTGCTCAGTTTCTACTCACTCCTTATTCAGGCAAAAGTTGAATCAATTGTAGTTGGGCTGATTAAAAACAGAAGAACATATATTTGGACCTTTCTCTCAGGTAAAACTGAATAAATTACCTAGGATTAGGCTGCAGAATGGCATCCCATCGATCTTTCACGTGTATTTCTGCAACACGCTGGAGAAAAAGTCCAAGTGCTGAGGCAGTTTAACCAGTTAAAACAATACTTTAGCAGCAGAATAAATTATTATGCACTACCAGCTTTTATGACATTTATATTAGAAATAGCCCCGAATCAAAACACATTTTCTGGTCCTTCCTGAACGTCTGAAGACCAGGATCAAATCCAAACTTAAAAAATGGTCCGTTAGGTATGAAAGCCAAATGCCCTTATCCTTCAAAAGAAAGCTCCATCCCTAATTTGAACTTTAATCCAGGCATATATTGATACAGTTATTTGATTTTTGATGACGGGAAGTATTTATAATTTAGGCAATTAAAAATTATTCTTTAATTATATGCAGGATGTCCTACTCCTTATGCAAAGAATGCAATGTGCCTGTAAAAAATATAAAGCAGAGCAGTTAATTCCTTTGAACAGTTAACACTTTACTTGTAATTGGTGATAATCACAGAAAGATGCTCCTCCCTTAAGTAACAACCCATTTAGTATTGGCCAGCCATGTCAAAGTAATGACACATTTATCCCATTCAAGCCAGATCTAAGCATGAGGATGTGGAAAAGAAAGTAGTATGAAGAACAGATTTCTTCAGTATATGCAAAGCGAATAAGAGAAGGAAAAAAAATCGATGACAGGAATGATCTGGTCATCCGTGAACAATACCAGATCCCCTGACCTGCTCTGTGTGACAGTGGCCCTGCTCACTACTATCTCCTGACAGCCTACGATTAGGATCTCGATGCTGAAACATGCCGAGCATATGAAGAGCTCGACTGTGGGTGGCTTCATTTGTAAACGAGCAAGTGGGGACAGGTAAAGCGGGCACTCTCCTCCTCTTCACCACTCATGCCGCAGGGACCTGGGTCTCTCCCCAGCAGTTCCTAACAGCGGCTACCTGCAGGACAGACAGACTCCTTCACCTACATAGACAGGGGTCTAACGAGCACTAACGGCACTAACGGCACATTGGCCAGCATGTGAAGACTGATCAAAGCCTTGCAGGCTCCCGCGTAAGGCAGCCTGTGCAGAAAAGAGCCCTTGCTGCACCGTCAAAGAGCTTCTGGCAAGTTACGAGCTGCAAGGATGTACTAAGAAACCTGGGATCCCAAGGAAGGCCAGGCTTTTTTTTTACATTATGCTTTTTAAATGACATTATATTCACATTCATATGTTGGAAAAGCTGGTTCACAAGGCACGATGAACTTCTAGTCTCTCTAACGTGTGGCTCAAGTTATCTATAATCTTTCCAAATGTCTTTCTGTCTGCCTATTCCTTACCTGCCTAACGTCTTGGCAAAACGGGCCATCCCAGAGACACTGGACGGTTGCTGAGAATAGCAGAATTCCAAAACGCCCTTCCTAGAATCGGCTAAAAATTCCTTTTGGTCATTTCTGGTTGATTGGTCTGTGGAGGGGGCAATAATATTTACTTTGCGAAGAAAATGAAGTCACTAGGCGCACTCTGAACTTTCATACTGTACTCCCTCTCCACAGACCCACTTATACACATTACTTGCTATGGCACACTTTACTTAAATGAAACTTTTTTTGAAACGCTAGTTCAGACTAACAATATCTCGGTGGTCTGACCCATCACATCAAACTCTCTCTCTTCTTCGGTATCACATCTCATCTTTTTCTTTTGTACCCTGCTTTACAGAAGACATACATTTATATGCATATCTATGAAACTGATACTTGTCTGAAAACAAACTGGCCAGGCCATGAGATTCTTCTGGCTGATTGCCATTGTTCAGTCATTAAATATAGGCTTAGAATAGGGAGATGGATTACCCGCTTGTAACTCCATCAAGGGCTTTTCATAATATCGCAGCCCATATTTTTTTAATAACGTTGAGGAATATTTAAATCCTGTATGAAAGTTTTTTCATAAGTACTTCTTTGATGTTAGAACATTTTGATTTGTGTGCATGCTGACACCAGAACAGCTCGATTACTGCATGTTCATTTATCAAAGAGTGTGGGGTCGATCCCGTTCGGATGCGCAATTATTGCATCAAATACATAACATGCGCTCATCATGCTGACAGCAACACCCCCACTTCCGATGGCTGGAAATACAAGAACAGTAAATAATTACTGTAAATGAAGAGTTAGTTAGGTCTCGTTAAACGTTATTGTTACTAAAGCAATAAAGAGTTTATATTAAAAAAAGAAGAAAGGTGGTAGGGGAATTACTGAGCCCCAAACCTAGAACACATTGCAGTTCCTGGTCTTAAAGCTAATGGGACCCAGTGGATCCAGACTTCAGCAAAGAGACAGCGTGTTGTCTCAGTCACATTATTTATTGTACTAGTGTAACTCCCCTTTTCTTTGTTTCTCCTCTTCCCTCCAGCAGAATGGCTGCTGGTAAGATGGGAATGTCAAATCCAGGTTTTCGGCTCTCCAGTAGCTCTGAATTTCCTGGCTTTTGTGGACTGAAATCAGACCCTTAACATCGCTTATGTGCATTTTGTTTTGGGTAATTGACATTAATTTTTAGGTTGCATCACTGACATCAATCAGCGCTGTTCTCAGAGGACTAGAGTTAAGGGGCCACAATAAAAGGGCATGATATTGTTTCTTTTGTTTTATTTTTGGAGGACTTTGACTACTCTATACTTTTCCAGTTGATGTTACATTCTTTTTGTGTGAGACAGTGTAAAACATTACTGCCTGTCTTGTTTAAAAGAATACTTTGGTATTACAGTAAACAGCTCTAGAGGCTGGGACAGTCAACCCTGGTAAAAATTCAAGTTGATGATACCTTTTGTCTATGTAACACTTTGAAGAAACTATGAAACAGCAACACATTTCTTTAGAAAGAGCTATGTTGCCCGTTACAGATGTTTTCCATATGGTAAGTGGAAGGTTGGCCCCTTCCCCCTCCACTCATCAGTGTTCTCACATCGTAGAAGGCATCTACAAAGACAACACGGCTGTAAATGATACGGCACAGAAGCCTCCGTCAGCACGTACTGTAAACGAACAAGCTGATTTTCATTGTACAGGGCAGGAGTACGCGCCATTGTAGCCCATTTACGGTGAGGATTTTGACTCTTCAGCCTCCCATTTACTCTGGGGTGAGCGGTCAAGAGAAGCCAGACTAGGCTTCAGATGCTAAGATGATGAAATGGAAAAAATAGATTAAATTAGTAAGGGAATACTGCAGATTATCATGCTGCATCAGCTGGTGGGTTCAACACCTTCTCCCTCAAATCCTTATGGGTGGGAAGGAAAATTCTCTCTCACACAAGATCATGATTTTAGGGGGAGAAGAATCTGAGGCTCCTCAGGGGGGCTAAGACCTGTTTTTTAGACATTGGTACATAGTCATATACACAGGGTCACAGGCATGCCTTTATAACAGATAGCCTTTGGGTGAAGAATTGATCTGTTGCTCCATATTTTGTGTTGCTCCTATCAATAGATAGTAACAGCTATAATTAAAATGGACTTAGAAGCACAGCTGGGCTTTTAAGAGAGCAGAGTTGTATTTCCAAATGTTCAGCACCTGTAATAGGAATCACGTCTTGGAAAGATCTTAGAGCTCCAAAGCACCATTTTGTCGTGCTTACAGTCTGGTTCAAAAGAGTCCATCACCCTAGGTGTAGTCAGGATGTTTTTTCCTTTCATAAATCCTGGTATTTTCTTGGATGCCGGAGCTATTCTAACACTTGAGTCTTGAATGCAGGTGTGACTTTCTAAAAGTTCAATTTGTAACAGAGGCATTTCCTCATCTCAACCACTCCTTTCCCAAAACACATAATTATCTTATCTCAAAAGCAGTAAACTTCAGAATAAAAAAGAACCCAAACAAACATGGAATTTGTATTAAAAAAAAAAAATCCTTTTTGCCTATTTCCCTACGCTTCTGGTTTTAGACAAGGCATGGAACCATCTATGTTAGTCTATATTTAATTTGTAACTGGACCATTATGTTTCTTCATGCTGGCCAATATTTGTAATATATACAGATACTAGTTCGTATGTTTTGCCATTAGTTATTATATATGATTGCATAATAGTAATATAATCTCTAACATTTCTACAAAATAAACTCTAATGTTGAGATTTTGAAAGCCAACTAGTGATCTTAGCTATTTCACTTCTGGTCATTTCACCAGAAACTATGTGGCTAAAACTTTAAGTAGGCTCAGAAATAAACCTTAAAAAATATCTACTTAAACATTTCTTCTTTCTTCTCTGCTTTTTCATTCTTATTTCCTTCTCAGTTTTCCAAAATGTGCACCACCATTGACTCATTTCTTAGAATCTACAAGATATTCCCCAATAACCTGAAAGCTTTTCATTTTCTTCTTTTAACAAATTTTCCTGTTCACCTTTTTCTACTCCTCATGACAGCATTTTTTTCTAATTCTTTATTACCAGCTCTATTCTCTTTAACCTTAATTAAATCTTTCCTTCTGTTTATCTCTGTCTTTGCCCCTCAGTTCAGCTTATCCACCCCTTGCTTCCTAGCCCACTCTCCCACCTTTCTGTAAGTCATCACTCTCACTTTTGCCCAGCATCTCTCTCTCTCTCTCTGCTGTTTTTCTTTCCAACCTTATTTCTGCAGGTCCTTGCTCTTACTGACATCATCTCCTCTGTAAAGAAGTGAAGGGCTTCTCTGTCTTGATATAATTCCATCCAAAACTTTTCTCCCAACCAGCTTTTGGCTCTACAACTGTATTAGCAGTCATTGCAGAAACTATAGAAAACTAGGTCTACTGCTTATGATAGTTGTAGGACAGAAGAGTTTTGGCAATACCAAAGGGGGCACCGGCCATGCAAGAGAAATTCAGTGTTTGTGTATAGGAGCAGAAGGATCATAAATGCCAAATTGGAGTAGTCAGCAGTTGGCACCCGGGGCACAGATCCCTTAAAAGCTTGAGGGAGATTTCATACTTTCCACAAGCTTAAGTTCAATCTTGGATATTAAATATAAATGAAGCATGCAGTTTTCTTTATTTTGGCTGTAATTATTCAGTTTGCTTAAGGAAAACAAAGCAAGAGGGAGAAGAAAAAAAAAAAGGGCACACGTCACCTTCGTGTCAAAGAGAAGCATGCTTGTGCCTAGTCCATTGAAGAAATTGCTCAAAACCACTTCACCTTTGTGGAAATATTCCCCTTGTGAAAGGCTGGGGTTTCTGTCCCAGAAATGGTGTCCCCTAGGTTTGCCCTGCTCTGAGACTGGATGAACTCACAAGCTGTCATTTCTAGTAAGCTTCTATTTTACCTTGATAAGTTGGTGTCACTTAATTGCTGTGATATTTTCTCCCTTTGTCTTTAGCAGGGCATGAGTCAACTGAAAATGCATGACTAAGTCTCACACAGCTCTTAGCAAATGCAGAGATATTGTGGAGCAGAGTGTGTTTTGGGCTGATATTTATTCCTCAAGGGGAGCTGTTGATGGGGTGAACCATTGATCCTGGGCCTCTGTAGGGGGATGAAATTCATCCATCCCCAAGGAAATGACCCTTTTTTGCTATGTTCCATGTAGTACTTATGACAGGTGTTACAGAGTACACGACTGGGGACAACAAAATATAAGCTTGTCCACACTGCAAAATAAAATATCTTGGTCCCAATCTGCAAGAGAATAGCGAAGACGGCTGCTGATTCAGCTTTGGCTTTTGAAGCGACCGGCCAGGGTGCCAAATAGTGTGGTGTTTTTGTCTTGTGGGCAAATTGTAATCAGGCACCAGGCAGAGTCAACCAACTAATTACTCACAGGCCACTTGCCCAGTATGGAAAGGGAACAATTTTCAATCTTTGACAGATTGGATGTGAACTGGCAACAGAAGTGAAAGCATCTATTGTCCATTATCCAGTCCAGCCCAAGACTTCCAATTTCTCAGTTACCATATAGCCTGTTCAGAAAAGGTTTGTCAAGTAACAGCGTCTCTAAACAATTTACATCAAAATTCCTTACACTATGCCACATATCCAACTTGCCTTTCCAAAAAGAGCCACATAATAAGTTTCTAACAAGGACACTGGTTATTAAAGTACTCTAGATTTTCTAGGTCAAAGAGGTGAAAGGCAAAGTCAAAATAACTGAAATAAAATATCCTATAAATCATGTGTGTTTACTTACAAATAGCAAAAAGTGAGATATGAAGAGACCTGCGGCTATACTAACCAAAATTCAGCTAACTATTTTGAATTACTGTCTTCTTGATGAAAGCAAGATTTAAGGCGCCAGAGTTGGCTTTTGAAATACCCAAACAGTTCAAAACCAAACAGAGCTTAGTAGAAGCTGGATCCTTCCTTCTTTTCCCACTCCTTCCTCCAAAATGTGCAAGATAGACATGGCAAAGAAATACACTGGTAATGCATGTTTTTGTACAATTAAAAGCCAAAAGTAGGTACCTCTTTTGACATATACACTTGCTTAGGTAACCCAGGGATCTAAACTGAGAAGCATAAAATTTCTTAATGCATTTACAATGAGGAAATTTTTTAAAATTGCCATCTCTATCTCCTACTTCCTAGAAACAGTAAGATCTGCAATTTCTGAAAAGAACATTGTATCATTCAGTGTATTTTGAGACTTGCTTTTTCACAGTGCTGCATCTTTATATTAGTAGATAGGAAGAGAAAAACATATTTTTGCTGCAGTTTTCTTCTTTAGGCGACACCCCTTTTTTTTCTACTTCCCAAATGTGTTCAAAACCATACTCACTGTGAAGACTAGAGCTGTTTATCAATTTTTCAAGGAATATGCTTTGTCAAGAATACAGCTTAAAAACATCTCCCATTTCTTAATTTTCCAAGTTGTTATCTGTAATGATGCTTTTGCAGTGGTTGAGTAAAACTCATTGAGAACAGATGCGTACTTAGTTAATAAAATGTTGATTTAAAGAAAAGAAAGAAAAAACGAAGAGTCAGATTGAGGGTCTAAAACGGGTGCAGAGGAGCTGCAACCTACCTCCTAATATGGGGCATGGACCAGCCCAGTACAAGTGAAACAGTGAAGTGAGAAGGCAGTGGCTAAGAACGGCGGTGGATGTTCTCGTTCAGTAAAGACTCGGAGCAGTCTGTTGGTGGGCTCCACAGAACCCAGATGTAATCCTGCCCCCACCCCACACTTCCTGGCAAAAAAAAAAAGAAAACAGTTGGGGTGGGCTGTGGTACCACTTGCCTTCCTCCTGGGTGAATCCAGAGGAGGAAGGGATCAAGGATAAATTATAGGTCCCTGCAAAAGCTCTGTGTGTTTACGATCATGCCATCTGGAAACAGTGATAACTGCACTATTAATGGAGGCGTTACTACAGAAGATCTGCCGTGTCTATTAAAACCAGCCATGCTGTGTGCTGGCTCATGATACATGTTTGCTCTAATTTCCTCCCTGACATTTCATTCCTAAAGCTGTCAATAACCCGTTAACCTTCCTGGCACCGAAACTCTAAAACAAAGCCCTATTTCAGCTCTGAGTTTGAATCTGAATTGTGATAAGCAATACCAAAGACTAAGTTTACAATACACAGTTGCCCTAATCTAAATCATGCTATAGGAGGTGGGGTTTTTTTTCCTTGCTTACATAAAGTTCTTTGCATCATAAACCATGATACAACAATATCATATCCTAAAATTAATTTCTTGACAGCAGAATAGCAGATGTTCTCTACTGGTAACTGACAGCTCGATGCTGCAGTTTTCAATGGCCAGAAGTGTCCTGTAATCAGGGGAATTGCTCACATTCATACAGTTTAAAGCCAGAAGGGAAAATTAGATCATCTAGTCTGACCTCCTGTGTACCACAGACCACAGAATTTCAGCCCGTTGCCCCTATTTTGGGCCAGTAACCAGTTTAACAAAAGCATATTTTCCAGAAATTCATTTGACCTCCATTTGGAGTCATCAAGAACTAGACAATGCAGAACTTCACTTGGTAGTTTGTTCCACTGTTAAATTCCTTATGCTTTATTTCTAACTTGAATTTCTCTGGTATTACTTTTCTACATAAATACAAGTTACAAGAACAGCAATTATGACTGTCTCCACAATAATGGTAACATTAATGTGAAAAGAACATGTCCAGTTGTGACGTTAAGAAGCCTTTTGGCCACATCCACAGGAGTATTTAAGCACCGGCTGATCCAGATAAGCCCATTGCTGGATTTACTGAGACGTCTGAGTCAGGTACAAAAGGATACATCTATGGAAGTATTTTAGTTTGGATCAGGGGTGCGGTTTTGAAATAAATCTCCCATTCATCCCCACTTACTGCACATCGTTTTGCGCTGTGGCATGATTTCAGAGCACACTAACTGGACTCCTTTTGGATAAAACCAAATCAAAAGATGCACTCCAACCACTAATAGGCATTCAGTCAACTAGACCTAGTACTAGAGTGAAAGTAAACCCCACTGAAATGCTCCTTGTGTGCATGTCGGGTCAGCACCAACCATTTGTCTTCTACACATCTGCTCCTATTTGTACTACTTGCAAAGCAGTCACAGCCGAATTCCCCCTGACTTTAAAGAACCTCATGCCAGCAGCAGCAGAGAATAGAAAATCAAGATTTAGCAAATCATTTCAGGAGAAGAGTAATTGGAGGAATTAATTTAGTTGAACAATAGCTGGGTATTAATCCTTAATCTGAAGAACAATGGCAGTGATCAGAAGATAATACAGCCAATAGAGTTCCTTTTTTCAGTGGTATCCCTATGTTTAGGAAATAACAAATACTGTAGACTAATTCACCTGGCTCATCCTGAAAAGACCAACTCAGAAACAAAGGGCTTCTAGGAGAACTGACAGAAAAAGATAAGGGCAGACACTGACACAGAAAAAGGGCAACAAACCTGACCCAATAAATAACAGAATTCAAGATTCATAAATGGCTTTTCCACAAAACTTCAGAGACAACTAGGATAGTTGGTTTAATTCTTTGTTTCCTGTCAATGACCTTCAATATACTGTCCAAAGGAAGAAGAATAGGAATATATCTTCAGAACTTGCATCCATTTACCCAGTTCAGAGATACAGGTCAATTAAGCATTTTATGCTAAAGGAGACTTAACATGAGACATACAATTCCATACAAGACCACTTAAGAAAGTTGGGTTTTGTGGCTGCCAGACCAGCGGTGCCATTCTCAGAAATAAGTGTTTCTGCATGGGACAGAAACTACCAAGAAATGAGCAAAGAGCAGCAACAAGATGGCTAGATCAACAGTCACTTCAAAATATTTTTTATTTTTGTTGAGAAAACTTCCTGGAGAGTATAAAGGTCAATGCATGGGTGCTCATGGCAAACCAAGATTTATTAGAGAGATCTTTAGGGAAGTGACTGACACAGCAGAAGAAAGAACTATTTCAGTCTTAGTTCACCACGTTTTTCTCCATCTTTCAAACCATATTTCCTGTAAGTATTCATTTCCAGGAGTTGAAAGGCAGAAGAGCTATCAGATTGGCCAGTATGACCTCTTCTATATCACAATTCCTAATTATCCCATCTTTTCAGAACACAATAGTAGTGTATAACTTTTATAAAGGGAAAAACAGTCACTAGAAATTTCAGCATGCGCTTTCAGAAGAGCACAAACCTCTCTTTAGTGTTTTCATAAAAAAACCCCAAACTCCTCTTTTTGCCTCTAATTTTTTCAACCTTCCAAGGGATTGATTTATTTTTTATTTCTTTTAGTTTTGTGATTTCTGCTTTCTGGGATGAAGAACTAAAGTACTGAAATATTACAAAAACAATGAAAATATTTGTTCCAACCAGGGCCAAGCACCAACATAAAACACACAAAAGCTTTGCTCTTAGCCTCCCAGCAAAGGTCTGTCAATCCAGAAGTCTGAAATATACTGCAGAAGAGAGCAGACAGAGTTCATGCTGATATAATAAATGTCTTTTTGGGATGTCCAAGACTGGAAATAGGTGCTAATTTAAAATGAGATTTTAGGGTTTGGACTGATTGGGAAGGTAGCCAATATCTATAAGAACTTTTCAAAAGATAAACTTGGTCTTTGATTTCTGGATACAACTGAAAGAAAAAAGAAATTCCCAGCAAAAGGGGGAATCTGAAAAGGATAACAAGGTGATTTTGAAAACCTTGTAAGGTTCCAAGAAGTCTCTTTGGTCTTTGACTCTTTGGCTGGTGATGCTGGATATCTGCAAACAGTAATCAGTTCCAGGCCTGCAGTAGCAGTGCTCACTCATAATAGAATAAAATTACAGCTTACATAGGAACTCAGAATTGAGAAAATCTCTGACTATTTGGCAAAGGAAACTATCAGGAAAGAGAAGGGGAAGGTTATAAGGAGTAAGAAAAGAAAATTATACTGTTCAGACAAATTACACAATATGGGAGAGAAGAGGGGCAGAAGGACAGCAACAGCGGAAGGATCACAAAGCAAGCTCAAGAATAAATGGACATGGCACAAGTCAAAGAATTTGACAATGGGTACGTTCAAGGGACCTGGTCCATATATCATTATCCGTGGAGAAATGTCCTTGCCACTGTAGTTAGCTTTCACCAGCATATCAGCACGTTCTCTGATGGAGTGGCACACGTACATGACAATCTTCAAAATGAAATTCAATACACTCCTGTCCCCACTGGAAACCTCACCTTCTTACCCAGTCCCTGCTAATGTAACCAGTTGGGCCTGGAAAGATGCCATATGTGATCATCTCCTGTATTACAGCTTTCTTTGTCGATGCTGGAAATGAAACCTCAGGCATGATAATACCAAGAGTTAACACACACCAGCACTGCTATGCCAGCTCAAACCAGTTACATTTTTCTGACTCTGTGGTGGTTTCGAGTTTTCCTTCTCTCCTTCCCCCTCCTCTGATCAAGGACACGCATGGCTACCCAAAAGCAGCAAAGCCTTTCTACCAAAATTACTCTCCTTTAGTAACAAGACCGCAAAAGACTGAAACACACAACACTGTCTGCCACCACCCTATTCTGGTTGATTGTCTTTTAATAGCTACAATAAAGTTGTGCAAAGGAATAATATTCCACATCCTCGACTCACTGGTGAAGGGTCCAGAGCACACGTCTTATGAGGAGCGGCTGAGGGAACTGGGGTTGTTCAGCCTGGAGAAAAGGAGGCTGAGGGGAGACCTGATCGCTCTCTGCAACTACCTGAAAGGGGGTTGTAGCCAGGTGGGGGTCGGTCCCTTCTCCCAAGTAGCAAGTGACAGGACAAGAGGAGGTGGCCTCAAGTTGTGCCAGGGAGGTTTAGATTGGACATTAGGAAAACTTTCTTCACCGAAAAGTGTTGTCAAGCATTGGAAGAGGCTGCCCAGGGAAGTGGTGGAGTCACCATCCCTGGAGGTGTTTAAAAGAGCTGTAGATGTTGTCCTCAGGGACATGTAGTGGTGGACTTGGCAGTGTTAGGCTTACAGTTGGACTTGATGATCTTAAAGGTCTTTTCCAACCTAAACGATTCTATGATTCTATGACTCTCCCGGGCATTATATGGACAATCCCAAAGGAAAGTGTGCCTTAGCTGGATCTGCTACTTTACGAGTAAACCAGGAAGTTCAGTCCCCTTTATTGTACCTTTTTATTTTTGAAAGGCTGCCCAAACAGTTCCAAGTTGAGTTGAAGCAAAGTTATTGATGTCAAGAAGCCAAGATCTTTCGCCATGGCTTGCTGAATGAGGAAGGAAGAAAACTGTTTGTACTCAGCTGTCCTTTGCTTCTCCAGGCTAGCTTTGAGCCAAAGGAGCAGGAAGAGGAGAAAGATGAATAAGTGAAAAGGGATAATGTTTATCTTTTAACAAAATCACAATGTTCTGCTCCTAGCTCTAGCAGCCAAGACTCGCTGTTGCATCTTTAAGACAGATAGTCTCTTCTCTGAGAGACGACAGGCTAATTATAGTGCTCCTGCCAGAGGGAACTCACACATGCAAGCCATTATGTAAAATATAATTTTTTTCTTTAAGAATGCTCAAGATCATTAGACATGGTTTTTTCAATGCTAGAAAATCAAGCCAAAAATGAAAATAAACAGTTTCAAGTATTTGCAACATAATTCCCTCATGCATTTATGGAAATATAGTAAAAAGTGCCTTAAAAATGTGGTTTGACATTTCATGCTGCTCTGTTTTTCTATTTTTTAAATTCTCAACATTTGCCCTCTTGTCCTGTATCATTTCAGTTCCACTGCAGTTTGGAAGAGATGATGGTGGTAGCCTTTGTCATTTCTACAGTGCTTCTCAGCCTTGTTTCAACTGATGGGTGACAGAAAGCATCATAAGGACTTGCCATAAACGATAGAAACGCTTTATAAATTCTATTCTGCATAAAACAAATGTAAACTCATTGTATGCAAACACAATAGAACCATTCACCAAGATAACTACATGTACAGCATTGCTTCCCTAACGATGTGCTGTGGTAGGTAAATTAAGGCTGAAGTGATGATCTACTTCATGTAACATAGAAATACCATCCCTTTTTTCAAGCTCCCCTTCCTCCAGAAGAAGGGGTTTGTTTGATACACTACTACCTTCAAGAGCAATCCTCTCTTTAAGACAAATATGGAAAAAATTCACCAAGTTTGGCTATGATGATGATGTGAAATGGCTTCACCTCTGTGTTATGCAAAGAGAACTCAACTCCTGCCTATCTAAACTAATTGGTATTTTAAAGGTTTTGTCTAGTTTATAAAGCACGGGACTACTGACAAACCAAACACCATGGTCTAATGGATTAAGCAAGCAACTGCATGCCACAAATTCCTGAGTTTTAATCCAGACTCTCTTGGTGCTCACCTTCTTGTTCCATAAAATTGAGATAATATTTATCCTTTACTTCATGAGGGTGTTGTGAGAGTGAGTAAATGTTTGGACAGCTCTTCAAAAGGTCAGGTCCTAACCAGGCACCTGTATTTTACTGAAGTGAACTGTTTCCTCAGATTCCCATGATATGATCATGGCCCCCTTCTCCAGAGCCTCTCGGATCAGTTCATAACAACTATCCACACGCACGATAACTGTCCACATGCATAAAGTTAGGCACTGGTTTGGGGCTTCAGAGTGATTTCACCTGTAAACTCATTATGCATATAAATTATCCCCCTACCACAGGAATAATTTGGAAAACATAAGTGCTAAGAAACTTTTAATTTATTGCTGATCTTAAGCCAGAAGCATGACACCTCCCGATGTGTCGGCAACACCAGTCAATTTTAAAATTGTCATTTAATGTCTGAATTGCATAAAAAATTAAAGTGGAAAAATGATTTATTTTATAGAAAATGTTTTAAGAATCACTTTCTTCTAGATACTTCAGCAATTGATGCTCTATAAAGGTTTAAAATAAAAGCTTTAAAATCCCGTGCTTTATTACATGGGCAATTCCAGAGACTCGACACACTGTATAATCCCATCAGTGGTTAGTTCTCAACAAACAAGTCACACATATGGAAAAAAGACTCTAGACCAAGGCAAGAGGCAAAAAGAGGTTAAATCGGTTACAACCAGGTTTTTCCTCAGTTTTAACTCATAAGTGATGACATAAAACCCAGAAAAAAACAGCTCCAACTTGAAAATGATTTAAATTTGCCAGCTCCAGCCATTTCTGGAAGCGAGCCAGCCTTAATTTGGATTTAGGCTTCTCAAAGTTTGCACAGCTCTAACTTTAACCTGCTGCAGCCTAAAAAGTGGACCTGGTTAAGAGACACAAAAAATATTCCACGTAATTCAACACAAGTGACAGTCTGTTCTCTCCAGGTACCCGAGCGCGGGATCAAAATGTTTTAGTTGCTTCGTTCCAGGAGAGGGTGGTGCCGTGTCTTTATGAGCAAAGCTGTCCACCTTAGAAATACCTTCTGGACCGATCTAATGCTGCATAAGGATAATGCTCACAAGAGGGAATAGGACTTGTTTTCCAGGAGGGAATATTTTCAGAGTCGAGCTTGTAATTTGTATTTGCAAATCTCCAAATTCAACAATTTCTCAGCCTCTATAAACTTGCAGATGGAAAGATCCTGTATTTGGAATAAATAATGTCTATGCTTCACCTTCATTACAGGGCATTTTCTGTCAGAAGAGTGCTATATCCTGACTCCTGAAATACACAGAAGCCCTTTGTAGTAAAGCTATCGCACCGGGCTGTTCCAAGTGTGCAGCTAAGGAGGTTAGCATTAATAGTACCATAGAAGGATTGGGAGAAAAAAAAAAAAAAAAAAAAAAAGAAAATATCCCGGCAAGCATTGATTGGGAATGCCAATCGCTCTCTCAGGATCCTGCCTGAAATTCAAGGGTATTTTTTTTTTAATACATAGAAATGAACTTTTGTACTAGTTAAAAAAAAAAATCACAACATTGAAACATAAGTACATTTATCTTTTTACTGTTTTTCCAGCCATTTTCCCAAAATCTGCTGGTTATTAAAACATTGCTGTGTAAATAAAAAAGGTTCTGCTTTATAACTTGCCTTCTCTTTTCCCTGCTTACACACACAATGTGATCATTGTTTGTTAGATTACGCTCATTCAACAGGCTTTGATGTCACACAGCAAGTGCTATGACTTCATTATACAGAACACAGAAGGATTGTGTGAAAACATTACCAGGCTACACAATAGATATCCAGTGCCTGAATCACAAACCACCAAAAGCTTCGGAGCAGGTCTCTGGCCATCAGGAACGTACGGCAAATACGGAGACTACATTGATGTACACAAGAACAGCAGTTAGAGTGTACAGTGTTTGATCAGAGGATCTCAAAGCATGGTTTGAGATCAACCCTCCCAATGGCATTAAAGATAAAAGATATTCTTACAGGAAAACAAAATGGAAAAAAAAAATATTTCTTTGTATTCTACTTGGCAACAGTGAGTTGACAACATCATCATCAACATCTGTAGTCCACACAACCCTGAGCTAAGCAGTAGTGGTATCTGCAGCGTGCAGTAAGACAGGGCAACCTTATATAATGCTGAAGCCTACAAAATGAGAGACTATTATATTCTTCTTATTATTACTATTATTAATAAGCATCATATAAAAAGATGCATCAGATACTGAATGCTGTTGAAGGGGATCTAACATGACAGAGTTGTGCAGTTCTTAAAGATGACTGCATTTTCTATACTTTAATAGTTAAGGATGACTTATTTAAAAAACACAATTGACCGCATAAAGTCACTGAGTGGAAGGCACCTTTTTTTGTAGATCAAACAGCATGTGGTAACACCACGAAGATTGTGCATGTGGCTGCTCTGAGGGCCAGGGTTTAAGACTTCAGCTTTACAGCAGCCAACGACACTAAGACTTGACCTCAAGTTAAAACAGTCTCAGGGAATATTCCTGGACTCTCAAAAAACCCCTTTACACTTAAATTGCTCGACTAGCCCCAGGAATGCTTTTGGCACAGGGCAACTACCATTCCCCAATGCTGGGACACAGCTCAGAGGTATGCGGGGGCCAGAAACCATTCTCAGGAGGCGGTTTGGAGACGGCCACCCTATTTTGGGGGATAAGAAAATTGAATAATATGGACACGGGCCATTCCATGCTTGTTAGCCTCAGTGTCAGAGAGCACAGACACAGTTAATCTCCCGGTACAGACATAGCTTTATGCAGTCAACTCCCTAGGCTCCTCTGAAAACCTCAGCCCAGATAGCTGGAAAAGTGTCCTAATTGAGTAGTTAATAATTGCAGTGCAAGCAAGCATACTTTCTAACTTAAAAGCTATTATTTTAATATCCACATGAACAATATGCTTTGTTGAGGAAGTCGAATATGAGGCAAAACAGGTATCTTTGTGTTGCCACGCAGGCTGTGTTTACATGCTGATAAGGTCTTGTTCCACTAATGAGGGGGGGGAAAATAGCCTTCACTTTCAGAAAAGCTAACTGCTTTATCTGACACAGCCTCCCAGAAAAGCAGTGGCCTTGCGCATTAGAATGGGCAGCCTGCCAGCTCGAGCTAAACTGCCTACAAGGAAGAAGACATAATATTACAGTTAATATCGGAAAACATTGTAATTTGCTTTTTGCTTGCAATTTTATCTGACAAAAACAAGGTGGTTGGGGAAAAAGAAACAACATAAGGTGTGCCTGGCTGCCGGCAACTCCCTAACCCTATCTAGTGGGGAGTGCTTTGCTTGATTCAGAGCAAACTACCATAGGGCCGATAAAGTCAGGATCAATAAAAACATTAAGCTGAGAAATCTGTTCATCAGGATGAGAGAGAGAACAGCCCAGGACGGCAGAGGTTAGAGTGGTTGAATAGCAGAAAAAGGTAGAGAGAAGGTAAACAGGGATCTCCTATTTCATCTCTCATGTAAAAGACGACAGGAAAAGAAAGAAAGAATGACATTTAATCCTACCACTGAGACAGTTTAATACAGGTATTTATATGAACACTTGGATCAGATATAGTTCTGTTATAGGAAGACCTCTTCCTGGGAAGCGTAACTTAGAGAAACATCATAGTGATTGTGCTAGAGTTTTAGTCATTATTTATTCTTCCTTCCATTTTCTCTGTTCAGTCTTGAAAGCTATTTGTGACATTCTTTACACTTCATTGGTATAATTACATCCCATATTTGAGTGTCTCAAAGCATATGGGGCACTTCAGGGATCCAACTATCCAGATCCCAAATAACCAAAGCCAAAAAGAAGGGAAAAGAGAGAAAGGTCAAAGATGACGATAATGAGATCATTAAATGCAGATGCAAATGACATAGCAAACTAGCAAGGACCTTCTGGAGCTGTTCTGGATGCGTAGGTAAATTCTCTCTTCAGCATATTGAAATTCTCTATATTTAGATTTTTTTTTTTTTTTTTTAAACATGCACATCACATTACCTGGTTAAATTGTATATTTGGGGTATATGTGTAATGTACTGAATATTTTGGTTTAAGCTGTAATTTGCAACAGGCAGTGCATTTCTGGACGATTATAACATGTCTCTGGTAGTGTTCTAAGGCATGAAGCCAAAAGGCCGGATGACTTAAACTACCCGAGATGTGCAATAATCCCCCGGAAATGCTCGGGATTGTCTTACAGCTATTATACAATGTGATATTTATATTATGCATATAAATAAGAACAGTTATGGCTGTGTATTTAGGAAGCCTTACTCACATCAGTACAGCCCATTAGCAGCGAACCTAAATGTTCAATTCCGTCAGAAATTTCTTTCAGTTTAACAGCTGCTGCCTCTACAACTCTCAATCACCTTCACCAAGACGCATAAAGGTGGCTTCATGATCAACACTAATAGGTACAGTTGTAGCCTGCTTGTCCTGGTTTATTTAGCTGCTTCGGATACGGTCAGTTGTATATCCTTAAAACCACAGCTTCCTTTAGCAGTCATGACTTTATCCTCTCCTCACTCACCTTCCACTTCTCGTCATCCCTTTAGGATCTCCCTTTAAGAGACCTACTTCTTCAGTCCTTTTCTCTGGGGCCTACAGTAATTCAGCCGCCTTCTGTTTATCTTCTATGTTATTTTTAGGTGTTTCTGTGCTGGCTTGAGCTAATGACACGTGCACCGATAGAGCTTACATCTGCCTTTGGACTGCTCTCTCATCTCTTCTGTCTGATTCTGCCTCTCCATCATTGTCCTTGGCAGCTCCAACTAAATATTTCTCATTTTAATCCACTTCACACATCTAAAATGAGACTTTCATACATTCATACACTGCTTAGCTCAATGAGGTTTCAAGTTCCAATTAAGAGCCTTGCGGTGTGACTTTAACAAACATGACAAAAAATGACAGAGACCTCCAACAGTATCATGAATTTTCAAACCCATCAATTACTTTAAACTTCTGGGTGCCACGTTTTTCTATATTTGGATGTTTACTTTGCAAGTAAATATCTGTCTATTCATAACACTGAATCTGATTCCTATTAAGCATACATTTAAAATGCAGTTCTTTTTCTATCTAATTCTTGACACACAACTTGTTTAAAGGGATAGGATGTAATAACATTGCATAGAACTTCTGCTGCTGTTAAATAACTTTTAAAAAACTTTAAAAATTCATACAATATACTTAGAAACAAAAAATGTTCTATTTATGTAGAGTTTTCAAATACTTACTATTAATGTGAGATGGAAAAACCCAACAGAAAAATCAAATTCTATCTTAAAATAGTTTTACCAATTACTGTTATAAGTGAGATCTCTCATAGCTCCAACTGAGAAAAAAATCTATTGCTTATTTTTCTTTTTTAATAAATCTGAGAATATTTTTAGTATAGTAAGTTTCAGCTCTTCTCTTACCCTCTGTTTTTTAACCTGTATTTGTATATTTTATTCACTGAGAACAGAAAGAAAATATATTTACATTATTAATGAAATGTGATTATAAAACTGGTAGGGAAATTCAGAGGCATAATGGATACCAAAACCACTTTAAGATGACAGGTAGTGAGATATGCAACAAAAATCTGAAAATAATATCCTGAATACAAAAATGGCATGAATTATTATTATTTTAGGCTTAATAAAACAAACATAATTTGTACTGTATCTAACAATCCTGTCATTAAGTCATTACAGTGCTGTCTAACATCACCTTCTGTATGAATTAAAAGACATCCCAAAATCTTTTCTGCTTATTTAAGGTGCATTCATGCCAATGAACTTTTTTCCTTTTAGACCATAGACATCTCTCAATCTGAGCTAGTCACCTCCACCTCCATTTATAGTCAGTGCTGAGAAATATGCTGTTTAGAAGGATATGCACCTCTGAAAATGCCTTCTCCTATACGCCTGCATTTGGCAAGATGAATTCTGATCTTATTGTTTTGGAAAATCTGAACTTCTTTAGTTTAACCATATGAAACCCCACAATTTATTGAATTATAAATGTTATTTTAACCACGTTAGCCATATAAAGTTGAGCTTTCTGAAAAAAAGACTGGCTAATCATGAACATTTTCATCAAATGATAAATTATTACTGGCTTCCTTTAAATATCAAGCCAGTTGTCAACAAATCAGGCTGTTAACTGAAACTCCTGAAACTGCAGTTCCTTTTTTTCAGTGACTGCAAAGTTCAGTAGGCAATATTCTTAAAGAGTGACTTGCCAAACAAGCAACGCTCCCAACTTACTGCACCTTAAAGATAGGAGTTTTCAGTATGAAAACAAGGGTGCACAGATCTCTTTTTACAAAGAGGAGAAATTAAGTTCCCAAATTATAACTGTTTTGAATTTACACACCTTACAAACTAGAAAGTGAACAGTTCAGAAAAGCACACACCTTTCATTCATGGGCAGGATAACAGAAACATTACATTTGTAAAGTCTGAGGGTATAATGAGAATGCAGAGAACCATCCTTGTGGCTTGCTTAGACCACCCAATAGTATATTCAAGTTGAGGCACTGGATTGCATCTTCTGCAAGGGCATCCTACAACACTTATCTACCCCCAAATATTGTTGTTCTTTAAAGCGTATGTAACATTTAAATTAGCCGCACCAGTACCCTCCTATAACACGAGCCAACTGGTACAGCTGCAGCCATCTGGGTCCCTGTCGAGCAAGAGCATGTGGGTGGCCCTGCAGCCTGGTCCAGTTTAGCACACTCAGCACCGCACAGTTTGAGGATGTGTTTCCAGATGAGCTATCGTGCCTTCTCAGGATAAGCAATGCACCTTATCGTTCAGAAAATGCCATTTTCAGCATTCTCCTCTGACAGTCCTAGTGGCGTGTAGAGACCCAAAATTAAACTGGCCGCACAGCAGAGAAAAATGACTTTCAGATAGAAACTTGAATTATTATTATTATTACTCCTCCCACTCTTCTGGGGAAGGCAGATAGAGAAGATATATTCTATTAATGAAGCCTGGGCCTAGAAAAGTGTACAGCTGAGTGTTAACGCCTTTTAGTTTGGTTTAGAAAGAAGCGACGAGCAGATAACCAAATTGGTTCTGAAATATTTAATCCAGAAAAGATATCTCAAAAAATAACCTTGAAGCCATGAAACAACTGTTTACAAGGTCTTGCTCCACTTTGTTATGAACGCTTTGACTCAGTGCTAAATTAAGAAATACGCCTCAACAAGGAGCAGGCCATAAAATACGCTATCAGGTTGTAATGAAGCAACAGGCATATCTAGCCACCAGGAACAACCACCTCTTATGAAATTCACTCAGAAAAACACATCTCAAGTGTTTAGTTTTGTGAAAGCTTACCTCTGACCAACTTTTTCTGAAGCACAAACTCCTGGCAGAAGCACTGACTAAACTCTTTGTTGACCATGGATCCCTGTTAATGAAACCATGGTATATTTTATGCTGCCTCTAAAGAATCTACTTCATTAACGTGAATTACATCCAGGACACTCCAGTAGGTCACCTATTTGCAATGCTTGAAAAGCAGAAAACGACAGCAAATTTAGCATTTTGCACATTGGCTTGAATTTCAGACTTCATAAAAACCTACAATTCTGAAAGGGGAGGATCATCCTAACCACATTTTGGGACCAGATGATGACAGACTAGCTGAGCTTCCGGTGGAGTCCTATCAACACTTTGGTGGCTGGCAGCACAGCTACTGTGATCAATTAGGTTAATTAAAACTGTATGGCATGCAGGCTTCATGTGCAATTCCTAACATGGTTAGAAGGGAGGCAAACGTGTTACAGCATGATTTTAACTGTAACGGGTACATCTACAAAGCCTTTTGAACACAGGTCTTGAATCCAGAGAACGGTAAGACAGAAAACTTGAATTTACACAATCCCTAAACATGCTCTCAACAACACTGCAATCCACAGACTCATTGAGGCTGGAAGGCACCTCTAGACACTGTCCAGTCCAATCCCCTGCTCAAACCAGGATCACCTAGAGCAGGTCGCTCAGGGATGTGCCCACTTGGGTTTGGAGTATCTCCAAGGATGGAGACTCCAGAGCCTCTCTGGGCAGCCTGTTCCCACATTTGATCACCCTCACAGCAAAAAAGTTTTTTTCTTTTTAAGTGCAATCTCCTGTATTTCAATTTGTGCCCAATGACTCTTGTCCTTTCACAAGGAACCACTGAAAAAAGTCTAGCTCTGTCTTCTTCACTCCCCCTTAATCAAGTATTATATATCTTGATGAAGTCCCCCTGAGGCTTCTCTTCTCCTGGCTGAACTGTCCCAGCTCCCTCAGTCTCTCCTCATATGAGAGATGTTCCAGTCCCCTAATCATCTCAGAGGCCCTTCGCTGGCCTTGCTCCAGTAGATCCATGTCTCTCTTGTACTGGGAGGCCCAGCAGTGGACCTAGCAATCCAGATGGTTCTGACCAGGGCTGAGCAGAGGGGAAGGATCCCCTCCCTCGATCTGCTGCCAACGCCATGCCTAATCCAGCCCAGGGTGCTGTTGGCCGCCTTTGCCATGAGGGCACATTGCTGGCACATGGTCAGCTTGGTGTCCCCCAGCACCCCCAGGCCCTTTTCTCCAAAGCTCCTTTTTCAGACGCCTCCCTGTGGAAAGACCCCACGTGACAACAGAGTCCAGCACAGGTTGAAAACCTGAATATAAGCCACTCTGAGGACCGTATCATGCCACATCAACCAGATATAAGTGAAAACAACCAGACATAAGTGAGTGGGACATGTAGAAGAGAGGGCACCATGCTGCAGATTTTTCTAACAAACTATCTATCAACGTAAACACAGCCACAACACAACAAGATCAATATTTGCCGGGCAATAAGAAAGGGTAGCAAACTTTCTAATCCTCACAGAAATTATATATAAGACAAAAGAAGATGGAAAATCACCAGCATAAGAATTAGGCCAAAACCAAATCCCTGGGCCAGATATCTCTGAGCTTGTGGAAACTTCAGACACAGGAGTGGGCGAAGCAGCATGACTCATATGTCACCCAAACTAAAACTTAAACCCAACTGCTCAAGGATTTGAAGAAAGAAGGGTTTCATAAGCAGAGCCAAGCTTGCAGTGCATCAAATGGAAAATTCCTCTGAATATGGAGGAAATCTGGTTCCACAGTTCAGCACTTCTTGCAAACAGAAAGCTTAAAAGTGAGGATAAAGGCAAGTGTGTGTGGACAGAGGTCTGCAATGATAAGGTCTGCAATGATTCCACATGCTCAGTGTTGTAGGAAATCATACACAATGAGACCAGACCTAGCAAGAAGAAAGAGTTTTCCTTCATGTCAGGATCACGATTTTTGGTATTTTATTTTGATCTTGGTAAGACACACCAAAGACAAAGTTACCAGTATTAGAGATTAACTTGGTTGTCCTGGTTCAAGGTTGAGTTTTCACATTGTTTATATGAAAAGTATCTATTACTAATTTATCTTCATTTAAATTGCTGCTTTATGAGATTTATAGTTATTTATTTTAATGCTGCAGTGCTGAGTCCATACTCACAGCCCATGACCCTACTGTCTAAAGTACAAGAGGAATATTAAACAAAATAAAACTTCTTCCTGAGATGTTAACAATCTTCATGTAAGGGCAAAAGGTACACACAGAAAAAAAAAAAAGTAAATGCCAAGAAAAAAACGTACGCCAGTGTGACTGATATCAGCACACTGACAACCTAATTACTGACACAGTTTTTGTAAGCGTTGTGAAAAGAGGAGTGTTTTGAAGGAAGTATCTGAAGGATGGTAAGATAGTTTTGTGTATATTTATCAGCTCTTCACAAGCAGGAGGGCCTGAACATGAGAAAGCAAAAATACTCTGGTTGTGGTTTTTTTAAATAAAGTAGTATAAGTGGCCAAACAATGCTGCAATAATTAGAATAAAATGTCACAAAACTATGTAATCCTGTTTCCCTTCTATAATAAAATGATACTATCCATAGATTTTCCCCTACCCATAAATTAGTAAGGGAGGGTGTGTGTGGGGGTGTGAGAAACAGGCCCCTGTTAATTTGGTACGCTCCCATCATTGCCACAACATTTGGTGTATACTTTACACACTGTTTTGTGACCATTAAAGGCTTCCATCAATGGAGACAAGAATCATAGGAAGGTTGAGGTTCAGTAAGTACATCTTTGGCAACTGGTCTATCCACCTCAAATTATGCGGAAATTTGAAAATTCTTCTGGTTGTACCATTTCCTAAAGCAGTCATGGTCACCATGCTACCTGCCACGAGCAGGCGTTTGAATCCCTTCTCCTCCACCACAAATCCATCCCAGCTGGTTAGCACGGGAGACAGAACAAGGTTTAAACTGAGATCGTCTTGTTACCTCTCCTGGTGCGGGAGCATCTACCATTTTTCAGAAATGCAGCATACAATTGCTGATGTGATGGAATTTAATGTTGTTTATATACACATTTTAGATCTATATGCTCAGCTTGTGTAAGAGAAGATTTTGGCAAATGCAGAGTAAAAATACATGTATGCTCTCAGTATATTTAGCATTTACATCTATTCATAAAAAAATAATCCATGATATTAGAAAATAATACTGAGCCAAAATGTTAATGTAGTCTCTTCTACATGCCAAAAACTTGTGTGGGTATATGCATAAAGAATGTACATACTCAGAGAGAGACACTAACATCTTGTAATGCAATATGTTTCTGTTATACACACTCCAGACTTCCTAACAGCTGCATATTTTAATATACATAAAACCATACTTGAAAAATAATAAAATGTATTAGTTTTCCACATTAGGCATTTATGACCTAATTTAGGAGAGTATTACATCTTTATAACTTTTAAAAGACCCATTTTGATAAAACATCCCCATAAACAGACTGAGAAAATCAGGGTAACAAGCATCTGTTGCTGCGTTGTTTTCTTAATGGGGTAATAAAATAATAACACATTTTTATAACTTTTCACAACAATATAAAGTATTAAAATTGAAACTGATATTGAAAAATGTTCTCATGGTCCATTTTATTTTATTTTTCCACTATGTAAAGTTACAGTACGTACCATATTAATATTAATATATCTTAATTATGTTGACACAATGGAAATTTGCCAAAGACATTCAAAGAATGGAAATAACTTGTTATTTCCACTACTCTAATTAAGGTGGTGTATTTAGGCCATTTCATTCACAATATAAGAGTAATATGAATATTTATAAGAATGTATAGAGGTACCGCAAATAGGAATTATGACCCAAATTTTCTGAGGATTTGAAAAAAGGGTTATTCCATTGACTTTTAAGAGCAATGTTGATTTTTTTCTAATCTACCTGTTCTAGTAACAAATTATCAAAATTTTATTTCTAAAAACAAATGTCACAATTTCATAATCAATAGGTTCTTCCCAAAAACTTATATTACATAGTTGTGATGTTTATTTTTTTAGAAAAAAGATCAGACTATGTTGTGTAACAAAAAACTAATGAAAAGGTATTGAAAATTGTAACTCTGAAGTGAAATTGCTATATTTAGAGAGGCAAATTACTACAAATTTTGCAAATTATTTCCTCTGAAACTATGCACCTGAACATCAGAAATTCCTATTAGAGAAGCTGTTGACCTGCATTCAAAGTGGATTTTCACATTTACATTTTACCAAAGCACCAGCAAAGTATGATTCATAGCACTTAGGGATAGGAAGGACCATCTAATCTAACTTTGCTGCATAACACAACCCACACAATGTTCTTGAATTGGCTCTACAGATCCAATAGCTGTGGCTGCACTTGAGTGTAGCTTTTACAGAAACATCTCATCTTGATTTTAAAATTTTCAGTCATGGACAATCTGTTACAATCATCGGTTAAGTTATTTCAGCACTTAGTTATGTTGTTAGAAATATATATGCCTTATTTCTAGTCTGAATTTGTCTAGCTGAAATCTCAAGCTGCATACTAGGAGAAGGACTCCTCTCACCTAATCTAGAGCTCTGCAATGTCAATATCTACATACATCATCCTGTAAAGGTACAGAAAAAGGCATTTCCACAGCATGGTTCATTTGACCCCTCTTAAACATCTACCTTAGGAAGAGATAAATTACAGCCCAGAAATGCTTATTTCTCTCAATTGACTATAAAGGAAACCTAGTCATTGTGCTCAGATACAAATGTTTGTATCTAGCCAGAGCAATCCCACCTTGAATATCTTTGTAACTTTGAATGCTAGGACTGAAAAACCCTAAACCATGAGATTTTTCTTCTTAAAGACTGACTACACAACACTTTCTTCAGTTTCATGAACTCCACAGGTAAAGCACTGTGTGTATCTCCATGTTGGGATTCTCCAGTCTTTCACAATTTCTCCTAGATCTTTGAGCCCTCTCCAATTGTTGAGGTTTTTACAAAAACACGAACACCCAAACTGGAATCATATTTTAGCTGTGCTTGCCTGGTACAGCAGAAAAGTCTTCTATTTCCTATTCCGCTGCCTGCCTGCCCAAGGACTGCATCAATCCCTTCACCTACAGCGCTGTACTGGCCCCATCACATTCAGCTGATTCCCCAAGACTCCAGGACACTCTTTCAAAATCACTGCTTCGCAAGATACAGCTCCAGAACCTGTAAACGTTGCCCATTTTCTTAATTCACAGATGAAATACTTAACATCTGGCTCTTCTGGAATGAAAATAGTTTGCTTAAACTTCATTTATCAAATGGCAACTCAGTAACTCTCCATCACTAACTTGTCCTCTTCATTACTTTACAATCCCCAATTAACTTTTTTCCAAAAATATTTGACAAGGAAACTAGACCCTAAATAAACTACGTTTGGAGAACTGGAAAGTTTAAGAGTCTGCAATGTAAATCTTCCCAACTTGCAACACTCACTATGAATGCAGAGCTCCAGCCACTCTGCCTATATCTATATTATAAAATACAGCAGCATCAAGGACTTCTCAGACCAACCAGCAAAGCCTTATTGCCTTTACGTTATACTGCACTTGACTCCAGATTTCTTCTGCACCCTGACAAGGTGTCCAAAGGTCCTAAGACAGAATATTATTCTGTGTGTCTGCTTCAATTCCAAGTATCTATAATGATGCTGGGGCTACCCTACCAGTATCACATCTTCATAGCATGAAATGGAGGGAATGTGTTGAATTCAGTTGATACGTGGCTTAAAAATATATGATGGTGTTTGCATGTGCAAGGCTTCCTGGCATACTGTTAAAGAACTACACAGATGAGGATATCGAAACCTGGACAGCCTGGGTTTGTCCCTCTGGGAAAAGTTTCTCTGACTTGATATTACAGTGTCAGTCTCAGTTATAATGGTGAAAGTCAGAACTTCCCAATATCCAGTGCTGTTCGTGGGGTATATGTCAGTAAGTACTAAAGCCAAAATGTTGCTGCTGACTACAGGCAACTGAATACTGCCACATCAGTTTAAAGTGAAATATTGCTTTTTTGGAAAAAGACATTATTAGAAACCTTGAACCCACAATTTCTTAAAAATAAAGTTTATGAAGTTGGGAATGAATTCTTTCCATGAAAAAATAAGAAATATAAGGGGTTGCTTCAGCAACCTAAAGGAAATTGTGCTTTGATGAATTGGGAAGTGTGTAATAAATTAGGGGAAGCAAATAATACTATGCATTGTAACCCTTGCTCACAGACATGGCAGTAAGTGTTTCTTACGCCGATAAAGATTCTTGGCTGAATAACTCAGGGCTAGTTTGCTTTTCATGTCCCTCTGAGAGCTCTCATGTCAAGCTGCCAGCTGAGGCTGAATGTGGATAAACTGGAATTCCTCATCTCCCGCCTACTCCAAATTCTCCATCTCTCTTCATCAAGAACCTTGTTACCACCACCACCATCAAGGTGTATAACATGGTGTCGTCTCTGATACTGTATGCTCTCTATGTTCACGCTCGGATTGCAGCTATATTTTATCGTTTTCTTTCCAGATAACTATCCCAGTGGCACGTAACTGCCTTCCTTACCCTTTGTCCAGATTCTGATCTTCTCACTGAGGAAGTTACAGGAACACTTATGAATCTAGCTTTGAAAAAAACCAACATTTTCTTGTTTGTACCAAGTCATAAGGCTCCTGCCAAGCTCATTTCTCCTGCCCACCACTTTAAATCTTCCTCTCAGATGCATGCATCAGAAGTTACTTTTCATTTTCCTATGTGACTTATCCTCCTCCTGTGGAACAGAACATACACCATCAAATGCCAGATTCCAACCTGGATCAGTGCATTTGCCACTTTTTGCTGTGCATGCACCAAACATTCAAGCCAGCACATCTTCTGCATCATCTTTTTGGTAGGAACAAGCAAACAGCAGACTAACTTCGTCACCCACTATCACTTAAAACTCTTCTGTGCTATGACTCCTACAGAAAAAAATCTCATATTAATTGGAAAATTTATATACTGAGAGCACTTCCTCACAAGCTAAACAACACTATCTCCCTTTTACTCTCCTGTTTATCTTATCAAATCTTGCCATTTATCTTCTATATATATTGCAAAATCTATTGAGCCATCACTAACTTCTGTTCTGCATTTGTGTATTACAAATAATATACAAATACAGAGGAGTCCTGGATCTTGACTAATGTTCTTACATGGAAAAGCCTTAGTAATAAGGTTTTTTCCCCTTTTTTTAAAGTTAAATGGCAATTTGCATCTGTTATGGAAGTTGAGACTCCAGAAAAAAATCCCACTTTCAGGAAATGTCATCATGCACCTTTAAAAAAACACAATAAAAACAGTAGTCTTTTACATAATTCAGGCTAAGCATTTAAAATGTCTAGTCACTTTTGATAATTTAGAACTAGTTATAAAATTATGTCTCAAAATATTCCTTGATCACATGAATGGCTTTCAACATGTTCTAAAGAGCCATGATTAACAGCTTTTTATCAATTTGTTGAGCCATGCAGTTTCTCTCTTTTGTACCTAGTTATCTCTTTTTATCACCTAAGTAGTATCATAGTAAATTACAGACAAAGATGGACCTCATCTACCTAGTAAGCTATTAAAACCCAAGCTTCCTAAAGTGGTAAGAAGTATATACCTTTCTTCTGTACCATATGCTTTTTTTAAAAAAACTCCGTGCACAATGGTGAGATTGTTCAAACTTCCTTGTTAACAGATGCAGAAATAGCTGTATGCTTTTTCTCAGAAGCACCTAATCTACACTCCGAATCGACACTATATCTTCTGATGGTAATTTAAGTATCGTATTTAAACACCAATTAGAACTACAGTCTTCTTGACAGTAAATATTAATAATTTGTCCTCCTTCTTGCAAGGAAAAAAAATACCCAAACCCTTCACCACCGACAAAATTAACCTAGTGAAATTAGTATGTCTCACTTCCAGGCCATTTGTATTGCAATAATTCTGCATGGAGACTGCTTGCTTCCAGCAGTTTTATCACCTTCTGCAGTAAAACTAACACATGTAGATCCCTAGAGAGTCTTATTTTTTTTCCTGTTGTCTCAACTCTTTACCATCAAAAGTGACAATCCTGTCAGCACATCACCACATTTAAAGACCGACCTGTGCCAGTACACAGCCTGAAATGTTGCATTACAATTTTTCCAGGCTGGATACCAGCCTCTTCCCCACCTATCTCACCTGCCAGTGCTAGCAACCTTGTGCAAACATTTATTGTGTGAATTTTTTCTTATTTTTATTCTTATTATTTATTCTTATTATTTCTTATTTTTATTTTCCTAGCATTATTGGCATTTAAATTATGTGAAATTAGAGGCATATAATTCTTAGGCAGAGCTCGTAGCTGTGGAATTCATTCCAAATTGGTAAAACAGAACAGGATGGTTTTTAACCACTCAGGTATATTCCAGGTTCCATAGTCATTCAGCAATTGAAGCCTGAAGGAGACCACCTATTTGACACATGTTCTCAGGGCTTTGCAGAACAGCTCAGGATCTTTATGAAAGACCAAAACATTACATTTTTATCCACGTACATATTAACTAACATAAATACTTACAGAGACACAAAACACTGTCTCACCATGGAATAATCCCTCTTTATAGTCTCTCTCCTGTAACTAAGTAACATGGAGGAAAGGGTGTATCTTCTACCAATAACTAACTAGAGAACTAAATCACTGAGAAGGCAAGTGAATTATCCAGGGTGATATAAATAGGAGTAAGAAGTTCTTGGTTTAAAAGCAAAAAAACCCATGCTGACTGTGAAATTTTGTCACTGTGGAACAGCAGATACAAGGGATGTACTTGAAAGCCCTGGCTGAAGCTTAATCATAAACTGGACATCGCAGTCACGGATACAAGTAGAGTACTACACAACACTAAAAACATGACTGGTACCCGATTAACTTTTTTTCAATTTCTAGAGTCTGATACTCCTTTCAAGAATTTCCTTTCATTTCATGATTTTTCTCTAGTTCTGCTAACAACACAATATTGACCCAGTGTTGCATCGTATTTAAGTTTAAATCCTTTAAGTATCTTCCAAAACTTTCCAGTGAGGCAAATATTACAAGGCCAGAAAATGGACCCGATCTTAATTTCATCCCATTTTATGCTTATTGCTAGTACTTTTTAAGGACCCTTAGCTATCTTCTCTTATTCTGGCACCTACCTTTACAGTACACACAGATGCGTAATTTGCACTTACTCAGCTGAGCAGCGTCCATTCTTATTTTCAGAAATGGAACACAATAAAAATAACTGAATCTCAAATTTCAGTCCACCTCTTGCTGAAACTATTCTTTTGCTCCACTAAACATATTTTTGAAACATTCTACCTTTCATCCCAGCAGCAGAAATGCCAGGATCTTGTCTTCTTCATCAAACCTACTACTGGTGCCTTTAAGGTCACCATCACTGACAAAAGAACTACCATAAATTAAATGTCCAGAGAAACCAAGATGCCAGGAAGAATCACTTTATGTACAAATAAAAAACAGTTAAAGCTTTTCACATGGCAAAGATTATTTTCTGTTTACTGATATATGTTTAGATATAGATATATTTATAAACTATAAATGTATATTTCTCTGCGTATCTGTTTACATCTCTGAAAATCCTTTATTCCTACGAGCATCCTCCTCCATCTTTTTCTCCTATGTGCAACGCATTTTAAAAAAGGAATGTTGAAATAACAGATGAATCAAAACATATATTACTAATAATACTGAAAGCCTTGATTTAGCATGCACTTTTGTCAGACTGAAGGCATAGTTTAAAAATGAAGCAGATGATTGCTTTGCTGAATTGAGGTTTACACGACCTTGAAGTTAAAAGTCAGAAAGCTGGAATAATGCAAAACCTCAAGGAAGGGAAGAAACACAGAAACCCCAAACTGAAATTAATGAAATGTGTTCGGTTGCCTCGAGCCTGGTGTTTTCGTTTGATTCTGCTAGAGAAATATTTGCAAGCACTACCAAGAGCACAGTCAGGCTCCCTGAAATGGGTCTAGTTTGAAGAAAAGGAGAACTTAACATGTTAAAGAGATTTTCTAGCAACCATATAGCAGTGCTGCCTTCTGCTGCCTGGAGGCATATCAGAGGGATGAGGGGAAAATGAGCATCATTGCCACGGGGGAGGAGAGAGGACACAAACCAGAGGAAATCAAGCATCATTTGTACCACTGCTCGCTAAACAACTTTTTTTTGCTGTTAGCAGTATCAAAGATTTAAATGAAAACTGACACTTCACTGTGTGGGGCATGATAAATAGAGAGAAACAAACCACAAAGTCCCTGTTTAAACTTCAGAAATCTTTTGTCTTCTCCTGTGTGCAATGCCTAACTCAACAGGTGCTCAAGTTTGAGTATTATTATAGGACTTCATGAACAAAAGAGTAGGCAACTAGAATGGAAAATAACAGGTAATAAGAGTTATAAAAATATTTCCACTTGGTCTTAGCGTTCCCAGATTATTAGTTGTTCCTTTCCAGGTTTACCCTGTTATTCTAGAGATTTTATATTCTTTATTTGCAAAGTGACAAGTCAGTGATGCCAGAAACGTCCGCAGGTATAGCCTCTATCCAAGCTCAATACAATAGGACAAGTCTGTCAAGCGTTAGTGGTAGAAATAACATCTAAAATGGAGATCCTGTTCGCGAGAAGTTAAGCTCCATGCAATTTTCTTCAACCATAGATTAAGTCCAACTCAAACAGTAATATTACATGATTCTAAAGTTCTCATAATGTTTCATCTAGACAGCTCACATCCTGTGCTACAAAGCTGTGCAGCGTTGCTGCAGACTGACACAGCTGCTGCATTTCACATCTGAGCTGGCTCAGTCCCCTGCTATAGCTGAACTGACAATTATGAGCAGTTTTTAGTTCATAAAGCACTTTTAAATCTTTCAGGAGGAAAAATATGAATGAATGCTCATTTTCAAGGGAAACCTGAAAGAATTGAACAGAATACAGCTACAACTCATCTTCCATTATATAATGGTATAATTACATGATATTGTCCAAAATCTAACAGACTCACAAAACCATGAAACCTGCAGGGAGCTGTACTATTATTCTGTGTAACGACAAGTCAGAAAAAAACACTTTGTTCCTAAGATTCTTCAATTATCAAGTTTCTATTTATTAACCTTTGTACCAGAATGTACATGCTGCATGGATGTGATGTCAGTATCTTTACAAAAAATAATGTAAATTATTGTAGATGGGCATGTTTATATATCTTCTCTTTGTGTAATATCTTGGAACACTTAATTAAGTTACCTTTTTTCCTAGTATCTGCTGTAGAATTATATTTGAATTATATTATATATTATACTGAAATACATATTTACGTAGTACATGTTAGATTGCCTTGAGCAAAGTACCAGAAGTCAGATTCTCATTTATACTAAATGTCTTTTTAGCCTCTCAGGAGGCATATAAGAACATACACTTAATGTATTCTTAACCTCAGATCCTTTTACATCAGTACAACTGTGTGTAAAATGTGTCTAGTATGTATTTGAATCTGGCCATACAGTTAGAAAAAAATAATTACATAAGGCTTATGAGATTAGCAGTTGCTTTGTTTTATACGAGAGATTCGGTCAATTGCAAACTTCGTAGCTCACTTATTATCTTCTCACTGACAGAGCTAGTACATTTATTTGCTAAATCGGAATTTTTTAAATCAGATATGAAAAGTAATAAAACCTTACACTGCGAGCTCCTGCGTTTAGCAAGATGCACATGTTTCGTTTAGGCCTTCCAGTGTAACACGCTCGAACAGGCAGCGACACAATGGAGTAGCGACCCTCCACGTGGTTGTGCAAACTACATTAGCAGAGTCATTTCATGCCAGTATCTCCTACCTCAACAGAACCACATCTATACTGCCTGAAAGCCTTGCGCGCTGCTTGCAACAATTCATGTACTGTGTTGTGTAGTAAGACACTGATGTATGTGCAATCCAAGAATTTTAAATGTCCCCACAGGATATCAAATACTATCCAGACCGTTTGTAAATACTTTCCCAGTGCTCTGCAGAAAATGAGCCAGTTCTTTTCAAATCTACTTAAATGACATTTTTGTCTTATCGAAAAATCTATGTTCCTGTTTAATAAAATCATCTGGGCAACTTACTGCTTCATCAGTGCTGCAAGCTTATGCCTTCATTAATAAATTCTGTTTGAGCGTTAAGATTACCCCCAGTAGGGACAGCTGGGAAACTGCAATATAAAGTCAAGCAGCACATTTAATGACCAACGAACTTCTGGAAACTTAGTCCAAAATGATACATCATTGTGTCAGACACTCTTAAGTAATATGCAGCTTGGTCTCCCTCTTTAGAAACATGAAACCCCCTGAAACCGCTACCACAAATTGTGAACCTTTTAAATTACTGCCAAGCCACCTGCTTTTCTCCAGGAAACTTCATAAAACTCTCCAAATTAGTAATGTCATTAAGTAAAGCTTACAGAACTGTTGTTATTCTGAAGGAGTATTAGCTGTTTAGTTTAAGGAAACCAATAGGGATTTTTATCATGGAAAGAACTGTCATGTATATTGTACTATCTATTCCAAGTGAAATGCTTGAAAATATTCTTAAATATGCTATTCTTTCACAATTTAATCTTTCTGGGAGAAAACCATATAACCATATACTTGGGATTAAACTCATATAATGAAGAAGTTCAGTTCAGGAGAGGGTATGAGAGAGATTCTCAAACAGTTTATGTGTCTTCAGATGGTATTAAGAGCTATATAAATCAAATGTCCGATTTTGCATTTTTGAATAGCACTGGAAGAAATAGTGCTCAGACCGAAGAGGGAGCCTGATTTCCCCTGTTCATTCTCTTTTTTGAATGGTTCTACACAGAGCGGGCAAGGATGGATTATAGGAATGCCTTCTGTCGAGGAGTCGGCCAAAACTGTACCATCTCATCTTGGAGTAATTTATCCAATAAGATGATTTAGAGGACAGTTCAGTGGCACCATTTTTGGAAGGCAAAAGCAGAGGGGAATGAATATAAATCAAAGGTGACTGGCAGGTAAAGGATATATGCAGCAATCAGCCAAACCATGTGCACACTGGCACAAATTCAACAAGATCATTTATAAAAATTTTAAGTCAGGAGTACACAAAAGGGGGTCTGGTGCTAACTAAATCCACAGATAGATTACACGCCACTGAAATAAACACTTCCAGATGCTGGCATACAAAAACCTTTTACAGAAAGAAATGTTTTCTTTCATAAATCTGAAAGGAGGAACCTTGGGTTGGGGGTTGGGAGAGAAGGGAACAAGATTTCCAAACTGAGATTTGACTTCCTACTGGTTTTATAGAATAAGAACTCATATTTTTCAAATGCAGTGGTAACACTGTAGAATAACAAATAACTACAGACAATAGCTTGAAGTATAGACAAAGACATCATAAGTATATAACTGTTTAATGAAATAAAATGCTTCTTTTTCCTTTCAAAATGAGAAGAAACAATAAAAATGTCAATTTGACTTTTTCTAGACCAGAAACTGAATGTATAACTGAAGGAAAAGTTTTCAAATGCCGTTTGACATAAATATATACATTTCATTTTTGAAAACGGATTGAGAATGAAATCCTGACTTCTTCAAAATCAGTATCAATTGATTTTGAATATCAATAGGGGCAGTATATAATATACAGGACCCTAAATATCAGAGATTTTTTATTTGGTTTCTATGTACCTAATTTCTTTCGGAAACAGTGTTCAAAATTTTTTATCATTCAAGTGCTTTAGAAAAATTTAGATGTAATGTATCCACATTGTGTACATTGAAGCAATTATTGACGATTGTATTCCAGAACTTCTTCTCACTGCTATTTTGGTCTGAAATATGCAGAAAGAAATTTCTTTCAGTAAGAAGACTAAGTTGCAGACCAGAAGTGAAGCTGAATTTTTCTTCAAGTTTAAGGCACCTAAAACAAACTTGCTTTTCAAAGTGTTCTGTTCTGTTTATCTCCACAAATATCATACTGCCACACTATCCTTTATATTTTCAAAGTTTCCCTCTCTTCTTTCCACACCCCGAATCTGCTGTTTTAGTCTCTCACAAGCTCAGCTTTGCCAGGTCTTCAGCTACTATTCCACAAATTTTGTTTTCTAAGGGAAATCGGTAGAGTCAATTATCATCTTTATTAAATTGGAATTTCTAAAGTTTTGTGACAAACTTCAGTACTTTTTGCAACAGAAATGGATTTAAGCATTTGCATAAAAGCTGAGCTCAATCAGGATCAATAACAAGCACTTTTAAAACATCAGAAGTGAAAGGTCTTGACTAAGTATATAATTTGATTGTGAAACTATAATTTACATGTACATGTAACGTATTGAAGTCTACATGGAATACTTGCATTTATTATTTAAGAACCTATAAGAGTATAGGCAGGCCTGTATAAGGTCCAAATAATCTAAGTCTCTGCCAAACACCATTCTCTGGTGTTACATGTTCTTCGTGCAGGGAATGTCACAAGGAGTATCATAAACATGGTTTTGTAAATATTCATTGTTTTATGATGCTTAGGCAATTTTATGGGACTGAAATTTTTAACAAGAGAAGGTTTAGACTAGCAAGTCTTTTCATACTGAAATGACCTGGAGCCTGAAGGAGCATTCTCTCCAAAAAGTAAATACCCCCAAAAAAGCTGGTTATACCCTCTGTTCATTCAATATGCTCCATTTACACATGCATACACTGCTGAATAACGGCCACTGTCTTCCGCGGGTCTGTGCAGGATTACAATTTACATTTATAAACTCAGTTTCTCTTTAACTAAACATCTAAAACATTTCATTTCAGAACTGGCATAAACTAAAGGGGACAAAGAATTTGTTTAGGAAACATTTTCTTATTCTTTTTGCCTGTGGTCTTCCACTGTTGTAGCTGACCACTTCGTTTTAATTTCAGAGTAGAGGATGCTAGCTGTACTTTTTACTAGAGTTGTTCTCTCATGGTCACAAGTACCACCTACAAACTCTTCATGTACTACTTAAAACTGTTTGTACCAAGGTTTCAGGTAATCACTATATATTGATCACAGAATAAATATTTTTGAAGAATTATTTATTGTTTGTTACTTTAACTCTTAGAAATACAATCAATTCAAATAACTTAAAATAATTTCTCTAGAGACATTATACTTGTATTCCTGGTAAGAAATATGCATCTGATATTTTTGTGAACACCCTGGCATATTAAATATTATTATTTATAATAATATTTGGATGAATATTAGGATTATACCTACAGACCCAGTCAAGATTGCAGATCATTTTCACTATGCACTTTACAGAGATGAGCTTTTTAGATTAATCTAAATCTAACATATTATTCTTATTTTACTTTTTTGGCCAGTCTATAGCAAGATTGAGCTTGTTATAATTTGGTTTGGTTTTGATTTTGATCCCCTTTAAATCCTGAATCTTACTGAAATCAGTGATGCTGCCATGTTGTAAAGTAAGTAAGAGTCCAGAACCAAAGTCTCTTGAAGAAAGAGGGATGTACCCAGGTCATGCTACAAGATATGGCAATTTGCTCTTTCTCTAAATGACTTTCCACTGACTTCCCGTTGAACTCCAAAACATTCTGTACATGTAAAAGAAGTAATCCTCTTACTCTCTTCATTCTAGGTCATACTTCAATGTGTCTAATAGTTAGACCACTCGTGCGAATGAACCATGAAATGATCTTATCATGTGGTTATAGTCTCCATGTAAAGGGTTGTAATACCAGTATCATTGTACTTGAAATCCTGGGATAGACTGAGCTGATGTTTAACGACTGGGCATTCAGGATGATTCTACTCCTTAACTATCTAAGTGAATAATAAGAAAAAGAACGCGTGTAGAAGAGTACAATTACAAATAGATGTTACATAAAAACATTTGAATATTCATATATACTAATTTTACATCCAAATATAAATTCATGTCTCAATATAAAAAGTCTGTTAATCCTATGTAGAGAAATTTCACATTTTCCTTGACCAAGGAAGCAAGATTTAGCCTGCAATGAATTAATACACACAAAATGTCTCACTTCCTTAACTTAAATGCACAGAGAAATAGATTCAGGTTCAGTACACAGAACTGCATCATCCCACATGATGAAGAGTTACGTATTTCCCACTTCTGTCTTGCAAAATTATATGGCACTATTTTTTAGATCAATTATTTATTTCTGTGCTCCTTGAAAGTCTGGACCATGCGTTAAAATAGGCAATGCTGAGTACCACCCAATACTGTTAGTAGAGAACATATGGATAAAATATATGTCTAGACTACCTTAGACATAATACAATGCAGAATAATCTAGAGTACACTTGCTGCTTTCCATTGTGGCTTGCACTTGGAGACAAAACCTAAATGCTCTAATTATGTTAGCCATTTTGACATAGCTATTAAGGTCAAAATAAATGCAAACGGATCATTTTCACTAGTTTAATGTTAGTTCTCATTTACCATATGATTACAAAACTTTCAAAGTGCTCTTTTTGTCCAAACCAACATCCATCAAATGCTGCTAAAGAATAAATTACACAGCTTAACTCTTCTTCCAAAGCTGCCTTATTAGGAACACTTATCACCAAATCAGATGGAAGAGAGGGACAATCATGATGAAACAGCACAAAAGGGAAAGATGTCAGAAAATATCACTGTTCATGCTTTACAAATACATATTAACCATCTTAAGAAAATGGTCCCAAAAGAATATGTATTTTTTTATAAAATATTCTCCTATATTTGCTTTTCAAACAGAAATAAAATCTAAATTCTATGTATGGGACTGAGCTATTCAGTAGCAAAAAAACCAACTTGTATTTACACTCAGGTTTTCCATTTTAGAACTAACACTAGTATTTTGAAGTGTTCTACAAAATAGAACAGGTTGGATGGGGCTTTGAGCAACCTGGTCTAGTGGAGGATGTTCCCACCCACGGCAGGAAGGTTGGACTAGATGATCTTTAAGGTCCCTACCAACCCAAACCTTTCTATGATTCTACAATTAATATCCTCGACTTCAGGGTGGAGAACCTAGAAACTGTGGAATCCCCACATTCCTTTTTATATATGCAGAAGCCTGGAGTCAGAGAACACCCATTATCCCATAGTGTGCTTTGATTTCCTCACTACCAGAACCAGTCAACACGACCTGCCAGCTGGCATGCAAGTCCATGAGCCGCAGGTTCTGTGAGGAATTCTGTATGGCGAGGGTTTCTCACAGCCAGTAAGCACCCTGAGATGAATATTCAAAGAAATTTTGCTTTGCTTCTGCTCTTCCCTTTCCCTCATCCCTCATTCTGGTGTCACAGACCTAAGATACAATACACTGCAATTCTTTCAGAGAAAATTGCCAAACACGGCATGTCAGATATTACTCCATTAATATCAAGAGAACATTTCAATGGATGTTACAGCAAAAAGTTTGCAGTTTGAGATGTCCATAACAAATGTGTTAGGAAAAATCCAAGTGTCATGGCAATTATTATTGTTACTAGTGCTCTACACCTCTATAAATGGTTTAATGCTTGAAAATGCTCAGTATCTCTATTTCTGTAAAAAACATCCATCTAACAAAACTAATAGTTACCTAACAGTCTTGAAATATTTATTTAGCCACTTAGAACAATTTACATTAATTCTCAGATAGTGACATAACTGGTTCTGGGCTAAACAGTCACTGGCCCATGATGAATGCATTTAGCAAACGCACGTCGATTCTTCTGGGAAACCTATTCACACAAGGAAGCAAAGCATACCAGGACACTAACGCAGTAAGTGTAATCTTAGTTTCATACCCAGTTAAACACTAGATGCTGAGTACAAAATGACTGATGGTGTATTCAGGAAGAGCTCCTTCCTGAAGTACTGAGAAGCCATTACAACTCCCAGTCAAGTGGATTAGCCGTAATTGGTTATTTTTTTGCATTGGCTAAACTGTCACAAAAGCGCTTTGTTTCTCACCCCCTGGGAGTCTGAAAAAACTGAGAAAAGACGGGTAGATGAGAACATATACAACCAAAATATATGCAAATCCATGACAGAAAATTAACCTCTCCTTCTTCAAGGGCTTACTTCCATGCATATTCACATAGCGCATGACTCCAGTGACACAGTTCTCTATCCAGACATACAAGCACACCTTTGAGTTGTCATGCAGTAACAATGACCACTGTGTCTTAATTTGGTAAAAATGTAGACGGAGCACTGAGGAGCCCCCTGAAATCTACATTAAAAAAGACTTCCACAACAAATACACTTCAATGATGTAGAGATCCGGAGGCATGTGTCTAATCAAACATGGAGGAGATATATTAACAGTCCTACAGCAGATTTTTACGTAACCAAGTATGGCCATTTCTTCAGATCTCAGTAACAGGAACTATTTGACATAGGCTATGTTTATTTTCTAGGTAGTGCAAAACCTTGATATAACATTAGACAGAAGTCTGAGCTATTTTCTATGGTATCTGAGGGAAAAACTGTATCAGAAAGATCTAAACCGTTCCCTGATCTCTTTGAAGCCACTAGAAGGGATATTTTTATGGATCAATGTGATAGCCAACAGACTGGCTGTTGTCAAGAGCCTGCTGTATTCAGAAAGTTAGTATTTGAACCAAAACTGCTAGGGCATGAGTTTTCTAACTAGAAGAAAGAAATGTAACAGTCATGTTATCCTACACAAGGATGGGTGATATGGTAAGACAGCCACCAACTGCACCCCAACATTACTCATGGAAAGTCTTTCATCTTATTAAGACGACAGACTTGAGGAATGAAAAAGGTTAGTCAAATGAGTAGAAAAAACTAAACTCACTTCTTTTAATCCTTTGGAGCAGTAGTGTGTAAGAAATGGAGCTAAGTGATGAGAACCCTAACACTGAGAACAACCTGGTGCCCAAGCTGTGAGATGGCGTACGAAAAACTGAGATAACTTGTCGTCCTGAATCCCACGTGAGGAGCTGGAACATAAGGCAAGATCTACATCAGACAGTTTCACCAGAGAAACATAACCAAGAGGGATCCCGGATATGAACTACGGCTTTCTTGTTTACATCTAAAATGGAAAGGTTGACTTTGGAAATTCCTGGTATGGAACCAACCTATAAGGTCCACTCACTCTGTCTCCTCCGACATCAAGCTTCAATATGAGACCACGACTGATGGTGCTCAGGGAAGAACCTATGGGTGAACCTCATACTGAATGCATCCATCCCAAAGTCAGTCCCCGATACATGGAATTTTATTGATGAAGACACCATTTTACTACCAAGAGAAGATTAGAGCCAATACCTAGATGTGAAAGGTTCTCATGGTCCTCTGATCTGGTGTACCTGGTTGTTCTGCTCTCAACCACCTTGAGGAATGGAAAAGCGGTCTGAGGAAGAGCCAAACAACCCACACCACAGTGAAGGCTGTTTACTGGTAGGATAAACACAAGACCAGAAGAGGACTCTCCTATCAGTTCATATCCTCTTGTGAACTGTGCCAAGGAAACAAGTAAATTTTATTCAGCTGAGCAGAATCAAGGCCTCATACATCAATCTCCATGGCAAGCGACTCATACACAGAGGCCTTTCTGGGGAGTTAGCTTAAAGTGTCCACGGGAAAGTACCTGGGCCAAATATGAATGAGTCATCACTGGAAAACATGTTAATCAAGTCTTAAAGCAAGGCAGATCCCTTCCTGTAACCCAACGGAGAAGGAAAGTAGCGGGGTTTCACATTTTTGGAGTGTGATGTTGAATCTGGAGAAAACAAGGATGGTTTCCCACCTGGCAATCTAGTCAAATACCTATACCTTCATCTGTCTCTGCAATTATGTGTGGGTCTTGCCACTACTGAGGGTGAGTTTCCAGACAGTGCAGAAATTAGCTTTAGTCTAAGAACTGAGAAGTCCTGGCTCACTAGAGGTGAGAAACTATAAGAAGGTTAGAAAAAAAAGAAGACAAAAAAATATAACACAGGGAGAAAAAAAAAAAAAGAAAGAGGAGAATTGACAAGTTCTGTATTTTAATATGAAGGGCAGTTAGAATATTCCTGTCTGGTTTTGGTTTAAAATGCAATCATCTGCATGGGATTTTTCATACAGAGAACATTGATTTTATAACATCTCGCAATTTTAAATGGGGAAATATTATCAGATACTTTGCAGGTCCAGATTTTTATTCCTTTCTCCAGATATACTGCTGATTTAAACTCAATCCATTTGTACAGATGATAAAGTCTTTCAAAACCCGATGTTGTTAAATTATAAACATTAAAAATGATACATAGTGAATTTCGGGGAGACTACTGAATGCCTCACACTAGGCAGCATAGCAGAAAGCCAAAACCCAACTCTAGCTAAATTAAAAATAATCTCCCAAACGAAAAAGAAAATGTTTGCTCTCTGCCTTGTATGAATGGCTGGAATGAGATGGAAATTATTTAAAATGAAAAAGAGTCCAGAGCTGTCCATTTTTTCTTACTAATTTACAGCAAGGGTAAAATTCTTCTGTAAATCCTCCTTACTGCTCAATAGTCACATATCCAAGAAAACTTCAGAACAGCATAGGCCTACAAAATTAAAATCATTTATTAAACCCCAATAACTGTACTGTGCTGAAGTTCATGCAGTATTACTCTGGAAGACAGGAAAGCATTTAAAGTTATTCCTTTTTCTTTCCCCAATCTTTTCTCAATGGTCAGCACTCAAGAGCAGTAACATGCTCTTGTTTTCAAAAAACTGTTGTTGAATACTGTGGATAACTTATTTTGCCTATTACTCCTCGTATGAGATTTCCTGTATGTTCCAACACGTCATGTAATTCGGGATAGATAAGTACATGGTTAGGTTTCTAGGACTGATTCTACATTCCTCCTGTGCAAGTATCACAAACTTACACTGGAGTCATACCGCATTTTGGCATTAGCAGAGTTGCACTTTCTTCTTGTTACTATAGTAAGAATGTAGAACTACATCTTTTACTTGAAGTTCAATCTAATCTATCCATTTTAGGGATGAACTGAACATACATATAGCTCACAAAAATGGTTGTTTCTTCATTCTTTTCCTTGCTTCTGTAGTAGGACTGCTAACTCGAACAGTAAACTACCATCAGAAAACAGTGTAAAACATCTGGGCATGCAGAAAAATCCTTCCTCCTCACCTACAGCAGACTCTGTCAGGGCACCTATTGACTACAAAATCAGACCTGATGTGGAATAATGATCAACAGGATTAAGAGAAATGGAAGAGACGGTGTGCAAACGTATATTCCTAACTTCTCTACGTGACCTTTAGCTTAGTTTTAAGGGTGGAAACAGCTGAAAGCATGACTTCACTGAATATAATGACAGATACCCATTATACTCATTTAATATTTCTCTCTGCAGATTTTAACGTGTCACTACAGAATCACAAGAAGCACATTGAGTAAAGCCACCTTTCCTCCTAGTTCTGTCATCCTGTCTAGGAGGTCACGCAGATACACAAAGAAACTATTGTGAAGGCAGTGGCAATAGAAGAAAGCAGAAGTCATTCAAAAGAAGAGTTGCCGCAGTACTCTTCAAAATGCCTAGCGATAATATTTTTAATACAACAGTGTGAGAGTCTGGCAATATGAAAAGGTGGGGTTCTTGGCTTGTTTAGAGGGAACAAGATCTGCTCATCTCATCAACCACATTGACAGTAGGTAATGTCAATAAATTAAACTCTTCAGTTAGTTGTACTGTTTGGGAAGTTCACAAGATTGCAGGACATAAAAAACCCCAACCCAAACCCAAGTATTTTATTATATCTTGTGGTTGCAGAGAAATTTCAAACTTTGGTTAATAATTAACCAAACCACTTTCAGTGAGGATCAGGGAAGGAAGACTTACCTCTCTGTAATTGCCTATGTGAGCTCTTTACATAATAAAATTAAATATATTCTCTGCTTTCAGAAGCTATTGCCATGTTCTTAGCAACATCTCTTAGCAAACTTCTGCTAAAGACACTTCTCTATTTTGGACTAGAAATTCTATCTTACGCTTTACATGATATTAATTTAGCATTTGTGACTGGCAAGAGAGAAGTAAAATTATGTAAAGATAATTCATTGCAAATAAGTATTAACTATCATTAATAAACCAAATATTTACTGCCATTTACAAAAGCATTGATCAGTTTTGACACTAAGAAAATTATAACTTCACATAATCATTTACTCTTATTTTTCTTGTTCTTTGCTTCTGGGGTCAAGTCCCACTATTTCCTTGATATTTATGGTCTTCATATACTTCTGTATAATTTTTATGTAGATCAATTTCCTCCAAGTTCAGAATCATTTTCCTTTCCTAAAATCCCTCCAAAAATGGCTAATTTCTTCCTGATTTTTAGGAGCTCAGATCTAGTGTGGTGTTTTTTGTTTTGTTTTGTTTTTTTCCTATAATGATTTCTTTGACATTCATTCTTTCCTAAATGTAAATGTACTTTCCTGAGGTAAGCAAGGCCACATAGAACAGCAGATCAGAAGAAAATGACCCCAATTTATGACATTGGAGACGGACTACTTTCACATTTTTATCAGCTGAGAAAATTAAATAAAGCATTCGTTTGGCTGCTCTGAACAATGGATTTGCAATTTGCATAGAAAAAACGATGGCAAAACCTCATAACCCATCAGTGTTTTACCACAAGCTCAGTTCTATTACATTTTAGTGGAGGTTCAAAGTTGTCTAAAGAAACCATTCTCTTCTTTCTCCAACCGTAAATGTGTCACTTGAGAGTTCAACTTCCAATAGGAGCAGTATCTGACACACAACTAATTTTAGAATATAAAGTGCTCCTCACCATATTGGAATACATATAATTTAAAATAACTGTAAACCTAAACTTTGCAAAAACAGAAAATTCAAGCACTAACAAAAAAGCATAATTTGTAATTGAAAGAAAATAATATTTAAAAGAAAAAAAAACTTTTTTGTCTTTCCAAAAAGAGACAGAAATTACTAAGTTTTATTTCCCAAGAGAATTATGCCACTTTTATAAAGAAAATTACAGTCACCACAAATTGCTCTCAACAATTCCAAAGCTTCTTCATTTGACCACTTGAAAATCAAAGTTCTTTAAGATTATAAATATAACTTTTTATAACTCTGTTATTACGTACTGTGAATGGGGAAAGGGGGCCAATCTTGTGGCCATAGCGTCGAATGGCCTCTCTGATGTGGCTGGGCTGGATGGCATCGCTTTGAGCCTCTATACCACAGGCTGCAGTGCTCTGCAACAGAAAAACACATAAATTGTTACTAAATCAAAAACACACAACAGACCTACAGTGCATAAAGTATGAAAATAAACCTTTATAAAATGGACCAATTTTTTTTCCTGAGGATACACATCATTGCTGCCACACACTACATTAGAGAAAAAAAGCTATTAACAAATCAAAGAGGACTTTTACATGAACTTTGCTTAAGAGACCCAAAGAACACCATATTTGTCCTCTTAAATCTTTCACCTAGTGCTGCTGTATGTTGCAATTGAAAAGAGCAGAAAATGTTCAAACTCAAATGAAAGGGTCATATAAGTCATACTGCAATAACCACAGAAACTATTTTTAAAACATTTCAGGCTCTCATTATGATGTCAAGGGGTGGGGAAAATATTGAACAAGTACCCAAAGTGGAAAGCAATTTGACACCTAAATCACCATCAAGTAATATCAGATTGAAATTTGAAGATGAAACATGTGACATAATGGTGTTAGAGTGATGCAAAAATATTTTAATTACCTCAGACTGGAATGTTTTCAAATTTCAAACGACTTTTTGGATTAAGGACCCTTAATAGGAAAAATACGAATTCACTGCTACTGGGCCATTGATTTTACAAAAATACCCCAGGATTTTAAAAGAAAAAGTTACTCTCTTCTCCTTGCTAGTCAAACTGAAATGTTGGTTTAGGCTCCATATAGACACAGCTGCTTGCCAGGATTCAGACAACTTATCAGAAGGATGGCTGCTTGGTAATAAATTCATGAAAATGGATTAGCGAATGCACTAAGAATTACAAAAACTTAAATTATACACCGAAGTTTAATGTACACACATACAGTGTCCCCTCATACATTTACAGTATATACTAAAGCTTTCAAACTTGGGATATTTTTTACAAAATGCGTTACTTTCAAGAGTGCCGAGTCCACTGGAGCCTGTGTACACAGAATTATTCGTAATGCGATGGCAGATTCTTCCCTTGCTGATTGACGTTCATAAAGGGAACATGAAACTCAAATATTTTCTGCTGGACTGGGCCTTCATGGACTAAGAATAACATTCTTCACCAAGTTAACTCGTTTGTCTCAATGCCTCAGTTATATCCAGTATATACCTAACCAAATTGGATAAGTCATGGGAACATTTCATTAAAACTGTGCACTTTTTAGAATATAGTTATTTTAAAAGGCATTAAGTCAAACACTAAGAATTTAAAATAAACTCACAGCGCTAGTGAAATATAATGTATCAAAAACTACATCTCCAGCTAAATTCTTGTTCCTAGGAATTATAATGGAAATCAGCCACAGAAGCAAAACATAATCAAACATAATATAAAAAAGGAAGACAAAAAAGCAAAAGTCTTCAGAGAGGTTTTTAGGATTCACTAAAGGCTTTCTAAACAGGGTATAATAAGGGCAGAGAGAAAGTTGAAAGTATTAGGAGTGTCTACAGCACTGATGACACTAGAAGGAGAAAATACATCTTTTTCTACCTGTCATTGTAAAAATTACTGGCTTAACTCTATGAAAAATGAGTGGTTTAGGAGAATAATAACACACATGAGAAGATCACAAGTCGCTCCATTGCTTTGCAGCAAAATGAGTATGGCCATCACATTTTTTCAAAAAGGCCCTAAGTGACTAACACAGTGCTTTCTATCCAGTTTATTTAATCAAATCTATTTCCCTTGCGGTTTTAAGGTATATATATTCCTCTCAGATAGAATACCAAGGCTCTACAACAGAAGACAGGAATTCTAATATTTACATTTCACACTCTGAATACAAGACAGCCAGATTTTATGCAAAGTAAACAAATATTTAGATTGATTGCAACCAACTGGCATAAAAATAAAGCGGGTCAGGCAAAGTTGTTATAGACGAAGAAGGCAGTTGCCTAAGGCTGCTGGGAGCAGAAAAATCACAACTGCCTCTTTGCCTACTTTGCTTATGCTCTGAACCTCAAAACCTATGCTAGCTGCTACTGTCAGAGAAGGGGATGATTATTTGGGGTGGTATCTACTGCTGTGGCTGTAGAGGAGCAGCTCATCTTAGAAGCAGCAGTTGTTACCTCAACAAAATTCAGTTTGCAGGCATTACTGAGAAGCTTTAGCCTAGTTCTGATAGAAAAAAACACCAAATCACACATTTGGCCCTATAATAACATTGGTAGTTAACAGGTGATATAGGTTAAAATTGGTATTTAAAATGAGACGTTATTTCCTGAAGATGTTTTGGTTTCTTTTTCTTGTTTTTTTTCAGCCTTGTGCACCAAATACCTTTTTTCTTTTCCTTTGTTTGGATTTGGTAGAGTCCTGTCCAATTCCACCATTCCCCAGGGCTCCTGACGGGGTTTTCCCAAGATGTTGCTGTCCTGCTGATGCTGGGGGTGTGGGTGTAGGAGGTGGTGTGTTTTCAGGAGAGTCAAGGCTGGTCTTCACACTTGTAGATTGCCCTAAGAGATGTGGCTATAAAAGCAAGATGTCAAACAACCATTATATAATCAAATCAGAAAAAAGATAATTATTGCCTTCTTAGATTTACTGTTAGGAGAGATGTAATACAGAATTCAGTTTGCTCTTCTAGAGGTTACTATAATATCTGTATCATAGCAATACATGTGATACAGCATTTATTGCACTTGCTACTGTTGACAGCTTTAATCTCCAAATCTGCAATAGAGAGAGCCTTCAATACAGAGAGAAGAAATTTCCACCCAAGAAAAGAGGATTTACGTTTAAATATAAAGATGCTGCTAAGAATTTAACATTTGGAGCTATAATTTAATGTTTTTCCATCTAAATCCATAACTTCAATGTTCATAAACTCCATAACAGAAGTCTGTATCAACACCACATTCAATAACATCGACTTTGAAAGCAACAAACTACCAAATACATGTAAAAAAACATAAAATGCATTAATATGTGAAAAAGCAAGATTTACCTCAGTAGAGTTGTGATACTGTATGAAGGTGGCAGATATGGCATGACTGAATGGGTCACCAGCTTTGGGAGCCATGTCCTGCTTAACCAAAAGGGCCAAGTCCACCAACTGGAGGGGCAAAAAGAGCCGATAAACAGGTAGGTTTAGTGACATGGTACTTACTACAAATGCCATCGTAACAATGAAGACAGAGAGGAGTTGTGGGTTGAGGCAGATTATTCTTAGTGTTTCTCAGTTGAAAACAAAATTATTCAGAGATCTTTCAGCCTAAGGAATCTTTCTTTTCCACTCCTGTAAATATATGGAGTAATTTATCTACCCAAGAGGGCTCGGCTTGGCACTAAGGTAATGTTTTGTTTTCCAGGAAATCCTGCTTTTTAATCCAGTTGTGCAATGGGGTTGAATGAGTCACAGCACACTGCCAAAGGTCACATAGCGAAGTATGTGGTTTCAGTCTGGACTTGAATAAAGTTCGTGCTGGACTCCACTCTCCTCTGTAACCATTACAAAACATTTCTACTACCTATATGGTGTAGTACACATCCATCATACAGTAAATTGAAAGACAGACAGGAATCCAGTTAGCTTGGTTAGCTAAAGTAGTGCCTGCACGCTTCTGAAGGGGCACACAACAGTCACCTGAGGCTGAAGTACATCCAAGAGTAATTAATTCATTTTGTTTAACTAGAGTTCAATCAGTATACTCCCTTACCTGTGCCACAGTCTCATACGCTAAATAGGCCAAAATCTCCATTGCAACTGCATTTGGCTTTATTTCCATACTGCTACAGTCCAACCAGTCACGAAACTTGGATGCTTTCTTTGCTGCCAGTTAAAATCATAAGGGGAAAAGGAAAAGTTAACAACAGGTGGGCCAAAATAATGCTTTTTTTCCGGTCGTAGAAAATACTTCAAATGTGAAACAAGGAGTGTGAATGTGATTTGATTGGCCAAGGAAGGAATTATCAAAATGGAACTAGTGGGGAAAGACTGTTATTTCATACACAACATTTTGGAGACCCATAAGCAGCATGCAGTAAAGAGAAAAACACACAGTTAATCAATCATACGGGAGATTTTATGACAAGGAAGGGTATACCTCAGAGGACTGTAGATGGGACAAACCTGATTTTGAATATATTATTGTAAAAGAGATAATATGATTGCATTACATCTTTGATGAGTGAGAGAAAGCACTAGAAGAAATCAAGACAAATCTGAGCCCAGATAAAATGATATAACTGTATTAACAACAGCGAAGACAAATGAAGAAGGACAGAACTAGGAAGTCGTTGTGTTAACTATACAGGGATCAGGTGCTGACAAGCTAGCCAAAATGATTTGTAGGTAAGTGTTTTAAAAATGTGCTTTGGATATAAAGAAATAAGGATAGATGTAGATCTGCAAATGATAAACATTCATACGAGAACTTCACACTGCTAATGAATGAAATCACTTAGGAGAAAGTACAGAGAAAAATATGGGAGGAGGAACATTGTATTTGCTGAGACAGTAAAAGGAGGAAAAAAAGGATGACCTTACTTAGGTCGGTGGTGGACAAGGTGATCACAGAAAGCTGTGGAGACTTGGACTGAAAGGAGCTAGTAATATAGAGGTCTTAATGAGGGCTGTTTGTGAAGACAGGACAACCAAAATTAAGTAAATACAAAGTGGGAGAATCATTTGAAATAGCTCTTTCAAAGAGAGTCTTCAAAGAGGACTAAAAAGCTAAAGACAAGTCAGGTGTTAAACAGAAAACAGGTGTAAATAATGGTTATTTTTTTAGGAGGGAATGAGAAGGAGAAGGCTACATTGGGTCACTGAAGATAAAAAAAAAAAAAAAAAAACCAAGCAAGAAAAGTGTGAAGCTGACAGCAGGACCACAAAATGTTCCCTAGAATTTAAATTTGTAATCCTGTAGTACTTGATCCTTTGATGGACCTTTCCTTTTGCCTGTCTTTAGAAGTGCACAGGAATGTGTGGAGCTGTAATTATTAATATATATTGTTAGAACAGGCTTCTTGAAGTCCTTTCCAGGTTTATTCTCTTGTGACAGTTATCATGGCTTTATACAACGGTAAAAAGGTTTACTACTTTAAACATAGCAATACATTCAATTTTTAGTAAAATATAAGAAAATAAGTAAAAAAAATAGCCTTTGCATTAGTTTTGAACAAATGTTCTGCATGGCCTTTAGTATGTTCTATCTAGTTGAGTTCATATCATGCAGTTGAATTTGTGCATGAGTCTCTCTTGCTACTATTTTCTAAGCACTGTAATTCTCTTATTCTTTAATGACATTAAATGCCAGTGAAAAAGAACTGCATAGACACGGTCATTTGAAAACACTGTCAAAATACCACTGAGATTATTTTTATAGATCACAATCCCCTGGTCAGCAACATTCCATTTTATTTCACAAATTTAAGATTTCTATTTGTTCTGTCTCCAGATGATAATTTTTGGATTTAAAAAATGACTTTATCACAAACCTCTCATTTCCTAAAGTCACCCTAATCTGAAGTATCATTTAGCTAATGGCTCACAGATGTGTGATGCCAAATTATAACTCAGCTTACAAAACATATTGAATTAGGAAAAGAAATGCTTACAAAACATGTTTTCCTACAGTTGCTGATACAGAACAGTATTTCAAATGTGTCATTTATTTGCCATAAATGAATCACTCTTTCTTCGAATTTAAAAGGAAGAACAAGATAAGGTCTCTCATTTAAAGACACCATTGTGTTCAAGTCTGTCTTGTAGGATCATGTGCTGTTTTGTCATGATTTTTACTGGCTCCTTCACCTCACTTTCTCTGACATTTGACCTAAAACCTTAGTCATCACTTAACCGCTTCTGTAATGATGTTTTGCTACATGATCAAGCCCATTAATTTACAGCTCATTATAGTTGTGGCCCACAAGTACTTCTAGTAAGTTGGTTTTCAGTGCTAGTAAAGCCCTAATTCTGTCATCATGTTATTAGTGTTGGAATGGCGTATACTGATGAATTTGGCTAATGTTGAATAAATTCCACAGCAGGAGCTTACAGCTTAAAATAGAAAAGACTTTAGTAAGTTCTTTGTGTCTCTGCGGATAGGGAAATAAAAGCAAAACTTGCTGCTCTTCTCTAATTTTAGATGCATTCCGAAAAACCTGCAACCATGAAACTTTACTAATATGCTGACTAGAACACCACCACGACAGACTTCAGGCAAGTATGGTTGTTTTAATCCATTAACTCTTTACCAGTTCTATCTTTGCAGTCGTCCCCACCAGCACAGTATTTGAGCGTATATAAAGCCTGGTAAATATTAAAAAAAAATACTCTGCCTGACAGCCTGAAACAATGCTAAATTAACTGTTCCCAGGAGTTATGCAGACAAAGAATTTAAAGTTTTGTTATTGGGGATGAAACAAAAGTGCTTTCAAAAAACATGAGGTTCTGCTGTGTTCTCCATTACATGAAATAATAATCAAACATCTTAATACAGTTCAGCCGCTATAATACTTACAAAAACTCAATTGCCGACTTTCACAAAATTCTGCATACTGGACGGAGTCCATCATTCGTGTTTGTCTTTCTGCTCTCTGACAAAAGAGTAGAAGTACACGATGTACCTTATTCCAACAAGAACTGCATTCCACAACAGAAATTATAGCAGCAAAGCACCCCTGCCATAACCTTGAAGTAACCCTCCCAAATTAAACATGCATTGAACAAGTTAAGATGCAGAATATAAACCACAGATTGGTTATTAGTCTCATGAGTTAAATTTCCCAGAGGAGCGTGTCAATTCTTATTTTAAAAATCTGCTTGCATACCGCTCACCTACGACAGCGACGAGGGCTGAGTTAGGAAAGGCGATGAGCACTCTTGCCCTGACCGAGGTGCACATTTAAACTGAAGCAGGTGAGCAGTCTGCCTACATGTTTACAGATGACCAGACAAGTAAAACGTTCTCCTGGACCGAGGCCAATGTGTTCTGCACTGAGCAGAACTGAACCTGCGTGCTTTTAAAATGGGAGCACAAGCAGTAGTGAAAAGAATAAATTCCATCACATTGAGGATGTACCAGACAGAGTGGTGCATGAAGTGCCCCTTCCCACACAAACATTCAATATACTGTAATAATTAAGTGGTAAATGTGTCTGCTTCATTTTTTTTTTTTCACTGTTAATCTACGCTTGATTTTTTTATACTCCTGAACACCTACAGAAGAAGAAAGGAAATTAGACTGAATTAGAGCTCATTCAAGAAAAACCCCTTAAAATGTTCACAGCTGGATTTAAGAATGTATTTCACACAGAGTCCAGTGTAAACCAAAAGATTCTATCTCAAAAAAATCAAAGTATGAAACCATAAATATTACGCACACCCTTCCCTCCACATAAATACTATGCCACAATTGAATCATGGTTGAAGCAGCACTGAAGTTCACAGTTAGGTTTGAGCACGTGTTTTGAGTTTTATTTACTTCAACAGTGCAGGGGTGATTTTCACCAGGTCGGGATCTGATCTCTAGAACAGATTAAATCCTTCAAGTATTGGAGGCAGGAAGCGGTAGTTAGATTAAAGACAACAATTATCCTCTTCAGAAGCAGACAGCTTACTCAAGTCTCTCAAACAAAGAAAGTAGATTGTCTTAAACATCAAGGAAAGGAATATAACTATCTTCCAAACAATAACCCAATGAATAAATCATTACACCTGGTAAGAACAGAACTATAACTAAGGATACAAAGCGGTATCAGGAGTGGCTGATGGCACCGAGGCTTTACTTCTGCAGTGAGTCCATACAGCTCAAGAAACCATGCACAAAGGTGGTAAAGTACAGGTGTGTCCACATTAAAGACGAAACCAAAGGAAACACACACGCACACACACACACACAAATTTTGCTGTGACTCCTCAAGCACTTCTACACCTAGTGAAATCAAAATTGCGCAGTTCTTTAATCAGATTTAATGGAAAACAAAAGGGCTGTTGATAAGAGTATTTGGAGACAGGCTATACAACCAGCATTTGGTCTTAGCAGTTTCTCAAATCAGAAAAAAAAGAAAGAAATCAGTACTTCAAATACAGTTTCTTCCTCTATTCTCTGCCTTTTATGTCACTCTTCTATGACAGTCCTCCATCAATTATGAGATCTTGTTGACAGACAACTTGTTCAATTTAGTTGTGAACTGAACCACCAGCTGTCCAGGAGCATACCTGGATATTCCTTCTTTCATTTCTTCTCTACCCAGTCAATCGTTTCTACTGTATTTTGACTTTTAATCACCAGGATAGAAAATGTTCTACTTAAGCATCTTTCAGTTCTTATCCCATGCATGTTGCTGGCATCTTGACTACATTTTGTAGAGCTGCCATTTCAGATAAGAAAAAAAAATTTTCAGTCAATCTATTCCATCAAGACATTAAGTCTAGACTGATTTTGTATCCTTTAAAAATAATTGCCACAATACATGCCATAACTTCAATCCTCACCTAGCATAATCATACCAGAGATCTGTTTTGCCTCTGAATTAATTCAGTCATACTTCTGAAGACAGAAGGCACCACCAGGATCATCTGAACTTCTGCATAGCACAGGACACTTCTCACACAGTACATTCTAGAAATGGCAGTCCTAGAATTTCCTGTGTGATTTCACTGTATGTTTTAGAAAGTCATTTAATTTGGGTTTAATTTTTTCACATATTAAGAAATAACTTCTTCAAATAATTAAAAAAGCTAACTTTTTATGCAATATAGTTTAAATTCTGCAATCATTTGTGTCTTTGTTTGCCAGTCAGAAATTACTAGTTGGGCACACCCAGGTAATACTGAAATAATTTAACTTTAGGTGGGTAAACAAATAGACTGCGCTTCTCTAAATATGACAAAATTTTCTTGAAATTTTACACATGGAAGTGTGCAGGCTTGCAGAACTGTTGCTTGAGATCCCCCTCCAAAAACCCTTCCTCTGGAGTTCTCTAGCCCAACCTCCATCTTAAAAGAGGACTATTGCCAACACTAGAGGAAGTCAGCTATGGCTTTCTCTAGCTAAGTCTTGAAAACCTCCAAGGGCAGAGATTTTATGTGTCCTCTGGGTAACCTGCCCCAGTGTTGCACTAGTCAAAAAGGTTTCTAATGTCCTACTTGAACCTGCCAAGCATTTGTGGTTGATGACCTTCTTTATCCTACCCAGCAATACTAAGAAAAGTTTGGCTCTATCATTTTTGTTACTGTCCTTCAGCAGTTGTAGGCTGCTATCTAACCACCTTTTAGCCTCTTCTTCTTCAGGTTAGGTAAAACTAAGTAATCTCTCTCAGCCTCTTCTGAGAGGTCACGTGCTCCAGGGCCCTCAGCTCTCAGTACCTTTCAGCTAAACCCTTCCAGTTTCTCAGCATTTCTGTGGAACTGAAGGACCCAAACCTGGATGTAGTGTTCCAGATTTGGTTCAACAGCACCAAGTAGAAGGGCATGACAACTTCCTTCAGTCTGCCAGCCACATTTCTGCAAAACTGTGAGTTTTGCTTTAATATGATGAGACCAAACTGTTGACTCAGGTTCAACTTGATGTTCATTACCAGCCCCCCAGGTTCTTCCCAGAAGGGTTGCTACCCAGACAGTTGGCATCCAGCCTGTACTGATGCATGGGGTCACCCTGTCCTGGATGCAGAAACGCAGTGAAGTTTCTGTTGGTTCAGCTCTCAAGATTTTCAAGACCTGTCTGGACTGAAGCTCCATCAACCAGTGTGCCAGCCACTCTTCATTTACTATCATCAACAGATTTGCAGAATGTGCATTTTGTATCTTTGCCCACATTTATATCCGTGTTGTTGATGAAAATATTGAACAATATGGGCCCCAGTATCAATCCCCTGGATATTCAGTTTTTACCTGTTGCCACCTATATGTCAAGCCATTGGCTATTACCCTTCACATCCAGAAGTCCCAGGGATTTAAACCCCTTTGCAACAACAAGGCAGGCATAGGAAAGCAAAATTATATGAAATGCTAACATGATAATATGGAAACTGCAAGAACAGATTAATCCCAAGAGCAGTTATGTTAAATTAAATGATTTAGCAATGGCAACTCTCAGCAAATAGACTATAAAACTCTAAAAATGCATGCTGTCAAAGGCTAGTCAATATGCCTCACAGTATGTTCACTATCAAAACATTGAAAGTTTTTTTATAGTAAGTGAAACAAAAAAATACTAATCAAAGGTTTATTAAAAGAAAGCTGTTGCTGAGGGATTTTTCCAATAGGGACTTCATTTCCCTCTACAAATTTTCTACAGTAGCTGTCTAAACACGGTACTTAATTTTGTTCTTATATACTAAATGAATACTTACATGTATTTTTTTCTCTGTATGAATATTTTTTATGCAGTAAAATTACCTACATATCTGTGAAATAAAATTGCTTTCTCCCTTCAGTTCTCCTCTCTAAAAGGAGTCTTTCTTAAAGGTGGATTCTAGAGTGATGCCTTAAACCACCACCAAATAAAATAGCTTTTATCATAAATAACTGGACTATATTTTCTTCCCAATACACTTTAACAAAAAACCCCCACATCACAGCATGGGAACTCACAATTCAAGGGATAAGGATAGCCATTCCATAAGACCTACCAGTTTTAGAATAGTCTATAAATAACCAGCAAATGTAGGAGAAATAAAGAGATGGATAGCATAGGTATACCATCTTTAAAGAAACACCAAAGCACAAGACAACAGTAGATCATCTTTCCTCTTCACTTCTCAAGATTATAAACAGCAATTATTTCCTCTTGCATCATCCCTGCTTTGGAAAAATTTTATGTTCCCTTATCTCTACATTTCTAAAGTATATTTTATAAACTCAAAATGAATCAATAAAATGGGATAAAAAGAGAGAAAAAAGAGTAAGCACATTGCAGTGAACACAGTGTTACTCCAGGCCAAAAGAGTTTAAAGGAAATGTCATTCAGTGTTGGGGAAGTCACAGAAAGTTTTTGAAAATGCTATGACCTGTAAGTAATGCTTTCTTTTAAGTCTACAGAATACCCACTTGCTCTTTTTCACAGTCTTTATTTTTGAACTATTTGTTTCTTGAAAATAAGAAATTATACAGGATGTTTTAACTAAGAAACTACTTCAATTTTATACAAGTGAAATTTTCCAAATTCTGTTCTTGGAAGGAGTAGCAAGTCACTCCAACAGGACTGAAGTCCTCTTCCATCAGTATGAAAGCAAGTTTGCTGGGAATCTTTCCTACCTGAAGAAACATTGAAACCCCTAATGACATGCCACCTTGAAGCAATCTCAGCTTGAAACCAGATACAATAAATGACATCAATGACACTACCCCACTGGTTTATCAAAAGAATTAAAAATATATAGTTTTTACTCCCTCTATAGCAGTACTAGTCACTCTAAGCAGTTAAGAAGCTGAGTTATGTGGTGTACAGCAGAGTTAAAATACTTTGCATGCTTTCCTTGGAACATGCTGAAGGATGCAGTAGATAGGACCTGGCACAGTAAACGTATGCTTCGTCTTCCAAAAATGTGTTGCATTACATCTTTCTTTCAGCATGAAGAACTAAAAAGGAACACTAAAAAGGGAAAGGAAAGAAAAGGTAAAGAGTTGCACGTTGTCACCTACCATCCAGGATGAAAAATAATCTTATTTTGATTCCATTTTAAAGCTTTCACACTTGACATATAAAGCTCTTTGTGTGGGGGGGAAGGCAGGAGGCCAAATGTTAACTTGCTTACCAACTATTTCGTATTTGAAGGAAATGTGCCGAGTAGCTGCTAAGCTGGAACATTTGAAAAACCTATGCAGCATGGCTGGACACCTCTGTGTTTGGCAACAATGTTAATGATGAAGATGCTGGCTTCCCAAACTGCTTGCATATTCATATTGTGGCGTGATTTCCTGATTTCCTTTGCTAAAGACCTCATCATTGTATACCTATCACGCTTCAAAGGAGCTAGGTGACTACCCTAGGGAAAAAACAAAGTTGCCCTGCAATGGCTGATATTACTAAAAGAGTATGCTAAGTATATTTTTTTTTTATTTAGACTAGAGAATAACAGAGCACTGTATGCTGTACCTGACAGCTCTAGGGTTGTAGGTCAAAAACTACCTCGATTAAAAAAAAAAAAAAATCATTGAGAAATAAAGCACAAGGTAGCTCAATATTGAAGTGTTTACAAAATATGCTGAAAACACATTTTTAGTCTTCTGTACCTCAAAATTATCTACGGATTATCACTATCTGAAGATTTTTTTTTTTACATAAAGGAAAAATGTACTTACTCTTCTGAGAATCACTTGAATTGGTAAGCAAAGAAAAAAAGGGTTTTAAGAGTAAGCATTTTCAAAGATTAAGCTTACTCAGAGTTTTATACAGAGAATAAAAATGCCACTTGGGGAAAGATCGATAGCTTTTGTAATGTAATACTTGATGTGGCTATAAAGTACAGACATACAGGGAATTTTTATCATTTTTACCCACCTCTTATAGAACATACCATACATTCTGCAGTAACCATTAATCTGAACAAGTCTGCATAGCAAACTTGAGGCCTTTGATGTAATACTGGTTTTGAGTGCTCATATGTTTAGTACAAAATTCCCAATATTAGAAGAAAACATGAGGTCTTTTTCTGGCAGACCAAGGTGATCCCAATTTTAATGTATTTTCACAGTTATAAATAGTAAAAATAGTTTTGCTTTTTTCTCTACAATATTATTAACCCCATTCCCCCCAATAAACAGAGTTTAAGACCATAAGAACCTTAAAAATCTTAACTGTTACACAGATGTTAAGGATCTACAACTGTATATGACATGAAAGGAAGCTGTGGAAGATGACAAATATTAATTAAAATACTTTTTTTTTTAAATTATGATTTTTCATTATAGAAAATCAGTGATTTTCTGTCCAGGGCCAAAAGATGGGATTCACATGAACAACTTAGACATCTGTAGTATCCTAATCAGTCACCTAAAGTCCCTCTATAGTAAAAAAGATACTAGGCACTTTTAGAGAGCAACTTCATTCTAAACTAGATGTTTAAAATATGTCAGATGAATCACATCTATGAATTTTTCTGAAGTTCATCAACTGTGGACATCTGCAATGGAGCCCTAGGGATACTGGCTTAGGTCTACATGTCCACAGTACAGACATCCTCAGAAAAGCAGGATGAATCCTGCAGTGATGAGTGAAGAACACCATCACCAATAGAGCAACTTCCATTTTAGGGCTAAGCAAGAGCCAAGACTAAAGAATGACTCAGTAGATTTGGTTCCTGCTCTGATCTCAAAGCAATGCAACTATATACAAAGGCGGCTTTGTACCCCGGGTGTGTGTTAACTCCATTCATCTTCCTCAAAGCATGTAAAACGTAATCTAACAAAGTATGTGCAGATAAGCAGGGGGAAAAGAGCTGGAAAGACTATTAAAGATTATGTAAAAATTTCAAGGGAATTCTGAAGAAAGCAAGCAAATGAAATTGCACAGACAATAACAAAATGAATGGATTAATTCCCAGCAGTCATGATCTCATTGCTTAAGGAATAAATAAAACTGACCTCCTGATAGGGACTCACTGCCCCCATAATACTTTGCCCTTGAACATATGCAAAATCTACACAGACTGTATTTATTTGAACCAGCTCCATATCATATCCAAATTCCTTGTCTAAATTTATTACTGCTAGTCTGAAATGTGGAGCTGGAACCTGCAAACAAAACATTTCCATTTTATGGAATACCTTTGATTTCTACAGGAAAATATTTTTTTCTGCTGTAATAAGTATCATCATGAATTTTGTAAAACTATGTGTTAAATTTATGGCTATCTTCTACCAGTGCTTTCCAAAAAACATAAAATAATTTTGGATAAACTATGCTACCAAACTTAAAAAGTTATGTGGGATTTATTAATATATTAAGATGACTGACCTTCCCTCACTTTTCTGGTTGAGGCCACCCTAACACCTTTCTGTGGTTTCCATCTGGCTGTACATCAAAAACTTTACATACCAGGTTAATATTAGGATACCTTCATCTCTTCTGGATAGCATTCTTCTTAACACTTATCCCGACTCTGTATCAATTCATAGATGAGGTTAATATAAACAGCTCTAGCATCTCACAAGTAAAGCTTTCAGTCATCAAAATAGGCATCACTCATTGTCTCGGAGATATGAACAGCAGAACAGTCCCTTTTGCATAATGAGTTTTACATTTTTTCTCTTATTTGCAGTCAAAATCAGCCATCGCAGTCTATTGAAGGATAATACAATAATTACAGAGGCTCAATTGTTAGCAAAAGGAAAATATTGTAAGCCGAGGGAAATTTTTAAAATATTTCTTTTAGCTTTATGACTAGAGATATAGACAGATGGATAAGTAAAAGGACAGATAGCTTAGAAATGTGTATTTACTTAATATTTATATTGGATTCCATGCAAATTTCTTGTTGTTATTATATTACGTGTCATCTCAAAAAATCCTCAAGTACCTCTCACCCTCATAATATTTTCCCCATTGTTATTTGCAGATAGCTTGGTTTTGAAGCCAATTTAGGTACAGCCACTTGCATCCAGGATAGGTAATTCAGCACCGAATAACTACAGAGTTGCCTTACAAATAATCTGAATCCCTGGAACTGCGCTCCTTCCACTCCACGGAAATCCCTCCGTGCCAGGCTGATGTGCTGTTTGGTCTTGTGGCCAGGCACGTTCTTTGCTCAAAGGCTGTTTATGGTCTTGGATGGAGGCTGGCTCGGAGTGGTACAGGCACAGCATGCCTCGCACACTCCCTCACCATCCTGGGTGCAGAAGAGGACTGGAGGATCCAGTTCTGCTCCAAATTAGCCAAATGGAATGGCGTAAGGTGAAGGGGGCCGTTTCAACTCAAAGGTCACCAGGAGATCAATCCTAGACATAATCAGCTTCTGTGAAGCTCCATTCCCAGGCATATTCTATCTATTCACCCAACTACAATATGTCCAGAAGCATTCGCTTTACAGCCACGGCTTGTTAAGCAATACATCCAGTAAAGCTAGTTAAACTGAACAGTAGGTAAGTCTGGGAACAGCTAGGGACCAGCCCTCTCTCTCACCGGCTTTAACTGGTAAATGCAAGTAAGAGAACAAACCTAATTTAAAAAATTTGCATTGCAAAACTTTGTCCTGTTAATAGCCAGCATCAATATATGCTTCTCAAAATACATTTGAGAGTTTTGGTAATGTTAAATGAGAAACGAAGAAGGAGGAATTCCTCAAGAGCACTGTTCTTACACTCTTTATGTTGAAAAGAAAGGAAAGCAAAGTGAACCCAAGGTACATACTAGTAAGCAATACCTGTGATAAAATTCATTAACCTGTAGGGCATATCTCTGTAATTCCTTGTGAATCAGGCCTGCTGACAGACATTGTGAAATGCCCTCCTGAATAATCCTCTGGAGCTCCACAGTTAAAAGGAGGCACATAAGAAGATTAAGGAAAATTTTGACTAGGAGAAACTTGAATAAGTTTCAGACCATATGAACAATACATATTCATTTTACTCCTGTTATCTTATTTGTAAATATTATAATTCCATCTTTTCCCTTACCCTTAATAAAACAGACTTGTCTTATATTCATTCCTAGTAGACCAGCCAATTCTCACAATATCTGCCATTCTTTGGGATATCACCATCCTGCACAAGAAATTACCATTCTGCACAGGAGATTCACAAGTACGGCAATGCTATAGGCATATCCATGCAGGCACCCTTGGCCAGTGATGCTCTTTCAATCAGAGTGGAATGAAAAAGGTTTATAATTAAAAAATGTTTTTTTCAGTTACATTGCTTCTTGAAAAATTATTTTTTAAAAAAAAGCCCGACTTCCAAAATAATGGCAGAACGTACACGCACAAATAAGGAATTCAAGACACAAAATTTTTGCTATATGCACAAGGAATTTGGTGTGCATTATAGCAATCCATTTCATAAGTTTGAATTTGGTCTTAAAACTTATCGATGAAATTCCCCTTCTATAGTGTCCCCAGTAAAGCCTCCATCAACTTCAATAGCTGTAGGATCTCACTGTAAAAACATCTGTCCTAACTTAAGGTTGCACCTACTATAGACGGTTGTCACCCTCTTGTCAAAGGAAAGCAGAAAAATGGGCTCTCAAAATGGGACACAGATCCTAAAAGAGCCTTTTCTCTATATGCTCCCACATGCAGGTTAGAGATCCAATTTTAACTCTCTATATAAAGATATTTTGGAATGAAAAGAGGCCAGTATGGCTCTAGAGAGAACTCCAGCTGCTGCTACGCTGGCTGGGTTCTTTCATAAAGGTATTACAGCATTGCCTCTTGGGCTAGGACTCACCTCATACAACGTTGGGTCTTTTAGTGTAATCTAGTCACCCTTTATAATCGATGGGAAAAGAGAGGAACTTCTATCAGCTGATCACACCTATTGCAGGTGTGGAAAGAGAATGTGTCACTTCTGGATGTGCCCTTCTCCCTGTAGACACAGGAACGCAGATGACTGATAGAAATAGATGTCTGGTTGCCAGCTGAGAACTTCACCCTTCAGCCATACAGACACTTTGTGAATGCAAACTGGGAGATTATAAACTACAGGATGCACCTAGCACGAGACGCTGATCTGGTTTTTGAAAGGAAGGCCACTAATTCATTAATTCACGTAACTTACTAAATACAAAAATGAGTAAAACAATTTAACCTAGCCATTTTTCACGACCAATGTAAATCTGGCAACTTTTATGATGAATTTGTGTAAGAAGTGTATTCATGAATATCTATAAGGAAAGTATTAAAATTAATTAATTAGAATTAATTAAAATTAAAATACATGGTACTACGTGTACGTAGATGTGCTCTCCTTGGCATGTGATAGTAGAGTGCAGTTACTTGAATTAACTTCTGTTAGAAAACTTTTTCTGTTCACTATAATCAAAGAACAACAATGCAGACCGGCATTCAAAAATGTATTCTTGCTTCCTTAACGCAAGAAGTGTGCATATAGACATTTCACATTCAACTTGTGGCATTTACGCCACTGAGTCTAATTCTGTGGTTAGTTTTTTATTCTTTTGGAAAAGCCTTTCTAATTCGATAATTGCAAGAAATGGAACTCCAGATAAAAATCACATCATGAAATTCAGAGAAAAAGTGAGTCACACATTGAGTTAAAAAGGAAATGCTTCTCTCAGAAAAACAGTGACCAGCATGCATTACATATAATCTGCATGTGTTTTTATAAAGACAGAGTACATTTCTCTTTAAGATCAAAATAATTGATAAGAGAGATGTGTGTCTCAGCCTCCCAGGCTGAATTTGGCTGCCTGCTGCCTCTTGAATAGCCCAGGCTTCCCGCTCAGAAAAAGAACAGAACTTCAATATTCAAAGCTCCTACCTGCGTTCTGCTATTAATTTGCCATCTGAGCATGACTGAGTGCAAACAAAGGCTGAATTAAACACGTTTTAAGGGTCATTTCACAACTGTTGCAAAGCTTATGGGGTTATCTGCACTGATACTAAACCAGTGCAAAGTTTGTGCGTGGTGATGCCATGATGCATGCTAGCCGTAGATACCCAGCTTGCACAGGCTGGGGGAGAAAAAAGCAAAATCAAAACTGCACAATGTGCCCAGGTATGAAGAGTGAGGAGACCCTAAAAATCACTGTCTGAATTGAAAGGCTTTGAACAAAAGCATTAGGATATTTTTTTTTACTGGGACTTCATTCATGACACTGAGAACAGAATTTGGCCCAGTGTGAATATTTGACACTTGATTTAACTATGCAAAATTTTCCATGCTGCTATTCATTATTGTTTCTTAATTTCTTTAAATATGAGCAAATTTAGCTTCATAGTAGCCTTGTGAGCATTATCTCCACTGTATAGATGAGAAATAGAATCATAAAAAGATTATTTTCCTAAAGGCAGTTTGTTCAATTGGCAAACACTTTTCTCCTCTACTTTCTCTTTTCTCTTTCTAATGTTAGAGAGGAAAAGGAAAACATGAAGATTCTGGGATTTAACAAAATGATTTAGCATTTGGAATTAAGTTAATTTGGACCAACAGCTAATTTGGAACAATTTATTTAGTTAGTCCCTTACACTATGCCTATTGATAAATATACCACAGAATTATTAAGCATTTACATAAAACCAAAGAAACATACGCTGTCATTAATTCAAAACAATCACCACCATCCAAAGCCACTACAGGAGTTCTCTAATAAGAGAACATTCCCATTCCCTTCTCCAGAAATAAAGGGAAATCTCAAAAAATGTATTTTTTGAATTGTGTAAAACTTTCACAGTAATACTTAAACCAGTTACATTTCATTTTGCATAAGCAGAACTGAACCTTTTAGATGAAACGTTAATGATATAGCATTTAAAAGCAGAAAATTCAAAATTTTAATTTGTGAACAAAATTTGCCAGATTTTGTTCGTTTGGTTAAGATCGGAGGAATACTTCGAGACTTTCAAGGCTGAAAGTCCAAGTGAAACTTACTGACTTGTGAAAAACTACGCAAGCATATGCTGGCAGCTTCTAGTATCTGAAATGTAGACGTTCTGTAGTAGTGAAACCACAGTTTCCTAATAGAGACTTTCCAATGAATCATATCTTAAATAAACTCAGCCATTTCACGGCAAAACAAAGTTGTTTTGGGGAGCCTTGTCGAGTCATCATAGTTTACCTTTAACAGAAGAAACAGGTCGTACGTATCCTAGTCTCTTGCTCTGCAGCACTGATTGCCGCCCCCCAACGCCCATTACTACTATAGACCCTTCACGCATTTATAAAATTGAGGTACCATTACAATAGTTTTGACGGGATTTTCTTTTTCTTTTTTTTTTCTCTATCCTGACATGAGGGGATGGAAAGCAAAGAGCATCTACTGTATATAGATTCATTACCATGAGCTTTACCGATAGTTTATCCTGTTTCCTAAGGAAAGCAAAAAAACCTCACCGTGTGTCTATTAAAAAGCAATCAGATTTGGTATCCTGGTGACACTTTAAAGAGCACATTATGTGGGAAAACAAAATAAACATTTACCCTGGCAAATGAAAGTGAATTTGGGCTTTGACATACTTGGCAGGAAGGTAGAATTATATTCATGTCAAGTATGCAGAAAAGCTAATATAATATTTAAATATTTGCTTAAGTAATATAGAATTTAAAACAACAAATTAGAAGAAACATTTTTTGTGAAATATTTTTAAGTTTTTTAGTGTAAAACATGCCATGAAAGTAATATGTTCAGCTGAAATTTCAGACTTCTACAGCCTTTGTTACACACTCCCTTCACTTGTGAAGTGGTGAAGAGTCTTCATCTTCTACTGACAAGTCTTTATTTATATTTCCAAGACAAAGGCAGTTCTTATACTGATGGTTCAAACTGATAATGAATATATGCAGCTTTCCAAAGAAACAACCCTTGAGAATCCAAATCTTACAAATACTGATATAATGAGCTAATATTAACACTATCTTAGCTAAATCCTACAGCACTCTTCTACTGTTCGATATTACACGTGTGCAATTATTTTAAAACTCCTTTAGTGTGCAACAACATAATTCAGTGAAGGCAGACTTTTATATCGCCAGAAAGTATTTCAATGCTGTATGTCAATGACCTCTGAAACTCTCAACTATATTTAATAATGTAGCACTACATAAATTGAGATGGATACTGGATGCTAGTTTTAGTTCTGAAAGTATTCTGATGCACTGTCTAAATATGCAGATATTGGACTTTCCTTTTTGAGTATAAATCTAAATTAATATTAGCCACACGCACCCACAAAAATCAAATTTACCAGTGTATCAGAATTATAGATGTTATGAAGTTTGAGGTACAATATTCTGAATGACTAAGAGTATTTTAAAACATTTATTTTAAGAAAAAGCTTTGCTTAATTTTATGTCATTTGAGACATATGCATAATTAGAAAATATTTTGAAACATTCCTAAATTGCCATAATAATACCATAATAATTCAAAGCAACACCACCAGTCTTCATTGTAATTGTACACTGTAGAAATGTTTTATTTTAAAATCACTTGAAAAGAAATCATTTGAATGTAACCTGACTTGTAAATTTAATTATGAACTATTAAAAAATAACTGCTTGCATTTTTGGTTCTTCTAAATCAGCACAGGTCCTCTGAGTCCCATCATAAGAAAGAAGCCACTGTTTATTTCAAATCAGCAATTAAAAGTGATATAAAGAGTATTCAGACTGTAAGACATTAACAAAAAGGCTAGTTTGGGGAATTTGACTTTCAATCTTCTTAATTTGCAGTGCCTGATACACAAATTGTTATGCTGCATTAATAATAACTTTTGAACATAGTATTCATTCATCCAGCCTGTTATAGAAATAAATTTAACAAGAGACTATTCCCTGCATGCATTCTTAAAATCGCCTGCAATGAAAACAAGACCTTCTGAAGACGTTAGCACTGTTCAATTCAACATGCAAAATTTTCAGTCGCTTCCAAAAGAGGAAAACAGGTAACATTTTTAAATATAGAAAGAATTCTTTTTTTTTTTTTTTATTCTACTTTTATTCGAACAGTTGGTCAAATGATTTTAAAAGGTAGAAAGCTCTGAATTCAAGAGCTTAGCAAGAGATATCCCAGAACCCTACTACCAGGATGATGTCCTGAAAAGGAAGCCCTGGCTCTAATTCCTGTTCAAAATCAGTTATAAAGATATTGAATATATGCCATAGTTCAGGTTGATATTCTTATTGCTAGGCACTGACAGCTTTGTAGATTTAACCTGAAAATGAAAATAATTTAATTTTGGCAATGTCAAAACCTATTCATAATTCTAAGGATTTCTCTCATTCTGTTTAGATTTTCTTGGAGATTCAGACTGACTGACATGGAAGGGTTAGGGGTTTTGGGGAAGGTGGAGGACTGGCAAGGTGAATCAAAGATCTATGAAAAAAAGAAAAATTAAAAAAAATCACATCACCCTACTCACAGAATAAAGGAAAAATGTCTTCAGTTCAAAATATTATACTTAACAATTTAATGTAATTGGGATGCAAAGAACAATACCTTTAAAAACAACATTTTGAAGCACAGCTTTGAAGGTTCAAGTCTTTTTAGTATTAAAGGTGCTTATAGTGTAGCTACACTAACAACCACAGTTTGGCATCAATTACTTGACTGCGCTGTTAGAAGGTGCTGTAGATTCCCATGCCATCATATATCCTGTTGGAGAAAATTTACTCTTCAGTGCTGGTTGCTTAGCTTCCTCAGGGTTTCTGAATTTTTCTGACATTTTTAGAGTCAGATCTAGAATTTCTAAAAGATGCTAATGTCTCTTCAGCATTTTTGTCTCTTTCTTTAAATACGATTCAAGGTATCAAGGTTAGCAGACACAGCAGTCATCTCACTAATACATTTCTTTAAATACTGGAACTAGAAATCAGATCTCCAGCCTTGGGGTACATCAAGAGTTAACTCCCATTTTAAGAAGGGTGTGATTAGTAGCTGGATATCTGCCTGAGTTTAGTACATCTGAGGATGCTATTACAATTTTCAGATATAAAATAATTAGCTGATGATATGAGCTGACAGCTAATACATCTACAATAAACATAAAAAAAATTATTTCCAAGCGGATGTAGAGTATGTGTTCCATTTCTAAGCTGTTTGATATGGTCTGTGTAAGGAGCTACGACTCAATACCAGATGCTGTATGTTCTACAAGCTTTTTCTGCAGATGTCTGCAGCCTGAGAAAATCAACTGTGCTTTGAATAACACTCCTAGTAAAAGCATCTTCTTGTCAGAGTCACTGTATGATATAGGATATGAATCCCACACAAGTGGATGAACTGGTTTTAAATAATACCATCTGACAATGGTAGAAAAAACTCTTAGTAGGTCTGACAAAGTCCTGGAAATGGCTGTTAGCCTTGGGAAATAAAATCCAGCCCTCTGACAGAGACTACCCGTCCTTCTTTCGTTTGATCAAATGGAAAACCAAATTTAATGATTGCTTCCGAAGTTCCAGAGGCAAAGTTTCAACAGCTCTTAACACTGCTACCAAGGAGTCCATATCTTTGCCCCTTACATGTGCTACTCAAAAGAATAGTCTGGAAAAAATGTTTAAGAGTTATTTGAGAATAAAATATATGCGACTTAATGTACTTTTTATATTACCACTTTACATTGCTTTCTTGCCATTGCTTTTAAATAAATCTTTTAAACACCAAAAGTATAGTGTACATCATACATATACCATTATGCCAAAGAAATTCTAAAATCCTGCCACTACCTGCATACAGAAGTGAAATGAGTTACATCTTAAGTCATAAAACCACACATTCAACTGACATGAATTTTTTTTTTTTGCTCAAAAATAAGCCTATGGCCCCCCACTTGATAAAGGTCTTCCTGAATTCACATAAATCGATTTCTAAAATTTATTCTTTACACAAAAGCAGTATTTCTTCTAGTGATTACTAGTGTTATGGTCTTGTCTTCCTTGAAAATTTAGGTCTAGCTGTGGATGTACTTTGTCAAGCCAAAGCGGCAGCAATGCCTAATTTTTGCCACGTCAAAGTTAGCTAAATGTGAACCCCAGATTATTAAAAGAATCAAATGCTGACCTCAAGAATATCTGTAAGATTAAACTCTGCATGTTCACTCCATGAGGACTTCATGTAAGGTAGCTATCTGAAAATGAGAACTGTTACTGTTTTTCCTGAGCATCCAATTAAAAAATCTTTTCTGATTTATTTAATGAAAGTGTGTAATTGTCTAGGTATCCTCAATTTTAATCAAAGATGGTAGAGCAAAATGGAAGAAAAGACAGGAGACAAAATTTAAAGCTTGAGGGGCAAAACATACAAACGGAACCACGCTACCTTGTGTAGAGTTAATAAACTATGCCAGCTCATTACCCATGCTGTTCTGTCAGTAATGTTGTAGGTCCGTTTTCTAGTGGATTGGGTAAGGATGCATCTCCCATTTTGCAACATGTAGAACTTAATTATATTACTTTACCATTTCAACAGACACTTAAGATGCTTAAATCTTACTGCTTCTGATTCCATAGCTGCAACACGTGTGAAGCTATCACCGAGTGCAATTTTGCACAGCAGCCAGATCATATTCTTACGGAAGAATACAGCAAGCAACATTATAGATAAAATAAACCACAATGACTGAGACAAAATGAAAGACAGAAAACCCTGTTCCTTGTATACATAAAACGTCTATTCCAGGAAATACCAACAGTTACAGATTACAGAAAGTGCAGAAGCTGGAAAGTCCAATTATACGCTACCTAGATTTTTAAACAGTTTTTAGAAATTTGAGATGGTTTATCATCTGTGCGTTTTATAAAAGCTCTTCTATTTCTACCCCACCTGCCATTTTAATATCTGAAACAGGAAACTTCATTGCAGAATCATAGAATGGTAGAATAATTTACACCAGAAAAAGTTTGGGACCTTTCCAGAGATCTCTAGTTTGACTCTGCTCAAAAGAGGTTCAGTTAGATCAAGTGGCTCAGGACCTTGACCAGGCAAGTTTGGAATATCTCCAAAGTTGGAGACTTCCTCAGCATCTCTGGCCAACCAGTTTCAATCCTCGATCAGAATTTTTTTTTTTTCCTATTACATATCAGTCCAAATCCTGTCCTTTACCATGCACATTCAAGCAGGGTCTGGCTCCATCTCCTCCGTATCCTGCCATTAGTCAGTTGTAGACAGCAATAAAATTTGCATTTAGCCTCCTCTTTCTCAGGCTGAACAAGCTCTAGTCTCCCAGCCTTTTGTTATAAGTCAGGTGCTCCAGCCCCCTAAACTTCTTGGTGACCTCTGCCAGAGTCGCTTCAGTACGTCAAAGTCCTTCTTGTACTTGGGAGCACAAAATTGGACACAGATTCCAGATGTGGTCTCACAAGTGCCATGCTATGAATTACTGCTTTTATTCAGTTTATAAGATTCAACAGCTAATCATGTCTGAGTTTAATGCATAAAGAGAAAGAAATGCTTCAAGAAAATGCAGTACAAGGGGAAGCAACTACCCTGATTAAGAGATGTCCTACACTCACTTGAATTCCTTGCATGTTATCTTACATGGAAAGCTGATAAAAGTAAAATCACATTAACATGCATACTTTGTATTCTTCACTGGACTTGTGTTCTTATTCTTACTCTCAGTACTGAAACAATATCTCCTCTAAAAATCTGCCATAGGATCCTATTTTAGGGACAGTCTAAGTATCAGGTTACAACTGTAGTCCTATCAGAATGAGCTTTGAAACCAAAAATGCTGGTATTTCTAATATACTTCTCAATTCAATAGGAAGCAATGTATTTACCATTAGATTGTCTTAATGACCTTCACCTTAGCAACAGATCATTTGGCTTTCCTAATGACATCTGAACTCTAATGTGAATGTAGGTGGGAAGGCTTGGCCCCTGGTGGCTTTGCAAATGGGAACTAAAAATGACAACTCCTGTACTTAACAACTGGGTAATTTGTAATCAAATCTTGTGACGTGCTAGCTTTTAGACTGGAACTTACTCAAAGGAAGATGACGATACATAGATAGTGACTATTGAGCGAATCAAGTGATTCTTGATTTTTTGCTTAAGCGCTTGTGACAAATGTTCACAAAATCCTATCTGAATTCAATCAAATACCATGGGCAATATAACCCAGAAGCTAGCAAAATGACCTCTTTACTTCTGAGAAGAAAAACTGCACTAGTGCTGGCTAATCCCGCGGTCAGAAGGAAAAAGGAAAAACAAAACCCCAAACCAAGAACAAAAGGAGAAAAGCAAAGATCAAATATACGTAAGGAGGGGCAGAACAAATCTCCATTTAGCCCAGGCTTCAACAGTAGCTTGCTGTGAAGGCTTAGGGAATAGTGTAACTGCAAGACAAGCTTATAGCAATTATTTTCCTGAACAGTCGTACAGCACCCAGTGATGTGTGGCTCAAGCACTTCCCTAACCAAATGCAACGTCTTTGCATTCAATAGCCTTCAATAGATTTTTTTTTCCCCATTAAGTTGTGCAATTCAATAGATCTGAGCTCATTTGGGTTATATTTAGCTGGAGTGCAGCCTGAAAATGACTTTCAGTGCTCCTCTATATTGTCTGTATGCTACAAACTGTGGATGGAGAGGCTATGATGACACATAGCTTGTTCACTCTGCTATCAGAGGGTAAACGCCAATTTAAAAGAAAGGGATTCTTAGTAATTCTGTAGAAGGTATTTGCAGGGCTGACCCATGAGCCTGATTAAAACTCGGTTTTGGTTCCTGGCTGGAGTCTAATACTGCGAAAGGCACTGTTATTCCCTTAGTGAATATACGGAGTAAGGAGAGGAAAAAATAGGCTTCTCTGCTACACCTGTCGTGTCTACAAATAGCAGATAAATGAACCTTCAAATAAATTAAGTTGGCACTGGTTGAGAGGCATGTATCAGCCTCTTATGGATGAAGCAGGAAAAAATTCTTTCCTTAATACTGGTTTGTGAATGCTCTCACCTATCTGTTAAATCCAGGACCTTGCTTGTTAAATCACAGAGCCCTCTCTCTCCTGCAGTAGTTGAAACAGAACACCACCATCAACCCCCCTTATATTTCATGCCACAGGCAACCTTCCTCTATCGTCTTCATTTGTTAGAAGATCTTATTTTCTTCCGCAGAAAGCTTTTTGTGATATGAATCCTTCAACGGAAGGAGAGAGAAATTCAGGAGCGCACACTGAAGCTTGGTCAAACAGTGGCTGATGACCCAAGGTGCTCTGGCACCATGGAGCTTTGCAGGTGGGAGCAAGAGAGGTGGGTGGTTGTGAAGCTTTCTGCCAAAAATACAGGGTCTCTGTGCTGAGGTTTCAGTCTCGCTCTTCACAATAGTGTCAGAGTATCTCTTCCTTGCAACCGGTGAGAAGTGCGAATGTCATAGAGTAATACTGTGTTTGAAATTTTTACATAATTTTCATTCGTGTTACAACTCCATGGATTTTTGAGTTTTGTGAATCCTGTGCAAAACAGTCTCGAAAATGGTTTTATGAAAGTGACTAATTCTTTCAGGAAAGCTCAAGATGTTAAAACTGTTCTTAGTACAGGCCTGGTTAACACTTTACCCTAAGAAATAAACTGTTGCCATTTTTTCTTCATTCAGAAAGGAGTTAAATATTAGGCTAATGGAGCTTAAAAGATTAGTAATTTGCTACCTAAAGGTTCAAAGACCTGAAAAAGTAATTTTTTTCCCCCCAAAGCATCTGACTTACATCCTGTCCTGTAGAAAAGATTTGCCTTATTCCATCTCCACACAACTTCAGAAGTAGAAATCATTATCAGCACTGATTTGTTTAATTACTTTAAAGTATGACAGCATTACAATAACCTACTACCAATGGGACCTTTGTGACACTTCAGCATCATTCCTTGTTCCCAGTTCTCCAAAGTTTTCATAAACAATAACTGTGCTGTGAGTACCAATATGTGGTGACTAGTATATCTAAGCAACAAACATGTTAAACACAGGACCACAAATAAACATGCTATTAAAATACACTTAGAAGGAGAATGTTTCTTTAGTCTTACATTTGGCTCCTAATCAAATGCTCCATGGAAATACTGTTTATATGTATGTGTGTCTACATTTAATTATAGATATAAATAATATTATATATAAAGTTTCCTTCCAAAAGTTAAGTTGAAACACAGTAATTTGGGCATCAAAAATACAAAATACGACAGCCCAGAATCTTCCTCTTCCTCAGAGAAAGTAAACAGTGGCAAAAAAATACTCAAAGAACTAAAAGACAGAAAAGCAAATAACACCTGGTCCTCCCAGCAAAACCGCCTAAATTTGCAGTATGAGCAACGTTCACTAAAATGCTCTAAAACCAACAATATTTTACCAGGACTGAAGACCCAAACAAATAGCATGCTTTATGTAACCATAGCAATCAACCCCAAAGTGAGAAAACCCTAATAATCTCGGATTTGTAGCAGCGTAAAAACTCTGTTGATATTACTGGCTACAACAAGAAGTTTTTTCCACTTGATAGATTTTTCCCATTCCGATGAGAATGACACAATATTTACAGACATATAGATAATAATGAAAAACTGTTTCTGTTTATTTTCTGTTTACTTTTAACCAATTCAACCATTACCCAAGAGAAATAGTGTTTTCCCAGTATCCCAAACATTCCCAAGCAATGTGTAATCAGAGAAACCATTAATACCAGGCAGGCTTATTTTTATACCGAATAATGGTTACAAACACCTTGATGCCTAGACAGCTAATTTACAGTTGAGACGCTACTAGTTGTGCTGTGTTTGCACTCATCTGGAAACACTGGACTGATGCAGTGAAATTACTTCCTTCTATATTTGCATTCCTAATTTTGGTAAGGTATGTTTTGCTATATTGAAAAAAACACTGCCTAGAGAATAAAGGGTTTTTTCTTGATTGATGTTCCATCTACGACCTTTTTAATCTTTGCATCTATGTACATCAAAAGAAGTAGACAGCATATAGGGAGCTGGTGTTGACCTTATAGTCTATTAGAGATCATCATTACACTCTTTTTTTCATATCATCGAGGTCCCACTGCATACACAGAACTTCAGTCTCCCAAAAGAATGACCCCGGAGGCACCAGAAGTACTTTTCCTAACATCTGATGAATTACATGCAAATGTGACTTAAACGTTTTTGGGGGAAAAAAAAAAAAGAGGCAAAGAAAAAGCATTTTTCTCTTTCATCTAAGAAATTAACTTGCCCATGGATTGTTGCTCATTTCTGAGTACAGAAGGTGGCCTAAGTTACTGGGATGTTTAAACTTTTAGGCAGGTACTGTTAAGTAAAATTCAGCCCAACTTGTGGTAGCGATGCACTGAGCTCTCAAAGCAGCTTAACTGGGTGGGAAATGGAGCTGCTGGGGTTTATTCATCACTGTCCCAGGAATCTACTGTCCTTGCGCAGGAACTTTCCCGTATTTGAGTACGTTACTTAGCCATTATAAGTCCCTTTTCAAATTCAGGACAACCTCCTCTTATTTGGCCTGGAAACACAGGTGAGGATGATACTGGTGTACACTTAGGGCTGCAATTATTTAGTCCATAGAAGAACGTATCATAAGACATAAGGTATTTAATGGTATGGCTTGTCCTTCCATGTCCCATCACTGGGATCCCTTTGCCCAAATTTGACAATGTTGAGTAAAGAATTAAGGAACCTTATTTTCTACCCCCTGTTTTTCCAAAACTTAAAGTCTTAAAATTTAAGGCTATAACTTGAGTTGCTGGTGTAAATGATATAATATTAGAAAGCTGCAATTCTATATGGGGACCAGCACAAGAGAAATGAATAGATAGATCTGTGATGAATAGATAGATCTGTGATAGATGATAGATTTGTGAGAGTATTTTTTAAAGACAGAACAAAAATGCAACAGGGATTACACTCCTATTCCCAAGTGAACCCGAGCAACCGTATGTACTTGTAGGCATGTATACTCCATTCCTTTACTAGTTCCCCAAAACTCAAGCCTTTTCCACTTCTAATACTTTTTATCTTCGTCTTTCAGCCTCCACTCCCCACATACGGCCAGGATAGAAGCAGAATGGTCACTGACAACACAGAGAAATTCCCCGCAAGATAAATACATCCAGAGGAGCCTACAGAGCTGTGTAGCTCACTGTAACGAAGACACAAACATTTGATCAGCTGAATAGCTTTCTAAACTCCACTATTTATACTGCCTGGATCTCCAGTAATTACAGTGGGAGATGAGACACTCAGCTCACATGCAAAAACCCAAAACAAATGTAAACATTTTCATCTGTAGCCAAATCTTACCCCAAGATGCATTCTTCCCGTTAAAATCAAATCTGTTAAAATCAAAGAAGGGCTAGCACTTATAAACTGTGATTCTAAAAATTAATAAATTATTAGGTTTGGGCACAATATTGTGAGATAACAGAAGTCACCGCTCAACTAAATGCAAAGATTCTGTCCCCAAATATAGATTCTGTCAACAAGAATCTGAAATCGGTAAGAAAGTTGAAAATAATTCTTTCTGAAGAAAAATAAGTTTATCATAAAAATTATATAGCAAAAAAGATGTGCTCCAAGAAACAACGCCCTGATGTTTAGTAACATAAAACTTCTTAGTTTGTCTTCCGGCATGCAGTTTCTATTAAGTATGTCTTGTCTGTACTACAGCACTAAGCTTTCCATATGGGCTTTAAATCAAATTCCAGTTTGTTATTGATACACCCTGCATGAACAGATACTCCCTAAAGAGTAATGACCCCACAGAGCACTTAGACTGGCATAATTTTCACCAGTGAAATGAGCACGGTAGTACTAAAAGGCCTCAGAGCTCTTTCTAAATCATTTCCTGCTTATTTTCTTTGTACATCTTTTCCACATTAGTACAATGAATTTGAGTACTTCAACACCATCTTTTGGATCCTCCCTTAGCAGAAGAGCTCGTAGTTTTTTTCTGAATTATCTCACCGAATTTTAGCTGTCTCAACTAAAAGATGCCAGGTCCATGCCCTAGCTCCAAGGGCTGGAGCAACCTGTGTCCGTGCTCCTGCCCTCTGAGCCTCCCAAAGAGAGCAGCCACATCCAAACCGTGCCATGGAGAATGCTCCTGGCCCAGACTGAATCCCAAACTGTGCCTGGGAATTGTTTGGGACAACACTACTCGGCTCAGGTCAAAGCGTGACCACGCAAAAGTTGATGATCATATTCCAGTTGGAAGCGATCTTCTTGGTCACGGTCTAATTTACTACGATATGCCAAGTCTATCTTATTGCTATGATTGAAACAGAGTGGACTTCCAGAACATGATTCCTTGTATCCCAAGGTGCATCTGGGAGTGTTTAGGTGTGTTTCACGGACACAAATTCATTGTATCTGAACAAAGACAAAATTAAATGTGAACAAAGGGTAATTCCAAACACACCTACACTTTACTGCAATCTACTGTATTTTGCACAGGGCCCATTGCATTTCTGTGATCTTGGTACAGAAGCATATTAATGAACAGTAGAGGAAAAATCACATCCACAATGAACTTCCTAGAACAACAATAAGTACCTGGAGTTTTTAAATACCGAATGTGATTCATAGGACAATGCATCTTAAAGAACCACAAGCTTCTCCTGATCCCTTTCTGTAGGGACGTAACTTAGTTTTAACCTTTTGCTGGCACCTAGCCTGCTTTCAAGGTAGTGTATTCTAGGGAAGTTATCTTCCCTCCACTGTTTATTCAAACTTGCAATGTACTATGAAAGCATTATGGTAGCTACTGCAACTGAATTATTGCCATATAACACCCGAGTGTTGGAAATATATCCCTAAACTAGCAGTCGGAGTGACAGATGAATGGTGTTTCTCTTAATCCCAGGGGAACAAAAGTGAAACAGAGCATTCACAGTGTGATGCTCTATGCATTCCTTTGTATGTCAGTTCAGATTTCTGATGGGAAGACTTTTTCCTGGTAGGGGAGGTGGAACTATAAATCAAATGATAAAAAATGGGTATTTACAGAATGAGACAGAAGTCAGCTTTGCAGTGATGTTTTAACACAGCTGTACTCAATCTTAATAACAAGACATGGAGAATTTGATAGTGGTTCTGATAGAAAAATTTAGCAGAATTGCCGTTACCATTCACAAAATCACAACCAAACCTGCAGCTAGTTTTACTATGGGCCGGTCACCTGAGAGGTTCAGAGTAGCAACATAAGGACACAAACACCCAAAACCGCATCTCTATCCAAACTGCAAAATAAGGAAAAGTGCCAAGATTTTAAATGCGTATGCAACTTCTCCCCACACCGTTTCAGCCATATCCCAACTCTCCCCTCTAAAAGATTTTTAAGAGACAGAGGAAAGCCAAATTGCAATCCACTTGCAAAGGTTTTATTTCTCATAGATCCTGTCATAGAACAGGCAATAGAAGGGAAATTGAATTCCCGAGCACCACCAGTTCTGGTTATTCCAGAGCCTAACCTGTACAATAAAAAAGGGGTGTTAGGGAGAGCACCATTAGATTTTATTCTCAAGAGAGTGTCACCTGCTATGAAGACAACTTCTACGATCCGGATAGCTCTCCTTCACGTGCACAGTTCAATTCCATCTATGAACTAGAATAGTTTATTACATCTATAACTGTTCTTACTCTGAGGAGCAGTGTTTCACTGGTGTTTTGCTGCTATCTTAGAAGGGCAAAATACTAAATGTTATGAAGTGAGACAGAGGTGCTATTCCAGTTTTTATTTTGGTTTGATTCTGCCACTACAGTTGACTGGTTTGCCACTATTTATTGCTACTATTGAAGTTTTTAAAATAAGTTATGATCACAACGTATTGACAACATAATCACGTATTATGACAAAGTAATGTGAATTTTGTTCTGTATTTTAAGAGTATTCCACTTTCTTTTGCACATTGCTATTATTACTGTTTCAGAGATAGTTCCTTTGTTTCAAATTAAAACCACAGAATACATCAATAAGTTCTATATACAATCCTAGAAGAATGTCCTTTCTTTTTAATGACAGCATTAGTGGGTGTTTTTCAGTCAAAACTGTAGAATTGTTTGTTCTCCTTTAGTAATGTCTGAAAGTGGCTTGGAGCTTTGCTTACTCCTCCGTGGTACAAATACAGAATAGACCTCACAACAGCAAGCAATCTCATGAAGTTTTAGCTCTAATTTTATAAAATGTTTTAAAAGAAATGAGTATAAACAATATTTGCTTTTTGTATCATAACTGAAACCATACTGCTAAACAATCATATCCTGTTTAGCCCATAATGACATCAGAAATATATGTTTATCATCTGCTCTGGACAACTTAGCATGATTTTGGCCCAAGGCAAAGTGGAACTGAAATCATTTACAGTTGTCCAAACCAAGATAACCACACATTTCTGAGGTAATTGATACCTAAAAGGAACACTGCCTTTAGATCACAGTTCATGATTTAAGTACACTAATTCCTTAAAGAACACTGTTAGAATTTTTAAAGTGTCTATTGGATTTCCTCCAAAACTTAGCATGGATTAAACAATCTACTGCACAAAGAAAATGTGATACATGAGATTAGCCCATCCACTAACAACTCTTCCTTTAGGAATGGATCACATTTCCTACTATCTTTGATTCCTTTCCACCCACCTCAAAGTGACAACAAAATCCCAAACAAAACAAAGCCAAAAATATGTTAAACATTTTGAACAGCATGTCTCAAGTAATCTCTCATTAGTTTTAAAAACTAGTAAGAAAGAAAATACATAGTACTGACTTCATACCTGTATGTAATTCATGGATCTATTCTAAAATATGTAGATCTTGATTTTTGTCTTTTTTTTTTAACATGGAAACAGATCAAGAGTTCACAAAATGTAACAAAATAGAGCAATGGAGAGAATTACTTTATATACACACACACACACACTACAGTTCATAAATTATAGTCTAGTGAGAAAAAACAAAACATGTAGTCAGATGAAAGATAAATATTTGATTACAGGAACACATTCCTTGACAGACAAACATAGAGTCAAATTTGTCCTTGCCTAGGACAGGGAACTTCATACTTCTAGCAACTTCTGTAGTTTTTTAGACGGAAAAAATATTATACTGGAATGACAGAAGAGAATGTAAAGTCAAGCACATAACCCATTCATTCAGAACAGTACTGTTATGTATTTTTGTGCATACAAGCTCAAAGGATTTGCCTGCCTTTATGCAAAACATAACATTTTGCATAAATAAATAAGAAAGAAAAGAAAAGAAACCATCAGTTCCAAACCAACTGTT